>NC_134687.1:172292626-173492626 GCF_050947455.1 Rhinoderma darwinii | reverse complement strand
CTTACTGTGTCGGGGCACCAAGGGGCATTCTCACTATGTGTGGTCACTAAAGAGGCATCCTTACCTTATGTAGACACAAAGGGGGCATTCTTACTGTGTGGGGGCACTAAGGGGCATCAATACTGGTGGGGGCACTAAGGTGGCGTCAGCACTGAGTGGGGTACTATTACTGTGTGACGGACAAAGAGGGCACTTACTGTGTGGAGGTACTGAGGGGACCATTACTTTTAGGGTTTTAAAGAGGGCATCTTTATTGTATGGAGGGCACTAAGGGGACATCATCACTGGGTGGGGCACTATGGCTGTTCATAGTTCAGATGGTGGTGGCCCAGGCAAAAAGGCTGCCCTCATCATCATAAGCAAAAAAAAATAATAAAAAAATACACAATCAGAAGATAAAAAACAGACTAGAAAAGACATAAAACAGTTTTTTAGTATCTAGTTTCATTTGAAATATATGCAGCTTACTAGCTCAGTTATTTCAACAGGCGCTCAGCATGCGTTATTAGCGGCTCCATGTTCCCCGCTTGTTGTACAAGTTCATGCTGCTGTGGAGTAATATAAGGCAACATCACCATTAAGGATCACACTTGAGAAAGGGGAAGGACCCCCAAAATGTTGCGGCGTGCCCTGGTCCAAGGGAGTGAGAAAACGCAGGAGGAAGATATCCTCAGTGTGGACATTGCCCTATATTATTCTATATTATCTTGTAAGCGTGAACTTTCTAATACCTCAAACACTGGAAACATTACTTGTATTTATAAGAAGAATATTAAAGTTTGAAAAGCAACAAAGTCACATGTGTTTCATTCTGTTAGAAATAAAAACCATGTTAATGCGTGCAGCTTCAATGCATTTGCACATTGGATTCACCCATTCAGGCCCAGTGGTGCAAGAAACTGTTTTAGGAAAAGTTTCTACAACTACTTGTGTGGAAACAATGCAATTGCCATGGCTTTCTCCATCAGGGTATATTCACACGCTTAACCAAAAACGGCTGAAAATACGGAGCTATTCAGAGTTTTTCTCTGCGTTTTTACAGCCGTTTTTGGAGCTGTTTTTCAAAAGAGTCTACGAAAAACGCCTCCAAAAACGTCCCAAGAAGTGACCTGCACTCCTTTTTCACTGCCGTTTTTTTACGCGGCCGCTTTTCAAAATGGCCGCATAATAAAACAGCCCGTTGGAACAGAACGCCGTTTTTCCCCTTGAAATCAATGGGCAGATGTTTGGAGGCGTTCTGCTTCCGATTTTTGTCGGTTTACGCCCCGAAAAACGGCCGAAAATAAGCCGTGTGAACATACCCTTAGAGTCAATCGAGAAAAACTTCAGAAAAAGCATGACAGTTAAAGCAGGAAAAAATAAATAAATAGTTGGAAGAAGCCCTAACACATTTGCAGTTATAGGTCATTAACATTAATGTCCACTTGGTGGCAGCAGAGCACTTATTTTTATCAACAATCAGAACCATTCTAAAGCTAAAAATTCATATTCTACTCCCTCCAGATATGAGAATTTACATCTTGTATATTATGTTGCTGTTTAAGCAGTGGAACTTTTTCGGCTATTTCTCAAATAACTTCTGTTGGCACCACAATGTAGACAATATTTGTAAATGTAACATTTCCTGCTAAGAGTTAATAGAGCTCTATACCGAACAGAAATAGATTTACTATTCAGGGACACAAGTTGAAGCACTAAGCAACACCATTCTTAGAATCAAACATCGGGCAACATTCAGAAAATAAACTAAAATTGCAGGTTTCGAATCAGGTTTTAAGATCCAAAACTAGAATTGAATTTTAAAAAAACAAAAAAAATACGGACACTCATAGCTTTCAATTATAGGTCTACGCCTTTAAAGTTCAGAAAATAAAATTTAAAAAAATTCAATAAATGCAGTGAACTAGCAAGTCTGAACCAGGCTCTAAAAAAAAAAAAAAAAGGAAACCGTTCTTACAACATGGACTGGACTGATTTGCTCATCGCGGTCACATCCGAAAGACACTGCACCTCATGTATTACAACTGTCTCAGCGAAAAAGTGGCCATGATGTGTGCATCAACCAATCAGCATTCACGTTTCATTCTTTAGGTCCAGTTTAGAAAATGGAAGCGGAGGTTCGATCGGTTGCTATAGGCAACAAGCCCACAGTTTTGAGACATAAGGCGGGATTCATTGTTTATTTGGCAACCATGATAATGCACAGTACATGTTTTCTGCAAAGTACCAAACAATACGGCTTTCTTCATTTCAGACAGTCAAAGAATGATGAAATAGACTGAATACCGTTAACTAGGAGCTTCAGATATTAGTATGAGACATCTGATGTGTCAACAAGCTCAGACAGCTTTGGACGCTGGCTTGGGACAATCAAAGTAGTCTCTCTGAGCAGGGGCGTACACGCCTCAAACCATCCCGGATTCAGCGGGACAGTCCTCCCGGATTCCGGCCGATGTCCCACTGTAGCAGGAGGCCCGTGGCATGTCCCAGTTTCAACTGCATCTGCGACCTCAGGATGCATATACAGTTGAATACAATGGTGGAGCAGGGAGCCGTGAGCTACCTTGCTCCATCATTCACCCTGTGCCGCCTGCCGTGTGCAGCTTGGTGAAGACAGGTGCGGTGCAGCGATGTCATCCCGCCTGCCTGTGCTGAACCACACACAGCACAGACCGGCGGAGACCTGCAGAGATCTCCTCCATTAGTCGTGGGAACAGGGCTTAGTGAGTGAGGAGGCCTGATGCTGTGTGGGCAGGCACTATGCATGATACTGTGTGGGAAAACACTGGGGGCATTATACGGTGTAAGGAGCACTATGGGGGCATGATACTGCGTGGGGGCACTATAGGGGCATGATATGGAGTAAGAAGGCAACATGAGAGCAGGATACCATGTAGGAAGACACTATGGGGGCATGATACTGTGTGGGAAGGCACTATGGGAGCATAATACGGTGTGTGGGCAATATGGAGGTTTTATACTGTGTAGAGTGCCCTATGGGAGCCTCGTACTGTGTGCAGGGACTATGGGGGCATAAAATTATGTTGGGGCATGTTAACGCAATCATGGCCCAAAAATATAGACTGAAATTTGTAATGGGTATATCAACCGATACCCTCAGTGATTTATCCAGGCCCAAATCATATCGATATATCAGAGAGGAATAAAACACACAGACTCTGCTGGTATGCTCAAAATAATCCTCTGACGTTTATTGATCAAAACAAAAACAATAATATATCTTTCATAAAGGGTGTAGACTTTATTTCAGCCAATCATTTACAATAACTCTGATTCAGCCAATAGCATACAATGAGAATATTTCACATTGAGCCAATCACAGACATACAATACATCTCAAATGTAACATTAGAATTCTTCATTATATGTTTACGTCAGTTAACACCTGGTCTACTTCTCTGGCAAGAATACAATACCATCCGTATGAGCCGTTCTGTCATGAGACCACATCAGTATCTATTTTATTCTGATCTCACTCCCCTTCTGCCTTATGAACAGTCTTTTCATACACTCGCAACCCCCCCCCCCCCCCCAGGTCAAACACACATTTGTCTGTATCAAACTCTAGATAAGAACTGAGAGAGACATATAGTTAGTTGAGGAACAAAATCAGCATTAATATACTTGTCTTATAGCAACATGACTTCTTATTCACTAAAATAAATTCTTTAAAATACAAAATGGAGACTTAATCCAAGATGGAGTCACATAGCCATACTTAAATTACATGGACTCAATTAAACATATTTGAATCACTTTCATAAGGCATTATGAAGGCATTATAGTGTGTGAATACCTTATGGGGGAATCATACTGTGGGAGGGCACAATGGTGCTTCATACTGTCTGGTGGGCATTACTGTTCATGATATTGTGTGCAGGCACTATGAGGGCATGATATTTTGTGGGGGGTACTGTGGGGGCACGATATGTGGGGAAACTATGAAGGCAGTATACCGTGTAGGAGCACTATGGTGGCATAATACTGTGTGGGGGCACTATGGGGACATAATGCTGTGTGGGTGGCAACATTACTGTGAGGGGCACGAAGGAGGTATCAAATGTGTGGGGACACTATTACCGTGTGCCATACAAACAGGGCACTATTATTGTGTGGGGACACAAAGGGAACTTTGTATGTATGGACGGGGATTGGACGGGTTGAGAGGCATGGCTTAAAGAGAGCCTTTCACTTGCCCATACATGTGCAGCTGAGTGCACCAGGTAATAGGTACTGCTGCACAAACTCTGTCTCACTTTAAAAAAAAATCCTCCGTTATTTAGATATCGGTGCCATTATATTTGGCGCCTGATATGTAAATAACCCCTTGAATGATCAATGGGCCGTGTAAATGACATGGGGGCGTGTTACTTATCACTGTGACACTGTCCAATCAGCTACGGACAGTGTCACAGCGACTTGTGCTTTGTGATCTCTCGCACGAGATCACACAGTCTTTCCTTCACTGTCTGACAAGAGCTGGCCAGACAGGAGCGTGCGCAACCGCCGCCGCCACAGAACAGAAGAAGAGTAGAAGAATGTTAATTCTTCTTAATCTGTTACGTGGCGGTGGGAATATGGTAGGAGCTGTGCCGTCCTCCCGACAAATGCAGGAGCTGTGACAGCTGCTGTCTCATACAGCAGCTCTCACAGCTCCTACAGCGGGGACCGATCGCGGTGTCCCCGCTGATTAACCCCTGAAAAGCCGTGTTCAATAGTGATCACAGCTTTTTATGGGTTAAGCTACAATCGCCAGCCTGCTACGCGATAGCGGCTGGCGATGGTGGCTGGCGATGGTGGCTATGGCAACCGGACACCAAACAATGGCGTCCGGCTCTGCCATCGACGGAAGCCTAGTGGTGGGTCCTGAAGAAAGTCAGGACCCACTATGCTTGCTGTCAGTGAGTAGCTGACAGCTCTAATACACTGCACTACGCATGTAGTGCAGTGTATTAGAATAGCGATCAGGGCCTCCTGCCCTCATGTCCTCTAGTGGGACAAAGTAATAAAGTTAAAAAAAAGGTAAAAAAAGGTGTGTAAAAATAAGAAAATAAAAGTTTTAAAAGTAATAAAAGTAAAAATCCCCCCTTTTCCCTTATCAGTCCTTTATTATTAATAAAAATATATAAACAAACAAATAAACTATACATAATTGGTATCGCCGCGTCCGTAACGGTCTGAACTACAAAATGATTTCATTATTTATCCAGCACGGTGAACGCCGTAAAAGAAAATAATAATAAACCGTACCACAATCAATGTACCTAAAAATGGTCCTGATCGAAACTACAGTTCGTTACGCAAAAAATAAGTCCTCGCACGGCTTTATTGATTGAAAAATAAAAACGTTCTGGCGCTTAGAATAAGGTAACACAAAAAGTAAATGATTTTTTACAAAAAGTATTTTATTGTGCAAACGCCATAAGACATAAAAAAAACCTATAAACATCTGGTATCGCCGTAATCGTATCGCCCCGCAGAATAAAGTGAATGTGTCATTTATAGCGCACGGTGCACGCTGTAAAAAAAATAGAATAAAAAAACAATAGTAGAATTGCTGTTTTTTAGTCACCACTCCACCTAAAATTAGAATAAAAACTGATCAAAAAGTCACATGCACCCCATGAAAACTGCAATGAATTCCTCAAGGGGTCTAGTTTTCAAAATGGGGTCACTTTTGGGGGGTTTCCACTGTTTTGGCACCACAAGACCTCTTCAAATCGGACATGGTGCCTAATAAAAAGGAGGCCTCAAAATCCACTAGGCGCTCCTTTGCTTCTGAGGCCGCTCCTTCAGTCCATTACCGCACTAGGTCCACATGTGGGATATTTCTCAAAACTGCAGAATCTGGGTAATACGTATTGAGTTGCGTTTCTCTGGTAAAACCTTTTGTGTTATAAAAAAAATGGTATAAAGAGGATTTTCTGACAAAAAAAAAATTTAAATTTCACCTCTACTTTGCTCTAAATTCCTGTGAAACACCTAAAGGGTTCATAAACTTTCTAAATGCTGTTGTGAATACTTTGAGGGGTCTAGTTTCTAAAATGGGGTGTTTCATAGGGGTTTCTAATATATAGGTCCATCAAAGCAACTTCAGAACTGAACTGGAACCTAAAAAAATAAATAAATTAGGCAATACTTCACTTCTTACATTATACTGATAATGAGCCGTGCCCACCCCGAGATGACCCCAGTTTTGACCGTTTGTATAAACGGAGACCCCTATTAGACCATTTCAGTGCCCGGTTTTCCCAAGCATACACCCCCGAGAAGTGTATTTCTATTGATGGGTCCTTGGTGGATTTTAAAGGGAGGGTTCAATTCCGCGAGTACCTACCGGGTAAGAAGGCAAGGTATGGCGTGAAGATGTATGAGCTGTGCGAGAGTGCATCAGGGTATACCTACAGGTTTAGGATATATGAAGGGAAGGAAACCAGTATTCAGCCCCCAGAATGCCCCCCCTTACTGGGAGTTAATGCAAAAATTGTGTGGGATTTGGTGCACCCACTGCTGGACCAGGGTTACCACCTCTACCTGGATAATTTTTATACAGGCGTCCCACTCTTCAACTGCCTCGCTTCCAGAAGTCCTGCGGCATGCGGCACTGCTAGAAGAAATCTGAGAGGCCTCCCTAAGACTCTGCAGGGCAAACAAGAAGGGGTGAGCGCAGGGCACATTCTAGCAGCAACATATTGTGTGTCAAGTACAAGGACAAGAGAGATGTCAAACCAGTACCCATGTACCTGTACGAGGTACCAGTACAGAGACCCCCAAACCAGACTGCATGCTGGACTACAATAGGTACATGTGAGGGGTGGACTTGTCAGATCAAGTCCTGACACCCTACAGCGCCTTGCGGTGTGGTATAACAAGCTGGCCGGGCACATCATACAGATGGCATTGTACAACGCGTACGTGCTACGTCGATGTACAGGCCAGAGGGGAACTTTCCTGGAATTTCAAGAGGTGGTTATCAAGAACCTAATCTTTAGGGACCAGGAAGGGGGGGCGCACCCAGTACTTCTGGAAGCGGGGCCACACACATCGTACCAGGGCAACACTTTCCAGGAGAAGTTCCCCAAACTGGCAAGAAGGGAAAAAGTCAAAAGAGGTGCAAAGTCTGCTATAAGAGGGGGATAAGGGAGGACACAATATATCAATGTAACGCGTGTCCCGAAAAACCAGAGCTCTGTATGAAAGAGTGTTTTAAAATGTATCATACATCCCTTGATTTATAATTTACCCCAATTCTACTTACCCTGATGTACTCTGCACAGCTTATCCCCCCTTATATTTCCCTTCTGAGCTCTGCTGTGTGCTAATAACAGCCACATGTATGGTTTTGCCATACCCGGGAGAACCCACATTACAGTTTATGGGGTGTATCTCTCCGGTCAAAATGCTCACTACACCTCTAGATGAATGCCTTAAGGGTGTAGTTTTTAAAACGGGGTCACTTCTTGCGGGTTTCAACTGTACTGGGGCTTCTGCACACATGACTTCGCACCAGAAAATCCCCAGTAGGCCAAATGGTGGTCCTTTCGTTCTGAGCCCTCCCATGGGCCCAAACGGCAGTTTATCACCACAAATGGGGTATTGCTGCACTCAGGACAAATTGCGCAACAGAATGGGGTATTTTATTTATTGTGAAAATAAGAGACATTTTCAGCCAAAACTATATATTATTGGAAAAAATTTATTTTGTTTTAATTCCCAGCCCAATTCAAATAAGTTCTGTGAAAAAACTATGGGGTCAAAATGGTCACACCACCCATAAATGAATTCCTTGAGGGGTGTAGTTTCCAAAATGGGGTCACTTCTGGTGGGTTTCTATTGCTTTGATACCTCTGGGGCTCTGCAAATGCGACATGGCACCCGAAAACCAAACCAGCAAAATCTGCACTCCAAAGAACACACAGCGCTACTTCACTTCTGAGGCCTCCCATGGGCCCAAACTGCAGTTTATCGCCACAAATGGGGTTTTGCTGCACTCAGGAGAAATTGGGCAACAAAATGGGGTATTTTGTTCCCTGTGAAAATAAGAAATTTTGATAAAAAATGACATCTTATTGGAAAAAATGTAATTTTTTTCATTTCACAGCCCAATTCAAATAGGTGCTGTGAAAAAACTGTGTGGTCAAAATTGTAACAACAACCATATTTGAATTCCTTGAGGGGTGTAATTTCCAAAATGCTGTCACTTCTGGTGGGTTTCCATTGCTTTGATACCTCTGGGGCTCTGCAAATGCAACATGGCACCCGAAAACCAATCCAGCAAAATCTGGACTCCAACAAACACATAGCGCTCCTTTCATTCTGAGCCCTCCCATGGGCCCAAACGGCAGTTTATCACCACAAATGGGGTATTGCCGCACTCAGGAGAAATTGGGCAACAAAATGGGGTATTTTGTTCCCTGTGAAAATAAGAAATTTTGATAAAAAATTACATCTTATTGGAAAAAATGTAATTTTTTTCATTTCACAGCCCAATTCAAATAGGTGCTGTGAAAAAACTGTGCGGTCAAAATGGTAACAACAACCATACATGAATTCCTTGAGGGGTGTAGTTTCCAAAATGGGGTCACTATTGGGGGATTCCTACTGTTTTGGCACCTCAACACCTCTTCAAACCTGGCATGCTGCCTAAAATATATTCTAATAAAAAAGAGGGCTCAAAATGCACTAGGTGCTTCCTTGCTTCTAGGGCTTGTGTTTTAGTCCACGAGCACACTAGAGCCACATGTGGGACATTTCTAAAAACTGCAGAATCTGGACAATACATATTTAGTAGTGTTTCTCTGGTAAAACCTTCTGTGTTACAGAATTTTTTTTTTAAATAAAATTGAAATTCAGCAAGAAAAATGAAATTTGCAAGTTTCACCTCCACTTTGCTTTAATTCTTGTGAAATGCACGACTTTCCGAGAAAAGTTGTTCAGAAACTAAATCGGCACAGCAATCACCTGAGTACTTCTGCCGTTTCGTTTTAGCGGTCGGTGGGGGTCTCAGTGCTCCGTCCCCCACCGTTCAAAACTTCTGACGTGTCAGAAGTATTTTGAGCGTTTAGTTACCCGGAAAGCGGAGTATTTACCCTCAGACAACACTGTTCTTTTTAAAGGTGGAAAATCCCTGTAATTGGATTGTTGTAAAATTTACATTGTAAAAAATCTAGTCCGTGAAGTCTGTAAGGTTTAGATTAAAATAATGCACCATATGGATAAGGAACCCAAGAAGATTCCCGATATTTAGATAAATGATGGTCCATGTAATATATATGAACGGTTTGAGTTTGACACAATGAGGTGACACTCCGTTCTGATGTGCTCAAGAGATAACCCCTTTAAGGTATACTTTTGTGGCTGTGGGTTGCTCTGAAAAGTGTAGCAGCCTGTGCTTTTCAGTACTTTAAAAATAGAATAGAAACTCATATGGTTACCCAAAGTAATTTCCTGAATTTGTGGTAACCACACAACAAAATGTAGAACGAGTAAAACGTGAACTAAAGGCATCACCCTTGAAGTTGGACTGGATGTTTCATTCATCTTCTGACAGGCCCGAATTTTGTTCTGTAGGTTTTCTCGAGTCTGGTCTTTAGTTATTCTTGGCTCTGGGGCAGTACGTCGGACGTCTGTGGTGTATTTGTTTTGGGGGCAGGTCTGTATTTCTTCTAGGGTCTGGTCTGTGGTCTGCATTTACTCTGGTTTCTGGTCTAGGGTCTGTATTTACTCTGGGGTCTCTATTCCAGGGTATGGTCTGTATTCATTTTTGGATTTGGTCTGGGATCTATATGCCACCACTTATCCTAATAGGTGGCAGCATATAGTTACATTTTTTTTAAAAAGTCTGTGCTTCACTTTTCTACACTGCTTCTTGGAATCTCCCTAACATACTTTTTCTGAAAAGTAAGCAGGTATGGTGTCTGTGTATACGTTATATGTGTGTGCTTATTATGAGTGAAAGACTTTCCTTGACTGTTCCTGAGTGTAAGCGACTGTATACTGGTCCCTGGTCATCAGTATAGAAGTATCTCCTCAGCTGCGGCAAGCCTACAATATTTCTTTGATAGGCTACACAAGTTGTAATTTTATAGAATTATATAGACTTCCGGTTCACACAGAAGACTCTGTAGGAATCGGCCGGTCACAGTGCAGTCATGTGACATAACAGCGTCCGGGATAGTTCGGCAACAAAGCGCCCGGTGAGAGGATGACCTGCACTACCTTTTACTGAATGTAATTTACAAATGGGGGCCACAATAAAAAATAAATCACTGGAGTGCCTCTTTCGTCATGTGCAGTTCCGATATGCAGTATAGTCAGTGGCGGATTAAGTAGACCATAGGCCCTGGGCTGTTCCCCAAAATAGGGCCCCCCCTTCAGCACCGCCGCGTCTATAGTGAACAACACCTTTTAGTGCGAGCATTGACAAATGGGTGTTACGATTCCCCTTGTCAAAGGGCTGTGTCCCCACATACTGACAGTCTCCAACCATCGCTGACCGTATCACACTTCCACTAAACCGCGACAAAACTACATTGTACTTTGTGCAGCCATGCCCCCCCCCCCCCGGGAGCCTCGGGCGGCCGCCCGAAGCTCCCTATGATGATCCGCCATTGAGTATAGTGGTAACCAACTTATCACGGTCTTCCGGAACGGTTACCGCAGCTTCTATATTGAACCAGGTCATAGAGTATTTTTATTTCTCCTTGTTTTAAAGTCTTTCAGAGTGAAAAGACAGCGTGGTAGGTGCAATATAAGTAAAGCACATACTGTAATACATAATCATTATCATATTGAAAGTATCATAAAACAGTGTTTCAAAACTGGGATAGCCTAATAAAAAAATAGATAAAGTACTGGATTCATTTAACATAATGATATGATATTAACGTTCCAACCTTCATGCTTAAATTTCCAGGATCAGGATTTCCTATTCAAAAGTCTGATGGTGGCCTGCGGACCACCAAGCCTAAAAGAATCACTTGAAAGCACGGAAATGTAAAATATCCAGGTGATGCTGGTAGGGAGCCAATCACAAGCCGGTCTCATTTCCCGGACCATATTTTTCACAGGTGGCCTCCAAGAGCGATCTTTTACTAATACATTCTGGATAATCTATACAGCCAATTGTAAACACATGTGCACCATATTTGCTTAGATTAACATTTATTTCATTTTAAGCGCCAGTAATAGAAAAGCACATACTAATATGTTAAACATGTCAAAACATTTTCTATTTTATTGTTAAGGATTGTATAATAATAGAACAAATTCTGCAACAATCTGTTCTGAGCTATGTTAATGGAAATGTTCAAACCAAAATGTGATTATTATTATGCCCTCATAATCCCGTCAGAGCTAGAGAAATTTCGATGTATGTTGCTTACTATAGTCATAATGTAACCAGTCTGTACGGCAAACAGAGAAATACGACTTAATCTCAGCTTTATGAAATGACCGATTTAAATAACCACTTCTATATAGGCAAAACTAAGAATGTGCTTCACCTTCTTTTCATGGTGGGCCCAATTATAGAATTGGACTAAGAGTGCCTACATACAACTGTCCACTTAGATACACTTCCCCTTTAAAAGGAAAAATTGTATTAGGACACCACAGTTACACTTACAAGTAAATATCGGGAATCTTCCTGTGTTCCGGATCCATATGGTGCATTCTTTTAATCTAAACCTTACAGACTTCACAGACTAGATTTTTTACAATGTCAATTTTACAACAATCCAATTACAGGGATTTTCCACCTTTAAAAAGAACAGTGTTGTCTGAGGGTAAATACTCTGCTTTCCGGGTAACTAAACGCTCAAAATACTTCTGACGTCAGAAGTTTTGAACGGTGGGGGACGGAGCACTGAGACCCCCACCGACCGCTAAAACGAAACGGCAGAAGTACTCAGGTGATTGCTGTGCCAATTAGTTTCTGAACAACTTTTCTCGGAAAGTTGAGCAGTTCGTGTACGGGCTCATAACCTTTCTTATTGAGCCCGTACACCAATTAATCTGCTTTCACAGAAAAGCCGATCAGAAACCAAGCCGTTCAGCGTTCACTCGAGCGCGTCTGTCGCTTTGTTTTAGCAATCGGTGGGGGTCTCCGTGCTTGGACCACCACCAATTAAAACTTCTTACATGTCACTATGATATGTCAGAAGTTTTTTGAAAGTTTAGTTACCCTTTAAGGCAACACTTGTGGAAAACAATTCCTACGTTTCCTAGAAATGCTAAACAACAACAAAACTACAGTAAAAAAGCAAAACTCTGGTTAAACAACTCATTTAACACACAATTGTGCCAACGTGGCAGTAGTGCAGCTTCCTGATGATATTGGTAGAGAAGAAAGCACCAGTGTAAGGCATGCACACAGCCATGCGCAGGAAGCTGTATGGTGTCACACGGAGCACTCCATACAGAAGTCACAAGGGACTCCATGTGTCTGCATATAGTGTTCTACAAGGGAACTTTATGTCAGAGATGCTCTCCCCTAGAAGCTTTGTAATACAGCGTCTGATGGAACATGACACCATATTCTTTTCCTTTCAGAATCGTACGATTTCCTTATGAAATCAGAGGCGTACAAAAATACATAAGAACCGCATAAAAGCATATGGGTGCCCTATTATGGCTCTATACAACTTGCAGGTTTTACAGAGCCGTAATATAGCCATGTGCATGAGCTCTTTTAAAATCTGTGTTCGGCTTCGTTCACATCTGCGTCAGGACTCTGTTCATGGGTTCCATCTGAGCTTTCCATCAGGGGCACCCATGAACGGAATCCAAACTGAAACAAACAGAAACCATAGGTTTCCTTTTGCATCACCACTGAATTCTATGGTGACAGATACGGTGCCAATGGTTTCAGTTTGTCACGGTTGCGTAAGGGATCCGTCGTTTTGACGGAATACCGTAGTCGACTGCGCTATTCATTCCGTCAAAACGATGGAACCCTTACACAACGGTGGCAAAACGGAAACAATTTGCACCAGATCCGTCACCATCGAAATCATTGGCGATGCAAACGGAAACTTGTGGTTTCCGTTTGGTTTCCGTTCATGGGTTCTCCTGATGGAAAGCTCCGACAGAACCCACGAACGGAGTCCCAACGCAGATGTGAACGAAGCCTTAGGCACCGGTGTTTATACCTACGTATTTTCTGTTCTGTCAGTTGACAGAAACAAAAACATAAAAGGTTTGTTACCCTTCTCAGTGATTTGAATGGGGTTTTTGTGCCATCAGTTGGCATCATGTATTTTCCATTTCATCCAGTTGAATTTTTTTATGCCAGAATAATGTAATCTGCTGCACTAT
This sequence comes from Rhinoderma darwinii, assembly GCF_050947455.1. Taxonomy (NCBI): domain Eukaryota; kingdom Metazoa; phylum Chordata; class Amphibia; order Anura; family Rhinodermatidae; genus Rhinoderma; species Rhinoderma darwinii. Next base: position 173,479,288 of record NC_134687.1, on the reverse strand, counting down.
TAAACCTATTAAGAAAAACAAAAATAAAAAATAAGCTAGACACTTTCCATTAGTCAATGCATTATGATCTCTTATGCCTTCGCTTTGATCCATTACAAATTGGGTCAGTTGTGGAAGCCCTTAAGACAGCCCATATGAAAACCGAGCCGTGTGTTAGGAATAATATTCTGAAGAATAGGGAAATGAAACTCGTCATGCCTCCCCTCCCAGCATGGTCAGCAGAATACATAAGTTTCCAGTCCTTGTTTCTTCTAATAGAAGAGAATACAAGAGGGGCTGTAGCAATACCCATCAGCAGATTAATGGGGCAACACTGCCATGTAATAACGACTGTCGCAATCAGATTATTGCAAGACCGAGCTGCCAATCACAACTGGCCTCTAACACCTTGGAGGGGCAGAATCAACTCTACAAAGCTACATATGTAAGAAGGATTGTAAGAATGTGATGCAGATATCTTCTGCACAATAATGTATATATGTTAGACTGAGAGGTCTCAAGATCATGCACACCCCATGGGTTTTCTAACATAGAGTATAGTTAAAGGGAGTCTGTCACCAGAAATGTATCCATCAAACCAGCAACAGAATAATATAGTGTAGGCTAACCTGAATCTACCTTTTTTATTTTTTTCATTTTTCAGATGGGTGGCTCCTTTGCAGAGAAAATCACTTTATTCCTTATATGCAAATTAGCTTTTTTGGAGCAACAAGGGCGTCACCGTTGATGCAAAACACCCTGGCTTCCATCCCCAGTCCCTCCTTTCTTTTTTTAATAGACAGGGGCCAGGCAGTGTAAAAGCCCAGTTCACGCCTGACCCCGTATTCTCCTGAACGCCCCCGCTTTATAGTCGGCGCATGCGCAATACATCCTTGATGTTTCACCAGTCTAAATCGGCTTTACTTCTCATGCGCTGATTACGTTAGACTACGCCCGGAAGAGACGGACCACGGTATCGCAGAACAGAAGAGGGTGTAGTCTGACGTATTCTGCACATGCCGATTATGAAGCAGTGGTGGGCGTGCGTTCAGGGGAATACGGGATAAGGTGTGAACTAGGCTTTTACACTGCCTGGCCCCTGTCTATCAATCAAAGAAAGAAGGGATGGAAGGTGGGACAGACTGGGGATAGAAACGACAGCATTTTGATTCAACGGTGACACCCTCATTGCTCCAAAAACATGTGAAAAAAGAAAAAAAAAAAAAACTTTAGATTCAGGTGGGGCTACACTATATTAGGCCCCATACACACAAATGTAAAAAACGCCCGTAATTACGGGCCCATAGACTTCTATTGGCCCGTTTGCTTACAGGAAGGTGTCCGGGCCATTGAAAAATATGGAACATGTCCTATTTTAGGCCGTAATTACGGCACGGGCAGGCCCATGGAAGTCTAGGGGGCTCCCGTAAATATGGGTGGCTACGTGTGTGCACCCGTAATTACTGGAGCATGCTAGGCGACGTCAGGGGAGAGTCACTGTCCAGGGTGCTGAAAGAGTTAACTGATCGGCAGTAACTCTTTCAGCACCCAGGACAGTGACTACCGCTGGAGTTAATAGTATTAAAAGTTAACTTACCCAGAACTCCTTGCTTCTTCCTCCAGTCCGGCCTCCCAGGATGACGTTTCATCCCATGTGACCGCTGCAGCCAATCACAGGCTGCAGCGGCCACATGGACTGCCGCGTTATCCAGGGAGGTTGGACTGGATGTCAAAGAGGGACGCGTCACCAAGATAACAGCCGGGGTACGTGTATGAACTTCTTTTACTTTCAATCGCTGCGGAAACTCTGCCTGAAAGTGCTGCCCCTTCTATCTAGCCAGCACTGATAGAGAGAAGGGGTTGCCGATCAGTGCAGAGAAAACTGGTCCGTAAATACTGGTGGAATACATGCATGGGGCCTTACTCTGTTGCGAAACTGATAGGTACATTTCTGGTGACAGACTCCCTTTAAGAGTGCCTGTACATGAATGGCCACATTTCCTCTGCAAATGGTGGACATGTGACCCCCTATCTCATGATTGGCGTCTACGCCACACATGTGGTAGGAAAACTCCTTTAAATATAATCGAGGGTCCCCAATAGTTTAAGACAAAGTAGCATCAAAGATCTATAAAGCATGTATAGATCATTTGCTGCAAGTAATTTTATTTTCTCTTCTCCTTTTGGCAATGTTTTCCTGGCAAGCTGTGTTAAACAAATCAAATCATTGCTGGTATGTAAAAGAAATCTTCCGATCTTCCTCATCACACTGAAAAGCAGTTATGAATCTGTCGGCATTATATTTTTTACTCTCATTCAAAAAAAAAAAAAAAAAAAAAAAAAAAAAAAAAAAAAAAGGTCCACATGTCAACATAATGCCTCTACTAAAATAAAAAAAAACTAAAATCTGGAAACGTAAATCTTTGACTTTTCTTCTTATGTGAAACTGCAATATGTGAATATACCCAAAACCTCCCATAGAGATCAATAGAAAAGAGTTAGGCGTCAGCAGCAAATTTCTAGGTACATTGGCCAAGTCACTCCTGAGATTGATACAGCCTTATACTTGTATGCACTAGGCACTGAGATTAACTAAGCAATGTAAATTCTGTCACCATTTTCACGCACAGAAAATTAAGTACGAATTGTATGCAAACTTTTTACTACTGCCTTCAAAGTTCTTAAAATTGACCAGTAAATTTATTGCATTTTCAGACGCCTCTTAACCACTCAACTTGTACCTGGCACAAAATATTAGTATAAATGTAGGTAAAGTAGCGTAAGCAAGGGGAAAGCGTTTAACATGCCTAGTGAGTTCCAAAAATGTATCACGCCACGTGCGCGGTTTGGATAAACCTGGTGCAATCTGCGCCATTTTCACCTAGCAAATTCATAACCTTAGGACACTATTGACGCAAAATCTGTATTCCTAGCTACTAGACTGTCCGACATGACTCAACTGTTCAGCTCAAAGCTGCATTGGTAATGTGCTAACAGCAGAGCAGAAGAGGAAAAGCAGGTTGTAGATGTAGAACCTTCAAAGAAATAATTTATTAAGAAAAAGATGAAAATGATTCATTGGGCAATATTGTGAGATCTCAGACATATTCGTTTGTGAAGCCATATTGGCTCAGTATTTACTTGGAGAGTTTAGAGCTTCCAATCCCAGGTCCTTTGGAATTATATTTATTACGGGGCTTTTTCTCACATTTCGGTGCTTGCCAGGTGTTTCTCTATTTTGGACGACGATAATGTTCTCCATCATCTGCTTTATCCCAGCGCCATAATTTATAGCATGCTGTCCTTCCTTTATTTTGGGCTTATTATATAATGTGCACTGTTCTTTCCGGAACAATGTCTGTATTAGATTTCAATTACGGTATATGAAAAATTATTTGCTTACATGGTGGGTGGAATATGTCATTAGGAATATTTAACCTCTTAACAGGGGGTTCCCCACTATAGTAAGTGATGAAATATCACTAGAAGCCATCACTTGTTGACTGGTGGGGATCTGACCGACAGGACGACGCCGCGGCCGCCCCCCCCCCCCCACTAATCCACAGAATGCAGGGGCCGAATCACTAGGTCCTTCAAAGTTTTCTCCTCCTCAACATGCTCTTAGCCACTGACTATGACGCTTAAGTTTCTATATTGGCCCAGAGGTCAAACAAATATGGCATATCCTAGTGATATGCCACAACATTAGGTGATGGGAATGCCCCTCTAATACAGGATGTATTTCGGAACTGAATGAGCAGACACTTTTTAGCGATTTTCTGAATGTGCTGGATAAACCGCTAGGGCTTTTTTTATTTTTCAGGCTTTTGTACTCCTTACGGTGCTCTAGAATAGCAGATGCACCGATAGAGAAGGCAGAACGCTTTCATTTTTCTTCCTCCTCTTTCATTGTATACATCGTGCTCGGTGGCACGGCCTCTTTTGGTCCATGTGATCACCTGAACGCCAGACACCTATCATGTGACAGACCCGCCGGGTGTAACACTGAATTCACAAATGTTTACTAAAGTTATTATGGCTGCTCAAAATCCCGGTCCCCATAAATGTCCCCAAGAAATGTATTTTCCGACCTTTTGGGAATAAATAAATTACAATGTGACTACAAAGTAACACACGTATAATGGCTTACTCTGATAATTCACCTAGAATTATAAGTACGCTTTAGATATTTAGTAGTAAACTCCTTGAAACGAAACAAACTGAATTTAAAATGGAAATAAATACATCTTTTGCATAAGAAATATTAGCAATATTTGAGAGACACAGAAACATGGCATATATTTACTTAGCTGTGCATCTTACAAGAATGTCTAAGAGCTGGTGCCAAGTCCAGAGCAACATGGAAACTTGCTGAAATCTAAGACTACGGGTTTTTTTTGGTAAAGAGCCAATATCTTTAAAATGATGTTCCCCTTAAGTACCACGATTGCTGCCCAAGGAAATGTCACTGGTTTCTCTTCACTCGATGGTCACTTTACATATATTGACTCTTGGCAAACAGATAAAGCCACAAAGACCACGTGACTTATCTAGCCGCACAGAAATCGGGCCGTTTAGAATGGGTGGTCCTCATATATCAATGCATGAAAATCAGCGATTGATACTTTATTGCAAACAGAAATTTACTTAAAGCCTGAGAGAGCTGAACAATAGATCAAGAAGGACAACACTGAAATTTAAGCTGGAAAAACTAAATTTCTAAAACGGAGCAGAAGAAAGAAAGGAACATTTCAGGCGTATATAATTACGTATTATCAGCATTTCAGATCATTTGGAGGGCAATATTGCAATTTTAGTGCTGTTTATACAGGAATGGAAGAGCCAGTATTACACATAACATATCCAGGAAATATTATTTTAGGTTATGGTCAAAACTTTTACTGCTCACTTTATACCAAGAAAAATGTGATCCCTCCAAAGATGGGAAACTTCAAGGCAACTCCAATGAGTCAGGCTACATTCACATGGCCATATTATCAGGCCATATAGAAGGTATCTGAGAAAAGCAAGAAACCGGTCCTTTGGAAAAAGCGGTCCTGTCTGATGGTTTCCCCTTCTATTTTAGAACAATAATTATATTGAACCTGCACAGACCAATAATATGGCCGTCTAAAGTCTCCTGTATTACGAGAAAAATTTCTGATTTCTATCAAGTGTTTCTTCTTCATAACAATCTTTCACAATTATCAAAATCAATTCCAAGCAATTTGGATTAAATGGAAACAAATAAATAAAAAATTGACAAACAACCTCGAATGGTTTGTTGTGAGGTTAAAGGGGAAACCCCGATATATCAGATGGTAATGCATCTTTGAGTTCAACAGTTTGGCAATACAAAATATCTGAAGGGGTTTGGTTGCTTTATAGTGCCACAACCCATTTAATGGAGAAATCTGTGTGCTCGGAACCCCATCAATAGCATATTCTAGCAAGTTTCTGTGGCACATTGGAGGATGTATTAAGTGGAATTTGCCCTTCACCAGCTACACCCTGCCCAAGTGAATAGTTTCCATTACAAATAAGTAACACATAGGGTATGCCGATAACAGATATATAAACTTCTCCTGAACATGCATTGTTGAGTTAAGACTTCTGCTAATTCATACATTAAAATGTATGGATTAGCAGACGTCTTCATTTATAAGATACACCAAATTGGAGTATTTTCTAAGCAAGAATAATAAGTCTCTGGTCAAATAACTAAATTTCCAGATGACTAACAGCTCTGAACAAGCATTCCTCTGGAGGACTCTGGCACAATAATGTGCCACAACGTTCCAGCAGAAGACAACCCAATTTGGAGCGGACTTTGTAGCCAATCAAGTGCCACTAGGGTCTATTTCTAACGGGCTGATTCACAAATAATCTATAATGTGTATCAGGATATATGTCCTGTATAGGCAATGATAAAGTTTACAATGCAGTTCAAAGTAGACGCCACTACATGTTCTGATATAACCAAGGAAACCCAGGCCGACACGAATATAATATTCTGTATCATTAAGAACAGTCTTCAATCAGACTGTGACAAAACTTATGTTTATAGGAGTTGGCCGTCTTCAGCAAATTAATGTTATTTTTTGTAGAATTAAAATTTTCCAATATAATTTCTGTATTAATTCCTCCCAATTATCAAGATCTCGGCTTGTTGCTATTCAGAAGAAACATATATTGTTTACTTCTAGTGAATACAATTCTGTCCATGATCATGTGATGTACACACAGGTGCTGGGATCGTTACAGTATGTGTGTCAGATCTGTGTCTTGTAACGATCCCAGCACCTGTGTGTCCATCACATGACCATGGACAGAATTTTATGCACTGGACTTAACCCCTACCCGCACCAGGACGTAACTGTCCGTCGTTGCGGGAGGTTACTTCCCGCACGAGGACGTATAGTTACTGAGTTATTCCCGGTGCACACTGTCGGCGACAGTGTGCACCGGGAACCGGGAGGTCAGCTGTCGCCGACAGCTGACACTCCCCTCTTGCCGGCCAGCGGTCCTTTGCCGCTGATTTCGGCGAATTAACCCCTTAAATTTGGCGATCGGGTGCAATCGCCGAATTTTAGGGGTTTCTAGCATATCGGCAGACCCCCGTCCGAAATCGCGGGGTCTGCCGATAGACCGTCGGCTGGTCCTGATAGGCTTCCTGTCAGAGTGACAGAAAGTCACTGTGCCGTTCCCGATGCACACTGTCGGCGACAGTGTGCATCGGGAACTTGGAGATCAGCTGTCCCCGACAGCTGACACTCTCCAGTGTTGCCGATCAGCAGCTCATCGCCGCTGATTTTGGCAATTAACCCGTTACATGCGGGGCTCGATTGCGATCTCCGCATGTAGCGGGTTTGTAGCGCATCAGCAGCCCCCATGCAATCGTGGGGGCTTCTGATGCTTGTGATGGCACCCGGGGGCCAGACAACGGCCCCCAAGTCTGCCATGTATGTCAGCCTATGAGGATCAGCCTCTGCTGATCCTCGTAGACCAACTGTCAGAGTGACTGTGACGTCACACTGACAGCTGGAATACATTACACTACCTAGGTAGTGTAATGTATTCTAGCAGCGATCAAAGCTGCAGGTCAAAAAAAGAAAGTGTAAAAAGTAAAAAAAAGTTAATAAAAATGTTTTATAAAAGTGTAAAAATAAAAGGTTTTGTTTTCCTATAATAAGTCATTTATTATAGGGAAAAAATGAAAACGTTAAAAAAAAGTACACATATTTGGTATCGCCGCGTTCGTAACGGCCCAAACTATGAAACTATAATGTTAATTTTTCCGCACGGTGAACGCAGCAAACAAAATAAACGGAAAACTGTCAGCATCGCTATTTTTTGGTCACCACCCCTCCCAAGATATAGAATAAAACGTGATCAAAAAGTCGCATTTACCCCTAAATGGTACCAATAAAAACTACAACCCGTCCCGCAAAAAACAAGACCTCCCACAGCTTTTTTGACGAAAAAATAAAGTTACGGCTCAGAATAGCGTGTCCCAGAAAATAAATTATTTTATAGAAACTTAATTTTATTGTGCAAACGCTGCAAAACGTAAAAAAAACTATACACATATGGTATCGGCGTAATCGTACCGACCTGCAGAATAAATTAAACGTAATTTATTGCGCACGGTGAACGCTGTAATAAATAAAGAATTTAAAGCGCCAAAATTGCTGTTTTTTGGTCACCTTAGCTCTAAAAAAGATCCTGAGGGGCCAAAATGCTCACTATACCCCTAGAAAAATTCCTTGAGGGGTGTAGATTCCAAAATAGGGTGACTTTTGGGGGGTTTCCACTGTTTTGGTCCCTCCGGGGCGTTGCAAACCCGACATGGCACTGAAAACCAATCCAGCAAAATCTGCGCTCCAAAATCCAAAAGGCACTTCCTCCCTCCTGAGCACTGCTGTGGGTCCAAACATCAGTTTACGACCACATATGGGGTATTGCCGTAATCGGGAGAAATTGCTTTACAAATGTTGGGCGGCTTTTTCTCCTTTATTCCTTGTAAAAATGAAAAAATTATATATTTCCACAGAAAAATAGGTGATTTTCTTCTTCACAGACTAATTCCACTAAATTCTGCAAAAAACTGTGGGGTCAAAATGCTAACTATACCCCTAGAAAAATGCCTTGAGGGGTGTAGTTTCCAAAATGGGGTCACTTTTGGGGGTTTCGACTGTTTAGGTACCACAAGACCTCCTCAAACCAGACATGGTGCCTAAAATATATTCCTAAAAAAAGGAGGCCACAAAATCCACTAAGCGCTCCTTTGCTTCTGAGGCCTGTGTTTCAGTCCATTAGGACACTAGGGCCACATGTTGGATATTTCTAAAATCTGCAGAATCTGGGCAATAAATATTGAGTTGCGTTTCTCTGGTAAAACCTTCTGTGTTACAGATTTTTTTTTATTACAAATGAATTTCGGCAAAAAAAATGAAATTTGTAAATTTCACCTCTACTTTGCCTTAATTCCTGTGAAACGCCTAAAGGGTTAAAATACTTTCTGAATGTGGTTTTGAATACTTTGAGGGGTGCAGTTTTCAAAATGGGGTGATTTATGGGGACTTTCTAATATATAAGGCCCTCAAAGCCACTTCAGAACTGAACTGGTCCCTGAAAAATAGCCTTTTGAAATTTTATTGAAAATATGAGAAATTGCTGCTAAAGTTCTAAGCCTCGTAATGTCCTAGAAAAATAAAAGTACGTGAAAAAAAATGATGCAAACATAAAGTAGATATATGGGGGATGTTAACTAGTAACTATTTTGTGTGGTATTACTATCTGTTTTACAAGCAAATACATTTACATTTAGAAAAATGCTAATTTTTGCAAATTTTTGCTAAAATTTGAAGTTTTTCACAAATAAATATTGAATTTATCGACCAAATTTTTTCACTAACATAAAGTACAATATGTCACGAGAAAACAATCTCAGAATCGCTTGGATAGGTAAAAGCGTTCCGGAGTTATTACCACATAAAGTGACACGTCAGATTTGAAAAAATCATCTGTGTCCACAAGGCCAAAACAGGCTGTGTCCTGAAGGGGTTAAACAATAAATGTTTCTTCTGAACAACAACAAGCAGAGAACTTGAAAACCATAAGGAATTAATACAGTAAGTATATTGGATAATTGTATAACTTTTAGTTATAGAAAAATAACATTCATTTGCTGAAACCGGACAACCCTTTTAAGGTCTATTTTGTCTTGTTCACAGTAAGTGGCACAAAATCATATACATATATAAACATATACATTTATAAACGTATACATCACTTATAACCCTTAGAGATGCCATCACTGCACCAATGTGTGACATTGTATCTATACCTTTCTTTAGGAAAACGGATGGATGGAAAGATCGTACATAGCAGATGGTTACGCCAGAAAATCAGTAGCACAGAGGCCGGACATTTCATCTGGCCCAGTAAGGATTCATTTTCCTCTAATTTCAATCTAAAAAAGTAATCCGCTTACTGGGGTTGTTCCAGCACATCAGCTTTTAATAGAGGACACCTGCTCTCCACGAGAATCATAAAGGTGAAACACATATTGCATATACATTCCACTGCCGATTGCTCCAATTGTCCTGGAGGCCATTTCTAGATTATCCCAAGATTCCAGGAAGTTTAATAAAGAATCCAGTATATAGTAGTGAAGAAAACTTTAGAAGTATAGAGAAAATACAACGTGGACAATACAGATCATCTGCTCAATGTAATTCTCAAGGGAAGACCAGACCACAACACGTAATAAACGACGAGCAATGCACTTTTATAGAATTTCTGGGTGGGAAAATTTGTCTCATACCTAATAAAATGTCATGTGAGTCACTGGCTCTAAAATAAAATGATGATGGAAAATCAGACAGCCTGATGATAACAGGAGAATGAGCCAGAAGCCCGCGCAGAACATATGCATAATATATTGAGATCAAGGCTATGTCTTTATTAGGAGGTCACATGGGCATGGGTGGATCTCCGCGCCAATGACTAACTTTCACGACAAGTTTAATGGGAAAATCAATCAGAATTGCTCCATGACAACAGTCAAGCCTGGCACCTTTCTAATGTTCGGTCCATGCCAGGTGTCTGTCTTCCATCATACGGCATTTAATGTAGCGCCAGGAATATCAAATAAAGATTTTCTTAGAAATGGACGCACTGAATAATAGAAACTTTGGAGCTATATCAGCCAACATGAAACGAAGAAGGAATTATTTTCCATTTAGAAGACCCCCATCATGCGGAGAAAAATATTGTTCTCCCAGACATGTGTTCTTTACTTGGCTAGGACTTCTCTATAAAACATAGTTGGTTCTACAACCAGTCCAATCTACATGACTTATTATTCTTGTATTGGAAAGAAAAAAACTTATATTAAAGAGGTTTGGTATAAATAAAGATTAATCATTGTATAATGAAAAGTTCAGCAATTATTTTTATAATACTTTATTTCAATTTCTCACCATTTTCAACATATGTTTGCTGTCAGTAAATGTGTAATGGTGGGGGGGGGTAGGGAAACGGACAAGTGAGCCCTAATCTACCCGCCACTCTGTCCCTGCCTACTTGCAACGACCCGCCCTAGACGACGGGGTACAACTGGGCGGCGGTCCCTGCGCTCAGTAAGTGCATGACAAACACGACAAACAAACAAGGGAACACAAGCAAGGGAAATGGGCAGTTGCTCGCGGAAACACCGTGAGCAACAGAGTAGTGAACGAGCCGAGTCAAGCCAGGAGAGTGCGAGGTACAAAGCGAAAAGCAGAAGAGTAGTCGGTAAGCCAGGGTCTGTATGGAGCAGGATCAAAAAGTAGCAGGAGCTGTAGCTGGGCCAGGAAACCTCAAGGAAAGAATTCACAAGCACAGATGGACAGGAAGAGCAGGCTTTAATAGACCGAGGGCGGGAGCTAGCTGAGTCTGGCCAGGTTGCGATAGGCTCTCCCACTCCTAAGCCTGCCAGCCTGAGTGGAGGAAGCTGGTGTCTGTCTCAGGGATGTACACTCAGGTGTTGACTGATTAATTCTGGGAGTTAACCCTGAAGCAGTGCCTGGCAGATCCTTTACAGTACCCCCCCTTTTATGAGGGGCCACCGGACCCTTTCTAAGTGGACCTGGCTTACTGGGGAAACGCAGGTGGAACCTCCTGACCAATACCCCAGCGTGAACATCCCGGGCGGGTACCCAAGTCCTCTCCTCGGGCCCGTATCCTCTCCAATGGACCAGGTACTGGAGGGAGCCTTGGACCATCTTGCTGTCCACGATCCTGGCCACCTCAAATTCCACCCCCTCAGGGGTGAGGACGGGAACAGGAGGTTTCCTCGAGGGGGCCAAGGACGGGGAGCAGCGTTTCAGGAGGGAGGCATGAAACACGTTGTGTATACGAAAAGACGGGGGTAACTCCAGCCGGAAAGAGACAGGACTGAGGACCTCAATGACCTTATACGGCCCAATAAACCGGGGAGCAAACTTTTTGGACGGAACCTTGAGACGCAAGTTCCTGGATGACAACCACACCAGATCCCCGACCACAAACAGGGGGTTAGCAGAACGTCTTCTATCGGCCTGAGCCTTCTGTATGCTCTGGGACGCCTCTAGGTTCTTCTGAACCTGGGCCCAGACTGTGCACAGATCCCGATGAACGACCTCCACCTCGGGATTGTTGGAACAACCAGGTGAAACGGAGGAGAACCGTGGATTAAACCCAAAATTACAGAAAAAGGGAGAGACCCCTGACGAGTTACTGACCCGGTTATTAAGGGAAAATTCGGCAAGGGGAATGAAAGAAACCCAATCAAATTGACAGTCAGAGACAAAACATCTTAAGTATTGTTCTAGAGACTGATTAGTCCTCTCCGTTTGGCCATTGGTTTCAGGATGGAAGGCAGAGGAGAAGGACAGATCAATCCCCAACTTATTACAGAAGGCTCTCCAAAACAATGAAACAAATTGTACCCCTCTGTCAGAAACAATATTGACGGGGACCCCATGGAGACGCAGGATGTGTTTGATAAACAAGGTAGCCAACGTCTTGGCGTTGGGTAGTTTCTTGAGGGGCACAAAGTGGCACATTTTACTGAAGCGGTCTACCACCACCCACACCACCGACTTGCCTTGGGATGGAGGCAAATCGGTGATAAAATCCATGGAGATATGTGTCCAAGGTCTCTGGGGAATGGGCAACGAACGCAGTAAGCCCGCTGGTCGGGACCTGGGAGTCTTGGACCTGGCACAAACCTCACAGGCGGCGACGTAGGCCTTAACGTCTTTAGGCAAACCAGGCCACCAATAATTTCTGGTAATGAGGTGTTTGGTACCCAGGATGCCTGGATGGCCAGATAGTGCGGAGTCGTGATTTTCCCTAAGTACCCTTAGCCGGAATTGCAGGGGAACAAACAGCTTGTTCTCAGGAAGGTTCCCAGGAGCTGAACCTTGATCAGCAGCAATTTCAGAGACTAAATCGGACTCGATAGAGGAAATGACTATACCTGGAGTCAAAATACAAACAGGATCTTCCTCCGAAGGAGGGCTGGCCATGAAGCTACGCGACAGTGCATCCGCCTTAATATTTTTAGACCCGGCCCTATAGGTAACCAAAAAATTGAATCTGGTAAAAAACAACGCCCATCGAGCTTGTCTCGGGTTTAGCCTCCGGGCAGATTCTAGGAAAACCAGATTCTTGTGGTCGGTAAGGACCGTTACCTGGTGCCTAGCCGCCTCCAGGAAGTGGCGCCACTCTTCAAATGCCCATTTAATGGCTAAAAGTTCGCGGTTGCCAATATCATAGTTACACTCCGTGGGCGAAAACTTCCTAGAAAAGTAAGCACAGGGGCGGAGATGGGTGAGGGAGCTGGTACCCTGGGACAAGACGGCCCCCACTCCCACCTCGGACGCGTCAACCTCCACAATAAATGGCTCCCTTTGGTTGGGCTGAACCAGCACGGGGGCCGAGATAAAGCACTTCTTGAGGGTCTCAAAAGCCTGGACGGCCTCAGGGGGCCAATGGAGGACATCAGCACCCTTGCGAGTGAGGTCCGTAAGAGGCTTAGCGACGACCGAGAAGTTAGCAATAAATCTCCTGTAATAGTTAGCGAACCCCAAAAAACACTGTAGCGCTTTCAGGGAGGCAGGTTGGACCCATTCAGCCACAGCCTGAACCTTGGCAGGGTCCATGCGGAATTCATGAGGAGTGAGGATTTGACCTAAAAATGGTATCTCCTGTACCCCAAATACACATTTTTCGATTTTGGCAAACAGTTTGTTTTCTCGAAGGACCTGGAGCACTTTCCTGACATGCTCTATGTGGGAGGACCAGTCCCTGGAAAACACCAATATGTCATCAAGGTACACTACAAGAAATATCCCCAGGTAATTTCTCAAAATCTCATTTATGAAGTTCTGGAAGACCGCAGGGGCATTGCACAACCCAAAGGGCATGACGAGGTATTCGAAATGGCCTTCGGGCGTGTTAAACGCAGTCTTCCACTCATCCCCCTCTTTGATGCGAATAAGGTTATACGCCCCCCGTAGATCCAATTTAGAGAACCATTGGGCCCCCTGAACCTGATTAAAGAGATCAGGAATCAAAGGAAGGGGATACTGGTTCCTTACCGTGACCTTATTCAGGCCACGGTAGTCAATGCATGGCCTAAGACCCCCATCCTTCTTCCCTACGAAGAAGAAGCCAGCACCTACCGGAGAAGAAGAGGGACGAATGTAACCCTTGGCCAGGGATTCCTGGATATACTCCCTCATGGCTTCACGTTCGGGACAGGAAAGGTTAAATATTCTACCCTTAGGAAGCTTAGCTCCTGGTACCAATTCGATAGCGCAATCGTATTCTCTATGAGGCGGTAATACTTCGGAGGCCTCTTTAGAGAAAACATCAGCGAAGTCCTGAACAAACTCGGGTAGCGTATTCACCTCCTTAGGGGGAGAAATAGAATTAACAGAAAAACATGACGTACAACATTCATTACCCCATTTGGTTAGCTCCCCAGTATTCCAGTCAAACGTGGGATTATGCAACTGCAACCAGGGAAGACCTAGAACCAAATCGTACGATAATCCCTGCATCAATAGTACAGAGCACTGCTCCAAATGCATGGAGCCAACAAGGAGTTCAAAAACAGGGGTATGCTGTGTAAAATAACCATTAGCAAGAGGAGTGGAGTCGATACCCACTACCGGAACAGGTTTAGGCAAATCAATCAGAGGCATAGCAAGAGACATAGCAAATTCCACAGACATGATATTAGTAGAGGATCCTGAATCCACGAAGGCACTGCCGGTAGCAGACCTACCACCAAACGAGACCTGAAAGGGAAGCAATATCTTAGTACGTTTCATATTTACGGGAAATACCTGTGCGCCCAAGTGACCTCCCCGATGATCACTTAGACGCGGGAGCTCTCTGGCAGCATTCTTACGCTTGGGACAGTTGTTTACTTGATGCTTGACATCCCCACAGTAGAAGCAGAGACCATTCTTCCTGCGGAATTCTCTACGTTGTTGAGGGGACACGGAGGCCCCGAGTTGCATAGGTATTTCTGAGTCTTTAGGGGACAAACGAAGCAACGGGACTTCGGGAGGCATCATGGGGGAGTCGGAGGAAAAAACACATAAACGTTCACGTTGTCGTTCCCTGAGACGTCGGTCAAGTCGTACCACTAAAGCCATAACCTGGTCTAGGGAGTCAGAAGAGGGATAGCTAACTAGCAGGTCTTTCAGGGCGTTCGACAGACCCAACCTAAACTGGCACCTTAAGGCAGGGTCATTCCACCGAGAAGCTACGCACCACTTCCGAAAGTCAGAGCAATACTCCTCAACAGGTCTCTTACCCTGACGTAAGGTCACCAGCTGACTCTCGGCAAAGGCAGTTCTGTCAGTCTCGTCATAAATAAGTCCGAGGGCAGAAAAGAAACAATCAACGGAGGAAAGTTCAGGGGCGCCAGGAGCCAAGGAGAAGGCCCACTCTTGGGGCCCTTCCTGGAGCCGGGACATAATTATACCCACCCGCTGGCTCTCAGAACCTGAGGAGTGAGGCTTTAAGCGAAAGTAAAGCTTACAACTCTCCCGAAAGGAGAGAAAAGCCCTCCGGTCACCTGAGAACCGGTCGGGCAACTTGAGGTGGGGTTCAAGGGGTGCGGTGAGGGGAACTACCAAGGTAGCATCAGGCTGGTTGACCCTCTGAGCCAGGGCCTGGACCTGTAGGGAGAGACCCTGCATTTGCTGAGCCAGGGTTTCACGGGGTTCCATAATGGTGTCAGGGACCAGGGTAGACTAGGTATAGGGCTTGTGAATTTGTAATGGTGGGGGGGGTAGGGAAACGGACAAGTGAGCCCTAATCTACCCGCCACTCTGTCCCTGCCTACTTGCAACGACCCGCCCTAGACGACGGGGTACAACTGGGCGGCGGTCCCTGCGCTCAGTAAGTGCATGACAAACACGACAAACAAACAAGGGAACACAAGCAAGGGAAATGGGCAGTTGCTCGCGGAAACACCGTGAGCAACAGAGTAGTGAACGAGCCGAGTCAAGCCAGGAGAGTGCGAGGTACAAAGCGAAAAGCAGAAGAGTAGTCGGTAAGCCAGGGTCTGTATGGAGCAGGATCAAAAAGTAGCAGGAGCTGTAGCTGGGCCAGGAAACCTCAAGGAAAGAATTCACAAGCACAGATGGACAGGAAGAGCAGGCTTTAATAGACCGAGGGCGGGAGCTAGCTGAGTCTGGCCAGGTTGCGATAGGCTCTCCCACTCCTAAGCCTGCCAGCCTGAGTGGAGGAAGCTGGTGTCTGTCTCAGGGATGTACACTCAGGTGTTGACTGATTAATTCTGGGAGTTAACCCTGAAGCAGTGCCTGGCAGATCCTTTACAAAATGACAACATTAGTGTTTACATTCAGAGGCTGAAAACCTAACCTACAGATCTAGTACGTGTAACAGATGAGAGGGGGATACAACTAGCATATTCGCTTTAAAGCTTTTGACCTAAAGGGGTTGTGCCAAGATCGACATTTATCACCGATCCACAGAAGATCATTTTGTTACCTCAATTCTGGCGTAAAATACACATGTTCCTGTACATCTGCGGATTTCACCCCTGTCGTTAGTGGTTAAATCTGGTGAAAATCCATAGTAGAGATTGAGATGCTGCAGATTTTAACATCCACACCGCAGGTCAAATCCCGTAGCATACAGATGAGATTTGATGAAATCTCATCTGCATGGCTGGTATTCTATTCCGCTGCAGACTTTCCATCTCGTGTGCAGCGGGCCTGTTACTAAAAGTGAAGCAACACTTTAAAAATAAAAGTGGTCTCATTGGTGCATGTGTGAGGTCTGTGAAATAACGGTTTACGGTTCCCCGCCTAACATGGGACTATCCATTATCCTGCAGGGGATTAAAGATCCCTCATTGGACATCAGGGCTGATGGCCATCATACCTAATATTTCCAACATATTTCTCCATAATAAAACATGACATCTAAGGCTATGTTCACATCTGCGCGAAGAATTCCGTTTTTCTATTCGGTCACAGAAGCAGAAAAGCAGAATTCAATGCTGCGACAGATCTGTCACATGCCTGAAAACAGCGCCCGTCAAATCCAATTGACTTTAATGGGGTCCATCAGTTTTCCGTCACTGCGTCCATCATTTTATTGAAAAAAACAGCGCAGAATGCGGCCCTCATTTTTTTATGCCGTTTGACGGAATTTGCAACGGAGCCTCCAAAGCCGATGTGAACACTACCTAATCCACTAATACAATTTTGCCTCCTGGTATTATTTTGTCAATATTCTAAATTCATAGTATTCATTTCCTTAATTTTTTTTCCCCAAGAAAACGTTTAATTAAAAAAAACAAAAACAACCCTGCAATTTAAAACTACTCTTACCCTATGACACAATACAGTAATTTTCTGTCTGCACACGCTACTAGTAGCCAGTGCTAAGCGGACATTCCCTGTTGGGTCTGAGCCGATGCCGGCTACAGGTGGATGAGGCCTTCTTGTTCTCTTTAGGCTCCTGGCGGTTGCTGGCAGGGCTGATCTGAAAAGCAGATGAATCTCAACTTTATAGTCCCCCGAATTGAATAAACATTAAAAATTTAAATAACACGTCCCTCGAACAGTATTTGCCAATTCGCAGAGTGGAGAATCGATTTGGCAGCAGAGCAGAAAGAAAATCTTTGTGTGAGACTGTGTAACCTCTCTCATGGTTCAGTGAGCAGCGACAGAGTGATATAATACCAACATAGGAGGGAATGAAACATCATGGCAAAGACACAACAGGACAATAGTCACGGTACCATACGCAGTAATCACCCATATCACAGAACGTGCTAATAAAGACATAAACCGTCCCTTTCTCAGGCACCTGTGCCAGGCTGCGCCTTACCCATTTCCTTTATACAAAAACGAGAACACGAAGAAAAACCTCAAACAAGCAAAGGAGCCCAAGAATCATTACCAACTCCGAACCCTAATATCAGGGGCATAACTAGGCCGCAATGCAAAACCTGTAGCAGGACCACCCATTATAATGCAACATTTGTAGGATCGGTCTTCTCATATTAGGGGAAAGACAATTTGGGCCACCTAAGGCTCCAGAGGACAATATGGTGACCGAGCGGAAAAGCAGGGTATGTGTTAGATATAGTTTTGTATAATCGGTTACCTATTATGAGATATACATCTAACATACATATACACACACACACATATATATATACACACACACACACACACACACATATATATATATATATATATATATATATACACACACATTATATATATATATATATATATATATATATACACACACATATATATATATACACACACACACACACACACATATACATACACACACGCACACACACACACGCACACATATGTCATTAGTACATTATACGACTTATTGAATCTCAGCAAAACAATATGCAGATCAATATGTATATACTGTATGTAGAATATCTCTTATTTAGAGTTTATATAGCTTCGAGCATCTAGAAAGGAAAGTACAATGTTTTCTAAACCTATAATGTCTTTCCATTCCATTTTTAGTGACTATACAGAACAAGTTGCAGTCTGCCCATCTGTTTTTGTTTGACAATTTTTACAAACAAGATGTCCTGGCTGGAGACGTTACCTCATAGGCTTCCTGCCCCGTAGCAAATCTTCAAGACTTTTTTCATAATGTTCAGCTACAACCACCAGTCTCTCTGAGGAAGTAAGCAGAGAATAAATCAAATATTAACATTTGTATAATGAGTTCATATAACCTGACAGAAGGAAAACGTGCCCTCCTACAAGTCAAAGTAGAAAATGGCGGAAGACAATATTTCACCTGGCAATGCCGTGAACGTTAATCAGATTAAATTGACGATATCCATGTGCAGTCTGTGTTTCACGCATCAGTTGCTAAGAAATGCAGAGGAAAAAAAAAAAAGAAAAAAAGAAAGAGCGAGCTTCCACGGGCGTGAATAACGCGTGTCACACACAAAGCACACTGATGTCATACGCAACACACACTGATGTCATACGCAACACACACTGATGTCATACGCAACACACACTGATGTCATACGCAACACACACTGATGTCATACGCAACACACACTGATGTCATACGCAACACACACTGATGTCATACGCAACACACACTGATGGCACACGCAACACACACTGATGGCACACGCAACACACACTGATGGCACACGGACATGAAATTCAGGAAATACGCTCTGTTTTTTGCGCACACAAAACGGACACGCTCGTGTGAATGTAGCCTAAGTGTGTTTAATGATTTCCAAATACAAATGAACCTAAATTTGTCCGGCAGTTTTTAATAAGGAACTGCTAAATCGGACCTACTTATTTGGAAACTTGTATTGGTCTTGCATGCCCGGCAGAGCAAGAGATGGAAAAGCCTTTCAAGATTTTGAGGAGGTGCAGAAAAATGTCTTTAGGGTTAAGTTCACCTTAGTAGATTTTATGTGGAAAACAGACTGAGACCGGAATGTTTTCTTACTAAAGTAATATCCTGATAGGCAGAAAACCAAGGATTTTCTGGATTATTAGATTACCACTAAAATCAATACAAAAAGCAATAAGAAAACAATCCTGTATAGTACAAATTCCAGCCTCCAATTTTTTTACCTTTTTTTTCCTTTTCTAGTTTTCGTCTGCATCTGATGGAATTCTATCATATAATTCGACCTCTGAAAATGTTTTGACTTTTTTACAGATTAATTATATGAATTTTTATACCATCAACGGGTAAAGTACTACAAACTAAAGTCAGGAATTCTCAAAACAAAGGTAAGGTTCCAAATACTGTCATATAAGGTGCAAGGATGTGACAACCAGTGTAGCAGGTGCTCTGAAGCCCGGTAACCAAGGGTTAATTCACACATCACAGCCTGTTAATGCACCTTCAAGGGGACCACCTCCTCCCAAAAGGTGATGTGCAGTGATCACTATAGATGATGGAAGTGGGAAGAAAAGCAGAGTACTGGAAGAATGAAGAAAAAAAAAAAGACAGGGAATAAAGTCCAAAATATTCAAAAGTCTTTTCACGTCCTGATGGATAAAGGCCCCATGGTTACTTGTTACACCCCTGTTAGTAATAGGAGAAATTATTCTTCATTTTTAAAAGCTGTTAAAAAGATGGAATAGTTTAAACATTTACCTAAAGCTGTGTTCACATTATTTGTAGTGGTTATGTTCTGCATATACGCTGGGCAACGCTCAATCAATTACTTTTCCAACGCAATTCATCTATTCAGACAGTCACCTTGTATAAATATTAAAAGGGGTATTAACATCTTGTAATTTTATATCGCTAGGATATGCTATAAGGATGGGAACTCTGGGACCCCTGCCGATCCGGAGCCCTTCAGCATTTTACCTGCACAGCGGCACTCCCAGGGTAACGTCCGTGGCCCGTCGTTCCCACCCACCCCTCGACGTCCGCAACGGCAGACTCATCTCCTTCCTAGGAGACGCCAGCACTCACTTCCGCTCTGAAGTATGCTCTAGGATGTGCGTGCGATCGTGCCCAGCCTTAAAGGCCCAGCGCGCACATGAAAAATATCACTAATCAACCCTAATCACCCTGGACTATAAAATGGGCTCTGCCCTTTCACTCCTTGCCTGAGAGTTGTGTATTCCCATGTTAGTCTTAGCAAATGGTCCCTTAGCGTTCTCCTGTTCCCAGTGTTCCCGTATCCTGCTACCTGTATCCCATGTGGTGTTTTTTCCTGCGCCTTATAGAGTGTTGGAGTCGTGTTGTGCCACCTGTCACACCTGCTGTCATACACCACGTCTGGTGTGATCTGCCACGTGTGGCGTTATCTACCTTCAAGTTTCATCTGTGCCTAAGCCTCTGCTACTGTCTGGACTATTACAGCTACTCTTGTACTAGGACTTTGTATAGACTGTTTGGCCAGATGCTACTCCGTTACGGCGGTGCGGCCTAGTGGGTCCACATACCCATGGATCGTGACACCCGGCCATCCACTGTGCAGGAAACTGTAGTACAGTTCTATTCAAGTAAAGGTGGCTGTGCTGACGTTCTCTTTACAGCGGGTAGCATTGTAGGGCAGGATAAAGATGTTAAAGTTCCTGCCAGTCAGCTAGCGATATGCCATCACTTTCTATGGTGGGAAAAGGGCTTTTAATGAAATTAGAAGTAGAAATGTATGACTTTTTTTCATATAGCAGAGCAGAATTTAATAAATAACTCTCTGGAGGTACATTGTTGATTCTTAGCTAAATGCCCTTTTACACGGGCCAATACTCAGACAAACAAGCGTTCATGTGAACGCTCGTTCCGATCACTGCCCTGTGTAATAAAGGCAACGATCAGCCGATGAACGAGCGTTTTATGCCGCAAGAAAGATTATCGTTGTCGACAGTACATCTACCGTCTAAATTGCTGACATGATAGAAATGTATGGGGAGCAGCGATCGTATTAACCATCGCTCATCCTCATACATTACTTATCATAGCAACTTGTGAAAGGAACAAACGAGTGCAGATCAATAAACTGCCTGGTTGATCGGCGCTCGTTTTCACGGCCCATATCACAATGAGATGTACCAAATTACAAAAACTCAGATCACCATTGCATGGCCAAGCAAGAAGTTCAACTGCTAAACGTCTAGTAAATAACAGGGGGACTGCCCATATTACAAAGTGCCCTGAGCGCCCAGAGCTGTAACATTGTGGCAGCTGTAACATGCCAGGCGATCTCAACATTGCTGCGGAGTAGGGATTGTTAATCATGCATACCTAACCATAAAGAAGACGTAGGATTATTTTTTATGCATCCCGGACATATAGAATGGTAAATAATCAAAAGCAAAACCAGACATGCTGTTATTTTAGAAAATAAAACTCCCAAACCATAGAACGCTTTCAAGAAATTTATTATAAGCAATATAGGTCATCCAAACATCCTGAATTGTCGGCGCACTGAAATCTGGAAAATATATATTCCAATGAAACTTTTTACTACAGGTAATTTACTAGATTTCATTCCCAGGGAGAAGGAACTCACATCAGCACTGGACACTGTGTTCTCGCTGAGGCCTAGCATGGTTCGGTCATAGACCAGACGCATTACAGTTTAACAGGTCCCCCCAGCCTTAGAAAACGCTGGGATTTCTCAGTGTATAGCTTATAACAAACACTTGTATGTGTTATTTTCGTCAGGACAGATAGTGACAGCAGTGACACAATCTCCAGTGTTTCTATTAAAAACATCTTTTTCTTGAATTATCTGTACGTATGTCCGAATGCTAAATAAAAATCAGAGATTTTAGGACATGTAACCAGGGCTTTATACAGCTATTAAATATCATTGTCATTGGGGGAATACATAAAACCTATTGGCAGCACAGAAGAGTAATGACTGTATAGATAAAAACACAAAGGTTGTTATACAGATCCGCACCAAAATTTTGTATAACTTCTCAAGACAGACTAAATACAGAGAATTCGGAATGTCTTCAGATCCTTCTACATTTTTTACGTTTTGTTATGTTGGGGAAAAAACTTGAATTTTTTTTATTTTAGCACAATTTTTCATCAATTTGCACTCATTACCCCATAATAAAGTAAAACAGAATTTTAGAAATTTTTGCAAATTTATTAAAACTGAAACGTTTAAATTTCACATGGACATAAGTATTCAGACCCTTTGCTATGACACTTGAAATTTAGCTCTGGGGGCTGCCCAAACTGTGGGTCGTGACCCCCTGGGGGGCCCTGTGAAGACCTCCAGGAGGCCGCAAACCACTGACTGATGTCCTGGTTTAAACTGTATCTGGGTCTTCAGGATGCAGATACAGTTGAAATCAATGCTGGAGCAAGGAGCCGACGGCTCTTTGCTTTAGCAATCACTTTGCCATGAGCGGATCGGAGCAGACAGGCACGATGTAGTGACGTCATTGCGCATGTCTGCCACACACTGTACGGACCGGAGGAGCAGAAGGATCTCCTCCACCCATCGTAAAGAACGGGCATAGGCTAGTATGTATTTTATTAGACACTATTGTGGCATCATATAGTGTGGGGGCAGCTGTGGGGCATTTTACTGTGAGGTGGCGGTTATGGGGATATTATACAGTGTGGGGATAGCTATGGGGGCTATTTTACTGTGTGGGGGCAGCTATGGGGGGGTCATAATACCGTGTGTAGAATTATACTGTGTGGGGCAGCTATAAAGGGCATTATACTGTGTGTGGGGGCAGCTATGAGGTCATTATACTGTGTGGAGGCAGCTGTAGGGGCATTATACTCTGTGGGGCAGCTATGGGGAGGGACACTAAGGGGTTATTATACTGTGTGGGGTCAGCTATGGGGCATTATAATGTGTGGGGGCAGCTTTACGGGCATTATACTACGTATGTGGGGTGGCACTATAGGGGCATTATACTGTGTGGGGGCCACTAAGGGGTCATTATACTGTGTGGGAGGCCCACTGGGTTGGAGCCCACTCAGATGAGTTTCATCCCCCTGTGGTAAATTCATTTGATTGGACACTATTTGGTAAGACACACACCTGTCTATATAAAGGTCTCACAGCTGAGAGAGAAAAAACCAAGCCATGAGGAGAAATAAAACTGCCTGTAGAGTACAGAGATAGGATTGTGTGGAGGCACAGATCTGAGGAAGGGTACAAAAAAATTCTGCTGCACAAAGTTCCCAAGAGCCCAGTGGGCTCCATAATTCTTAACCGGAAGAAATTTGGAACAACCATGACTCTTCCTAGAGCTGGCCACCCCACTAAACTAAGTAATCGGGGGAGAAGGGTGAGAGAGGTGAACAAGAACCCAATGGTCACTCTGACTGAGCTCTAAAGATCCTGTGTGCAGGTGGGAGAAACTTCCAAAAGGTCAACCAGCACTGCAGCACTCCACCAATCTGGGCTTTATGGCACAGTGGCCAGAAAGTAGACTAGCCTAAGTAAAAGACACATGAAAGCCCGCCTGGAGTTTGCCAAAAAAAGCACCTAAAGTTCTTTCAGACTGTGAGAAACAAGATTCTGTGGTCTGATGAAACCAAGAATGAACTTTTTGGCCTCAATTCTAAGCGTCATGTCTGGAGGAAACCAGGCACTGCTCATCACCTGACCAATACCATCCCTACAGCGACGTATGGTGGTGGCAGCATCATGCCTTGAGGGTGTTTTTCAGCGGCTGGGACAGGGAGACTGGTCAGGGTTGAGGGAAAAATTAATGGAGCAAAGTACAGAGATATTCTTAATGAAAACGTGATCCAGAGTTCTCTGGACCTAAGACTGGGCTGAAGCTCCATCTTCCAACAAGACAATGAAACTAAGCACACCGCCAAGACAACACAGGAGTGGCTTAGGGACAACTCTGTGAATGTCCTTGAGCGGTCCAGCCCGAGCCCGGACTTGAACCCAATCGAACATCTCTGGAGAGACCTGAAAATGGCTGTCCACTGATGGTCCCCATGTAACCTGACAGAGCTTGAGAGGATCTGCAGAGAAGAATGGCAGAAAATCCACAAATCCATGTGTGAAAACCTTGTGGCATCATATCCAAGAAGACTGGTGGCAGTTAGTTGAGGCATCTTTGGCAGTGCTATGTAAAGGGTCTGAATACTTATGTCAATGCAATATTTTAGTTTTTCCTTTTCAAAGATTACGAACATTCGGTTTTCACTTTGACATTATGGAGTATTGAGTGCAAAATGATGGGGAAAAACGTGCATTGTTTTATTATTTTAGCAAAAGGCCTCAACATAACAAAATATTGAAAAAAGGGTGTGAAGACTTTCCGAATGCATTGCACATTCATTTATTTGGTGGACCTGTCACCAAGTTATATAAGTTGAACTGGTTAAATATGGTTAGATATGGCCCACTGTTGTGTTGGCTCCCCATGGGCTAATTTGCTGTAGTTAGCCAACTGGGTGGAGCTAGCTTTTCTGCCTCTGATGCTGACCAACCATCGCAAGGCAGCTTGAGGGTAGTTCATGACCTGATGTCTAACTACAGCAAATTAGCATAGAGGGAGCCAACACAACAGTGGGCCATATTTCTGGAATAGGGGGGAGTCCAGGAAAAAAAGAAATCAGGTAGACAGCGCTATCCATGTCAGTAGACAATTTCAACATCTATCACCTAGTGACAGGTCCTTTTTAATTACATTTCCATAATAAATAAGTTAGTCCCCCATACTATTGTCCTCTCCTTTAAATAAATATAAAGAAAGATTGTAACTTATCTAGGACTATCACCTGGTCAGAATTTACACTAGGTAAGGCCCCATGCACACGACCGTACAAACTCCCGTAATTACGGGCCCATAGACTTCTATTGGCCACGGGTACCTCCCTGTATGCTTACGGGAAGGTGCCCGTGCCGTTGAAAAAGATAGAACATGTCCTATTTCAGGCCGTAATTACGGCACGGGCAGCCCATAGTAGTCTATGGGGCTCCCGTAATTACGGGTGACTACGTGTGTGCACCCGTAATTACGGGAGCGTTGCTAGGCCACGTCAGTAAATAGTCACTGTCCAGGGTGCTGAAAGAGTTAAAGATCGGCAGTAACTGTTTCAGCACCCTGGACAGTGGCTACCGATCACGATATAGATAAAGCTGTAAAAAAACAAAACAAAAAAAAAACGTTCATACTTACCCAGAACTCCCTGCTTCTTCCTCTAGTCCAGCCTCCTGGGATGACGTTACAGCCCATGTGACCGCTGCAGCCAATCACAGGCCAATCACTGGCTGCAGCGCTCACATGGACTGCCGCGTCATCCAGGGAGGTCGGACTGGATGTCAAGAGAGGGACGCGTCACCAAGACAATGGCCGGGTAAGTATGAATTTGTTTTACTTTTATTACAGAAAGGGCTGTCCCTTCTCTCTATCCTGCACTGATAGAGAGAAGGGCTGCCGATTAGTGCAGTGCAATTTTGCAGCCAAAAACGTGCCCGTAAATACGGGTGGAATACGTGTGACACCGGACCCGTATTTACGGGTCCGTAAATACTGGTGCAATACGGGTCCAATAAGTGTGACCAAGGACCCGTATTTACGCCAGTATTTACGGGTGGACAAAAATACGGTCGTGCGCATGGGGCCTAACCGAATCTTAAAAGGAAAAACATTACAGGTTTATTGTTCTGCACAAATAACAGATAAGAGGAGTTGTCTAATGAAGAAAACTCCTTTTCAGATGCCCTCTAAGGGCATAAAGACATCATAGACGGGGTCCCCTGGTGGGCACACCACTCTATGTGCCAGGATGGAGACCAAGCTCATCCATGCATTTGAATGGCTGACATGTAATAATACAGGTATGACCAGAAGTGGCTACTGAGGTTTATTCCCTCTAGTAAGATCAGATTAAATGCAATATTGCAATAGGGAAATTATGTCTCGAGCCACACTGCCTAACAAGGATGTTGGCTTTTAGCCAGCCAAAAGATAGAGTACAAGTCAACACTTCACGGCAGGAAAAGAGGGCGAATGAATGAATGTTAACAATATTATTTGGTTAAAAGACCCTGGATCCAAGAACTTGCAATCTACAGGATACAAACTGGTTGAACTGGTACCTTAACTCATGTTGGTAACATTTAAACTTGAAGCATATTTATTTCACTTCAGGTATTATTTCTACACTTACTGACTTATCAGTCTTGTCAAATTTTACACTGATTATCAGTCTTTGGTTCCTTTTTCAGTTGTTGTTTAGGAATATTATGTGGCCGTTTACAGAACTCAGTGTGGATAGTTGCCACATTACTAATGTCCAACTGTATTTTGTCACCTAACTTATTTTCCACCCTCCATGATCTCCATAAACTTCTTTACATTATAGCACACATAGTACAGATCTGCAAACCCAAATTCTGAAGGCTTCAGAGCTGAAATCAACTTGCTGACAAAATGTCAGAGCTTGCTTATATAATTTGTCATGTAGACTTTACACAAGACACTACACCAGTGCTTCTTAAACTTTGAAGCTACCCCAGGTGTTGTGAAGTGCATAAAAAATAAACTGGTTATGGCTAAACCATACCCAATAAACATACCCAAAAATGCAATATACATATAGCACGGTGCCATTTCTGAAAAAGATATACAAAACAAAAAAGAAAAAATTTTTTTTCCAGAAATATATCAAAGCACTCTCAGGTAAATAGAAATTTGTAAGAAATTATTTTTATTTAAACCTCCGAATATTTCCGGATATATAAATATATATATACAAAATTTTAAAAAATCTCCTGGCCAGGAAAGGATAACGTGATCTAATACACCTTCATATATTAATTAAATCACTTATATGATAAATATACATATGTTCTCCCTAAGCATAGGGACAGACAATTCATTTGGAACAATCGCTGGGTTGTGTTCACACTTGCGTTTTTTAACAAAATGTATTTTTTATCCTCAAGGTGGCCACCATTCCCATTTATAACAGATAGAAATAATTTTTGGGGATAAGAATCTCCTATATAGTGTAATTCCCTATATAGTGTAATTCCCGTCCTGGGAGATTGGCCATCCCATAACCAATAAGCTAATTTAACGGCAGATTTTTTTGTTGTTTTACTCTTCCCTCCTATTTAATACGACCTTGGATTTTGAAGGGGATCAATAGTAGTAGGCAGTCTATTAATTAGACCCAAAGGTCTGAATATATCCCACTCGATCCTTTTTGTTCAAAAGCGACCAATTTTCCAAGATTTTATATGGTAACTTGCGTTTTACCTCTAATTTTCCGGTGAGCATCTGTGATCCATGTGCGGGAGCAGTCAGTTCACGGGCGGAATGGAAAGCTTTCC
The DNA here is from genome assembly GCF_050947455.1 of Rhinoderma darwinii. Taxonomy (NCBI): domain Eukaryota; kingdom Metazoa; phylum Chordata; class Amphibia; order Anura; family Rhinodermatidae; genus Rhinoderma; species Rhinoderma darwinii. The sequence goes on along the minus strand of NC_134687.1, from coordinate 173,451,948 downwards.
AAAGGTAAGTTCCAAGCTGTATGGTCAAATATTTCTCAACACCCTTAAAGCTCCACCGCAACGTCAGATGACTTTTTATTTTCTTCTGTGTATCCACTTATTCCACACCGTACACCAAGAGGCACAAGGTCCGGGAGGGCAAGAGCATATGCCGGCAGTAAGGTGAATTCCAATTCACATGGTATCCCCTTCCATATGATGTCTCCAAATTTAGTCAGGGATTTGCAGGGCCAGGTTTAGACGTCACTACCTGCCCAGCTTGATTAGGTCAGCTGACGCGTTTCATCCCTGAACAGGATTTCCTCAGAGCCGTTTAGCATGTGTAGCCAAAGACATTGTATTTATAGTGTCCCAACATTCTTTATTGGTTCCTCGATTGCAAGAGGCTTTATTTTATATATGTATAGATTATATGCAATTATCTTTACACAGTACATTTAATTGTAATTTATATTTCATTTTAAAAATATTTTTTTACGTTTCATTCAGAACAAATAGATAGATCATTTTATTGTGAATCTATATCTATAAGATATTATATTTAATACAGTGGTGGAGGATCAGTGGTATGTCTTCAAAGTAGTTCAGATAGTCAATTGAGTCCGATACTAATAGCATGGGACAGCGTAATATTCTTATAATAAATTTGCAACACATTGTGTATTTAGATGTTATTACTGACCCGTAGGGGAACAAGGAAAAGAATTCCCCCAAAAGTCTATTCTAACCATATAGCTAAATTCTCACTATTTATATAGCCACTTATGCACAAATAAATTTATAAATTTATAAATAAATCTATACAGTATCTCAGGGAGGGCAGGGAAACAGGTCCCATGCCTGAAAAGGCAATGGAACCCGCGTCCCCACCCACCCCGAGTATCCGCAATAATATTGCTAATTTACCGGTGAAAAGTTCCTCCGATAACATAATTTTAATGCATGATTTTAGTTTGTATCACAATTCTATATGGATGGAACTAACAAGATATTCTCTAATCATTACAACGGGTGCCTACTTATAAGAGGGGAGAATTATTTCCCCAACAATATAGTCTAATGACTTCATAATCTTTTGATGCAAGGACTTACAAAGGTAGAAATAGAGCCATCGATATATCCCAAGATTTAATTATTCCATATTCCAAGAGCATACTTATCTCCTAAATTTCCATTATTTTCATCACATCCCAGGGATAGAACCTTTAGATAAAGATATTTCATCTATACTGGAATCATCATTTACTTCAAGGGACCACAGGGAAACAAAATTAAACCCATTTATTGGCACCATCCAATTTTTATATTGCCCACTGGGAACAGACATTAACCATTTGATTTTTTTCCCTTTTTTGTTCCCCCCCCCCATTTTAACCCCATGTTTGATTGTATATTAAGAGAGAGGGGTGGAAAGGAGCGATATTTAAATAGAATCTCCATTCCTCCAACCCAAGATTGTTATTCTTTTCTAGGAATTTGAGGGAAGAGAAAAGGTTTTACTAATATAGAGAAAAGATCAGATGTATGGCCTAATATCATCAGGAGAGAAGGAGGTAGTAGTGATAGGGGGCGAGTGGAGACCGCTCTGGATACTGGTAAACAGCCATCCCAGCAGCAATCAAGCCGCTCCCAACACAATGTTCAAAGGAACATATTAAACTTTATTTCGTTATTTAGTCCCTTGGGATTTAGGGTACCCAACGTGTAAATCCACATGGTTTCCTTTTGTAGGAGTATACGATTCCGATCGCCCCCTCTTCTGTCTTCAAATAATTGATAAATTCCCATGAATTTCAAGCCTGTAGGTGACTGTTCATGGTGTGTCTTGAAGTGTGCTGCTAGTGGATTCTTCATTTCCCCCTTAGTGATATCTAGAATATGTTCACTTATACGTATATGCAACTCGCGTTCCGTTTTCCCGATATATTGTTTCCCACATGGGCAAGTAATGGAATATACAACCATAGTTGAGCGACAATTAATGAAATTGTAAACTTTAAATTCCCTTTTGTGTTCACTATCGGAAAAAGTATCTGATTTCATTACATACTTGCAACACCTACATGAGCCACACATGAACATTCCCTTTGGGCGTTTCTGCAACCATAGGTCCCTTTCTGGAGTATTTCTCTTAAATTCCGAGCTGACCAGTTTGTCCCTTAGTGTAGGGGCCCTTTTGGGGACCATACTTGGAATATTCCCTACTACTGAGTTGATTCTTTTATCCAATGTTAAATGTGGCCAGTTCTTTATCATAAGATTCCGCAATATATCCCAATGGGACCCATACCTAGAGATGAATCGAACTCTGTTGTCACTATTATCCCTTTTATCTCTCTTCATGATTTCCTCTCTATTTTGTCTAAGTGCCCTATTATATCCTTTCTTAATTAATTTTTGTTGTGAAGTGCAGCTGGAGAGGAAGTTTTGACAGAAGTGATCTTAAAGGAACAGTGTCATCAGAAATTATTTTTTTATATGTTAAAGATGTTAGTGCTTTATTAAAAACTTTTATATTTATTTGTGTGTTTGTGTTTTACTTTTTCTTATTTTTACACTTTTTCTTCCCTATGGGGGCTGCCATTTTTTGTTCCATTTCTGTGTGTGTCGATTAACGACACATACAGACATGGAATACGGCAGCCACAGTCCCATAGGGACTGCGAACGGCTCCCGTCCCATTGACTGCAGTGTACGGCGTCTGTGTGGGAACTGCGCATGCGCCGCTCCCACACAGTCCTATTCGAAATTGGCGCCGTCCGGCGCCATTTTCCTGTGGACCGGAAGTCGCGGCCGGACAGTAATATTACTACTTCCGGTCGCGGCTTCCGGATTTCTGCACTTGCACCAGCGGCAGCAAACGGAGCGGACGGGCCGGAGGGAGCCGCGGCGGCAGGAGCAGGTAAGAGATTTCAATGTATGTTCGTGTTTGTGTGTGTTTACTACTGTATGTAAACCTACTACACTGTGGGTTAGCTCAAAAAATGGCGACACACAGTGTAGGAGGTTACACCGTTCAAACCCCTCGTTTATCCCGGCACTAGCCAGGATAAAGGAGGGGGGGATGCTGAGAGCTCACTAGAGCGAGGGCTGTTAACCCAATGTTGCAATGCTGCAATTTTGGGAACAGCTCCATCTAGTGACCAAAAATGGGTAGTATTATAAATTAGAAATAATTTATAATATTTCCTGGACTCGTGCAAAAAAAAAAATAAAATTTGAACAATGTTTAACCACCCACACACTAAATGTTTAATTTTTTAAAAAAAAACATGTTTTTCTGGCAACACATTCCCTTTAAGCTGTAAGGGCCTTTCTCTGGTGGCGCCAGTCTCTGGTTTTGCAAATTTGAAGCTAAATTTAGGTAATTTTCAAACCATCACCATATTCGGCCTGGTGAGACTCCGTAGAAAAAGTTTTGGAGATAGATGCATGACCCAGAGCTGGGACCTGCATCTATTAGACATTTATGAAATATTCCGTGGATATGACATAAATGTCTAAGGTGGGGGTTGTACAAGATTAGAAAAACATGGCTGCTATCATGCAAAAGCAGGACCACGCCTGTCCACAGGTTACGTGTGTTACTGTGCTCAGCTCCATTCACTTCAATTGAGCGGAGCTGCAATACGAGACACAACCCATGGACAGGTTAGGCGCCATGTTCTTCTAATACTGTACAACCCCTTTAAAGATGTGTCTAAAGACAGGCTTGTCAACTGTTTACTGAGACAACCAGCAGAAATGTCAATGTATCCCTGGAGTATAGTACAGGTTGTAGATCAGGAAAAGTACAACTTAATTATTGCAATACGTTAAAGGGAACCGGTCAGCAGCATTTCACCTATTGAACTTTACTTATCCCTCACTGGCCGCTGCTATCAAAAGTTCATTACCGTTATCCCCTCTCCTAAACCCTTCCTCCGACTGTAAATAACGGTCTGCAAACATTTTGCGCTTTTTATCGTAATTATCCAGTGTCCCGTTGTACGCACACACCAGAATAGGACATCAATGCAAAAGCGCAGGATTGTGTGTGCTGGGGGAAGGCGAGGAGCTGTCAATCAAAAGTAAGGAGGCGGGGTAAACGCGGAAAGAATTGAGGATTGAAGATATGATTTTTTTCAAACGAAGATATGATACTTATGCTCATTAGCATACGGTGTGGGAACACTAAAAAAACGGAATACTAAAGATTCAGAGCCGACTAAGAAGACAATTATAGGTTATATAGAAATGATTTTTCACCCACTACCACCTGAAATTGATGGTTTAATAGGTGAAATGCTGGTGACAGGTTCCCTTTAAAGGGGTTTCCCACTTCGGACAACTGATGACCTATCCACCGGATAGGTCATCAGTACATGATGTGTGGGGGTCCGACACCCAGGCCCTGCACAGATCAGCTGGTCTGGTGTCTCTGTGCACCGGACGTACAAGCCGGAAGCAGTTAGCTCTGGCCACGGACTAGCGGCTGAGCTGCAGCTCTGCTCCTATTCAAGTGAATAGGAGCAGACCTACAGTTCTGCAGCATGGCCGCTGTGCTATGTATGGAGCAAACTACTCCTGGGCTCCATACATAGTATTATGTGCCACAACATCCGGTGCCTGCAGGCCACCGGAGCAGCTTATCAGTGCGGGTCCGGGTGTCGGACCTGCACCGATGACATACTGATGACCTATCCGGTGGATAGGTCATCAGTTGTCAGGAGGTAGACAACCCCTTTAACAGTATTGTGTAAGTGTGTAACAGCTAATTAGCTAATAGTGATAGTAACACAGGGTTTATGCATCTGAAAATATAAGCAGCATAATATAGTAAAGACCTCCATAATCTCAAAAATGTATGATTATAGTGTTAACCTGCAGATTACAGAAAGAACAGCAGCTCTGGAGAACAAACTGCTGCTCTAACAAGTGATATACTGAGCACACAAGAGAACTGGAACATTTGTGATGTGAGCACATGCAAGTTTTATTATTTGGGTAGAGGAAAGTTTTAAATGCTTCCAAATGCAATTTGTAATAAAAAAATATATTTGTAGGATGTTACAAGACAGCGCTGAAAGAAGTGTCCGAACACAGAAACGGAGTGACTATTATTACAATAGTAATATAGAAAAAAAACATATTTAGAGTAACTGCAACACACATGAATACACATAATGTCTTGGCCGCTCTGTAACATACTGTACATCTTGTTCTGCTCTTGCTCTTCTTATACTCATTGTATCTGAAGTGCAGATTTAAATCAGAGCCGGGCAATAGTGAAGATCTGCAAACATTGTACATGTGCACTAAATAGTATTTATAGCTAGGATATTGGAACAATCCCTAGTCCCTATTATTACTTTTAAACAGTTCATAACTTTAAGCTCTTGAAAGTTAAAGACAAAGAGTGTGCAGTAAGACAGCAATTGTTTCATGGCTGAACACTGGTGACCGCACAGCGAGGGAGTCACATAATGTATTATTGTACACGCTAAACTTCCTTTACTTTATCCAACAGGACCGCTAGATCCAAACTGCACTTTTACGATGCGCTCTCTCATACAATCTGTATGGTAAAAGGATTCGTTTTTTTAAGGGAATTTCTTTTGATATAGGTTTTGCATACCTAAAGGGGTTTTCCCCACAAAGCTCTTATATCAGCTATACACAGGCTCGGTGATCAATGTATGATTGCTGAAGGCCCCATCGATCCCTAGAACTGGGGGCCCGAGTCAGTCATTCCTCCTCTCAGCACGACCGGGCCAAGGAGACTCAATGGTGAAGTGGTCAAGTATGCAAGTTCCCAAGGCCAGTGTAACAGAGATCATGAAAACCATATTCTTCTGATAGGTGGAGGTTCAATATAGGTCTATGGTCGGAATAACGCTTATACCATTTGTATAAGAAAAAACAAAACAATGGATAGGATATGATGCGCGCCCACTTGTTACCCAGTCATCTATGGTCAGTGGTGTATTCCTGCCTTATCTAGGCATCCAGCAGTACAACAGAGCTGTCACCCGGTCACTGTACGGGTACAAACACACAGGACAGACACACTTCGTTAGGGTATGTGCACACACAAACTTAAAAACATCTGAAAATACAGAGCGGTTTTCAAGGGAAACCAGCTCCTGATTTTCAGACTTTTTTGAGCAACTAGCGTTTTTTTACAGCCGTTTTTGGAGCTGTTTTTCTATAGAGTCAATGAAAAGCGGCTCAAAAAACGTCCCAAGGAGTGACATGCACTTTTTCGCGGGCTTTTTGAAAAACGGGCGCGTAAAAAACGCCCCGTCGGAACAGAACGCAGTTTTCCCATTGAAATCAATGGTCAGATGTTGAGGCGTTGTGCTTCCGATTTTTCTGCCGTTTACGGCCCGAAACACGGCCGAAAATAAGCCGCGTGAACATACCCTAAAAGCACACAGCCTATCCGTCCTGGAAGCTGAGCTGCGCTCAGAACAGGAGGATTGCGTCGCTAGGATAACAATCGGGGGGTAAGTATAAGCTTTTTTATTCATTTTAACTAAAAAAAATAAATAATAATTTTCTTAATTTGCGATTTTTTGCGGCGGTCGCAGCGTTTTCGCCATAAAAGTAACCGTAACAGTTGCAACACATAGCTCGTTGTTGTGGGTTTTACCTCCCATTGAATTCAATGGGGAAAACCCACAACAGAAGAATAGCGATTCCACAGCATTAATTGACATGCTGCAGCTTAAATAAGCCACACCACAAGTCCATTTCTGAACAGTTTATCGTCAGATTTTTTTCCGCTGTGTGTGGATGAGATTTATTCAACTCATCCACACCTTCTGCTACTGTACTACGCTGCAGTTTTTCCCGCAATGAAATCTGTTGTGAAAAATGTGTAGTGTTTACGCCGTGTCCCTACCATATCCCTGCAGCTAAGGCCCTGTTCACACTGAGTTATTTGCCGTGGAAACAGCGGCAAAAAACTGCAGAAACTAACTCCCATTGATTTCAATGGGAGGTGGAGGCTTTTTTTACCGCCAGCAAAAAAAAAAAAAAAACGCTTGCAGGAAAAAGAAGCGACATGCCCTGTTTTGAGGTGTTTTCCGCCTCAAAAACCCCATTGAAATCAATGGGAGACGGAAATAAACATGTTCTTTTACGCTTTTTTGGCGCGTTGTTTTACATGTTTTTTGGCAAAAAAAGCGTGCGGACTTTCACTTTGTCTCTTGCAAAAAAACGCCTTAAAAACCGTGGCTAAAACGGGGCTAAAATCGCGTAAAAAAATACGTGTGGTGCAAAACCACTTAAAAAAAACTGGAACTGATTTTTCCAGGCAGAATTTTCTGCCTGCAAAAAAACTCTGTATGAACAGGCCCTTACAATCATGAGATGACTGTTGACTCACCCCTAGTGTGCATAACACAAGCTGAAAAGTGATCATTAGAAAACAGCAAGTGTTAGGCTATGTTCACACTGAGTTTTTTGCAGGCGGAATTTCTGCCTCAAAATTCCGTTTGGAAGTTTGAGGCAGATTTTCCCGCGAGACGGTTTTACCGCTCACGGGAGAAAAACGCCTCTGACGGTTTCCGCGCCAAAAAACTCAGTGTGAACATAGCCTTAGGCTACATTCACACGACAGTGAAAAAAAATGTTCATTAAAAACTGATCAACTGTCAGTATTTCATGGCCATTTGGTATCAGTTTGTCTCTAAATTTTCATCCATTTCCAGTCCGTCTGTCTGTTTTTAATGGCCACTTGACATCCATTTTGCATCAGTTTTTCATGGCCGTTAAAAAAACAAACTGATGAATTCCATTGGTCAGGCTTTATTTGTCCCAGCCCCCCTGAAAACACCCAAAAGAAGGTCACATGTTCACCTAGACACTATTTACAGCCGCCCTGTACTGTATATGACGCCACCCACCTCTCTGTATATGATACCACCCACCTCTCTGTATATGATGCCACACACCTCACTGTATTTGCTACACAAACCCCCTGTATAGGATGCCACACAGCCCCCCTGTATAGGATGCCACACAGCCCCCCTGTAGATGATGCCACACAGCCCCCCTGTAGATGATGCCACACAGCCCCCCTGTAGATGATGCCACACAGCCCCCCTGTAGATGATGCCACACAGCCCGACGTGAATGCTCTACATACTCACCGATGCAGCGCTGTCTTCAGGTAAGGTCCCTCGTCTTTACGGGATCTGCGGCGACGCGATGACACATACTCACCAATGCAGCACTGTGTCCGGTGGTCTGGTCACTAGTCTCACGGGACTTGCGAAGGCGGCACGATAACGTCATCGTGTCGCCTTCGCAAAACCCATGAGACTAGCGACCAGACCAGAAGAAATCGGCGCTGCATCTGTGCGTATGTGTCGTCGGGCCGCCGATAGCCTGCAAATCCCCATGTCACAGATCCGTTTTTAACGTTTGTTAAATGTATTGACAGCTGTTAAAAACTGACCCATTGACTTCTATGGGGGCCGTCAGGCCGTTAAAGCGGCCAAAAATGGTCATGTTAAAAGAACGGCCATCACACGCCCATTTTTCACTGTCGTGTGAATAAGGCCTTATCCTATATTAGGTGTGCTTCAGTGAAGTCAGAGATGTAATAATGCAGAATCTATTTTTATATGCAAAGCAATTTTTTTTTTAAATAAACAACGTATTTTTAAAATATATGTATATCACAACAGTAAGCTCCCTTTTTCTTAAGCTCTACAAAAAAAAAAACAACATAAAAAGCACAATATACAATGATAAGGCACGTAAACTCTTGCCATAATCCCTAAAAAGACAATAAAAGCATTACTCCATTCCCAAATTAGTTTTCAAAATCGCATAGCTATATTTAACGATACTTTTCTATGTAGTACATGTAGGTGTGTACAGAAAGCGGTGTTAAAGTGGATACTGAGCACGATCACACACTCAATCCCTGGAAGGCGCGTTCATCAGCTCATGTAATCCACTGTGAGGTTACTGATCTACGATGAGCGTGGAAATGACTGCCACAGACGTGATGAAAAGCGGAGCATCTGGAGAAGAAATTACAGAGTAATAGTGTAGGAGTAGATTCCTAGTCCTCAGTTACAACGTAGAGGGGCGAAGAAGTATCCCTCGCAACACAGAAAATAGAGGAAAACAAAGGAACACAGATAAAGCATGCCACCAGGGTATCTATCAGGGTAGTGGGCAGATGAGCTGCTACAGGGCACACCTTCAATCTAAAAAAAGGCTCACAAATAAAGAGCACTGAAGCCCAAAAAAATTTAGGAAAATACACAAAGTGAAAACCATAGTAATCATAAACTTTCCTTTTGCTGAACCCACTTTCTGATTTTTATCATGAAACCTTGGGATTAAAGGGGTTTGCTGGAAATCTAAAATTGATGGCCTATCCATCAAGGTTTGATTAATGGAGGTTCGCCCTCCGGGACCCCGCCGAACTGTACAATCGCCGAACTGTACAATGACAGGACAGCAGCTTAAAGCAGCTATCCTAAGGGGGGGGGGGGTCATCAATGTAATAGTCCTGGAGACCCCTTTAATTGTAGTCGTTGTCCCCCTGGGGCTATAACACGCTAATTTCACATACCAAATAGTAAGTAACACCGAAGATTCCTGAAGCTGGCCAAGACTCATCTGCTGTGGATCACGTCATAAATGCTGCATAGCAGATCTGTAATTGCAGCTAGAGGATTGTAAAAGGTCCTCTTCTAGGGAAACGTCAGTAAAAATACATTAAAAAAATCCAATTGTTACTATACACTGGAAAAGCCATGTTTATAAGTGCCTGTTCACATCAGTGTTTGGTTTCCTTTTATCGGTTCCGTTTAACCTTTGTCGGAGGAACCGATGAACGGAAAGCCGAACGGAAACCATAGCTTACATTTGCATTACCATTGATTTTAATCTTATTGTGTGCCAGTGATATGGCTTTGACTGTAGTGTTAAGTGTTTAGTAATATTATAACAAATGCACAATAGTATTTAGCACTGCCACCAGCTGGGTAGCCACATTCTAGGGTCCGACAGCCATATGTGTCTGCCACATCTTACGGATTATCTAACTTAAAGAGGCTCTGTCACCAGATTTTGCAACCCCTATCTGCTATTGCAGCAGATAGGCGCTGCAATGTAGATTACAGTAACGTTTTTATTTTTAAAAAACGAGCATTTTTGGCCAAGTTATGACCATTTTTGTATTTATGCAAATGAGGCTTGCAAAAGTACAACTGGGCGTGTTGAAAAGTAAAAGTACAACTGGGCGTGTATTATGTGCGTACATCGGGGCGTGTTTACTACTTTTACTAGCTGGGCGCTCTGATGAGAAGTATCATCCACTTCTCTTCAGAACGCCCAGCTTCTGACAGTGCAGATCTGTGACATCACTCACAGGTCCTGCATCGTGTCGGCACCAGAGGCTACAGTTGATTCTGCAGCAGCATCAGCATTTGCAGGTAAGTAGCTACATCGACTTACCTGCAAACGCCGATGCTGCTGCAGAATCATCTGTAGCCTCTGGTGCCGATGTGTCCTGACACGATCCAGGACCTGGGGAAGTGACGTCACAGCGTGATCTCTCGAGAACACGCTCTGTGTCTGCACTGCCAGAAGCTGGGCGTTCTGAAGAGAAGTGGATGACACTTCTATACACAACGCCCAGCTCGTAAAAGTAGTAAACACGCCCCGATGTACGCACATAATACACGCCCAGTTGTACTTTTACTTTTCAACACGCCCAGTTGTACTTTTGCAAGCCTCATTTGCATAAATACGAAAATGGTCATAACTTGGCCAAAAATGCTCGTTTTTTAAAAATAAAAACGTTACTGTAATCTACATTGCAGAGCCTATCTGCTGCAATAGCAGATAGGGGTTGCAAAATCTGGTGACAGAGCCTCTTTAAGGAGGTCTGTACTCAAAGGGGTTCAAGTTTATGGTAAAGCAAATATAAATTGTAGCTGCATATATGCTGGAACTGTCAGGGGGTGACTTTGGCAGTAGGTACTTGCTTTCCGTAAAGAGGCTCCGTCACAACATTATAAGTGTCCTATCTCCTACATAAGGAGATGGTCGCTATAAGGTAGGTGACAGCAGTGTGCGCACGCTCTCTCACTCTTCAGCTTTGAAGATCAGTCTTTTCACCCGAACTTGCAAGGGGTCGTGTCACTGCTACGGACAGTGTAAGAGCTGTGGAGAGGAGAGCGCGCATGCGCACTCATCTCTTGTGAGAGATCAGACTTGTACTTTGTCTGCCGAACTGGCAAGGAGGCGTGTCCCTGCTACGGACAGTGTAAGAACTGGGGAGCTCTGGGAACTCTCGCTCTCCTCACTCTTGCTGTGACACTGTCCATATCGGATTTGACAGTGTCACAGCCATAGTAACACACCCCCTTGCCAGTACTGATTGGACAGTGTCACAGCCATAGTAACACGCCCCCTTGCCAGTACTGATTGGACAGTATCACAGCCATAGTAACACGCCCCCTTGCCAGTACTGATTGGACAGTGTCACAGCCATAGTAACACGCCCCCTTGCCAGTACTGATTGGACAGTATCACAGCCATAGTAACACGCCCCCTTACCAGTACTGATTGGACAGTATCACAGCCATAGTAACACGCCCCCTTGCCAGTACTGATTGGACAGTATCACAGCCATAGTAACACGCCCCCTTGCCAGTACTGATTGGACAGTATCACAGCCATAGTAACACGCCCCCTTGCCAGTACACGCCCTGTTGACAGTTCAGGGGATTATTTAAATATTGGGCGCCAAATATAACGGCACCGATATCTAAATAACGGAGGGAGGTAGAAAAATATGTAAAGTGCCCCAGGGTTTGTGGAGCCCCCCAATTACATGCTGCACATGTATGGGAGGTGAAAAGTTCTCTTTAAAGGCTACGGCATGACATGCTGTGGAATAAAATTCTGCACAGCACGTCAATTTCTGAGTGTTTTTTGCGCTCAGTATTTATGCAGCGTGTGGATGAGATTTCTTCTATCTCATCCACTTTGCTGCTACCGTATTAGGGTATGTGCACACAACAACGCCAAATACGTCTGAAATTATGGAGCTGTTTTCACGAGAAACCAGCTCCTGAATTTCACACGTTTTTGCATGTACTCGCATTTTCGTGGAATCTTTTACGGATGTAATTGGAGCTGGTTTTCATTGGAGTCAATGAAAAACGGCTCCAATTACGTCCCAAGAAGTGTCCTGCACTTCTTTGATGCGGGTGTAATTTACAGCGACGCGTAAAACGACAGCTCGTCTGCACAGAACATCGTAAGACCCATTGCCAGCAATGGGCAGATGTTTGCCGACGTATTGGAGCCGTATTTTCAGGCGTAATTCGAGGCGTAAAACTCCTCCATTACGCCTGAAAATAGGTTGTGTGCACATACACTTATGTATGAAAATCCGCAGCCTAAGGGTATGTCCACATGTGGCATAAACACGGCAAATTTTCCACAAGGAATTTCATTGCAGAAAATCCACAGTGTAATACCGTAGCAGCAAAGAACATTGAACAAATCCCATCCATACTCTGTAAAAAAATATTGCTGAAAAATCATGAATAAATTTACTTGCAGTGCGGGTTTTTAATGCGCAGCATGTCAATTTATGCTGCGGAATCGATGGTTTTCTGTTGCGGGTTTTCCCCACTGAAATCAATGGGGAGATAAAACCCGCAGCAAATAGCAGATGAAGCGATTTTTGCGGCTGAAAAGCTGCAATTCCGCCGCAAAAACTGCAACTTACCCGGATCTCTGTGTCCAGCCCGGCCTCCTGGGATGACGTTTCATCCAATGTGACTGCTGCAGCCAATCACAGGCTGCAGTGGTCACAAGGGATGAATCATCATCCCAGGAGGCCGGGCTGCAGAAAGTCGCCATTACTACGAGTAAGTATAGGCCTTTTTTTTTCTACCTGCTGTTGTCCGCAGCGGACATTCCGACCGTAAAACTGCACGACAATTTGTTGCGGTTTTTCTGACAGAAATTCCCTGTGGGGACCAGGGCGGATACTCTGTACTTTTATGCAGCGTATCTGCACTACGTGAACGTGGCCTAACTCCCTTCCATCTGCCATACTTCCATCTATCCCCCACTACTTACTGACAGACAGTGGACAGATGGGAGAGAGTAGGACTGCCAGATTATACTACAAAAGTGACTGCTTATTATCCGTTATCTCGCAGACACATAGGTCTGCACAGGAGCTGTAGACACAAAATGGTAGGAAATATTTAATCAACACCATTTGTAAAGTTTCTACAGTTTCCATTTTGGATGAATTGAGAAAATAAAATTGGTTGCAAAGGGCAACATAACCATTAGCCTTTTTGCTATAACTAAAAATAAAATAAATCAAGCTGTCCAAAATAAGGACAAGCATATTTAAATACGAAAGTGAAACAGATTACTATACGGAGAGCAAATACTTCACTTATTATCCATATGTACATGCGTATTTTACACACATCCCATTAATCTCAATTGGGGTATAAGCTTCTGTAATACGCCATTTGATCGACCATGTTGCGTTTTTATACAACCTATTATGGATTTGACTAAATACAGTCAAAATACGAGTGTTATATACACTGGTCTGAATAAGGCCTAACATTTGGGGCAGGGTCGAAGCAATCTAGCAGCCATGCTTGGACCACATGGTTATCCCCGACCCCTCGAACATAGCTTTGAATCTATGTAACTTTATTAAATATACTCACAGTTCTCTTAGGCCAAGTAGTAGGAAAGTAAGGGGGGGGTAACCGCAGGAGCGGTACCCTGACCTCTGGGTTAACTCTGTGTGTACCAAAGAAAAGTAGTACTAGGAAAGGAATGAGATTTGAACAATTCTCATCCACGAGCTGAATAAAAATAAAAAATCAGCAGAAAAGAGGTGCCGAAATAGACCGGCGGTGCGGAATATTAATCTGCAGCATGTCAATTTCTGCAGACAATACATTCGGAAAATTCACACGGTTTACGCTACACGTTCCCTCAAAATTCTCTTATATTGAGTAATTTACACTAATCCATGTACTCCAGTTCTGTCCGTAACCCAATGTTACAAGTGAATTTGCTTGTTGTGGCTTCTCAGGTATGAATATTGTTATGTGCTTTTATATATGCAATTTATTTGCACATTGTATCATACATTAATGGAGAACACCCTATAAGGGAATAAGCCATTCTATTCTTGTCTGCTGTAATTTAGGACTTAACCTTGACATTGCCCAATAACATTTTGTGAAAATTTTGTTGCACTTTTTATAAGAAATGTCTAATATTCTTTTGTAAACACATATAATCTGATCCCATAGAAACTGTGTGACATTATTGCGACGGTTGCTGGTAGAATTCAAATCGCATATAATCGGTCTGCCTGCTCTGACCACAGACATAAAATAGAAGGTTGTTGTCAGAAGTCCATTAGTTGACTGCAGACGGCAGTAAAAGGCTGCTGACAGGTTATAACCACGATGGGATGATAAACTGCAGGAGTTTTGCATTTCTGCTGCTGCTTGCTCAGTACGGTCACATAATTCCTGCAGTTTCTTGCTCAGCACTGTCACATAATTCCTGCAGTTTCTTGCTCAGCACTGTCACATAATTCCTGCAGTTTCTTGCTCAGTACGGTCACATAATCCCTGCAGTTTCTTGCTCAGCACTGTCACATAATTCCTGCAGTTTCTTGCTCAGTACGGTCACATAATCCCTGCAGTTTCTTGCTCAGCACTGTCACATAATTCCTGCAGTTTCTTGCTCAGTACTGTCACATAATTCCTGCAGTTTCTTGCTCAGCACTGTCACATATTTCCTGCAGTTTCTTGCTCAGCACTGTCACATATTTCCTGCAGTTTCTTGCTCAGTACGGTCACATATTTCCTGCAGTTTCTTGCTCAGTACGGTCACATAATTCCTGCAGTTTCTTGCTCAGTACGGTCACATAATTCCTGCAGTTTCTTGCTCAGTACGGTCACATAATTCCTGCAGTTTCTTGCTCAGCACTGTCACATAATTCCTGCAGTTTCTTGCTCAGTACGGTCACATAATTCCTGCAGTTTCTTGCTCAGTACTGTCACATAATTCCTGCAGTTTCTTGCTCAGCACTGTCACATAATTCCTGCAGTTTCTTGCTCAGTACGGTCACATAATTCCTGCAGTTTCTTGCTCAGTACGGTCACATAATTCCTGCAGTTTCTTGCTCAGCACTGTCACATAATTCCTGCAGTTTCTTGCTCAGTACGGTCACATAATTCCTGCAGTTTCTTGCTCAGTACGGTCACATAATTCCTGCAGTTTCTTGCTCAGTACTGTCACATAATTCCTGCAGTTTCTTGCTCAGTACTGTCACATAATCCCTGCAGTTTCTTGCTCAGCATGGTCACATATTTCCTGCAGTTTCTTGCTCAGCACTGTCACATATTTCCTGCAGTTTCTTGCTCAGTACGGTCACATATTTCCTGCAGTTTCTTGCTCAGTACGGTCACATAATTCCTGCAGTTTCTTGCTCAGCACTGTCACATTCCTGCAGTTTCTTGCTCAGTACTGTCACATAATTCCTGCAGTTTCTTGCTCAGTACGGTCACATAATTCCTGCAGTTTCTTGCTCAGCACTGTCACATAATTCCTGCAGTTTCTTGCTCAGTACGGTCACATAATTCCTGCAGTTTCTTGCTCAGTACGGTCACATAATTCCTGCAGTTTCTTGCTCAGTACTGTCACATAATTCCTGCAGTTTCTTGCTCAGCACTGTCACATAATTCCTGCAGTTTCTTGCTCAGTACGGTCACATAATTCCTGCAGTTTCTTGCTCAGTACGGTCACATAATTCCTGCAGTTTCTTGCTCAGTACTGTCACATAATTCCTGCAGTTTCTTGCTCAGTACTGTCACATAATCCCTGCAGTTTCTTGCTCAGCATGGTCACATAATTCCTGCAGTTTCTTGCTCAGCACTGTCACATAATTCCTGCAGTTTCTTGCTCAGTATGGTCACATAATTCCTGCAGTTTCTTGCTCCGTACTGTCACATAATTCCTGCAGTTTCTTGCTCAGTACTGTCACATAATTCCTGCAGTTTCTTGCTCAGCACTGTCACATAATTCCTGCAGTTTCTTGCTCCGTACTGTCACATAATTCCTGCAGTTTCTTGCTCAGTACTGTCACACAATTCCTGCAGTTTCTTGCTCCGTACTGTCACATAATTCCTGCAGTTTCTTGCTCAGTACGGTCACATAATTCCTGCAGTTTCTTGCTCAGTACGGTCACATAATTCCTGCAGTTTCTTGCTCAGCACTGTCACATAATTCCTGCAGTTTCTTGCTCAGCACTGTCACATAATTCCTGCAGTTTCTTGCTCAGTACGGTCACATAATTCCTGCAGTTTCTTGCTCAGTACGGTCACATAATTCCTGCAGTTTCTTGCTCAGTACTGTCACATAATTCCTGCAGTTTCTTGCTCCGCACTGTCACATAATTCCTGCAGTTTCTTGCTCAGTACTGTCACATAATTCCTGCAGTTTCTTGCTCAGTACTGTCACATAATCCCTGCAGTTTCTTGCTCAGCATGGTCACATAATTCCTGCAGTTTCTTGCTCAGCACTGTCACATAATTCCTGCAGTTTCTTGCTCAGTATGGTCACATAATACCTGCAGTTTCTTGCTCAGTACTGTCACATAATTCCTGCAGTTTCTTGCTCCGTACTGTCACATAATTCCTGCAGTTTCTTGCTCAGTACTGTCACATAATTCCTGCAGTTTCTTGCTCAGCACTGTCACATAATTCCTGCAGTTTCTTGCTCCGTACTGTCACATAATTCCTGCAGTTTCTTGCTCAGCACTGTCACATAATTCCTGCAGTTTCTTGCTCAGCACTGTCACATAATTCCTGCAGTTTCTTGCTCAGCACTGTCACATAATTCCTGCAGTTTCTTGCTCAGCACTGTCACATAATTCCTGCAGTTTCTTGCTCAGTATGGTCACATAATTCCTGCAGTTTCTTGCTCAGCACTGTCACATAATTCCTGCAGGTTCTTGCTCAGCACTGTCACATAATCCCTGCAGTTTCTTGCTCAGTACTGTCACATAATTCCTGCAGTTTCTTGCTCAGTACTGTCACACAATTCCTGCAGTTTCTTGCTCAGTACTGTCACACAATTCCTGCAGTTTCTTGCTCAGTACTGTCACATAATTCCTGCAGTTTCTTGCTCAGTATGGTCACATAATTCCTGCAGTTTCTTGCTCAGCACTGTCACATAATTCCTGCAGTTTCTTGCTCAGCACTGTCACATAATTCCTGCAGTTTCTTGCTCAGTATGGTCACATAATTCCTGCAGTTTCTTGCTCAGTACTGTCACACAATTCCTGCAGTTTCTTGCTCAGTACTGTCACACAATTCCTGCAGTTTCTTGCTCAGTACTGTCACATAATTCCTGCAGTTTCTTGCTCAGTATGGTCACATAATTCCTGCAGTTTCTTGCTCAGCACTGTCACATAATCCCTGCAGTTTCTTGCTCAGTATGGTCACATAATTCCTGCAGTTTCTTGCTCAGTACTGTCACATAATTCCTGCAGTTTCTTGCTCAGCACTGTCACATAATTCCTGCAGTTTCTTGCTCAGTACTGTCACATATTTCCTGCCGTTTCTTGCTCAGTACTGTCACATATTTCCTGCAGTTTCTTGCTCATTTCTGTCACATATTTTGTGCAGTTTCTTGCTCAGTACTGTCACATATTTCCTGCAGTTTCTTGCTCAGTACGGTCACGTATTTCCTGCAGTTTCTTGCTCAGTACTGTCACATATTTCCTGCAGTTTCTTGCTCAGCACTGTCACATATTTCCTGCAGTTTCTTGCTCAGTACAGTCACATATTTCCTGCAGTTTCTTGCTCAGCACGGTCACATAATTCCTGCAGTTTCTTGCTCAGTACGGTCACATAATTCCTGCAGTTTCTTGCTCCGTACTGTCACATAATTCCTGCAGTTTCTTGCTCAGCACTGTCACATAATTCCTGCAGTTTCTTGCTCAGTACGGTCACATAATTCCTGCAGTTTCTTGCTCAGCACTGTCACATAATTCCTGCAGTTTCTTGCTCAGTATGGTCACATAATTCCTGCAGTTTCTTGCTCAGCACTGTCACATAATTCCTGCAGTTTCTTGCTCAGCACTGTCACATAATCCCTGCAGTTTCTTGCTCAGTATGGTCACATAATTCCTGCAGTTTCTTGCTCAGCACTGTCACATAATCCCTGCAGTTTCTTGCTCAGTACGGTCACATATTTCCTGCAGTTTCTTGCTCAGTATGGTCACATAATCCCTGCAGTTTCTTGCTCAGCACTGTCACATAATTCCTGCAGTTTCTTGCTCAGTATGGTCACATAATTCCTGCAGTTTCTTGCTCAGCACTGTCACATAATTCCTGCAGTTTCTTGCTCAGTACTGTCACATAATTCCTGCAGTTTCTTGCTCAGCACTGTCACATAATTCCTGCAGTTTCTTGCTCAGTACTGTCACATAATTCCTGCAGTTTCTTGCTCAGCACTGTCACATAATTCCTGCAGTTTCTTGCTCAGTACGGTCACATATTTCCTGCAGTTTCTTGCTCAGTACTCTCACATAATTCCTGCAGTTTCTTGCTCAGCACTGTCACATAATTCCTGCAGTTTCTTGCTCAGCACTGTCACATAATTCCTGCAGTTTCTTGCTCAGCACTGTCACATAATTCCTGCAGTTTCTTGCTCAGTACGGTCACATAATTCCTGCAGTTTCTTGATCAGTACTGTCACATAATTCCTGCAGTTTCTTGCTCAGCACTGTCACATAATTCCTGCAGTTTCTTGCTCAGCACTGTCACATAATTCCTGCAGTTTCTTGCTCAGCACTGTCACATAATTCCTGCAGTTTCTTGCTCAGTACGGTCACATATTTCCTGCAGTTTCTTGCTCAGTACGGTCACATATTTCCTGCAGTTTCTTGCTCAGTACGGTCACATAATTCCTGCAGTTTCTTGCTCAGTACTGTCACATAATCCCTGCAGTTTCTTGCTCAGTACTGTCACATATTTCCTGCAGTTTCTTGCTCAGTACTGTCACATAATTCCTGCAGTTTCTTGCTCAGTACTGTCACATATTTCCTGCAGTTTATTGCTCAGTACTGTCACATTCCTGCAGTTTCTTGCTCAGTACTGTCACATAATTCCTGCAGTTTCTTGCTCAGTACTGTCACATAATTCCTGCAGTTTCTTGCTCAGTACTGTCACATATTTCCTGCAGTTTATTGCTCAGTACTGTCACATTCCTGCAGTTTCTTGCTCAGTACTGTCACATAATTCCTGCAGTTTCTTGCTCAGTACTGTCACATAATTCCTGCAGTTTCTTACTCAGTACTGTCAGATCCGCTGTATTGTTTGTTTACATGTGATCCATGCAGGCTGCTCTTTATTAGTTCAATATGTCCAGATACATAGAGCGAGACCGTATGGATGAGCTATCATACTAAAAAAACGATTCCATACTAATTTCTAAGAACCTCTTCAAATATCTTTAAAGGGGTATCCACTCAGTACAACTCCTGCCCATATGCTTTATAACTACATAATGACATCACAGAGGGAGACCCTGATCAGGATCCGCATATATAAACCAAAGCCGATGCAAAAAACGCTCAGTATGTTGGACACAGCGTGGTCATGTATTGCATATCGGCACACTGGCAGCTACCTGATGCTGGACCACATGCAAACAGTTCACCATCAAGGGGGCAGTCTGAAGGTCTCAAGAAAGAAGTTGACAACTTATTAATAAACAGGTTACTTCTCATTAGAGTTGTGAAATCGGGAGCTTTTATAGGTCAAGGTTTTTGAGAACACAGAAATGCTCTGAACAAATAAGTAGAAATAAAATCAAATATTTCCTGAACATGGGTAGACAGTGGCACAATCAGCAACGGTTTGTCCTTACCATGTTTGCCACGGGTGATATCCACATACTGACAGAGCCTGGGGTGGACAATGGTCTTGAGAATTTGGAATCGTCCCAGGATTTTTATAGAGTTTGGCGTGAGAGGGAGACCATTACTTCCGCATACATCGTGAGGGAGAGCTGATGCAAAAAATGTGAAAGCTCCTAATCCCGCATCCCTTAGAGAAGCCATCACCGAGGGCATAAACTGCAAATACAACACAACGCAGATCAGTAAAAGCATACACTATGGCCATCATTGCTGCCTATACTATACACAGGATTATATGCCTATTATAATAGACGTATTCTAATTTTATGTAATATAAATTACTGTATAATGAATAGTAATGGTCTATTATAATTTGAGTTTTAATTCCTTACCATTCTCAGATCTCTGCTTGCAGTCAGTAAATGGAACATTCTTGTTTACCTTTAGCGTGTTCATGACTATATGTGAGTTTTCTATAGTTGTATACAGTCTGGGCAATGCTCAGTGAGCTAAAAACATCAGCAACACAAATTGTGTCCTGTTTTATACAATGTATCAACTTGAAGTAAAGGCAAATTAGATGATAGAAGATTGCCTAGGCTGGATACAAGTGTAGCAAACTCAGTATTAGGTCTTTATGGGTTTTTTATTAAAGAATGGTCACATTCGCTCACAGCAAACATTAAAAAGGGTAAGGAAATAAAAACACAAAATAAAAATCATTATACAATGGTTAAGCTTTAGTTACATAAAACCCTTTTAAGGCTTTGTTCATAGCTTTTACATTTTACAAACCACGGGTGCAGAGTTTTTGCGGTCCGGATTTGTGGCCCCGCGTGTATTCCACGGTGGTGTGCATGGGGCACTAAAACAAATGGGTCCGCAATTTATCCACAAAAATGTGGATAAATAGTAGCCGCAAAAGCACGATTGTGTGCATGAGGACTGTTTCCCTATGATTTATATGATCAAAAACACATACGGGTGATAAGATACATCTTTAATGATTCTAATAGGATTTTGTATGTTTTATAGAGCATCATCCGTTGTCCTGAATGCAATGTCCATTTTCTGGTCTGTTTTCAGTTACATTGAAGCTGATGGGATGACAATATATACACTGATCACATGGTCCTAGGGTATTTTTATTAGAATTACCTCCTTCGTTTCCCTGTATGAAGAAGTGTGGGATGAATTCTGACCAGGACACTTCCAGGACTCCAACCTTCACCTTCTAAATGCGTAAAAATCTTTTTATACACATTTGGCAATTGTTATGCCTTTGTTTTCGGTCAATTGACATGGAAATATATTTAATACCGTTTTGTACATTTTGACACTTGTCTGAATTAGTGCTTATTTTCTATACGCTATGCCCGAGAGATTGAAAGCACCTCTTATTGCACTACCACACCCATAGGTTAGTCCACTAAAGGTCGGAAAGCTCAGACATGATTTGGGTGTCCCCCCTTTTGCTCACCTATGTTTTCTCTGGATATAAGGTCTGTTTATAAGGGGCACACGGGTGAAGGTATAGCATCCTGTACATCTGGAGCACTTACCAACAGCTAGAACCGTTTTCTCTTGTTATGAGGCGGTTACCTAATGTGTGCGCCGGTGGCGGTGAGACTAGTCATAGGTTGGGTCGGTCAGAGTCACATCACAGACAAGCGTTTTAGACTAATGGTCATGGGTCATGTGGCGAGTATGACAAAAGAAAAGATAAGTGAAGGAAAGTAGTTATAGTTACTTTCATGTAGATTTTTATCTGTGAAACATTATTCAAAAGAAGAATTTTCCTTTAACCATATTTCCCATGTGTACTTGTGATAATATTGACGTATACGTCAATCTGCATGGACTCCGTGTAGTGTATATGAGACAAGTCTGAACAAGGTTCAGATAGCGACACGTAAAGGCTGGAGCTGGGACAGTATGGCATCTGCCACGGCTCTGCCTGAACATATGCACCTAGCTTGCTGTGCTCATACACTAAAGCTGCCCTGCACGTCTCACCCCGTGTTCCTCCTGAGATGGGCACCGCTTCCTCCAAGCGGCAGAGATCAACGTCCAGGTATCGCTGTCCTACACATACACAGGATACTCCATTGACAGCACCGCTGTCACATGAACGTGACGTCATCAGTGAGCGCCGGTCCACAAGCGAGGCCTTCCATGGGAGGGAGGTTTCCAGTACTGTTGATCTGGCATTGGTGACATGCGTATAACACTGGTCCTAGTGTCCCTCTGAGAAGCGCTATGAGGGAGGCACTAGCAGTACGTAGCTGTGTACAGGTGTAGTGACAATCTACAAACTCGGCTCTGCTGTGATCCCAGGGGCCGTGACTTCACGACACAACACAGTACAGCTGCTTATATGAGCCCTGTGTGCACACTTGTTATTTCTAGCAAGCCTAATATAAGGCAGAAGAGGATTCGTCTAAGGGTATGTTCACACGGCGGGGGTCCGTAACGGCTGAAATTACGGGGATGTTTCAGCCTGAAAACATCCCCGTAAATTCAGCTGTACCGGCATGTGCAGGCGCTTGAACGCCGCGTCAATTACGGCCGTAATTAGCGCTGCTATTCATTGGAGTCAATGAATAGCGGCTCCAATTACGGCCAAAGAAGTGACAGGTCACTTCTTCTACGCGGGCGTCTATTTACGCGCCGTCATTTGACAGCGGCGCGTAGATATACGCCTCGTGTGAACAGACAAACGTCTGCCCATTGCTTTCAATGGGCAGATGTTTGTCAACGCTATTGAGGCGCATTTTTCGGACGTAATTCGGGGCAAAAACGCCCGAATTACGTCCGTAAATAGGCCGTGTGAACATACCCTAAGGGTATGTTCACATGGCAGCGTCCGTAACGGCTGAAATTACGGGGATGTTTTCAGGAGAAAACATACCCATAATTTCAGCCGTAACGGCATGTGCAGGCGCTTGAACGCCGCGTCCATTACGGACGTAATTGGCGCTGCTTTTCATTGGAGTCAATGAATAACGGCTCCAATTACGCCCCAAGAAGTGACAGGTCACTAAATATACGTCTCGTGTGAACAGACAAACGTCAGCCCATTGCTTTCAATGGGCAGATGTTTGTCAACGCTTTCAAGCCGCATTTTTCGGACGTAATTCGGGGCAAAAACGCCCGAATTATGTCCGTAATTAGTGTGTGTGAACATACCCTTAGGGTATGTGCACACGATAGCAGGCTTTTACGTCTGAAAAGACAGACTGTTTTCAGGAGAAAACAGCTGCCTCATTCCAGACGTAATTGCTCCTCCTCGCATTTTGCGAGGCTTCTCTGACAGCCGTAAATTTTGAGCTGCTCTACATTGAGTTCAATGAAGAACGGCTCAAATTACGTCTGAAAGAAGTGTCCTGTACTTTTTTTGCCGAGGCTGTATTTTTACGCGTCGTCGTTTGACAGCTGTCAAACGACGACGCGTAAATGACAGGTTGTCTGCACAGTACGTCGGCAATGACAGGTCGTCTGCACAGTACGTCGGCAAACCCATTCACATGAATGGGCAGATGTTTACCGACGTATTGTAGCCCTATTTTCAGACGTAAAACGAGGCATAAAACGCCTCGTTTACGTCTGAAAATAGGTCGTGTGAACCCAGCCTAAGGGTATGTTCACACGGCTTATTTACGGACGTAATTTGGGCGTTTTACGCCTCGATTTACGTCAAAAAATGCGCCTCGATAGCGTTGGCAAACATCTGCCCATTCATTAGAATGGGTCTTACGATGTTCTGTGCACACGGTCATTTTTTTACGCCCCGCTGTCAAAAGGCGGGGCGTAAAAAATACGCCCGCGTCAAAGAAGTGCCTGTCACTTCTTCAGACGTAAATGGAGCCGTTTTCCATGGAAAACCAGCTCCATTTAACGTCCGTAATGGACGCAGCAAAAAGCGCCTGCACATGCCATTACGGCTGAAATTACGGTGCTGTTTTCTCCTGAAAACAGCCCCGTAATTTCAGCCGTTACGGACGCTGCCGTGTGAACATACCCGTATTATGCCTCGTTTTACGTCTGAAAATAGGGCTACAATACGTCGGCAAACATCTGCCCATTCATTTGAATGGGTTTGCCGACGTACTGTGCAGACAACCTGTCATTTACGCGTCGTCGTTTGACAGCTGTCAAACTTCGACGCGTAAAAATACAGCCTCGTCAAAGAAGTGCAGGACACTTCTTTGAAAAGTAATTTGAGCCGTTCTTCATTGAAGTCAATGAAGAGCAGCTCAAGATTACGGGTGTCAATGACGCCGCGCAAAATGTGAGGAGGAGCATTTACGTCTGAAACGAGGCAGCTGTTTTCTCCTGAAAACAGTGTCATTTCAGACGTAAAAGCCAGTTCTCGTGCACATACCCCAAGGGTATGTTCACACGCCCTATTTACGGACGTAATTTGGGCGTTTTAACCTCGAATTACGTCCGAAAATACGGCACCAAAGCTGACATTTTTCACGTCCGAGGTGCCTTCTGTACAGGGCCCGTTTTCACGGATCCCCATAGACTTGAGCATATGGAGGGATTCGTGAAAGCGGCACAAAATAGGACAGGTTGTATTAATCAACGGACCCTTCACACGGTCTGTTAAAATACACGGGTGAACGGCCCCATTGAAAAACATGCGTCCGTGTGAATAAGGCCTACGGGTGTGTTCACGTGCCGCCGTCAACTTGTTTTTTTTTCGCGATGTTCGTATAACCAATTCTAAACTGCTGCGTAATTCTGTGACTTAAAATAGTGGGGGGGAGGGGGACACTACATTTGAACACACCACTATTCATTATCCTTTCAGATTTTTTTGAAAACTGAATGCCCACATTGCACCAACAAAAGTGCAGCGGGTAGTTGGTGAGAACTGTGCCTAAATTATTTGAAAAAAATATACGCCTTGTAATAGAGTTGATGCATTTGGAATTTTGGGACTGTTTGAACTTCTTTTTATGTCTGCTCTGAGTAGTCATACATTTGTGGCTTTTTTAACCTTTGCCTTTGATGAATGAGAGTGAGGGTATGTTCACACGGCCTATTTTCAGCCGTTTTTCGGGCCGTAAACGTAAAAAAATCGGCTGCGAAAAAGAAGTGCAGGTCACTTCTTGGGACGTTTTTGGAGCTGTTTTTCATTGACTATTGAAAAAAGCTCCAAAAACGGCAGTAAAAAACGCCGCAAAAATCGCGAGTTGCTTAAAAAACGTCTGAAAATCAAAAGAGCAGGACACTTCTTGGGACGTATTTGGAGCCGTTTTTCATAGACTCTATTGAAAACAGCTCCAAAAATGGCCGTGAAAAACGCGAGTTGCTCAAAAAACGTCTGAAAACATAGTTACATAGTTACATAGTTAGTACGGCTGAAAAAAGACACATGTCCATCAAGTTCAACCAAGGGACGGGAAAAGGGAAGGAAAAATTTCTACACATAGGAGCTAATACTTTTTTGTTCTAGGAAATTATCTAACCCTTTTTTAAAGCAATCTACTGTCCCTGCTGTGACCAGCTCCTGCGGTAGGCTATTCCATAGATTCACCGTTCTCACTGTAAAGAAGGCTTGTCGCCTCTGCAGCTTGAACCTTTTTTTCTCCAGACGGAGGGAGTGCCCCCTTGTTTTTTGAGGGGGTTTTACAAGGAACAGGATTTCACCATATTTTTTGTATGTGCCATTAATATATTTATATAAGTTAATCATGTCCCCCCTTAGTCGTCTTTTTTCAAGGCTAAATAGGTTTAATTCTTTCAATCTTTCCTCATAACTTAAATTCTCCATGCCCCTTATTAGCTTCGTTGCTCTTCTTTGTATTTTTTCCAACTCCAGGGCATCCTTTCTATGAACTGGAGCCCAGAACTGGACTGCATATTCTAGATGAGGCCTCACTAATGCTTTGTAAAGTGGTAATATTACATCCCTGTCCCGTGAGTCCATGCCTCTTTTAATACACGACAATATCCTGCTGGCCTTTGAAGCAGCTGATTGACACTGCATGCTGTTATTGAGTTTATGATTTACAAGTACACCCAGATCCTTCTCAACAAGTGAATCCGCCAGTGTAGCGCCCCCTAGGACATATGATGCATGCAGGTTGTTGGTACCAAGATGCATAACTTTACATTTATCTACATTAAACTTCATTTGCCAAGTGGACGCCCAAACACTTAGTTTGTTTAAATCTGCCTGTAATTCATGAACATCTTCCATAGTCTGAACTATATTACATAGCTTGGTGTCATCTGCAAAAATAGAAATAGTGCTATTAATCCCTTCCTCTATATCATTAATAAATAAGTTGAATAATAGTGGTCCCAGCACTGAACCCTGGGGTACACCACTTATAACCGGGGACCATTCAGAGAAGGAATCATTGACCACAACCCTCTGGATACGGTCCTTGAGCCAATTCTCAATCCAATTACAAACTATATTTTCTAAACCTATAGTCCTTAATTTACCCATTAGGCGTCTATGGGGGACAGTGTCAAATGCCTTTGCAAAGTCCAAAAACACTAAATCCACAGTGGCCCCTCTGTCTAGGCTTCTGCTCACCTCTTCATAAAAACAGATCAGGTTAGTTTGACAACTTCTGTCCTTAGTAAAACCGTGCTGGCTGTCACTTATAATGCTATTTATTGTCACATAATCCTGTATGTAGTCCCTCAATAGCCCCTCAAACATTTTCCCCACGATGGATGTTAAGCTTACTGGTCTATAATTACCCGGGGAAGACCTAGAGCCCTTTTTGAAAATAGGCACCACATTTGCCCTGCGCCAGTCCCTTGGCACTATACCTGTCACTAGAGATTCTCTGAATATTATGAAAAGGGGGACAGAAATAACTGAACTAAGCTCTTTAAGAATTCTAGGGTGTAACCCATCTGGTCCCGGGGCCTTGTGCACATTTATTTTATTTAATTTAGCTTGGACCATCTCTACATTCATCCAATTCAGTATATCAACTGATATATTAACAGCACTGGCAGCGGCTACATCAGCTGCTCTTTCTTCTGTTGTATATACAGAGCTAAAGAACCCATTTAGTAACTCTGCCTTCTCTTGATCCCCTGTCATCAACTCCCCATTACCATTATCTAGGGGTCCTACATGTTCAGACCTTGGCTTTTTTGCATTTATATGCTTGAAGAATTTTTTAGGATTTGTTTTACTATCCTTGGCCACGTATTTCTTGCGTTGCAGTTTCCCTTTAAACCAGCTCTGTATTTTCAGACGTTTTTCACACGCAGTGACCAAAAACATCTGAAAATAAGGAGCTGTTTTCAAAGGAAAACAACTCCTGATTTTCAGACGTTTTTTAAGCCACTCGCGATTTTTGCGGCGTTTTCTACGGCTGTTTTTGGAGCTGTTTTTTAATGGAGTCAATGAAAATCGCCTCCAAAAATGTCCCAAGCCATAATTTTACACGCCGTATTTTGACAGCGACGCGTAAAATAAAGGCTCGTGGGAACAGAACATCGTAATTCCCATTGAAAGCAATGGGCAGATGTTTGTCGGCGTAATGGAGCCGTTTTTCAGGCGTAATTCGAGAGGCATAAAACGCCCGAATTACGTCTGAAAACAGTGCGTGTGAACATACCCTCAAAATACTTTTACCGCTTGGCCATGTCCACTCTTATAATGTTTTTTTTTTTGGAGTGAGAAGACAAATGTTGCAAATTTCTATACAACTTTTTTATCCTGTACAATTTCTGCCAAAATCCGGTGTAAACTGCAGCTTTTATTGCGACTACGCTGCGGAATCGCTGTACAATCGGCAGTGCAATTCATCTTGCGATTTTTAGTGCAGAATTTATGCTCCCCATTGAATTCTATCGACCAAACACACAGCATCTCCACACGCCGCACCACAGAACACTTTCCGCATAACTTTTTTACAATTAATTTCCGCAGTGTGGGCCTGAGATTTGCAAAGTCTCATCCAATTTGCTGCTACTGTAAATGCTGCAGAATTTTCACACAGAATTACATTGCGGAAATTCCAAGGGGTATTTAGTCACACGAACGTGTCCGTTTTGCGTGCGTAAAAAACGCAGCGTATTTCTTGCGTTGCAGTTCAGTGTGACATCCGTATACGGTGCGCATCTGCGTTTTTTACACGCGTATGTCAACCGTATGTCACACGTTTTTTACATCAGCATAAAAAACAAGGAGGTGTTTTTTTTTCTCATCATTTCTTTAGCAACTGTTGCGTGAATCACGCACAGCACACGGATGTGCGTCCATGTGCTGTCCATGATTTTCACGCACCCATTGACTTCAATGGGTGCGTGATGCGCAAAAAACGCACAAGTATAGGAGACGCAGTGAGTTTCATGCAGCGGACACACGCTGAGTGAAAAACACTAAGGCTGGGTTCACACGACCTATTTTCAGACGTAAACGAGGAGTATTATGCCTCGTTTTACGTCTGAAAATAGGGCTACAATACGTCGGCAAACATCTGCCCATTCATTTGAATGGGTTTCCCGACGTACTGTGCAGACAACCTGTCATTTACGCGTCGTCGTTTGACAGCTGTCAAACGACGACGCGTAAAAATACAGCCTCGGCAAAAGAAGTGCAGGGCACTTATATACATTATATGCAGGACACTTCTTTCAGACGTAATTTGAGCCGTTCTTCATTGAACTCAATGAAGAGCAGCTCAAGATTTACGGCTGTCGGAGAAGCCTCGCAAAATGCGAGGAGGAGCATTTACGTCTGAAACGAGGCAGCTGTTTTCTCCTGAAAACAGTGTCATTTCAGACGTAAAAGGAATCTAGCGTGTGCACATACCGTGAATGTCTGAATGGCCCCATTGACTTGCATAGGTCCGTGTGACGTGCGTTATTTTAACACGCGTAACACAGACTTGAAATACGCTCATGTGAATAAGTTCAGACGTTGCCTAAACACTGCGAATTTCAGTAGCAGCAAAGTGGATTAGATAGAACAAATCTCATCCACACGCCGTGTAAATACTGAGCTGAAAAAACGCTCAGAAATGGACCTGCTGTGTGGAATTTTATTCTGCAGCATGTCAATTGCATTTGCGTAAACGCTGCTTATTTGTTACGGGTTTTACCCATTGAATTCAATGGAAGGTAAATCCTGTAATAAATAACAGTTGTTGCCTTTTTTGCGGCAGGTTCGCAGCGATTCCCCTGCAAAAAAGGGAACTCCTGAAAAAAAATTATACTTACCCAGAAGTCTGTGTTTCTTCCTCCGGGGATGATGTTTCATCCCATGTGACCGCTGCAGCCAATTACAGGCTGTAGCGATGACCACATGGGATGAAACGTCATCCCAGGAGGCCGTCCTGCTAGCAGGCTGGCTGAATGCTGCAGTTTTCCGCAGCGGACGTTCCGGGCAAAAACTGCACCACAGTTTGGTGCGGTTTTCCACTTGGAATTCCTTGCAGCGCACAGGGTGGATACGCTGCATGCTTTTCCGCAGCGTATCTGCCCCCATGTAATCTCAGCCTAAGGGCTTATTCACACGAACATTGTATTAGTCTGTGTGACGGACGTTAAAACAACGGCCATCGCACGGACGCATGCATTTCAATGGGGCTGCACACACGGCTGTTGTTTTAATGGACCGTGTGTAGGGTCCGTTTAAAATAGGACAAGTTCCGTTTTCACGGATCCCTCAATAGAATCAAGTCTATAAGGGATCCATGAAGGTGGGTCCTAAACGGGTGCAACTCGGACGTAAGAAACTTCAGTTTTTCACGTGCGAGTTTGCACTTTGTCGTGTGAATCTAGACGGGTACAGTCACACATAGCGGCGTCTGCATGCGACAAAAACCACGCCCACACACGGTGGCGAATGGCTGCACAATATTGCCGGTGATACCAGACACTGCTATGGTACCCTGAAGCTCGCTTTACTAGCAAGGGCAATTTGCTAGTTAGTACAGGTCAGTGAGCCACTTCAGTAGAATACAGCCTGCATTCTGCAAATGGAGAGAGCAGGGAGAGAATCCCTATAAAATACAGGCTGCCTGTATTCTGCGTTCCCCACCACTGCCCTGCAGTATTACTTCAGAGGCCATGTCAAGTATATGCCAGGTTTTGGCGTAAACTGTATCAAAAAAGTTGCAAATCTCAACATGCGACAAATTTGCGGCTTTTCTCTTTGGAAAGTGATGAGAAAGTGGCCGTGTTTTTCAGAGATGTGGATTTAGTCCAATTTATAAAGTCGAAAGCCTGAAAATGGCCTCAGACATAGCAAAAACATATTGGGGCGTGCGTATTTTAATAAATTTGGCGCACATTTGCTAAGATTTGTGTTAGATACGTGTCATAGTAAACGTGGGTGATTTGTCTCCATTGGCTTATGGGCAAGCATTGGGGTAATTACTAGCAATGCAATTCCCTCATATGGTGAAAGCGGTTACAAGGGCAAGGCTTCACTATAATAAAAGCGGTGTGTGTCTAGTAGTGAAGGTATAATGTAGAACACGCCATACACAAGCTCAGTGTTCATGTGAATTCCTGACAGGACAGCACCGCCTCCACTACTAGAGCAAACTACAGGACGAGCGGTCCAAGCCATGTGATCTGTGACGTCATCCCCTTGCGCCGGTCCCGCAGGAAAAGCCCTCAGGAAGAGGTAAGGGTAGCGTTTCATGAGCGGTATCTATAAAGTGATCAGTGGCTGCGGAGTGTGTTGGGGGGCGGGTGGTCGGGGTCAGTGTGGTTACATGAGGAGTGGTGTGTGGGGTCTGCTAGGACTTAGCCGACAGTCCTTACCCCTCCGGACGGTAGCGTTGTCACTCCCTTATCAGAACACGTGTGACCTGCGCCCAGCTGGATCTTCTGTGTCCTAGAGATGTGGTATGGAGATAATCCGCACCAGTAAACTTCACACTGTACAATTCCTCACACCAGCAGTTTTGAGGGACTTGGCCTTATGTATTAAGGAATTACATGAATAGCAATTCCCTAATACTATTCAACTCATTACATTTTCGAGTAGGACATGTACAGTAATATGCTGGGAAGTTACACCACCACAAAAATATCCCTCATACAGCTACGTGGACAGAAAAAAAAAAATGCTACAGCTTTTATAATGCAGTGCTAAAAAAAAACAAAACATTTGCTGCGTCCTGAAGTTCACTATTGGCGCCGTGCCTATGGGCACCCTCCGTGCCTTTTTTTATTGAAATGTATGTTTCTTATTTATCATAGAAGCTGCAGAACGCCGTTGTCAGTGACCTGGTCTGACGGCTCGGCTGACGGTGGCTCCTGAGTGCCTCAGACACCTCATCTGAGCCTATAACTGTTGATAATGTAGATTTTTTTTAGGCCTTATTTACACGAGCGTATTTAACAGCCGTGATACGCGCATGAAAATCACGCGCGTCACACGGACCTATGTAAGTCAATGGGGCCGTTCAGACATTCCGTGATTTTCACACAGCGCGTGTCCGCTGCATAAAACTCACGACATGTCCTATATTGGTGCATTTTCATGCACCTAGCCGCTCATTGAAGACAATGGGGATGTTTTTCGCATCAATTACATAATAAAAAAAAGTGCAAAGGACGCTGGTGCATAACGCAACACACACGGACAAATTTAAGGGCATTTTTTACGCCCGTAAATCTGTCACGCTTGTGTGAGTGTAGGCTTAGGTGAGGTTTCAGAGGAACACTGGAGCCACCGTCAGACCAGCTCACTGACGGATTTCACTGACAACAGCGTTCCACGGAAACAAAGGAACATTTTTAATAAAAGTATATTCTAAAAGTAATTTGTATGGAAAGAAATACATTCATTTCAGTAAGATTTTTTTTTAACCAAAAGGTGTCAGTAGCTTTGAAGGGGGTCAAATAAAAACCAGCGTGGTTGGTCCGGTTCCTCTAACTCTCTGCGATCCGCTGTTCTTTCCAGGGAAAGCGTGCCCATGTAATGCATGGATGCGTTGTTTTTATGAGACCCTTTAATTAATTTTGGTTTTCTATTATCTCATCCCATTTGAATGTTCTTGATTTTACTTGTTTATATTCTTGTAATAACTTATTTTGTTCTTTTTGGAACAACATACATTTTGTCTTCCCATTTCTCTTTACTTTGTTTATTTTAGCGTTTGTAGGATTTGGGATTGTTTAGATGAGGGGATTTGCTTCTTCTATCTATATTTGTTGGTTTACCAAAGTAGAACCTGCGTTATGATTCCAGTGACGTAAGAGATGTTAGGAAGTAGCTGAGTGGATCCAATAGAGTAACGTTTGCTTAGGCTCTGTTCACACCAAAACGCACCAATTCTGCACACTTTCCGTAGCAGGAATTGCATGCTGCGGTTCCAAATATACACGACGCAGGTCAATTTCGGCTCGAAAATTTTACGCAGCGTGTGGATGAGATTTGTTAAATCTCATCCAATATGCCGCTGCTGTATTCTGCGTTATTTCCAACCGGAAAAAAACGCAGCAATTCCGTTACGTGTGGGCGAGCCCTTAGGTCTGGATTTTACCTGCGGTTTTGATGCAGATTTTCTGCACAAAATTACGCAACGTGTGCATGTAGCCTTAGTGGAGCAGAACAATGAAAATGACGGATTCATCAGTTTCTGTCATGGTGTCCGACAATTTACCAGACAAAATAGCTTTGCATCCTGCGCTATTTTACCCGTGATTTCTGTGGAAATCTGTGACAGAGAATCCTGACTGAGCCTCCAGTGTAGATGTAAACAAGGCCCTAATCTGGCAATGCTGTTCAGACAATCTGATAATCTGGTATTTGTGTCTAGCATAGAAATGTAATGTCCTGTTAGGGTATGTTCACACGCAAACGCAAAATACGTCTGAAATTACGGAGCTGTCTTCAGGCGAAAACAGCTCCTGAATTTCAGACGTTTTTGCAAGTACTCGCGTTTTTCGCGGTGTCTTTTACGGACGTAATTGGAGCTGGTTTTCATTTGAGTCGATGAAAAACGGCTCCAATAACGTCCCAAGAAGTGTCCTGCACTTATTTGACGCGGGCGTAATTTTACGCGACGTCTTTTGACATAGTTTTTTTTATTTAGAAAAACGATTCTTTTTGACGGAGTTATGACCTATTTTAGATTTATGCTAATGAGTTTCTTAATAGACAACTGGGCGTGTTTTACTTTTGACCAACTGGGTGTTGTACAGAGGAGTGTATGAGGCTGACCAATCAGTGACCAATCAGCGTCATACACTTCTCTCCATTCATTTATACTGCACATAGCGATATAACTATGATGTGTATGTATAACGTGATGTGTATTCTGTAAGGGCGGATTTACACGAGCGTGTGCGTTTTGTGCACGCAAAAAACGCGGCATTTTGCGTGCGCAAAAGGCACTTAACGGCTCCATGTGTCATCACAAAGGATGTGTGGCTGCGTGATTTTCGCGCAGCCGACATCATGATGACACTGTTTGGATGTTTGTCAACAGAAAAGCACGTGGTGCTTTTCTGTTTGCAAACATACTTTTGACTGCTGTTGCGCGAATCACACGCGTCCCACGGAAGTGCTTCAATGTGGTGCGCGTGATTTTCACGCACCCATTGACTTCAATGGGTGCGTGATGCGCTAAATACGCACAAAGAACGGACATGTCATAAGTTTTACGCAGCGGACTCACGCTGCGCAAAAATCACTGACAGTCTGCACTGCCCCATAGACTAATATAGGTCCGTGCGAGGCGCGTGAAAATCACGCGCGCTGCACGGACGTATTTTACGTTCGTCTGAATAAGCCCTAAATCTCACAGAAACGTTAGCGAAGTGTCAGGATTCTGAATACACATCACGTCCTGGCTGGAGGTAATGTATATTTATTGTCAGGACACTGCAGTAAAGTTATAGTGTGTTTATGTGGCTGCACATAGCGATATAGCTATATCCCTATGTGCTGTGTAAATGAATGGAGAGAAGTGCATGACGCTGATTGGTCACTGATTGGTCAGCGTCACACACTCCTGTACAACATCCACTTGGCCAAAAAGTAAAACACGCCCAGTTGTTCATTAAGAAACTTATTAGCATAAAGCTAATATAGGTCATAACTCAGTCAAAAATGATCGTTTTTCTAAATAAAAAAACACTCCTGTAATCTACATTACAGCGCCGATCACATCATGTACAATACAGGCCACTTATAATGTGGTGACAGAGCCTCTTTAATTCCGCAGCATGTCAATTTATGCTACATTTTTGTTGATTTTTTGTTGCGGGTTTTCCCCATTGAATTCAATGGGGACGCAAAACCCATACAGAAAGCCAAAAATCATACTTGCACAGAATGCTCTCCTTCCTGCAGTCTGGCCTCCTGGGATGACGTTTCATCCCATGTGACCGCTGCAGCCAATCACAGTCTGCAGCGTCGCATGGCCTGCAAAGTCATAGTAGGAGGCCGGTCTACGCGCAGAGAACAGGGAGGAGGTAAGTATCAACTTTTTTTTTTTTTTTTTTTTTAAGCGCTGCTTTCCGCAGTGGAAATTCAGTGTGAAAAATTGCACCACAACGTGTGCTGCGGGTTCCAGGTCGGATACGCTGTGCAGTTTTTACGCAGCATATCCGACCTGTGGGAATCTAGCCTTAGGCTGGGTTCCCACAGTGCAGATTTTGCCTGCATTTTGTAAGCCAAAACCAGAATTCGATCCAGGAGAGCAGACCTATAAGGCCCCATGCCCACTTCAGTTTTTTCCTTCAGGGTGCTATCCGTTTTTCTGACGGCTAGCACCCTGACCCATTAATTTCAATGGGGCCATGCACACTTCAGTTTTTTTAACGGTCCCGTTGCTCCATTCCGATCCAAAGTAGAGCATGTCCTACTTTGGTCCGAGATTCCGTGACCGTGAGGCCCATGCAACTCAATGGGGCCGTCAAAAAAACTGAGGGCACACGGAAGGCAACGGCCGGGCGGGCAGAAATGCATTACAGAAATATTACACTAATTGGCAGCCACTTGTCTCTATCCATCACAGGCTGCTGATTAAAAATAAAATAAAAAGCAGTTCATACGCACCCGGTCGTTGTCTTGGTGACGAGTCCCTCTTCTTCCTCCAGTCCGACCTTCCAGAATGACGCGGCAGCCTGTGATTGGCTGCTGAGGCCGCTGCAGCCTGTGATTGGCTGCAGAGGTGGTCACGTAGGATGAAGCGTCATCCCTGGAGGCCGGCCTTCTGACGCCATCCTGACGTGCGTGACCGCCACTACAGCCTGTGATTGGCTGCAGCGGTGACATGGATGAAACGTCATCGCTGGAGACCGGACAGGAGGAATGTAAGTATGAACTTATTTTTTTAATTACATTAAAATTTTATTTTCCGAGCGCCGAGCATGGTACTGTCCAGGGTGCTGAAAGAGTTGCCACCGATCAGTGCAGCTCATTAACTCTTTCAGCACCCTGGACAGGACTATGCTTGGAAACGGAAACACGGAGTGCACACGGCCGCTAAAACGGGCACACGGATCCGTCAAAAACGGCCGTGAAAACGGTGTCGGAAGTGTGCACGAGGCCTAAGGCTTTTCTTTATATATTTCTTCTGTTTTAGGTTCCATTCCTGGTTGTGGATTAAAAAACATTCAAAATCTGCACTGTGGGAACCCAACCTTAGATGCCGCGGTCAATTGCAACTGCAGCATCTAAGCCGTTAGAATGAGAAGGCAGCCCCCTCCGACAGCCCATCGCTACGGTGCTGATGGATGTCATGTCAGCCTGGAAGGCATTATTGCTGGTTTATGTCTCCTAGAGCAGGGGTGGGGAACCTTTTTTCTGCCAAGGGCCATTTGGATATTTCTAACATCATTCGCAGGCCGTACAAAATTATCAACCTAATAATGCCCCCCACAGTATAATGCCCTTATTGCTGCCCCCACAGTATATTGCCACCCATATCTGCAACATATAGTGTAATGCCCCATACAATATATTGCCCCCATAGCTGCCCCATACAGTATAATGCCCCATAGCTGCCCCATACAGTATAATGCCCCATAGCTGTCCCATACAGTATAATGCCCCATAGCTGTCCCATACAGTATAATGCCCCCTTAGCTGGCCTATACCGAGTATAATGCCCCCTCAGCAGCTACCATATGAGCCCCCCCTCCCATACCCAGTATAATGCCTCAATAGGTATGTACCTAATAGAAAAACAATAACATAACTACTTACCTATCCCCGTTTTCACAACGGGTGGAGGATCCTTCTCCTCTGCACTGTGCTGTGAGTAACTCGGCGCAAACAGGCCCGATGACGTCCCTACATTGCGCCTGCCTGCGCCGAGCCGCTCGCGGCATAGTGAATGCTGGAGCAAGGCTCCAGCATTAAACCCAACTGAATGTGCGGATTGTTGGAAGCGAGACCAGCGCTATGTCGCAACGGGGGCCCTGCGGACCCCCCAGGCTTAGGGGCTTGGTCGCAATTGCGACCGTTAAGACCCCTATAGCTACGTCACTGCCGGCCTGGGAGTGGACCAGTCTGGTCACCTGACCTCACGTCACTGACTTAGGTCAGGTGACCAGACTGATCAACTCTTGGGCTGGCACGCACCGACCTCACTCAGACGGCAGCGGCGGTCAGAATGAGGTCCGGCCGGACCAAATGATCCCGTGGGTCGAACGTTCCCCACCCCTGCCCTAGAGGGTCTAATAAAAAAAAAAGTAAAAATACGTTAAAGATATTTTAATATACTAAATTTTTTTTTTTAAATATATTAACTTTTCCCATTTGAGCGCTAAAGGTATATAAAATAAAAAAATAACATACCTGGTATCGCCACGACCGTAAACGTCCAAACTATACTAATATAATGCTATTTCGCAACAACGATAAATCCTTTAAAAAAAATTTCCACCAGAGTTGCTGTTTTGATTTACCTTTGCTCCCCAAATAGTTGCATGCACCTCAAAATGGTAGCAATAAAAACGACAGCTCGCTCAGCAAAAAACAAGATCTCACGCCGCTCAATTGACAAAAAGATTAACGTTCTAGCTCTCCGAATATTGCGACGCCAAAAATCTTTCTTTACAAATTAGTTTTTTTCTTTGAAAAAGTGGTTTAATATAATAAAACTATATAAATTTGGTATTGCCGTAATTACGTCAACCTGTAGAATAAAGTTACTATATTGTTTTTACTGCACGGTGAATGTCGTAAAAATGGAACACAAAAAACAATGGCGGAATCGCAGACGAAATTTTTAAAAAAAGTTAAAGCTTTTGGAAGGCGTGAAGGTAAACACGAAAATGAAAAAGCAAAAATTGACCGTCTGCAAAGGGTTAAATGTTCCCTCTGCAATAAGGTGACCACGGTCCTACATGTCAGACCTGTGTAGGTAGAAAAATAAAAATATCCGGCACTAAAAACATTAAGTTTTATTTCATCAGAGTAAAAATAAGTACCGTATATAAAACAATCCTAGAAAGGACGCTGATGCATTTTGTATTGTGGAGTTCTTAGTCTTAGATCCAAACGCGTAAGTGGACTTCCTAGGATATTTTTCTTTTTCTACTTCCACATGGATTACCTGCTACTGATGCAGAGTTTCTCTGTTCTGGGCACTGCCTAGAGGTGGAGTGTGTTATTGGCAGACCGTACATGGTGAGACCCCCTGTAATCAGCTGATCTGGCCAGAGAAGGCGGCTGACTAGTCTCATGAAGCATTGTACAGTACCTATTGTCATGAGTGGGATCTCTGTGTAATGCAGGCACACTGTGTTCTCTCCAGTGAGAATCGCTCATTGTATAGACTGCTGAACTCAAAATGGGTTATCTAATTATATGAATGTTGTATGTTTAGTTAGAACACTAGATCAAACGCAATAGCGGGCTTAGGGTTTACTCACACAAACGTTGTTTTTTTCTGTGTGTTAAAACACCGGTCGTCACACGGACGCATGTATTTCAATGGGGCCGTTCACACGGCCGTTGTTTCAACGGACAGTTTGAAGGGTCTGTTGAAAAATAGAACATGTCCTATTTTCTTCCGTTTTCACAGATCTCCTGATAGACTCATTGCACGGGTATCGGCAAAGTGGATGAGATTTTTAAAATCTCATGCCCACGCTGCGGAAAAAAAATGCAGCGAAAACGTTCATAAATTGACAATTTATGCTGTTTTCTGTTGCAGGTTTTCTCCCGTTGAATTCAATGGGGATGTAATAGACTAAAAATCGCAACTCCA
Source organism: Rhinoderma darwinii (assembly GCF_050947455.1). NCBI lineage: Eukaryota > Metazoa > Chordata > Amphibia > Anura > Rhinodermatidae > Rhinoderma > Rhinoderma darwinii. The sequence goes on along the minus strand of NC_134687.1, from coordinate 173,413,812 downwards.
GAAAAAAATTTAAATTCATACTAACCCAGAACACTCTGCTTCTAGCTCCAGTCCAGCCTCGTGGGATAATGTTTCATCCCATGTGACCGCTGCCGCCAATCACAGGCTGCAGCAGTTACATGGGCTTTAGCGTCATTCAGGGAGGCCGGACTGGACAGCCATGGAGGTACGCATCACCATGACAACGGCCTAGGTAATTGTTTTGTTTGTTTTTTAAATATATTTCTATGCTGCTTACCGCAGTGGAAATTCCAGCTGAAAAACCGCACCTCAATGTGGTGCGGTTTTTCGGACGGAATGTGCTGCGGGTTCCAGGACGGATACGCTGCGTGGTTTTTACGCAGCGTATCCGACCCGTAGTAACCTGGCATTGGATTTTATTACAATAAAAACATCAAATCTTTTCTGATTCCCCGAAAAACCTTTGAAAAAGTCTCTTGGGATATGCAGAGCCCGGCACCAAAGCTTTATGCAGTCTGTGTCCATCATTCTCTTCCAGGCAGCAGATTAATTCTAGAATTGTAGTCATTGAGGAAGATTTACTATAGCTTTACTATAGATTAGATTTACTATAGCTGTTGGTCAAAATTCTAGCCTAAGTTGTCTCTTTTTTTGGGGGTGCAAATCAATTTAGATTTATTATTCATCTGCGCCGAAAGGAAGATATTTCACCTTACTAGACACTTTCAAAGGTGTCTAGAAAAGAGTGTGGCTTAGTGGAAATGGGGTGTGGCTTACCATGCGCCAACCAGCACCAAAATTGCATTTCAATTTTGGCGCAAAAAACTGACAAACTAAGCCAACCAAGAGGTGGTATAAGAAAGAGTTAAGTGTCATACATGTGTAGCAAGATGCACCAAATTTATCATGCAGCATGTACCACTGTGATAAATTTAGCGCATCTTTTTATTGCCTGGTCTAAGTTTTATATTGTCTTAATCTTAGACAGTATTCGTAAATCTACCCTATTGTCTGCTGTTACCCAGCATTGGCCATAATATGCTGGCAGCCATGAGCGATTTGGTAAACTGAAAAGTGAAACATTTCTGGTCTCTGCTTATAGATTTCCATCTTCTGTGGGAAGTGTCTCTTGGTCAGGAAGTTTGTCCATACATGTAAGTGGCCATTATTACATTTGTGTGCATTTGGTTTACCTGCAGTATGATTTATCACTTCCTAATGTACTGTCTGAAGCTGAGATGTGGCCATGCTTCTGGTGTTTATCTCCCTGTAGTACTGAAGATCACATGATTTTTAGCTCTATACTTTTTTTTTCCTTTGTCTGGAGATTGTGGAAGGATCATGTTTCACATGCTCGGCAGCAGAAAGCTGTGCCTCAGTAGCAGACCGTGAGTAATTGTAGCCCTACCTTACTCCTTTGCATTAGAGGGGCATGCAGGCAGCTGTTAACATACGCAATGTCTGTGAGAGGGGAGAGGACTCCTGGGAACTGTAGTGCCACCCACAGAAAGCCGTTGCAAAAGAGCAGTGCTGCACAGACCTGGCAACATATTGAAAGTGAAAAATAACTACTTTTGAACTATAGTGACATCTACTGGTGACCATTCAGGCACATATCGGTACTTTTCTGCGTTTTCCATAAGCTCAGAAAACCCCTTTAAAGTGTACTTCCAATTATAACGTGTTTTTTTTTTCTCCAAAATGATTGGGATTGTGATGCAGTACAATTTTCCCTATTATCTTTAACCCGCCAGTTGTTGCGTATTGGTCTCGTTCTTGCCCCGTCAGCAGACCTTTCTGTAGCTCCCTATTTGTTCAATCTGTGCTTGTCCAGATGATGGATACGGTTTCTATATTCGCTGCTGCTGGAGGGCAGCGGTATCTCCTCCCTGTGTGCTCCTGAAGGCTACGTATAGTAATAGCAGCGTGCTCTCTCTATCACTAGCATTGCTAAGATATGACGGGAGCCAGCGATTCTGATCACTGCTGAGCGCATTCCTGAGAAGACTGAATGTACACCGTTCCCTTAGTTCACAGCACTACCGGAAAGTGCAAGGACATTTGTGTAGAGATCTGCAGCCAGATCGGGCCAGGAATTACCTATCTACGCAAATTCGGTATCATTGGATCGGGGTTTTCATGATCTGTCGACCTGTGTAAAAAAATTGATTTGTGGGCAGGTACGCTTTATGTTCTTGCTTACATTGGAATTTGATATTTTTTTCAGAACTTATATTACTACTTTTCTAACATAGACAAGTGATTCTCTTCATGTCTGTTGTTACAAATGGCAGAAACACTTTGCTGTTACTGCCATAATTCGGGTACACCCACAAGTTAAGACCGTGGGGTACATATAATATAAACTCAAATGGCGCAATAATGTACAATATATTTACAAAGCATCTGTATGCTATTTTTTTTAAAATATTTTTCCGTTTTGGGGCCTAGTCTAATCTGTTGGAGATAACACAAATATATCTATGTTGGAGATAAAACTCTTGTCATATTTCCTAGGCCAGAAAACTGTTGTATGTAACATTTACTTTGCGTGTGCCCCTTTATATACTTCTTTCTTACACCACCTCATGACTGGCTCTAGTATTTTGCAGCCCAAAAAGGTGCAGATCTTTAATACGTTCGGCACATTTCAGGGCTCTTTATCCACATCTTTGGCGCTATGCTTTTTGTACCTTGCATTCAATTTTTTTGCATATTTTGTAATTGAATTCTTGTGCGTTTTACTTGATAAATCCCTGTAACTTTGGATTAGTCATTTGACATATCATTATGAACGCTCTCATTCCCTCTGTGTGTTTTCAGTGTCTCCTGTTGAACTCCTCCATGTGAATTGTGAGGTAGATGAATAGGATTATTAGAGGAGTGAACTGGGGTTTAGGAGGAGACGGGCTGGACATAAAACGGACACATTGTAGTTGAAGCCTACAGCTGGGGCACTATGGCACCTCTCTGTGAACCTCCCGTTTCATGCGTACTGGCTGTGTTCCGGGCATGCTGTTTATTTTGCGATAACTTTGTGGTTTATGTTTGAGGCACCTGGCTTTGTTTACTTTGATTCGCAGTTACATTGGCTTCACATTTTGTATTTTCTTATCAGGTTCGGGTACAACGTTGATTAAAAAAGCCACAGAAATTTCCTGGAAAAAAATAGGTTTCAATGGGACTTCCATTTTAACAAAACAAATTAACCTCTTCTATACTTAGACATATGCTTTTAATGTCTGTTATTTAGGGCCTGTTCACACTTCCGTTCAAACTTTTAGTCGGAGAAACTGATGAACGGAAAGCCGAACGGAAACTATAACTCCCATTTGCATTACCATTGATTTTAATGGTAATGTTTCCGTTGCAGTTGGTTTCCGCTTGTTTCCGTTCTGTAAAGTTTACTTTTTTTTTCACAGAAGCAGTAGTGTAGTCGATTACGTTGTTTCCGTGAATTTTTTTTTAACTTTACAGTACGGAAACCAACTGCAACAGAAGAATTACCATTGAAATCAATAGTAATGCAAAGGGAAGCTATAGTTTCCGTTGGGTTTTCCGTTCATCCCTTAGTCCACAGGATATATAATAAATGTCAGATAGATGTGTGGGTCCCACCTCTGGGACCCGTATCTAGAACGGGGCCTTTAAACCCCATTCTACCTCTCTGTGCTCCGGCTGACTCGTATGATTTCCGACCATGAAGAAGGAAACTGTGTTGTAGACTGCGCTATTGACTCCGCCAAAAAAGCTGAACACGTTCACAACGGCGACAAACGGAAACCAGTAGCAAAGGATCCGTCAACATTGAGATCAATGGTGATGCAAACGGAAGCTAAGGTTTCCGTTTGCCTTTCCGTTGGGGGGTTCCCCTGAAAATTTCAATGGAACCCCTCAACGGAAAGACATCGCTGATGTGAACACAGCCTAAACCACAAGCGCAAAATAAACAGCATGCCAGGAACACCGCCAAGACGCATGAAACGGGAGATTCACGGAGAAGTGCCATAGTTCCCCAGCTGTAGGCTTCAACCACAACGTGTCAGTTTAATGTCCAGCCCGTCTCCTCCTAAACCCCAGTTCACTCCTGTAATAAGTCTTATTCAACTACCTCGCAATTCACATGGAGGAATTCCCTAAACCCCATTCTACCCTGCTTTAAAATCCTGCTACTCAGTCCTGCCCCGGAAGACACTGAATGCAATGCTACCACTAAACGACAGTGCAGTAAAGGTGCAACATTGTTACCGTCACATGTAAATGTACCCTTTGTTATAAGTACCTTTTTAGTATACTTTTTTTCCCCTCCTTGGTAGTTACAGCAAAGTCCCTCCCCATCTAAGGCCTCATGCACACGACCGTGTTTTTGCGTCCGCAATTCCCCCGAAAATCCACGGGAGAATTGCGGCCCCATTCTTTTTTATGGGGCCGTGCACACGACCGTAGTTTTTGCGGTCCGTGCACGGCCCGGGAGCCCGGACCGCAGAAAGTACGGCCATGTCCTATTATGGTCCGGAGTTGCGGTCCGGGCTCATTGAAAACAATGGCCGCGGCCATGTGCATGTGCGGGCGGCTTGCGGCTGACAGTCCGCTGACAGTCCGCAGCCGGCCGACCCGAAAATCACGGCCGTGCACACGGCTACGGTCGGGCTACGGTCGTGTGCATGAGGCCTTACAGTAAAAAATATCTGTCTGTCCCACCCCCTCCATCTAGCAGTAAGAGCACAATCACATGGGGCAGAGTTACAGTATTCCTGCACCACAGCAAAACAACATAGAAATACATATGATTTCTGCTGCAGTTTTACAGAAATTGTACCAAAAGCAAACTACATGCCTTTTTCCTGCGTAAATGTACTTTAAAAATTGTAGCCAGCGCTCTTCCTTCCCACTTTGCTAGTAGTCAATGTAGCCCTCCCCCCAACTTTCCCAGTAGGCCCCCCACATCCGTCATAGCCACAATCCTTTCAGCCCCCCCCCCCCCCCATATACGCACCTACTTTTATTTTACGAGCTGGCATAGATTTGCGCTATAATTGATGCCAATTTCTGTCGAAAATTATCATAAATTTGTTGGGCCACGGGTCTCCTAAGCCCTACCGACGTCATTTAAAGTAGCGAAAGTGACATGAAAATGGAAAATGTCACAAAACGTATATGCAGGTGCAGGACACCTGTGACTGCAAATTTAAAGCACACAAAACATGGTGACCGCACACTGCGAACACTAATGCCACCTAAACCACTAAATATAAATAAATATGCATTACTGCTAAATCTACTTATACTAGGGAGGTTCTTAGTGCACATTTTTATCAAATTGTGTGGGCCCACCTGCCACGACAAGGCGACCTCTATAGGTGGGAACCTACTCTGCACATACACCCAGAACTGGGACCAAGCCTACATATATATATATAATCTGGGGATGGTAGGAACCAGCACTAAACTAATTAAAATCACCCATGGCAGAATGGTAGGAGTGCAAGAACAAAAATGGAGGCAGTCACTAACCCCACATACTGTATATGAATAAGAATACATCTTGCTAAAAAGTCCATGCGTCTTATGGTCGGCAGTCAAGGGACCCGGCAGCGCCAGGCCCCCTGACCGCTCCCTACTTAACCCCTTCCCGACCCATGATGTGCCGGCACATCATGGAGCAGGGAGGGGATGATGTATGGAGCGGGCTCAGCGCTGAGCCCGCTCTATACACTGCAGGTATCAGCAGCTGACACGCTGCTCTAACGGCCCAGGAACAGCCAGGAACTGTTCCTGGCTGTTTATTTAAATGCTGCAATCAATAGCGACAGCGGCATTTATTGTGGATTTCCCACGAAAGACATTTATGACATATCCAAAGGATATCCAATGTCTGATAGATGTGGGTCCCACCTCTGGCATCTATCTCTAGAACGGGGGCCCCTAAACCCTGTTCTATCTTACCCGGCTCCGCTGTCTTCCGGCCACTTCACTTCCTGGTTACGTGGTCGAGTTACGCAAACCGCGTAACTCGCTGATCTACGCAGTTTCCGTAACTCCCATACAACTGAATAGTAGTTACAGAACAGAGTAGCATGCTACGCTGCTTCTGTAACTGCCATTCACTACTATGGGAGTTAGGCCGGATTCACACGAGCGTGTGCGTTTTGCGCACACAAAAAACGCAGCGTTTTGCGCGCGCAAAAGGTCTGCAAACACTCCGTCTTTCACCAGCATATGATGCGTGGCTGCGTGATTTTCGCGCAGCAGCCATCATTATGACACTTTTTATGTTTACAAACAGAAAAGCACGTGGTGCTTTTCTGTATTCATTCATTTGGCTACTGTAGCACGCATCACGCGCGGCACACGGAAGTGCCTCCGTGTGCTGTGCACGGTTTTTACGCACCCATTGACTTAAATGGGTGCGTGATGCGCGAAAAACGGCCAAAAATAGGACGTCGTGAGTTTTACGCAGCTCAGGTTCAAGTCCCCTTAGGGGAACTTAATAAAATGTGTAAAAATAAAAATAAAAAGTGAAAAAAAGGGTAAATTATTTTTAAAAGTTAAAAAAAAACAACTTTTCCCATTTTTCCCCAAGCACAATGTAAAAATAATACCAAAAAATTGGTATCACTGTAAAAGTCTGAAACTATTAGGTCTCATGCACACGACCTTAGCCATGTGCACGGCCGCGATTTTCGGGTCGGCCGGCAGCAAGCCTCCCGCAAATCGTGGGCCATGCACATTGCCGCGGCCATTATTTTCAATGAGCCCGGACCGCAGAACACGGCCGTAATAAGACATGTCCGTTTTTTTTGCGGTGCGGGCTCCAGGGCCATATACGGACCGTAAAAACTGGTCGTGTGCATGGCCCCATAGAAATGAATGGGGCCGCAATTCTCCCGTGGATTTTCGGGGGAATCACGGCTGCAAAAGCACGTTCGTATGCATGGGGCCTTACAATATAGCATTATTTGACTCGCACGGTGAACGGCGTAAAAAAAATAAATGTAAAACCTCCGAATCGTTGTCTTTTGGTCACTATAGCGCTAAAAAGAGTGAAATAATAAGAGATAAAAAAATCGCCCTCACACCGCTCAAATGATGGAAAAATATAATTTATATCTGAGTGTGGTGAAACTGATAATTTTTTTTTAAACCAATAGCTTTTTCTTTGTAAAAGAAGTAAGATATGATTTTTTTTTTCTGTTGTCTAAAGGAAAAGCTGTCTATTAGCAGTGTCTGGGTGGGGGAAGCAGCACCTGACCGATCCGCTTTAAAGGGAAGGTGTCATGAATTTTTTAAATTTTTTTTTTTATCATTGCTTTTAATATGATTTAAAAATAAATTTTATTTATTTTTGTTCTACTTTTTTCTTACTTTTACTTCTCTATGGGGGCTGCCATTTTTTTTTCATCTCTGTATGTGTCGATTAACGACACATACAGAGATGGAATACGGCACATACAACCCCATAGAGAATGCGAACGGGAGCCGTTCCATTCACTGCAGCGTACGCCGTCTGTATGGGAATGGCGCAATGGCTGCTCCCACACAGACCAAAACGAAGCTCGTTCGCAGAGCGAAATCCGGCGCCATTTTCATGTGGACCGGAAGCCGCTGCCGGACAGTAAGATGACGACTTCCGGCCGCGGCTTCCGACCATATGTTCAAGGAAGCAAAGGCGCAAGGCATAGGAGCGGAGGCGGCAGCAGCGACAGGAGCAAGTAAGTTATGTTCGTGTATGTGATGTGTGTTTTACGTTCGTGTTATACTGTCTGCTGAGCACTGTATCTAATCCTCCTACACTGTGCAGTCGGTCAGAAAATGGCACTAGCCAGAAGAAGGGAGGGGGGATTGTGTGAGGACACTAGAGCGAGTGTGTCTACCCCAAATTTGCAGCATAAAGCAATGAGGTTAAAATTTTAGTTAGGTAGGTTTTGCTAGTGACGCATACTCCTAGCTCATTGCCCTCCCTGATCTATAACCTAGACAGCAAATTATTATTTTTTTAGAGCATTTCATATTAGTGAGGCATACTCCAAATTTGTGTCCCTGTGGCTGATTAGTGACATCACCATCGCTGATTTATAATTCAGACCTTGCTCTTAAAATTTTTTTCTAAAAACAATTCTCTAGTACAAAACTACTAGTACTACTAAATAAAATAAAAAGTTTTTGCTGGTTACACATACTACACGTGTTGAAGCATAACCTTCACACAACAACCTATCTTATAAAGAGCATACCCTCTTCTACCTCTCCTCTTCCTCCTCAAGTGAGGATGATTAACCGCCAAGACGTCGCCACGGATGTCTGCTACACCAGCCCTCGAGAGCAGTGACCCCATGTGGACCCCAATCCCCGAGAACTACGAGCCCAAGGTCCCTGGGTTTACGGGCACCCCAGGGATTCAATTTGAAACGGCAGGGTTACAGGAAATATACTTTTTTTTAAAGTTTATTTCACTGACGAATGTATTGACTTAATGGTGACCCAAATGAACCTATATGCCCAACAGTTTATTGCTCAGAATGTCTCATCTAGTTACACCAAGCCCAACATGTGGACCCCTGTAGACACCATGGAAATTAAGTTCTAGGGTATTGTGCTCAGTATGGGGTTTCTGAAAAAGCCATCCATAAGAACATACTGGAGCACAGATATACTGTACCACACCCCCATGTACCGCATGGCAAGGGCCAGGACTAATTTTTGAGAGAATTCTCACATTTTTGCATTACTGCGATAATTCACAGTGCCCTCCCCAAGGTGACCCCAACTTTGACCACCTATTTAACCCCTTAGTGACTAAGCCTGTTTTGGCCTTCAGGACCAGCCCCATTTTTGCCAATCTGACATGTGTCACTTTATGTGGTAATAACTCCAGAATGCTTTTACCTATCCAAGCGATTCTGGGATTGTTTTCTCGTGACATGTTGTACTTTATGATACTGAAAAAATTTTGTCATTAAATTCAATATTTATTTGTAAGAAACGCCAAGATTTAGAGAAAATTAGCAAAAATTAGCATTTTTCTAAATTTTAATGTATTTACTTGTAAAACAGATAGTTATACCACACAAAATACATACTAGTTTATATTTCCCATATGTCTACTTTATGTTGGCGTCATTTTTTGAACATTCTTTTATTTTTCTAGGACGTTACGAGGCTCAGAACTTTAGCAGCAATTTCTCATATTTTCAAGAAAATTTCAAAAGGCTATTTTTTCAGGGACCAGTTCAGTTCTGAAATGGCTTTGAGGGCCTTATATATTAGAAAGTCACCATAAATCACCCCATTTTGAAAACTGCACCCATCAAAGTATTCAAAACAGCATTCACAAAGTATTTTAGCCCTTTAGGCGTTTCACAGGAATTAAAGCAAAGTAGAGGTGAAATTTACAAATTTCATTTTTTTTCTTCAAAAATTCATTTGTAATAAATTTTTTCTATACCACAGAAGGTTTTACCCAAGAAATGCAACTCAAGATTTATTGCCCAGATTCTGCAGTTTTTAGAAATACCCCACATGTGGCCCTAGCGCGGTCATGGACTGAAACACCGGCCTCAGAAGCAAAGGAGCACCCAGTGGATTTTGGGCCTCTATTTTATTAGAATATATTTTAGGTACCATGTCAGGTGTGAGGAGGCCTTGTGCTGCCAAAACAGTGGAAACACCCCAAAAGTGACCCCATTTTGGAAACTATACCCCTCAAGGAATTTATCTATGGGTATAGTTAGCATTTTGAACCCACAGTTTTTTTGCTAAATTTATTTGAATTAGTATGTGAAGGTGAAAATCTACTTTTTTTGTGAAAAAATTAGGAAATTTTAAATTTTTACAAGGAATAAAGTAGAAAAAACACCCCAACATATGTAAAGCAATGTCTTCCGATTATAGCAATACCCCATATGTGGTAATAAATTGCTGTTTGGACCCACAGCAGGCCTCAGAAGAGAAGGAGCACCATTTGGATTTTGGATTTCTGATTTTGCTGGAATAGTTTTCAGTGCCGTGTCGCGTTTGCAATGCACTGGAGGGAAGAAAACCGTGGAAACCCCCCAATAGTGACCCCATTTTGGAAACGATACCCCTCAAGGAATTTATCTATGGGTATAGTTAGCATTTTGAACCCACAGTTTTTTTGCTAAATTTATTTGAATTAGTATGTGAAGATGAAAATCTACTTTTTTTCTGAAAAAAGGTAGCCATTTTTAATTTTTACAAGGAATAAAGGAGAAAAAGCGCCCCAACATTTGTAAAACAATTTCTCCTGATTACGTAAATACCCCATATGTGGTAATAAACTACTGTTTGGACCCACAGCGGGGCTTAGAAGGGAAGGAGCGCTATTTGGCTTTTGGAGCTCAAATTTAGCTGGAATGTTTTTGGGTGTCATGTCGAATTTGCCCCTGAGAGACTGAAACAGTGGAAGCCCCCCAAAAGTAACCCCATTTGGGAAACTACACCACTTAAGGAATCTATCTAGGGGTATAGTGAGCATTTAGGCCCCACACGTCTTTTGCAGAATTTATTAGAATTAGGCCGTGAAAATTAATATCAACATTATTTCCACTAAAATGTTGAATTTTTTCAATTTCACAAAGGATAAACGAGAAAATGCACCCCAACGTTTGTAAAGCAATTTCTCCCGAGTACGGCAATACCCCACATGTGGTCATAAATGTTTTTTCATTAGAAAGTAATTAACCCTTTACGAACTGATTCATGTTTTGCTTTTTCGTTTTTCCTCCCCGCTTTCCAAGAGCCACTACTTTTTTATTTTTCTGTCAATAGAGCGGTGTGGGGGCTTATTTTTTGCGGGACGAGTTGTCGTTTTTATTGGTACCATTTTTTGGTACGATGCCATATCGGTGGACATAAACGGCTCTTTGGGCACGCTGTAGGGCTCAGAAGGGAGGGACGCCATTTGGCTTTTGGAGCGCATATTTTGCTTGGTAGTAGCTCTGGCGTTTTGCTGGTATTTCAGTTTATAATGTTGGGGCACATGTAGGCTGGGCAGAGTACATCAGGGGCATAATAAGAGGGTATAATAATGGGGTAAATAAATAATAATTCGCAGATATGTGGCCGGTGTCGCACTGATAAATGGTGCCCGATCTTATCCGCTTTTGGAACACTCTGCACATTTTGCATCGCCATAATCTGGGAGCCGGAACTTTTTTTATTTTTTCACCACCGGAGCCGTGTGAGGGCTTATTTGTTGCGGGACAATCTGTAATTTTCATTGGTACCATTTTGGGGTACATGCGATTTTGTTGATCACTTTTTATTCAATTTTTCGGCAAGCAAGGTGACCAAAAACCATCAATTCTGACAATGATTTTTATTTATTTTTGACGGCGTTTACCCTGGGCTATAAATTACTATTATACTTTATTCTGCGGGTCGATATGATTTCGGCCATACCATATGTATATACGTTTTTTTATGTTTTGCAGCGTTTGCGCAATAAAATAACTTATTTAGAAAATAATGTCTTTTCTGTGTCACCATATTCTGAGAGCCATAACTTTTTTATTTTTCAGTCAAAAAAGCTGTGTAAGGGCTTGTTTTTTGCGGGACGGGTTGTAGTTTGTATCGGTACAATTTTGGCGTACATGCGACTTTTTGATCACTTTTTATTACATATTTTGTGAGGGGTGGTGACCAAAAAATAGTGATTCTGGCATTGTTTTTCGTTTATTTTTTTTGCGGCGTTCACTGTGCGGGAAAAATAATATTATAGTTTTATAGTTGGGGTCGTTACGAACGCGGTGATACCAAATATGTGTACTTTTTTTTTTACGTGCTCATTTTTTTTCCTATAATGAAAGACTTATTATAGGAAAAAAAGCAGTTCATGTTTATGTCACTTCTAACTTTTATTTTTACACTTTTTTTAAAACATTTTTATTCTTTTTTTTACTTTTTTCACTTGTCCCACTAGGGGGCGCTGAGACTTGCAGCTCTGATCGCTGCTGGAATACATTACACTACACACGTAGTGTAATGCATTTCAACTGTCATTGTGACGTAACAGTCACACTGACAGGAAGCCTACGACGTCCACCCTCGGGGTGGTCCTCATAGGCTTCTGTACATGGCAACCCGGAAGCCATTGTCTGGCGTCCGGTTGCCATGGGTACCATCGCCAGCCCCCGTGATTTCACATGGGGGCTGCCGATCGGCGCTAAAGACCTTAATTGTGGCGTTCAAAATCGAGCGCCGCAATTAAGGGGTTAACTGCCGATATCAGCGGCGACAGGCCGCTGATCGGCAACGGGGAGAGCAGGGCTGACACCCTGCACAGTTAACCGCCGCTGCGGTGTAGCGCCGCGCGGCGGTTAACTGTCAAAGCAATGACGTAACTGTACGTCAAGGTGCGCGAACTTACTGCTCACCATGACGTACAGTTACGTCATGGTGCGTTAAGGGGTTAAAATTAGACCCCTATTAGACCATTTCAGTGCCAAACTTGCCCAGGTATACACCCCCGAGAAGTGCATTGTTGTTGAGTCCCTAGTGCATTTTAAAGGGAGGCTTCGATTCCACCAGTACTTGCCGAATAAAAGGGCAAGGTATGGCATGAAGATGTACATGCTGTGAGAAAGTACATCAGGGTATACCTACAAATTTAAAATAAATGAAGGGAAGGACACCACTATTCATCCCCCAGAATGCCACACCCCCTTCATGGGAGTTAACGGCAAGATAGTGTGGGATTTTGTGCATCCACTGCTGTACAAGGGCTACCACCTCTACCTGGATAATTACTATACCAGCGTACTATTCAAGAGCCTCGCTTCCAGAAGCACAGTGGCATGCGGCACAGTTCGGAAGAACCAGAGAAGCCTCCCTAGATCGCTGCTCGGGCAAAAGCTAAGAAGAGGTGAGAGTAGGGCACAATTCGGCGACAACGTATTGTGTGTCAAGTGTAAGGACAAGAGGGATGTCCTTGTATTGAAAACAATACATGGCCATGGCAGCACCCCATGTCCCTGTACGAGGTACTAGTACAGGGACCCTCAAACCCAATTGCATTCTTGACTACAATAAATACATGGGAGGGGTTGATCTCTCAGATCAAATGCTTCAGCCATACAATGCCATTCGCAAGTCAAGGGTGTGGTACAAGAAGCTGGCCGTGCACATCATGCAAGTAGCATTGTATAATGCTTACGCGCTATTCAGATCTTCAGGCCAGCGGGGAACTTTCCTGGAATTTCAAGAGGTGGAAATAAAGTCCCTTCTATTTGGAGATCAGGAAGTGGAGGGACCCAGTACTTCTGGAAGCATTGTGCTAGGGCAACATTTCCCTAATGAAGTCCCCCAATTGCCAAGAAGGGAAAGAGCCAAAAACGTTGCAAGGTATGCTTTAAAAACGGCATAAGAAAAGATACCACCTATCAGTGCAACACATGCCCTGAGAAGCCAGGACTGTGCATGAAAATATACCATACGTCGCTGAAATTCTGATCTTGTTGTTGAACCGCCTTTTATATTTACCCTGATGCACTTCGCACAGCTACAGTAATATTATGCCGCATGCCACTCTTTCCCTTCTTAGCATTGCCGTGTGCTCAAGCCGTACCCAAAAAGACCATCTGAACACAGCTGCACATATTTTAGTCCTGTATTCCTGTGGCTTATCAGTGACTTTCATTCAAACTATCCAGATTTCCAACTTTATCCAAAATTTATGCAAACTTATACAAAGTTATATAAACTTTTCAGTAAAAATTTTATACAAATTTTTATACTAGAAACCATTCCAGCAAAATCTATGCTCCAAAAGCTAACTGGTGCGCCTTTCCTTCTGAGCCCCGTCGTGTGCCCAGGCAGCGGATAATGGCCACATGTGGGGTATTGCCTTACTCAGGAGAACCTGCGTAACAACTTATGGGGGGGGAGTATCTTCGATAACACAAGCTGGGCACAACATATTGGGCACTGAAATGTGAAAATGTTTTAATTTTTCATTCTTTTTATCAAATTCTGAAAATCTCCTGTGGGGTCAAAATGCTCATTACACCCCTAGATAAATTCCTTGAGGGGTGCAGTTTCCAAAATGGTGTCACTTCTTGGAGGTTTCCACTGTACTGGTACCTCAGGGGCTCTGCAAACACAACATGGCGCTTGAAAAATATTCCAGCAAAATCTGTGCTCAAAACCAAATGGTGCTCCTTCCCTTCTGAGCCCTGCCATATGCACAAACAGCATTTTAGGACCACATATGGGGTATTTCCGTACTCTGGAGAAGTTGCTTTAAAAATGTCGGGGGGCTTTTTTTTCTTTATTCCTTGTGGAAATTGTTGTCTTTTTTAGCTAAAACGACATCTTATTGGGAAAAATGTTAATTTTTCATGTCCAAATTCTAATAAAATCTATGAAAACACCTTTGGGGTCAAAATGCTCACTACACCCCTGGATGAATTCCTCAAGGTGTATAGTTTCCAAAATGGTGTATTTTGCTGTTGTTTCCTTAGTTTTGGTACCACAAGACCGCTTCCAACCTGACATGGGGCCTATAATATAATCTAATAAAAAGGAGTCCCCAAAATCCACTAGTTGCTCCTTTGCTTCCCAGGCCTGTGCTTCAGTCCATTCGCACACTAGGGCCACATGTGAGATATTTCTAACTGCAGAATTTTGGCAATAAATATTGAGTTGCGTTTCTCTGACACAACCTTCTGTGCTACAAAGAAAAAATGGATTAAAAATGAATTTCTGAAGAAAAAAAAAATATTTTGTAAATTTCACCCTTACTTTGCTTTAATTCTTGTGAAACGCCTGAAGGGTTAAGATGATAAATTATGTTTTGAATACTCTAAGCGGTGCAGTTTTTAAAATGGGGTGACTTATGGGGGTTTGTATTGCATGGGCCCCTAAAAGCCACTGCACAACTGAACTGGTCCTTGTAAAAATAGCCTTTTGAAATTTTCTTGAAATTGTGAGAAATTGCTGCTTAACGGGACGCATCCTAGTTTAGGCCTTAAAGGGAATGTGTCGCTAGAATTTTTTTTTTTTAGTTAAACAGTGTATAAATGATTAAACATTGTTCTAATTTTTTCATGAGTCAGGAAATATTATAAATTACATTCTAATTTATAACATTTCCCTGTGCTGGTCACTAGAGGGAGCAATTCCCAAAATTGCAGCATTGGCATGTGGTAAAGCAACCACATTGCTTTATGCTGCAAAATTTGAGAAGACACACTCGCTCTAGCGTCCTCAAACAATCCCCCCTCCTTTATCCTGGCTAGTGCCAGGAGAAAGGAGGGGGTTGAATGTTCAAACCTCCTACAATGTGTGTCGCTATTTTTTGAGGGAATACACAGTGTAGTAGGCTTACATACAATGGTAATCACACAGTAAAACACGAACAAACACAGACATAACTTACCTGCCGCCGCCGCTCCCTCTGCTCCGTCTGCTCCCTCCGCTCCTAGTGCTTGCTTCAGAACACATGTCCGGAAGCCGCGACCGGAAGTAGTAATATTACTGTCCGGCCGCGGCTTCCGGTCCACGAGAAAATGGCGCCGGATGTCGCTTTGCCGAAGACCTTTCATTCGGACTGTGTGGGAGCGGCGCATGCGCCGTTCCCACACAGACTGTGTACACCATAGTGAATGCGAACGGCTCCCGTTCGCATTCTCTATGGGGATGTATGTGCCTTATTCCATGTATGTATGTATCGTTAATCGACACATACAGAGATGAAAAAAAAATGGCAGCCCCCAGAGAAGAAAAAGTTAGAAAATAAAAAAAAGTAAAACACAAACACACAAATAAAGAAAAAAATGTTTTAATAAAACACTAAAAGCAAATTGATATGAAAAATTTTTTTTTGCGACATCCTTCCTTTTAAGGCTCTGAGCCCATTTTTCAAATCTGACCTATTTCACTTTATGTGGTAATAACTTCAAAATGCTTATACCTATCCAAGCGATTCTGAGATTGTTTTCTCGTGCGACATTGGGCTTTAGGTTAGTGGTAAAATTTGGTCGATATATTCAGTGTTTATTTGTGAAAAATTGTAAACATTTTGAGAAAATTTGAAAAAAATGTGCATTTTTCTGAATTCAAATGCATCTGCTTGTAACACAGGGTTATACCACCCAAAATAGTGACAAGTTCACATTTCCCATATGTCTACTTTTATGTTGGCATCATTTTTTGAACATTCTTTTATTTTTCTAACCACCAACATCTTGTCATCAAACACCATCCACATACCAAACACGCAGCAGGACTATAACATCACTGCCACATTCTCCTGTACATCCTCCAATGTAGTGTACATGATACTGTGTACAAGGTGCATAGATAAAGGAATCTACATTGGAGAAACAATACAAAAACTGCAAACCAGGATGAATCTTCAGACATACAATAAAACAGGAGGTGGAAACACCCGTGGGAAAACACTTCTCTGGACCTGATCACAGTTTGGCAGATTAAGGCCTCCTGCGCACTTCCATCACCGTTTTCACGGGCGTTTTTGACGGGTCCGTGAACCCGTTTTAGCGGTTGTGTGATTTCCGTTTCCGTGCGCCGAGCATGGTACTGTCTAGGGTGCTGAAAGAGCAGGGTTGTTCAGCGCTAGTCACTGTACAGGGTGCTGAAAGAGTTAATGGGCTGCACTGATCGGCGGTAACTCTTTCAGCACCCTGGACAGTGACTAGCACTGAAGAATGACCAAGCTCGGCGCTCGCAAAGTACAATTTATGAAATAAAAATGGAAAAAATCAGTTCAAACGTACCCAGAACTCCCTGCATTTTCCTCCTGTCCAGCCTCCAGGGATGACGCTTCATCCCGCGTGACCGGCTCTGCAGCCAATCACAGGCTGCAGCAGCCACATGGACTGCCGCGTCATACAGGAAGGTCGGACTGGAGGAAGACAACGACCGGGTGCGTATGAACTGCTTTTTATTTCTAATCAGCAGCCTCTTCTCTCTATCTGTGATTGATAGAGACAAGTGGCTGCCGATTAGTGTAATATATCTGTAATGTACTCCTGCCCGCCCGGCCGTTGCTAGGCAACGGCTCCGTCACACACTGACGGCACACGGATGCCTTTCGTGTGCCTTCAGTTTTTTTGACGGCCCCATTGACTTGCATGGGCCTCACGGTCACGGAATCTCGGACCAAAGTTGGACATGCTCTACTTTTGTCGGAACGGAGCAACGGGACCGTAAAAAAAACTGAAGTGTGCATGGCCCCACTGAAATGAATGGGTCATGGTGCTACCCGTCAGAAAAACTTTTTTCTAAGACATTCATTTGTAAACTGCCTGAAGAAGGAGCCTGTGTGCTCTGAAAGCCGCATATAGAGCTTTTAAGGTTAGCCAATAAATACCTACTATATGTTTTTGTCTTTTTTTGACACAAAAGTATTTAACATTGCATTTTATTTTTCTAGAATGTTACATGGCTTAGAACATAAGCAGCAATTTCTCATATTTTTTAGGTACCAGTTCAGTTGTGAAGTGCATATATATTATAACCCCCCAATAAAATACCCTATTTTAGAAACAAGACCCCTCAAAGTATTCAAAACAGTATTTATAAAGTTTATGAACCCTTTAGGTGTTTCACCGGAATTTAAAGCAAAGTAGAGGTGAAATTTACAAATTTCATTATTTTATTTTTTTTGTCAGAAAATCCTTTTTATTCCATTTTTTTCTGTAAAACAGAAGGTTTTACCAGAGAAACGCAACTCAATACATATTGCCCAGATTCTGCCGTTTTTAGAAATATCCCACATGTGGCCCTAGTGTGGTAATGGACTGAATCACCGTCCTCCAAAGTAAAGGAGCACCCAGTGGATTTTGAGGCCTCCTTTTTATTAGGCACCATGTCCGGTTTGAAGAGGTCGTGTGGTGCCAAAACACTGGAAACCCCGCAAAAGTGACCCTATTTGGCAAACTACATCCCTCAAGGAACTTATCGAGGGGTAAAGTGGGCATTTAGACCCCACAGGTTTTTTTGTGGAATTAGGCTGTGCAATTGAAAATCTAATTTTTCTGATAAAAGGTACAAATTTTTAATTTTGACAAGGAATAAAGGAGAAAAAGCACCCTAACATACCCCATATGTGGTCATAAACTGATGGTTGGACAAATGGCAGAGCTCAGAAAGGCAGGAACACTATTTGACGTGTAGATTTTGCTGGATTGGTTTCTGGGCGCCATGTTGCATTTGCAGAGCTTCTGAGGTACCAGTACAGAGGAAACTCCTTAAAAGTGACCCCATTTTGGAAACTAGACCCCTTGAGGAATTCATTATAGTTTTCATGGGGTGCATGTGACTTTGTGATCGGTTTTTATTCAATTTTTTTAAAGAGGCCTGGTGACTAAAAAACAATTCTACTATTTATTTATTTTTCCTTTTTTTTTTTTTTTACAGCGTTCACCCTGCGCTATAAATGACATATTCACTTTATTCTGCGGGGCGATACGAATACGGCGATACCAGATGTTTATAGTTTTTTTTATGTCTTTTGCCGTTTACACAATAAAATACTTTTTATAAAAAATCATTTACTTTTGTAGTTGCCTTATTCTAGGAGCCATAACTTTTTTTTATTTTTCCATCAAGAAAGCTGTGTGAGAACTTGTTTTTTGCGTAATGAACTGTAGTTTCGATCAGGACCATTTTTAGCTATATGCGACTTTTTGATCTCTTTTTATTCCATTTTTTAGGAGGTGAAGTGACCAAAATATTGTGATTGTGGTACGGTTTATTATTATTTTCTTTTATGATGTTCACCGTGCGGGATAAATAATGAAATACTTTTGTAGTTCAGGCCGTTATGGACACAGCGATACCAATTATGTATAGTTTATTTGTTTATTTTGTATTATATTTTTAATAATAAAGGACTGATGAGGGAAAAAGGGGGATATTTACTTGTATTACTTTTAAAACTTTTATTTTCTTATTTTTACACAACTTTTTTTTTTACTTTTCCCACTCGGGAACTTGAGGGCAGGGGGCCCTGATCGCAGTTCTAATGCACTGCACTACATGCGTAGTGCAGTGTATTAGAGCTGTCATCTACTCGCTGACAGAAAGCATAGTGGGTCCTGACTTTGTCAGGACCCACTAGGCTTCCATAGATGGCGTTGCCGGACGTTGTTAGGACTCTGGTTGCCATAGTAGCCATCGCTTCCCGCTATCATGTAGCGGGCCGTCGATGGCGGTTTCACCCCTAAGAAGCCGTGATCGCTATTGAACGCGGCTTCTGAGGGGTTAATCTGCGGGGACCACCGCTATCGGTCCCTGCACACTGAGCTGTGATAGCTACTGTTTCCGACAGCAGGCTATCACAGCTCATAAACGCGACCGGCGCGGTGTTTCATCCATGACATATTATTATGTCATCGAGCGCGAACGATGCAGTTAACATGACATAATAGTATGTCCTGGAGTGTTAACGGGTTAAGTTCTAAGCCTTGTAACATCCTAGAAAAATGAAAGGATGTTCAAAAAATTATGCCAATCTAAAGTAGACTTGTGGTAAATGTTAATTAGCAACTATTTTGTGTGGTATAACTGCCTCTTACAAGCAGATACATTTAAATTTAAAAAAAATGCTAATTTGTAAAATTTTTCGTAAAATTTTGGTGTTTTTCACAATTAAGTAGTAAATGTATCGACCAAATTTTACCAGTAACATAAAGTCCAATGTGTCACGAGAAAACGATCGCCGAATTGATTGGATAGGTAAAAGCATTCCAAAGTTATTACCACGTAAAGTAATACCGGCTGCGTCCTGAACGTGCCAACTAGTCCTTAAGGGGTTAAGCCTATAACATTTGGCAACTTTTGTGTATGAACTACCCTATCACTCCAGTATTTAGTGTGAAGTATCCAGAATTGCAGCTCCTAGCACATGGTTTATTATTGTTGGAGAAGCTGTTAAATATGGGCTGTTCCTTTGGGTGTGTATGTTCCTATAAATGTGATTAAATGACGTTTTGTTTCAGTCTGTTTTGTAGATTAGCTCTGCTCTAGTTTAGCCTCATTCCCATGTAATTATTTCTTTGGTCTCTCCAGCTGTTTTAGGATCTCAAGCACTGATGAACTTTCCAGGCTGGCATTTCAGGGACATGTTGGCATATGACTTCTTCCTTTTGTAATATTTTCTATATTAAATGTCTCGGCATGGACTCGAACTGGAATGTAACCCAATTTTATTTTACCGGCTACATCAACATGATGGTTGCTTAGGCTATTCTCACACTGTCCGAGGCTCTTTTCGGAACCGCAACGCAAGGGTTACTATTTGTGCTCTGAATACAATATCGATTATTCAAGCAAGTCTATAGAGAATAACAGGCTGTAAAATTATTCATGATCATATAGTTAAAGGAACACTAAACGGGAGATATATTTGCCCCCACTGTTTGTATGCAGAAGATCCTGCAGAATGACTAATAGTCTTGTAAAAATTCTGCAGAGAACACAGGGGTTAATTTCCTGCTGATCTGTTCCATTTTTCGGCTGTACATCTGAGGGTTTGGAACCTAGCAAAGGGGTGAGGCTTTACAATCCGTGTGTCCTACTGGAAGGGAGGGGGGTCTTTTTAGAATAAGAATAAAAGTCTACTATTGCGATCTGTAGAATGACCAAAGTCCATCAGCACATTCTGACCACTCTTCCCTGCAGACAGGTATGACATGTCTGTTTTAGAAAATACATGTATTCCCCATGAAATAACTATTCTAGAGCACCTTTTCTTAGATCGCTTTGTTATTCCTCCTGGAAATGTATGAATAAATTTACAACTGGGCTACCATTAACCTTCCCAATTGTCAGAACTCATTTGACAGTGTCCAGAGAGTAATGAAACACTCCATTGACATGGAGAATGTTAACACTGAGTTGTCTATTTATTCATACATTGCCAGGAGGACTAACACAGGAATAGCACAAGGAAGAGTTTTAAGAAAAGGAGTTTCGCTATTTTTATTTGATGTAAACTATAAGTCCAGTATTATCTAAAACACACTTTAAAGGCAAGGTGGGGACTTTTGACACTCTAAGAAGACCTGTACGTTATTATTGAAGCACTTCTGTAGCTGAAGGAAGAATTTTTAGTTGTTAAAAAAATGATGTTTATGCAGTTGGCATATATATTATTTGGCTATAAATTCTTAAGGTGGCCATACACTTTAAAAAGCTATTGTCCGACAGCTGTTCCTCCCAACTCTCCATATGTATGTGTTTTCACTGGGGAGGGAGGTATAAGCCGCTGTCAGACTTCTCTGGCAGTGGCTCATCTTCCATGGCAACAAAGGATCGCACACCTTGAAATCCAACATACCCGATCCTTCTTTCTCCTGATATCTGCCATCAGGGGAGAGTTGGGACCTTCCTATACACATTAGATACTCATCCGATCCTGCTGAAATCGAGCTGACTTTCGTCTAATGGATTAGGGCACCTTTACTTTAAGGCACGGGCGGTTTATCACACTGATGACCTATCCACAGGTGGCTCCTGTTAAAGTATAGCGGCCATTCTGCAGTACTGCAGCTCTGCTCCTATGCAAGTGAATAGGAGCAGAGTTGCAGTTCTGCAGCATGGCTGTGTACGGGGCCATCTACTTCTGAAACCGGCCACTGCATAACATCCGTGCCCAGTGTCCGCTGTAACAGCTAGTTGGTGCGGGGGGTGTCGTACCTGTCCTGTGGATAGGTCATCAGTATAAAAAAAATCGTGCCATGCCCGGACAACCCCTTTAAGATGAATGAGATCTTGTATGTGCTTGCTGCAAGTATCTGAGCATTCCCTGCCCATACTGGGCATTGTTCAGAGAAACATTGAATTCTGTGATCCACCATCCAACAATCCTAATTTATAATTATTTCTGAAAGAGATTCTTATTCATGTTTTTCCGATAAAGATTTTAGAGCACTTAAATATGAACTATAATTTATAACATAATAAAATGTATGGAAATCATTTTAAGTATATATTTTATTACACTTGGTGACTTATGTCTATAACAACTGCAGATGTTAGAAAATTTCTTGGAAGGGATTTCTCGGAAATCAGGTGTAGCAAAAGAAAATGTATTGTTCAATGAATTGATTTAAATTTGTTTCTTTGCGGTCCAACTTGGATCTTAAAATGTTTATCTCTTCAGCACATTTTGTCATTTTTTATGATTAAACTATGGTTCGGGATCTTGATTAAGAACATAGCTTTGGGATTATTAATATGATTTAAACCATGTTCTAGAGCCGCTTGCTTAAGTCAAGCATTTCCTTTAGGTAAATGGTTTACGCTAAAGCTTTCATAAATAATTGTACTTTTAGGCTATGTTCACACGGGGTATTTTGCCGAGTTTTTTGACGCGGAAACCGCGTCGCAAAACTCGGCAGAAACGGCCCGAGAACGCCTCCCATTGATTTCAATGGGAGGCGTCGGCGTCTTTTTCCCGCGAGCAGTAAAACTGCCTCGCGGGAAAAAGAAGCGACATGCCCTATCTTCGGGCGCTTCCGCCTCCGACCTCCCATTGACTTCAATGGGAGGCAGGAGAAAGCATATATCTCGCTGTTTTATGCCCGCGGCGCTCAATGGCCGCGGGCGAAAAACGGCGCGATAATTGCCGCGAAAATCGGCGTGCAGGGAGAGGAATATCTGCCTCAAAGTTCCAAACGGAATTTTGAGGCAGATATTCCTCCCCCAAAATACTCCGTGTGAACATAGCCTTTCATGGTAAAGTATGCTGCTTGATCCCCCACCACCACCCAACCCACTCCAGATACTAATACAACTGTTAATGATCTTTATATAGCTCCAAAATATTCAGGTGGCACATGTATAGACATAGTCAGAGATTATAGAGTAACAAACTAATAGTTCAAGCAAGAGGAGTAAGGACCCTGCTCGCAAGAGCTTACAATCTATGAAGAAATAAGGGTGAAACAAAATTTAAAAAGTGCTTGTTCAGTACAATGGTCCAGACATCCTTTATATGCATAGGATAGTACACCTAAAGATGCATGAGCCAGTCGCCAGCCAGTATCTGTGTATGACAGATATAAAGTGCATTAGGGTGCAAGGCGTGTGGGGGAGGAAAGGAGTCAGATTAGGGAATGCGAAGATGTGTTTTCAGGACAAGCCTAAAACTGCGGATGTTTGGCGTTCAGGTCCTTTTACACAAGCCAATGATCAGACAAGCGGCCGTTCATCGGCTGATCGTATCATTTATGCATCAATAATTATTAACGTTGTCAGCAGCACATCTCCCTGCGTAAACAGGGAGATGAGCTGCCAACATGATGGAAATGCATGGGGACGAGCGATCGTAGTAACAGGCGATTGTTCCCATACATAACCAATCATACACGCCTCAACATTGAAATTGCAAAACCAAGAAGGAAAAGTTTTGTAATTGGGGAAATCACAGGATCGATAGACATATTAATGAAATGTCCAGAGAAGCTGCAGGCCGTGGTAGCACTTGTAGGCCACGCTGGCTGTTCACAGTAGCATGAGCAACGTGTGGCTGGTGTTGTCCTGTTGAAAAACGTCTCTTATCGTATACTTTGGAGAAATGGTTATACCACTGGTTCCACAACCAAATCAATGTAACACCGAGCTGTTGGTGTACCTGAAATAAAGACTTGAGGGGTCCGGCTACCGTACGTTATGCCACCCCACACCATAATCCTGGAAGTAGGACCGGTGTGACGTTCCCTTGTTAAGGCCTCTTCATTGCGTTGCCCACGTGGTCTCCGGACAAATCTCTGGCTATCATTGCATCCGAGACAAAAGTGGGACTCATCGCTGAAGAGGATAGATCTCCATTCTAGCCTACATTGCCGTCTTGCTGTGCACAATGATAGCCTTTGAGAGCGGTGGCGTGTGGTCAATGGAACACCTGTAGCTGGACGTCTGGCTCGTAATCCGATGTCGTGCAAATGTCTTCTGCTGGTTTGTGTCGACACTGGTTGCCACCCTACGCTTGGGATGTGACGTCCAATTTCACTTGCAGTACAGAATAGATAACCATGCGCCATTCTTCCAATCAGATAATCTGTCCATGCAGAGGTTCGCCTCCGCGCACCTATTACTGACATTCCCATTCATTTTGGATCTCTGATCCTCTGGGACACGCAACGTTGAACAGTGCTGACTTCTCTGCCTAGTTGTGTAGCGATCTGCCGGAGTGATAAACCAAGGTCTCTCAGTTGAAAGATTCTGTCCCTCTCACTTGACTTTTTGAGGGTTCATGTGGCTAAAAAACTTTGCTTTCAATATGGCTTTTATGCTCCTCCCACATGCCACAGATTTGAGCTAGGGGCTTGAAAATTTGATCATCATCTTATTGACACCTGCTACTTCCTCGATTTGCATAACCTTACGGCTTGCCCTTCTTGGTGTTGCAATTTCAATGTTGAGGAGTGTAGCTCCTTGCGAGAGGTGCAAACGAGCCGATCATTGAGCTGTCTCGTTGACTGGTGCTTATTTTCATGGCCCATATTTGCCGTTGTAAAAGGACCTTCAATGTCATTGTCCACGGTAGTGCATTTTAGAGGAGTGGTGCAGCATGAGAAAATCCCTGGAGATAGGAGTGGGAAGTTCAGACTATGGAGGATGTTAATCTTGGATAGTAGGTAGAACATAGAGCATGTAAAGCCGGACTCTCCGCCAACGCTGCGTGGGCTCTTCTTGTAAGTTCCTCAGGAACAGCTTCACATTAGCACAGGGGTCTCAAACACGCGGGCCGCATGCGGCCTCTGAGGCTGTCACCTGCGGCCGGCGGGGCATCGTAGCTCCCTCGGGAGAGAGCAGGCCGAAGGAGGAGTGCGCCGGCGCTCCTTCACGACGTCCCAGAGCAAAGCTTATACTAGCGCTTTGCCTGGGACTCCTGCTCTGAGGAAGCCCCTGACCTCCCGGTCCATATATGGACATTGATGTCAGGTGCAGAGCTGGAGTCCCAGGAAGAGCGCTAATAGCTTTCTGCCCGAGACTCCTGCTCTGGGCTTGCTCCTGACATTACTGTCAATATATGGACAGTGATGTCAGGGGCTTCTCCAGAGTTCCGCAGCAGAGCCTATACTAGTTCTCTGCTCTGGGACTCCGGCTCTGGGGTTGCCCCTGACATCACATTCAGGTCCAGGAGGATCCCCTGACGTCACTATCTATGGAGCGATCTACAGGGAGGTGTGGCATTATCTACAGAGGACTCTGTGGCATTATCTACAGAGGGCACGGTGGCACGATCTAAAAAGGGGATGCCCAATCTTGATATTCTGGTGTCTGCCAAACGCTGCCAATTGAGCAGCCAAACAGCATTTAGTGACACTTGGGGTATGTTCACACGCTGTGTTTTCAGCCGTTTTTCGGGGCGTAAACGCTTTGAAAAAACGGAAGCTGAACACCTCCAAACATCTGCCCATTGATTTCAATGGGAAAAACTGCGTTTTGTTCAGACAGGGCGTTGTTTTTTTACGCGGCCGTTTAAAAAAATAAAAATAAAAAGTGCTTAAAAAAAACGCCCCGTAAATAGAACTACATGTCACTTCATGAGTAGTTTTTGGAGCAGTTTTTCATTGTCTATAGAAAAACCGCTCCAAAAACGGCTAAAAAAAACCGCATCAAAACACGTTTAATGCTCTAAAAACGGCTGAAAATCAGAGGCTGTTTTCCCTTAAAGAGGCTCTGTCACCACATTGTGCAACCCCTATCTGCTATTGCAGCAGATAGGCGCTGCAATGTAGATTACAGTAACGTTTTTATTTTTAAAAAACGAGAATTTTTGGCCAAGTTATGACCATTTTCGTATTTATGCAAATGAGGCTTGCAAAAGTACAACTGGGCGTGTTGAAAAGTAAAAGTACAACTGGGTGTGTATTATGTGCGTACATCGGGGCGTGTTTACTTATTTTACTAGCTGGGCGTTCTGATGAGAAGTATCATCCACTTCTCTTCAGAACGCCCAGGTTCTGGCAGTGCAGACACAGCCGTGTTCTCGAGAGATCACGCTGTGACGTCACTCACAGGTCCTGCATCGTGTCGGCACCAGAGGCTACAGTTGATTCTGCATCAGCATTTGCAGGTAAGTAGCTACATCGACTTACCTGCAAACGCCGATGCTGCTGCAGAATCATCTGTAGCCTCTGGTGCCGACACGATGCAGGACCTGTGAGTGACGTCACAGATCTGCACTGCCAGAAGCTGGGCGTTCTGAAGAGAAGTGGATGACACTTCTATACACAACGCCCAGCTAGTAAAAGTAGTAAACACGCCCCGATGTACGCACATAATACACGCCCAGTTGTACTTTTACTTTTCAACACGCCCAGTTGTACTTTTGCCAGCCTCATTTGCATAAATACGAAAATGGTCATAACTTGGCCAAAAATGCTCGTTTTTTAAAAATAAAAACGTTACTGTAATCTACATTGCAGCGCCTATCTGCTGCAATAGCAGATAGGGGTTGCACAATGTGGTGACAGAGCCTCTTTAACCCCTTAAGGACGCAGCCTAGTTTGGGCCTTAAGGCTCAGAGCCCATTTTTCAAATCTGACATATTTAACTTTATGTGGTAATAACGTCGGAATGCTTAAACCTATCCAAGCGATTCTGAGATTGTTTTCTCGTGACACTTTGGGCTTCATGTTCGTGGTAAAATTTGATCGATATATTCAGTCTTTATTTGTGAAAAATTGCAAAATTTAGAGAAAATTTACAAAAAATAGAATTTTTCAGAATTTAAATGCACCTGCTTGAAAAACAGATGGTTATACCACCCAAAATAGTTACTAGTTCACACTTCCCATATGTCTACTTTAGATTGGCATCGTTTTTTGAACATTATTTTATTTTTCTTGGACGTTACAAGGCTTAGAACATAAACAGCAATTTCTCATATTCTTAAGAAAATTTCAAAAGCCTTTTTTTGAAGGTACCAGTTCAGTTCTGAAGTGGATTTGAGGGGCCTATGTATTAGAAACCCCCATAAAACACCCCATTTTAAAAACTAGACCCCTCAAAGTATTCAAAACAGCATTTAGAAAGTTATTTAACCCTTCAGGCATTTCACAGGAATTAAAGCAAAGTGGAAATGAAATTTGCAAATTTCATATTTTCTGCTGAATTTCAATTTTATTCAATTTTTTTTCTGTAACAGAGAAATACTACAAAATATGTATTGTCCAGATTCTGCAGTTTTTAGAAATGTCCCACATGTGGCTCTACTGCGCTCCTGGAATAAAACACAAGCCCCAGAAGCAAAGAAGCACCTAGTGCATTTTGAGGCCTCTTTTTTATTAGAATATATTTTAGGCAGCATGCCAGGTTTGAAGAGGTGTTGAGGTATCAAAACAATAAAAACCCACCAGAAGTGACCCCATTTTGGAAATTACACCCCTCAAGGAATTCATTTATGGTTTTGTTATCATTTTGACCGCACAGTTTTTTCACAGCACCTATTTGAATTGGGCTGTGAAATGAAAAAATGATATTTTTTCCAATAAGATGTCATTTTTTATCAAAATTTCTTATTTTCACAGGGAACAACATACCCCATTTTGTTGCCCAATTTGTCCTTAGTGCGGCAATACCCCATTTGGGGTGATAAACTGCCGTTTGGGCCCATGGGAGGGCTCAGAAGGAAAGGACCACCATTTGGCCTACTGGAGCTTTTCTGGTGCTAAGTCATGTATGCAGAAGCCCCTGAGGTACCAGTAGAATTGAAACCCCCGAGAAGTGACCCCATTTTAAAAACTACACCGCTTAAGACATTCATCTAGAGGTGTAGTGAGCATTTTGACCCCACAGGTACTGTGTAAAAAGATAATGCGCAGCAGATGGTGCAGTGTGAGATTTGCAATTTTATATATATATATATATATGCCATTTCAGTGTCCAATATAGTGTGCCCAGCATGCGCCACCGGAGATATACACCCCTTAAATTGTAATGTGGGTTCACCTGGGTACGGCAATACCCTACATGTGGCTGTTATCAGCTGCCTGGGCATACGGCAGGGCTCAGAAGGGAAAGATGAGGGGGGTAAGCTGTGCGGAGTGCATCAGGGTAAATTAAAAATCAAGGGATGTATGATACATTTTAAAACAATCTTTTATACAGAGCCCTGGTTTTTCGGGACACATGTCACATTGGTATATTGTGTTCTTCCTTATCCCCCACTTATAGCAGACTCTGCACCTCTTTTGACTCTTTCACTTTCCACCGGTTCCACTTCTCCTGGAAAGTGTTGCCCTGGTACGATGCGTGTGGCCTCGCTTCCAGAAGTACTGGGTGCCCCCCCCTTCCTGGTCCCTAAAGATTAGATCTTGAAATTCCAGAAAAGTTCCCCTCTGGCCTGCACATCGACGTAGCACGTACGCATTGTACAAAGCCATCTGTATGATGTGCCCGGCCAGCTTCTTATACCACACCGCATGGCGCTGTAGGGCTTCAGGATTTGATCTTACAAGTCCATCCCTCCCATGTACCTATTGTAGTCCAGGATGCAGTCTGGTTTGGGGGTGGCCTTTCCTTCATATATCCTAAACCTGTAGGTATACCCTGATGCACTCTCGCAGCTTATACATCTTCACGCCATACCTTGCCCTCTTACCCAGCAGGTACTGGCGGAATTGAACCCTCCCTTTAAAATGTACCAGGGACTCATCAATAGAAAAACACTTCTCGGGGGTGTATGCTTGGGAAAACCGGGCACTGAAACGGTCTAATAGGGGTCTCCGTTTATACAAACGGTCAAAACTGGGGGTCATCTCGGGGTGGGCACGGCTCATTATAAGTATAATGTAAGAAGCGAAGTATTGCCTCATTTATTTATTTTTTTAGGTTCCAGTTCAGTTCTGAAGTTGCTTTGAGGTGCCCATATATGAGAAACCCCTATGAAATACCCCATTTTAGAAACTAGGCCCCTCAAAGTATTCACAACAGCATTTAGAAAGTTTATGAACCCTTTAGGTGTTTCACAGAAATTTAGAGCAAAGTAGAGGTGAAATTTACATTTATTTTTTTTGTCAGAAAATCCTCTTTATACCATTTTTTTTATAACACAAAAGGATTTATCAGAGAAACGCAACTTAATACTTATTGCCCAGATTCTGCAGTTTTGAGAAATATCCCACATGTGGCCCTAGTGCGGTAATGGACTGAAGCACCGGCCTCAGAAGCAAAGGAGCACCTAGTGGATTTTGAGGCCTCCTTTTTATTAGGCACCATGTCCGGTTTGAAGAGGTCTTGTGGTGCCAAAACATTGGAAACCCCCCAAAAGTGACCCCAATTTGGAAACTAGACCCCTTGAGGAATCCATTGTAGTTTTCTTGGGGTGCATGCGGCTTTTTGATCAGTTTTTATTCTATTTTTAGGTGGCGTGGTGACTAAAAAACAGCAATTCTACTATTGTTTTTTTTATTCTTTTTTTTTTTGCACCGTGCGCTATAAATGACATATTCACTTTATTCTGCGGGGCGATACGATTACGGCGATACCAGATGTTTATAGTTTTTTTTATGTCTTATGGCGTTTGCACAATAAAATACGTTTTGTAAACAATCATTCACTTTTTTTGTTACCTTATTCTAAGAGCCATAAAGTTTTTATTTTTCAATCAATAAAGCCGTGCGAGGACTTATTTTTTGCGTAACGAACTGTAGTTTCGATCAGTACCATTTTTCGGTACATGCGAGTTTTTGATCTCTTTTTATTCCATTTTTTGGGATGTGAAGTGACCAAACAATTGTGATTGTGGTACGGTTTATTAATATTTTTTTTTACGGCGTTCACCGTGCGGGATAAATAACAAAATAATTTTGTAGTTCAGGCCGTTACGGACGCGGCGATACTAATTATGTATAGTTTATTTGTTTGTTTATATATTTTTAATAATAATAAATGACTGATAAGGTAAAAAGTGGGACTTTTACTTTTATTACTTTTTTTTTACTTTATTATTTTGTCCCACTAGGGGACTTGAGGGCAGGAGGCCCTGATCGCTATTCTAATACACTGCACTACATGCGTAGTGCAGTGTATTAGAACTGTCAGCTACTCACTGACAGCAAGCATAGTGGGTCCTGACGTTGTCAGGACCCACTAGGCTTCCGTCTATGGCATAGCCGGACGCCATTGTTTGGTGTCCGGTTGCCATAGTCACCATCGCCGGCCGCTATCGTGTAGCAGGCCGGCGATGGCGGATTAACACCTAAGAAGCCGCGATCGCTATTGAACGCGGCTTCTGAGGGGTTAATCGGCGGGGGAGCTCCGCGATCGGTCCCGGCACATTGAGCAGTGATAGTCTGCTGTCGGAAACAGCAGCTATCACAGCTCATAAACGCGCCCCGCGCGAACGGCGCCGTGTTTACTCCATGACGTACTATTAGGTCACTGAGCGCGAACGCTACAGTTAGCATGACCTAATAGTAGGTCATGGAGCGTTAAGGGGTTAAACCACTCCATATTTTACAGCCGTTTTTACTTTAGCGTGTGAACATACCCTTAAACTGGATTGTTAAAATGTGGAGTAAACTTGCAAATTTCCGTTAATTTTAAACCTAGTGCTATTATTATAGTAATGTAAAGTAGTATTATTATAGTAGTGTAATATTATAGTCGTGTAGTATTGTTATGTTAATGTATTATTATTATAGTAATGTAGTAGGGTTCTCACGATTAGGGATGCCACGATACCACGATACCAGAATTTGGACTTCGATACCGATACATTGTAGTATTGCGATTTCGATACCAAAACGATACTTTGCCAACAGTAATAATAATTTTGAAAAAAAGTTCTTCCGTTTTCTGATGTGAGGCGTGAGGCGCGAGGTGTGATGATGCATGTGCCTCACATTAATAGTAATTAACCCCATCATGTTTCTCAGTCATAATGGGTTAATGTGTGAGGTACATGATGGGGTTAATTACTATTAATGTGAGGAACATGGAGGTTAAATTCATCACACCTCGTGCCTCACATTAATAAGTGAAAGAAAGAAGTGTTTATTTTATTTTTTTACAGCGTACACATCATAAATGACGCAAAAAAAATAGTTGTGAAAGTTATTGCGGCCGCGCTGATAACGAAAGCGTATATTTTATGTATTGAGACTTATTTTAATGTTTTTATTGTAAAAAATGCGTATGTGTATTTTTTATTTATTTAACCCCTTGAGGACCAGACCCATTTTTTCAAATCTGACTTTTCACTTTTATGTGGTAATAACTTGAATGCTTTTACCTATTCAATTAATTCTGAGATTGTTTTCTCGTGACATATTGTACTTTGTTAGTGAAAAAATGTGGTCGATAAATTCATTGTTTATTTGTGAGAAACACCAAAATGTAAAGAAAATTTTAAGAAATTATGATTTTTCAAATTTTAAATGTATCTGCTTGTAAAACAGATAGTAATACCACACAAAATAGTTACTAGTTTACATTTCCCATATGTCTACTTTATGATTGCATAGTTTTTTTTAATATATTTTTAGGACGCTTTTATTTTTCTAGGACATTACAAGGCTTCGAACTTTAGCAGCAATTTCTCAGGGATGAGTTCAGTTCTGAAGTGGTTTTGAGGGCCCTATATATTAGAAACCCCCATAAAACACCCCATTTTGAAGACTGTACCCCTCAAAGTATTTAACCCCTTAATGACCAGCCTATTTTAAACCTTAATGACCAAGCCATTTTTTACGTTTTTCCATCATCTCATTCCAAGAGCTATAACCTTTTTATTTTTGCGTCGACATAGCTGTATAAGGTCTTGTTTTTTGCGGGACAAGTTGTATTTTTCAATAGCACCATTTTGTGGGACATATTATTTATTGATTAACTTTTATTAAATTTTATTTGGGGGGAAATAGAAAAAAAACCCTGAAATTTCGCCACTTTTTTTAAATCTACGCCGTTTACCGTGTGATATAAATAACAGAATAACTTTATTCGGCGGGTTGTTACGATTGCAACGATACCAAATTTGTATAGTTTTTGTATGTTTTACTACTTTTTCACAGTAAAAACGCTTTTTTTTCTAAATGATTTGTTTTTGTGTCTCCATATTTGAAGAGCCGTAACGTTTTTATTTTTTCGCCGATGCGGTTGTATGAGGGCTTTTTTTTTTGCGGGACGACTTGTAGTTTTTATTGGTACCATTTTGGAGTAGATGCGACTTTTTGATCACTTTTTATCAAATTTTTTAAAGTCAGTATTCACAGAAAACAGCAATTTTTCCATAGTTTTTTATTACATTTTTTTACGGCGTTCACCGTGCGGGTTAATGTAATAGATTTATAGTCGGGGTCGTTACGGACGCGGCGATACCAAATATGTGTAACATTTTAACTTTATTTAGTTTTTTTAATAGTAAAGCATTTTGTAAGGGGAAAAGCTGGGTTTTTCATTTTTTTTCACATTTTTTTTAAAATTAACTTTATTAAACTTTTTTTTTACTAGTCCCACTAGGGGACTTTAATATGCGATTCTGCGATCGTATTTATAATACACTGCAATACTTTTGTATTGCAGTGTATTACTGCCTGTCCGTTTAACACGGACAGGCATCTGGTAGGTCATGCCTGCGGCATGATCTAGCAGGCATTCACTCCAGGCAGACCTGGGGGCCTTTATTAGACCCCCCGGCTGCCATTGGAGACACAGACACTCGGCGATCGTATCGCCGGGTGTCGGTGGGAGAGAGAGGGAGCTCCCTCCCTCTCTCCAAAACCACTCAGATGCGGTGCTCGCTATTGTGCACCGCATTTGAGGGGTTAAGCGGGTGAGATCGATACTAATATCGATCTCACCCGGCAGAGCAGGGAGATTTGACCGCTCCCTGCTCTGTTTACTTATTCCGATGCCGCGACGTAAAAAGTCTATGGCATCGGAATAAGGCCCATTAGTGACCGACGTAGAAACACGATGGGCCGGTCACTAACGGGTTAAAACAGCATTCAGAAAGTGTTTCAACCCTTTAGGCGTTTTACAGGAATTGAAGTAAATTAGAGTTGAAATTTTCAAATTGAATTTTTCTTTTACAAAATTCATTTGTAATAAAAAAAATTCTGTACCACAGAAGGTATTAACTGAGAAACGCATCTCAATATTTATTGCCCAGGTTCTGCAGTTTTTAAAAATATGTGGCCCTACTGTGCTAATGGACTGAAACACAGGCCTCAGAAGCAAAGGAGCACCTAGAGGATTTTGGGGCCTCCTTTTTTTAGAATATATTTTAGGCACCATGTCAGGTTTGAAGAGGTCTTGTGGTGCCAAAACAGTGGAAACCCCCAAAAGTGACCCCATTTTTTAAACTACACCACTCAGGGAATTTATCTAGGGGTATAGTTAGCATTTTGACCCCACAGGTCTTTTGCTATATTTATTGGAGTTAGTCTGTGAAAATGAAAATCTACTTTTTTTTCTGGAAAAACTTAGAAATTTCGAATTTTTGCAAGGAAAAAAGGAGAAAAAGCACCCCAACATTTGTAATTTCTCCCGATTACGGAAATACCCAATATGTGGTAATAAACTGCTGTTTGGACCCACAGCAGGGCTCAGAATTGAAGGAGCGCCATTTGGATTTTGGAGCACTGATTTTACTGGAATGGTTTTCGGTGCCATGTCAGGTTTGCAATGCCCTGGAGGGACCTAAACAGTGGAAACCCCCCAAAAGAAGTAGTAAAAAAAATAATAAAAAATAAAAGAAAAAAAAACAAAAATAAATTTAAAAAAAAAAAAAATTGGAAAAAAAAAAAAAAACTCACTGCCAACTTGTTCTTGAATTGAATAATCTAAGACACTGTAGTATTATGGGTGTTTGCCTGTCAACCCCTCTGAAATGACTGGTTATTAGGTAGTGTACCCCTAGCAAGCAGTATTTGTCAATTGACTAGGTAACAGCCACATGTTCTCTTTCTGCATTATTAGTCACTCTAAAAATATACTTCAATGGAGAACCTGTTTAAAGACGTAATAAATTGGCGTAGTGTGACCTTATGTATGACTTTGTTTCTATATCATACATGTAAGATGGACCTATTTTTCATTTACGGTATATCACCATGGATAGTGTAGAATGCAATGTATCGTCTGAATGTACTTTGAATAGTGCTCTGGAGGCAGTTTTTACAGGTGAAACACGTTTTTAACGGCGGTTTTACACCCAGCCTTCGAAATGTTAACGCATGTGTTTGGTTTGGTTCGCGAGTTGTCTTACAACTGTTCCTAGCGAATGAATTCGGGCTTAGTAACCAGTCTATTTTGGGATAATGATTTGGCCTGGGACCAAGTAGAAGCACCATACAGGTTTGATGGCTGAGCTCCCTCGGGCCCCATTTGCAGCTGTCCTCTCTTGCCGGGTCTATTTTGTCATACACCAGTGTAGGCGTTTCTAAATGCCAGTCCACCCAGTGTTTCTTACTTTGATGTCCTTCCAGAAACATTGGCATCATGAGCTTGTTCTATTATGAAATTGTAACATGGGGACGTTTCTGAAAATCTGTGCCGACACATCCATGTTGAGGGTTGTGTTGGTGTTTTATATCTATTTACTTTTTTAATATTGTCTATGACCCAGCTTCACACCAGTGTGTTGTTGTTTTTTTGTTGTTTTTTTTATTAGATTAACGATAATCGTTGTAAATAAAAAATTTAATTTGATAAAAAAAGAACCAAGCTGGTAACAAAAGTAACTCTTAGTATTTAGCTGAATTTCTCCACTGTTTGCATTCAGACTTTTCCATCCGTTTGTCTCCGGTGAGAATTCTAGTCTAAATTCCATATGAAACCTACATTAGAACCAATTTCTTAGAACTTGAATTGATTGGTCAGCATGTTTTCGGAGTGTGGGAGGAAGCCATAGTCCCTGGAGGAAATCCCCGCAAGCACAGGGAGAACGTTAGAATAGTAGGAGTTCTCTGTTGTGATGTTTTTTTATTTATGTTTTAAATTGTGAATAGAAACGGAAGACGAGTAATGCCTTAGGCTGCACGCACACTTCCGTCGGCCGGTGTGCGGCCACTAATGACGGTACCGTGAAACACGGGTCGCACGCGGATGGTTTACATGTGCAGTCTGTTGTTTCACGGACCAAATCAATGAAAAGGCGGAGGCTGTTCCGTCAAAAATAGGCAGGAGTAGGACCTGTCCTGTTTTTGACGGAATGGCCGCGCGGTCCTGTTAAACCGACGGAAGTGTGCATGGCCCCATTGAAATTAATGCGTCAGGGTGCTATCCGTTAAACAACGGATAGCACCCTGGCGAAAAAAACTGAAGTGGGCATGAGGCCTTTAGGCGTTTTTTTCCCGGGCGGCTTTTGACCGCTCGCTGGGGAAGAAAAGCAACATGTCCTGTCTTGTCACGGATTCCGCCTCTGACCTCCCATTGAAATCAATGGGAGGCAGAAAAACATGCGGCTCTCATTTCTGAGCAGTTCTGAGCTGCGTTTTTTTGCCTGCGGTCCTTGCCTTATCTTCAATGGCCGTGGGCGAAAATCTTTGCGGAAAAATACGTGCAGGCAGTTCAAAATCTGCCTTGAAATTCCTGAAGAATTCTGAGGCAGACTTTTTCTGCCTTTAAAGAAAACTCTGTGTGAACAGGGCCTTATTCTTCTCCCCTCCCTGCTATCCATAAAAGACAAAAAAGAAACTTGTGTGTGACGTCTCATGTTTCATGAGTGTACGCCAGGCCTTTAGCACTAGTGCTGCTGGGAGATCAGAGCTCCCTGTGGAATGTCACCACTTGAGTGACAGGAGCCAGTTGCTGCTCGGCACAGATGGGCTCAGTCTGACTTTTAATATTGTCGTACTTTTATTTTTTATCTGCATCAAACCGTACATTGGAATTCAAGGTAATGTCCAAGTCTCTTTACAAGTTTATCGTTTGTCTGCTATGATCGGCGATCTAGTGGCATCATATGGGGAATGTAAGCGTCTTTACTGTGAATGGAGGCAGCATGTTCATGTTCTCCTACGATCGGAGCTGATCCTTGGACGCTGTTCTCATTTCATGGTTTGTAATGTCGGCTGCAGGAGAACTTTCAGGCACTTTCTGGTCTTATGTCATTTGGTGTCCACTATTTGCCTCATACAGAACCACTAAACAATGTGATGACTCCTACAACCTCCTCTACATGCACACTGCGAGCTTCTCTTCTGTATGTGTATACACACACTTATTTCAGGTATATAGTATAGTTCTATATGCATACACCGGGGGAGGGGTTTGTAGTTAATATTAGAACTCTATTGCGTACATACGATACATTAGTGTAGTGTGCACGTACCACAACTAGAATTATTTACCTACACTACTACTACTATTTTGCTTTCTCATTTGACCTCATAAATGTTTTTGTGCATTTTGTACTTTTGCCGCTTATTTTCTAATGTCTGGATGTGGGTATAGGCTTCTTTCACGTTATAAAGTTTATAGGATTTGCATTGTTTTAAACTGCCCTTAGCAGTGCATGCCCTCCGCTAATACTTTAGCGCATGATTAAGGTTAGGTTCACGCATAGATTTTCCATTTAAGGAATAAGAACCTA
Organism: Rhinoderma darwinii; assembly: GCF_050947455.1. Lineage (NCBI taxonomy): Eukaryota > Metazoa > Chordata > Amphibia > Anura > Rhinodermatidae > Rhinoderma > Rhinoderma darwinii. Next base: position 173,377,310 of record NC_134687.1, on the reverse strand, counting down.
CCTACCTTTTGGAAAAATAAAAAGGGGTTTTCCAAGAAAGACATTTATGGTTTGGATATTTTCGCAACCCCCATAGACTCAAATAGAGAGATATGCCATAAATGTCTTGAGGGAAAACCATTTAAAACCTGATCATTACAAAAGTGCAGAAAATGTATCTTCATTCTCGGATAATTGGCGGAGACATGCAAATTGTTATTTTCTGCCTGAAAAGCCCAACTGTTCATCCAGAGCCGCTGGTGTGAAGCACAGATACATCCTCAGGCCCCATGCACACGACTGTAGTTTATATCCGTAATTACGGATAATCTGCAGACCCATTCATTTCTATAGGCCACGAACACCTTTCCGCATATTTACGGCTATGTGTCCAGGCCGTAGAAATGTTCTATATTTTGCTGATCATGTCCTTATCCTGTCTGCAATTGCGGCATGGACTCGCCCAAAAGTCTATGGGCGCATGCAAAATTGCAAATGGCATCTGTAGCCAACCGTAATTGCGGAAGCGTTGCTATGCGATGGCAGGGGATTCCCCAAGAAAATGGTGCCGGAGCGATCATGTAATCTTTTCAAGGGGTTGGGACATGTTGGTGACATCATTTGTAGCCTCCCTTTTTTTTTTTTTTTCGGATCCGTAGATGGCTGTTGCAATGTAATGTATTACACAGCCGCAGCCCCGCTACCATACATTCATGTGTTACTATACTTAGCTGTGCGGCCGCGCATCCCTAGTCATGATACCAGAATTTGGACTTTGATACCGATACTTTGTAGTATTGCGATTTCGATACCAAAACGATACTTTGCCAACAGTAATAAAAAATAAAAAAAAGTTCTTCCATTTTGTGATGAGGCGCGAGGTGTGATGAATTTTGAATGTGCCTCACATTAATGGTAATTAACCCCATCATGTTTCTCAGTCATAATGGGTTAATGTGCGAGGTACATGATGGGGTTAATTACTATTAATGTGAGGCACATGGAGGTTAAATTCATCACACCTCGTGCCTTACATTAATAAGTGAAAGAAAGCAGTGTTTATTTTATATTTTTTTACAGCACACACATCATAAATGATGCAAATATGTGTATATTTTAATGTATTGAGTTATTTTAATGTTTATTGTAAAAAGGTGTATGTGCATTTTTTAAAATGTAATATTACTTTATGTTTTTACGTTATTTTTTAACTTTAATGTACTGGCATATATCTATACACGTATAGTACTCAGGCAGTTGTTAGGACATATGCCCTAACAACAGGAAATATGGTAAGACAGCCCTGGGGTTCTTCAATGGACCCTGGGCTGTCTGCCCATATATGGTATGTCCCTCAATCACGTCACAGGGATTCCTGTGTTGTGATCCAAGGGACATCCCCCCTTCTCATTTTCCCCTGAATGCTGCAGTCAGCTTTGATTGCAGTATTCAGGAGAATATCGGCGGAGATGAGAGGTTTCTTTGATCTCCGCCGTTATAGAGCGGGGCTGCGGCTGTGTAATACAGCCATTGCCCCGCTCCTGACATTAGGTGTGCGCAGTCAGCATGAGGAGATGCGGCCAGCGCTGCACTAATGAGCGACGGCGCAGGCATTGAGGACAGAACATGGGGGTGTTTTGTAGTGCGCCCGCCATGTTCTGTCTTCATTGCCGGCAATTATTAGTTCAGCGCTGGCCGCATGACCTCATCCTGACGGTGCGCACTTGTTGTTAGGAGCGGGGGCACTGGCTGTATTACACAGCAGCAGCCCCGCTCTCATACATTCATTTGTTTCTATACTTAGCTGTGCGGCTGCGCAGCTAAGTATCAAAATACATGAAATAACGGTATCGAACCGTTTGGGGTTAAACAGTATCGAAGTTTCGATTCATCGTGCATCCCTAGTTCCAATTATGTTTATTAAATAGATTATAGTAGGGAATTCCATGCCAAGCGTTAAAGACTCAAGAAGAAAAATATAGAGCAATTCCACTGATTGTACACCCAGAAATGCTCATGTTTTTCTACATCTATAAACTCTCTTGACCACGTACGTACAAGTGCTGTGTCCTTTACAGTTGTCCAGCATATGGACAGAGGGAAAAAACCCGACAGATGCGGCCCATAACAGCAGATGAAAGGTAGCCAATGGGCCTAGAAATTGGCTTCTGGCCCTTCGCTTATTGGGTTGCTTTCCATTGATGTCTATGAAAGTTCTCATTGGCTCGTTCCTAAGATTCTGTTCACCTCTGCGATGTGGATTCTGTTTATAACATAAACCACGATTCAGTTCCGGATCTGTCATACAACGGATACCACCAGCGCCAGATGGACCCCATTGACTTACAGCGGGTTCTGCTGTAGTGTCCATCGTATTGACGGGGAAAATAGGGCTGCATATGAACACAGCCTAAAAGAATCAAGTTGGTTTCTGGAGTGGTCTAATTGGCTCCTAGTGTCTACATTGCTCTTCACTATCTCTGCCTTACGCTAAGCACGTTTGCCAAGAAATGGCAATAATGTGTGTTTCTTTTTTTGTGGTGTAGGTTTTTTGTCAGGTCCCTAACGAAGATGTCTTCCAGCAATCCAGTCTTGAACAAACTAGAGCAGAGGGCCTCAGAAGCCGATCAAGTGATTGAATATCTCAAACAGCAGGTCGCTCTCCTGAAAGAGAAAGCAAGTATGAAATATGAATGCATTTATGAAAAACCTATAATCTAGTGAGATAAAAATGTGTAATTGTTTATTTACACCCAGTTGTCAATTTATTCATACATTTCCAGGAGGAACAAGCTGTTGCTGTAAAATAATATGTTATACTTTTTTGGTTTGAAGTTTTTTGTTTAAAGCGAACCTGCCAGAAGTTTTAAGGCTATGTTATGCAACCGACGTTTGATTCACCCTTTGCGGCAAGTGCTACTCTCTGCTCTGAGTCACAGGTCTAGCCGCCAATCAGGAGACCGCTAGAGCCGTCATTTAGAGAAGAGGGGCGGGGCTTTCAGCGTGCAGTAGCACTTGCACATGAAGTCCCATCTCAGTGGCACTTGCGATCGGCAATTAACTCTTTCATGACAAGGGTTATTGATGCCCCTGTGTCCAGGTCAAATTTTCCATTTTCGATATGCACTTATTTAAACGATAATATCTTTGGAACCACTTTGAATATCTCAACTGTTTTTTTTACAAGACTTATGAGGCTTCATTTTCTAGATTAGTTTAATTCCATGTTTTTAATTTTTATTATGAGCAGACAAATCACAAAAAATTTGATTTTTATTTTATATAATTTATAAATATATACAGTATATATCCATATACACTGTAAATCTCTGTAGCAATTAGTCTTCATCTCTCTCTGTCACCTTGGATCGCTGTGAGGGGAGAATGAAGAGGGAAATAAGACTATATTCACACGACGTGAAAAAAAGGGCAGTCAACAATGGATCAACTGTCAGTTTTTCATGGCTGTTTTGCATCAATGTGTCTCAAAATTTGAATCCATTTCCCGGTCGTCTGACCGTTTTTCACTGCCATTTGACATCCATTTTTCATGGACGTGAAATAAAAAATGGATGAATTTTATTAGTTAGGTTTTTTTTTGTCCCAGCCACCTGGAAACACCACAGTACCCATGTAGATAGGGACGCTATACCACTGTAGATAGTGCCACATTTCCCACTGCAGATAGTGGCCACTGTAAATAGAGCCACAGTGCCCACATAGTGCCACATTTCCCACTGTAGATACTGGCCACAACGTGCCAGACACCGTGCCCATGTAGATACGACCACAGTGCCCCTTGTAGGTAGTGCCCATATGCCACAATTCCCATTTAGATAGTGCCACACCCCCTGTATATGGCACCCCCTGTAGACAACACTACACCCCCTGTAGATAGTGCCACCTGTAGATAGTGCCACCCCCTGTAGATAGTGCCACCCCCTGTAGATAGTGCCACCCCCTGTAGGTAGATAGTGCCACCCCCTGTAGATAGATAGTGCCACCCCCTGTAGATAGATAGTGCCACCCCCTGTAGATAGATAGTGCCACCCCCTGTAGATAGATAGTGCCACCCCCTGTAGATAGTTCTACCCCCTGCAGATAGCACCACGTCCTGCAGATAGCACCCCCTCCCTGTAGATAGCGACACCCCCCCCCCCCGTAGATAGCAACATCCCCTGTAGATAGTGCCACTCCCCCTGTAGATAGCAGAACCCCCTTCCTGTAGATAGCACCACTGTAGATCACTGTAGGAGGTCCTCTGGCCGGGGATTCCGCTCCTAGAGGGAGCCCCTGGTGTCTCTGTCGATATATGGACAATGACACGTCAGGGGCTAACTCTAAAAGCGGAATCCCCTGACTGACCCCTGCCACAGCGCTGTGGCCAGGGATTCCGCTCCAGGAGTAGCCCCTGACGTCACTGTTCATATATGGAGCGATCTGACACGAGGGATTCCGCTCCTAGTGCGAGTTTGGCCGGCGTTAACTACAGAGGAAACGGGGGTTCGATGCTATCTACAGCGGGGGTTGCCATCTACAGGGGGTGGCACTATTTACAGTGGGGATGTTGAGATGTTGATGGCTCCTGCTAGGGGGGGAATCCGCGGCCATCTGGCCGGGAATTCCGCTCCTAGAGGGAGCTTAGGTAGCGCTATCTACACTGAAGCAGCAATGCACTTATTAAACCCCGTTCCAGGCTGCCAACGTTTAAATACGTGACAACTGCACAGGGCTAGCCGTATGGCAGTCATGAAGGGGTTAAACGTCCTTTTCTTGGTCATGCAACATGAATGACCTGAGAAAAAGTACAGTTAAAATGCCCTCCTCTATATCACCATGTCTGTAGTTATGAGACCTAAAAACTGCTAACAGGTTTCCTTTAAACACATCTTCGTTTTCTATAATTTTTTGGGCTAAAGGTTATCAGAATTAACAAGCGTGTTTACATTAGTTTTACAAGCATCTCTACGGGAGGAGAAGAAGCTGCGTGTCGAAAATGCAAAGCTGAAGAAAGAGATTGAAACATTGAGAGGACAACTTATTAAAACCGAGATCAATAACGGAGGTAAGATTACCGCATTATTAGGTATGTCATTAGCTGTACTGTATGTGATGGGTTTTTATACTATATATTAGATTTTGAAGCACTCATTGTAAAACACGTTTATTAAGACATTTATGATGGTTTCCGTCCGTCACATAGAGTTGCATAGAACAGCATACAAATTCATCCTTGCCTTGTTTGTGGTGGTGAGGAGGAACGAGGGAGGTGGGGTCCCCAGAAATATGCTTATCACCTCCCTGTGCAGAGGTGATAAATATATATAAGCTCTACTTTATTTTTTTTCTGAGCCCTAGGGAGCGTTATTGTCAGTAAGTCTGTTTCTGCCTATCATTTAGCCGACTGCAGTGGAGTCTGCTTAAGTAAATGCATCTTATTTTTTATGTCTTAGTGAAACAGGTGGATGTTCCTGTTACTGCACCTGCGGTCTCCAGCCCAGCTACCTCACAACCTGCTGCTCAACCTGCGAAACCCTCCCCTCCAGCACCAAAAGCAGGAGGGGAAGATAAGAAGAAGGAGAAACCAGAAAAAAAAGGTATAACCTCAGTTTATAACACATGTACAGTGAAGGAAATAAGTATTTGATCCCTTGCTGATTTTGTAAGTTTGCCCACTGTCAAAGACATGAACAGTCTAGAATTTTTAGGCTAGGTTTATTTTACCAGTGAGAGATAGATTATATAAAAAAAAAAAACAGAAAATCACATAGTCAAAATTATATATATTTATTTGCATTGTGCACAGAGAAATAAGTATTTGATCCCCTACCAACCATTAAGAGTTCAGCCTCCTCCAGACCAGTTACACGCTCCAAATCAACTTGGTGCCTGCATTAAAGACAGCTGTCTTACATGGTCACCTGTATAAAAGACTCCTGTCCACAGACTCAATTAATCAGTCTGACTCTAACCTCTACAACATGGGCAAGACCAAAGAGCTTTCTAAGGATGTCAGGGACAAGATCATAGACCTGCACAAGGCTGGAATGGGCTACAAAACCATAAGTAAGATGCTGGGTGACAAGGAGACAACTGTTGGTGCAATAGTAAGAAAATGGAAGACATACAAAATGACTGTCAATCGACATCGATCTGGGGCTCCATGCAAAATCTCACCTCGTGGGGTATCCTTGATCCTGAGGAAGGTGAGAGCTCAGCCGAAAACTACACGGGGGGAACTTGTTAATGATCTCAAGGCAGCTGGGACCACAGTCACCAAGAAAACCATTGGTAACACATTACGCCGTAATGGATTAAAATCCTGCAGTGCCCGCAAGGTCCCCCTGCTCAAGAAGGCACATGTACAGGCCCGTCTGAAGTTTGCAAATGAACATCTGGATGATTCTGAGAGTGATTGGGAGAAGGTGCTGTGGTCAGATGAGAGTAAAATTGAGCTCTTTGGCATTAACTCAACTCGCCGTCTTTGGAGGAAGAGAAATGTTGCCTATGACCCAAAGAACACCGTCCCCACTGTCAAGCATGGAGGTGGAAACATTATGTTTTGGGGGTGTTTCTCTGCTAGGGGCACAGGACTACTTCACCGCATCAATGGGAGAATGGATGGAGCCATGTACCGTCAAATCCTGAGTGACAACCTCCTTCCCTCCACCAGGACATTAAAAATGGCTCGTGGCTGGGTCTTCCAGCACGACAATGACCCAAAACATACAGCCAAGGCAACAAAGGAGTGGCTCAAAAAGAAGCACATTAAGGTCATGGAGTGGACTAGCCAGTCTCCAGACCTTAATCCCATCGAAAATTTATGGAGGGAGCTGAAGATCCGAGTTGCCAAGCGACAGCCTCGAAATCTTAATGATTTACAGATGATCTGCAAAGAGGAGTGGGCCAAAATTCCATCTAACATGTGTGCAAACCTCATCATCAACTACAAAAAACGTCTTGACTGCTGTGCTTGCCAACAAGGGTTTTGCCACCAAGTATTAAGTCTTGTTTGCCAAAGGGATCAAATACTTATTTCTCTGTGCACAATGCAAATAAATATATATAATTCTGACAATGTGATTTTCTTTTTTTTTTTTTATATAATCTATCTCTCACTGGTAAAATTAACCTAGCCTAAAAATTCTAGACTGTTCATGTCTTTGACAGTGGGCAAACGTACAAAATCAGCAAGGGATCAAATACTTATCTCCTTCACTGTACATGGTAACATTGTAGACATAGAAAGATAAAATCGTTATGTTGCCCTAATATTTACAACCGATTTAAGGAAATTTAATCAAAAATAGTGCAAGCGAAATGTGGAGGAATTACCTGTAGCAACCAATCAGACTTCACATCTCAAAGGTCCTTTAAAGAATATAACCAACGAACTGATTGGTTGCTATGGGCAACTTCTCTTTTGTCTTGCACTAGTTTTTATAAATCTCCAATATTGTGTGTTCATGCAAATGCATATTTTAAGGTTCGTCTCAAACAAAGATATAGGTTTCATGATGTTGTATTAATCTGCAGCGTTGAACATAAATTGCAGGTATATTGCACCTATGACTTTTGGCGCACGATGGCATGGGGCAGCTGTGGTTCAGTGTATGTCACCGGGTAGCCACAGCCTTATTCCTGCAGTGTTAAAAAAAAAATGATGTGAATATGGTATGACAAGGGAAGCTTTTTATGTTTATTATAGCATGTCATTGAAATCTGCATCTTAATATATATATATATATATATATATATATATACACACACGTATGTACGACAGAGATCTGGACTATGAGGTATGAATCTACTTTAGGGTTCTTTCTTACATTGTGGTATTCTAACAATCACGTTTTAGCCATTCACTTGGGGGTATGTCCAATTTTTTAAGTAATTCTGTACTCTTTCTGAAGGAGGTCAGAGAGGAGATGTAGCTACTGCCAAGTTTTTGTAAATTAAGGCCCATAAAGAATGTAATTTTAATCTGCTTCATCTAACTCAAAAATTTTGATGAAATAAAGACCGAAACGGAAAATTTCATTAGAGATTGATCAGTCTCAGGAATTTGCTTCCACAGGATGTATTGCTTTTCACTTGGAAATCGAATTTCTGATACTGTGTGACAAGGTGACCTGAGGGCAGACGCTTTTATGTAATCATAACTCCGTCCTGCTTTATGGTATCATTAAAACACGTTCTAGAAATCCTTCTATTCTTTTCTTCTCATCAGTTATCCACCACTGGACTATTGCTCAGACAACAAGCATTATGTATTTTGTAATATTTCAGAACTTAAATTTAAAGAAGTCTGAATTCACACTGCGGTGCCTCGCTTGGCGTAGTTGCCAGGAGAGTTCCCGGCACATACGTCAAATGTACCAATAGGCCCCAATTCACAGAAGAGGCTAAATAAGTGTCCTTTTGGCCTTCGTCAGGCATATGTCGGCATATCTTTTTCAAATGTATGGAATAATCTGCTGCGCTATTCCATACAGAGGCATCCCATAAAAAATGGATAAAGTGCGGTATACATTTTTGTTTTTTTTAAGATGGGAGCCCATTGGTGACAAATGTCACTGTGTGCCCATATTTTGTTTGCAGTATACATCGGATGTATTTCCCGAGGTATACCTCCGATGTATATTGCAAACAGAGTGTATAATCCTGCCTCTGGCAGGGCTTTAAAGGAGACTGTCAGAATCACGACATACTGCAATACATTAGTATTGCAGTATATCATGCAAGTGATCCAATGATCGCTGCTTCAAGTGCCTTTAGGGGGACTAATAAAAAAAACTTTAAAAACAATTAAATAAAGTTGTTGCTTTTTTATGTTAAAAAAAAACAAAACAAAAAAATTTCCATTTTTCCTCTAAAGCAATGCTCAAAAAAAGTAAAAGTTAACATAACTGGTATCGCCGCGTTCATAAAAGTCCAAACTATCACAATATAGCGTTGTTTAACCCACTCGGGTAAAACGCTGTCAAAAATAAATATATATATATAAAATTGCTGTTTTTTGGTCACCAAGAAAACAGAAATAAAATGATATAAAAAAGTTGGATGTACCCCAAAATGGTATCGGTGAAAACTACAGCTCGCCCCGCAAAATTTAAGCCCTCACATCGCTAAATTGATGGAAAAATAAAAAGTTATGGCTCTCAGAATATGGCGACACAAAACATTTCTTTTTTAGCAAATAATGTTATTTTTTTAAAGGTGGTAAAACATAAAACAATACATATAAATTTGGTATCTCCGTAATGATATCAACCTGTGGAATAAAGTGAATATGTAGTTTTTACCACCTGACGGACTCAAAAACAAAACTCCCCCCAAAAGATGGCGTTATCGCTGTTTTTTGCCCATTTCACCCCACAAATAATTTTTTTTCAGCCTCCCAGTAAATTATACGGTACAATAAATGGTGCCATGAAAACTACAATATGTCCCGCAAAAAACAAGCCCTCATATGGCTATGTCGACCTAGAAATAAAAAAAGTTATGACTTTTGGAATGCGAGGAGGAAAAATTGAAAATGAAAAAATTCAAATTGGCCGTGTTAATATATCGATTCTGTTCGGAGTTTCCTCAGAGATCTGATCTATCGGTGTGATTTTGAGACATTTGAAAGAGCTGTTATGGTAGGTGATGCAATGTCTTGAGAGTCCATGTTTGGTGAATCCATTATTAATATTGTATCGATGTTTGTTGAGACGGTTACGTAAAGTTTGGATTGTTCTTCCCACATATTGTTTTTTACAGCTGCAGTTTATTAGATAGACTACATAGTTTGATTGGCAAGTGAGGTGGACTTTGATGGGAAATTTTTCCCCTGTACTGTTTGAGGTAAAGGATCTTTCATTATTGCATTGCAGCAGAGGCAGCGCTTTTTCGGGCATTTGAAGCCTCCATTGTTCTCTTTTTGTATAAAGGCTGGTTTGGTTTTTCCTGTTTTGAGTCTGCTGGGTGCCAGAATGTTCCTCAGAGTTGGAGCTCTCCAGAAGGTGAGTGGTGGTTTAGGTGGTAATATGGAGGAAAGATGTGGGTCCGTTTTGGAGGATGTGCCAACCATGATTGAGAATTTTTCGTATTGCGTAATGGGAACGGTTGTAGGTAGTAATGAAGTTAATTGTTTGTTCTTGGTTTCCGTTTTGTTTGGGATGAGGCATTGGGCTTTCGTGGATGTGAGCGCTTGTAGATAAGCTGACTGTGTAAGTTGTTTCGGGTATCGTCTTTCCTATTCAAGTTGAGGGTGAATTTTACATTCGATTTCTTCTGGGATGGCTACGTAGGGTGGCGTTGGTATGGATAAGGTCCTCTTCTAGTTTTCCCATGAACAGATTGGCATAACTTGGTGACACCTTCGTGCCCATCGCGGTACCAGCTTTTTGATGGTACTTGAGGCCGTTTAACCCCTTCAGGACACAGCCTGTTTTGGCCTTGTGGACGCAGGTGATTTTTTCAAATCTGACATATGTTAGTTTATGTGGCAATAGCTTTGGAATGCTTTTACCTTTCCAAGCGATTCTGAGATCGTTTTTTCGTGACATATTGTGCTTTACGTCTGTGAAAAAATTTGGTCAGTAAATTCAGTATTTATTTGTGAAAAACACCAACATTTAGAGAAAATTTGCAAAAAATTGCATTTTTCTAAATTTGAATGTATCTGCTTGCAAAACAGATATTAATACCACACACAATAGTTACCAGTTAACATTTCCCATATGTCTACTTTATGTTTGCATAGTTTTTTGAACATCCTTTTATTTTTCTAGGACGTTACGAGGCTTAGAAATTTAGAAGCAATTTCTCACATTTTCAAGACCTTTCCAAAACCTATTTTTTCATGGACCAGTTCAGTTCTGAAGTGGCTTTGAGGGCCTTATATATTAGAAACGCCCCATAAATCACCCCATTTTAAAAACTGCACCCCTCAAAGTATTCAAAACCGCATTAAGAAAGTTTCTTAACCCTTTAGGCGTTTCACAGTAATTAAAGCAAAGTAGAGGTGTAATTTACAAATGTAATTTTTTTTGCAGAAATTCATATGTAATAGAAAAATTTCTGTAACACTGAATTTTTTACATGAGAAACGCAACTCAATATTTATTGCCCAGATTCTGGAGTTTTTAGAAATATCCCACATGTGCCCTAGTGTGCTACTGGATTGAAACACCGGCCTCCGAAGCAAAGGAGCACCTAGTGGATTTTGAAGCCTCCTTTTTATTACAATATATTTTAGGCTCTATGTCTGGTTTGAAGAGGTCTTGTGGTTCCTAAACAGTGGAAACCCCCAAAAAGTGACCCCATTTTGGAAACTAGACCCCTCAAGGAATATATCTAGTTGTATAGTGAGCATTTTAAACATACAGGTGTTTTGCTGAATTTATTGGCGTTAGTCTGTGAAACTTAAAATCTACATTTCTTCTGAAGAAACAGACATTTTACATTTTTGCAAGGAATAAAGGAGAAAAAGCACCCCGACATTTGTAAAGATATTTTTCCTGATTACGGCAATACCCCATATGGGGTCATAAACTTATGTTTGAACACACGACAGCCCTCAGAAGGGAAGGAGCGCCATTTGGGTTTTGGAGCTCAAATTTTGCTATAATGGTTTTCGGTGCCATGTCGCATTTGCAACGCCCTGGAGGGACCAAAACAGCGGAAACCCCCCAAAAGTGACATTCACTATCAGAATCCAAGAGAGCAAATGCCTCTTCAGCAGTACATAACTTGCGTGCCATTTTTTTACGTATTTTTTTTTTAAAACACATTTTTGTAACAATTTTAATAAAAGTAACAAAAAAAGTCCACGAATCCATTGATCAATAAATTTATAAACAACCCTAACAATTAATCAATTAGTATCTAGAATTAATAGAACTGTAAAATATAGGAATAAATTATTTTATCTAAATGTGTGTATATGTATATATTACGTATACATATATAATCAATTGAATCTTTACAACTAATCAATTATTGAACGACTAATAATTAATAACTTTATGAACGACCCTAACAATCAATTATTTGATATGTAGAATTAATAATTTATATGAATGTTTGTACGTGTGTGTATATATATATATATATATATATATATGTATTACGTGTGCGTATATCTATACCACATTATAGATATATTTGTAATTAATTAAATCACAACTAAGTTATGACAACCCTAATAAATAATACATTTATGAACAGCCCTAACAATGAATCAAAGTATTTAGAATTTACAGACGTGTAAAATATATGAAGAGATTTATATAAGTATATGTGTGTATGCGTATATATTACATGTACGTATATATATCTATATGATGTTATAGATATAAAACATACCTAATTATTCATTTTTAGTATTAACAAATTTCAAATTATATGTCTATATATAATATATATTACGTGTGTGTGTGTGTGTGTGTGATATATATATATATATGTGTGTGTGTAATGAAAGGGGTAGGGAGACAGACAGGTGAGCCCTAATCTACCCGCCACTCAGTCCCTGCCTACTTGCAACGACCCGCCGTAGGCGACGGGGTACAGCTGGGCGACGGTCCCTACACTCAACTGGGCGACGGTCCCTACACTCAACAGGTGCACGACAGACAAACAGACCGGGGAAGCCGGGGAAATGGGGAAGTTGCCCATGAGCAACAAGCAAGGTGAACAAGCCGAGTCAAACCAGGAGATGAGTGAGGTACAAAACGCAGAGCAGAAGAGTGGTCAGTAAAGCCAAGGTCAATAACAAGCAGTGGGTCAGTAGTTCAAGAAGCTGCAGCAGGGCCAGGAAACCAAACGAGAAGAATCACAAGCAAGGAGGAACAGGAAAGGCAGGTATAAATAGACAGAGGGCGGGAGCTAGCTCCGTCTGGCCAGGCTGTGATAGGCTCTCCCACTCCTAAGCCTGCCATCCTGAGTGGTGGAAGATGGAGTCAGTCTCACAGACATAGAAGCAGGTGCAGACTGATTACCTATGGGCGTTGACACAGAAGTTGTGTCTGGCAGATCCTTTACAATATATATATATATATATATATATATATATATATATATATATATATATATATATATATATATATATACATATATATATATCTGTGTGATTTTATAGATATATACACATTATAAGCCCTAATTGATTATTAATTAATTGCCCTAATCTGAATACTATCTAGACTATCTACCTAACAGACTACCAAAACTATAACTAGCTGCCTACACTAAACTATCTATGTGGAGGTGGTTTTTGTGTGTATTTCACAGTCGGTATGTCTTTATACGAGACACACAGCAGCTGCTCGGCACAGCTTCTCTCTCACTGTCTCAGAACGATCTGACAGGGACGGAGGAGAAACATTGTAACAAACAGCAGGAAAGTTTGTTGCTGCAACAAACTTTGCTGTGATCATCATGATAAGTTTATCATGGTGATCACGTCATGAGGACCGACACCAATCCGGTCCTGATGTCTTCTCTCAGCACTAGTAGCAGCATGTGCTGAGAGAGTCCGGGCATAGGGAGAGCGCTGTGCACTCTGTTCTGATACTACGTCGATTAACAGGCTGGAGGACAAAAGCCCAGCACTGCAGCCCGTTAATCTACGTGGGCTGGTCGTGAAGGGGTTAAGGTAAAGTAGTTCTGTGGGATGAATTCCATCCCATTGAGGAGAAATTCTCTTTCAAGGCGGGGTATTGTTGGATCTTTGGTAAGATAATGATCAATACAAACATACACCAAAATGGTAACAATAAAAACTACAGGTCGACCCGCAAAAAAACAGCTTAAACGCAGCTCCATCGACAAAATAATAAAAACGTTATGGGTCTCAGAATAAAACTACGCAAAATAATTGTTTTTTTCTTAAGCAAAGTGTTTTTATTTTGTAAAAGTTCTATATACTATATATACACTATGTAAATTTGGTATCGCCGTAATCGTACTGATCCGCAGTATAAAATTAACATGTCATTTATACCACATGAAAGTTGTAAAAACAAATTGGTTTTCTTTATTCATTCCTCCCCACAAAATAATTTTTCAAAGTTTCCTAGAACATTACATTAAATGGTGCCATTTAAAACTACAACTCGCCCCGCAAGAAAAAAAACCTCACATGACTATGTTGACCGAAAAATAAAAAGTTATGGCTCTTGGAAGGCGGGGAGGTAAAACCTTGTGGTCAGAATAGAGCTCTCCTTACTCTCATAGTCCTCTCTACCCTCTAGTAATAAGAATAGTTTCCCCCACTCTCCAATTCCCCAGTCATCAGAGCAGGTCCCCCATTTTCCTATTCGGCAGAGCCCCTTAATAACTTTCCCAATTTGTCACGGAACCTCACCTCCTACTTTTCCAGCAGTCAAAGAAGCCCCCCCCCCCCCCCCCCACCCCAACTAGTCTATTCACACAGCAGCCACAGGAAGGGACTACACACACCTTCATAACATGTACTCACCTGCTTATGCTCCTGCCATGCTCCATCTGCAAGATTGAAGCTATGCACAGCACAGCAGCCGGAAGAAATGCCTGGTGGCCACGGACGATTTGCTAGTCGCTTTGGTGACCTGATAACTGGATTTGTTTCCAGCTCCTGAGTATGGCTGGGCAATTAATCGAAAAAACAAACAAAACTGAGATTCAGCGCAATAAACCGTAGTCCTCTTGCGCAAATCGGGTTCCTCAATTATTTTTTCCTGGTTTCAACTGTATCTGTGTCCTCAGAACGCAGATACAGTTTAAACCAATGGTAGAGCAGGGAGCTGTAAGGTCCCTGCTCTACCATTCACTAAATATTAATTCAATGGTGTAGCTTGCAAATAGTGGGCATGGTATGCAAAAAAGAGGTGTGGCCTAAATCGCTCATTAACCGTAATTGAGGTTACAATCAGGATTTTGATTTAGGTCATAATCGCCCACCCCTACTCCTAAGATAGATGTTCTCAGGACCAATGGGAGACACGGCAGTGGCATGCATATGTATAGTGGATTTTTTTTATTATTATTGCTGACTATTCTCATCTAAAAACAGGCTAAAGCTAGGTCATTTAAACAAAAACAAATTGTTAGATATAGCATATTATCAAGGAATGCCTTTATTCAACAAGCCGGAGTGCTGCACATTTCTGTTTCATCAAGCTAATTCACACTTGGAAGACCTGATTTCCTCTGGAAAGAAAAACAAAATCCCATCTGGAATATATATGTCATCATTATAAAGTTGCTCTCATTGATTATAATCCAATAAACCAATTATGAATCTGAACTTGTTTTTAGCGCCAGAAAGGTTTACTGACTGTTGCCTGATTGTTGACTTTTCCAAAAAAAGACAAATGTGCCATGCTTCCGCACTGTGCTTGCAGCAGGGCTTTTTCCATTTCAAACCAACAAAACATGCAAATTGAGTCTCCCAAAAGGAAGTCCTAATTACTGTCTCTTATCCACCCCTATTGCCAGGGCCAGAAGAAGGGCAAATGTTTGTATGAATCCTCACTGCTGTAATGCCAGAAAAAGCTTGTCCTCAATAACACCCAGTAGTACCAGCGCAGTGAAAAAGAAAAATGCAACCAGCAATGGAATGAATAGATGTTTTTATTGTGTCTATGGTTATGGTTCTTTTTATTTTTTAAGTACAATGTCTAATACAGTTCTCATGTAGGACAACTCACTTTCTGATTGGCAGATGACTAAAGCTGGCCATACATATTATATAATGTCAGCCTAAACCCTGCAGTCTGTCCACACTGTAGTACAAATGCTGCGGTCACACTGTGGACGGATTACCCGCAGCAATTCGCTGTGTTCACACGCCGTGGACAAATTTTTGCCATGACTTTCTTTGAAAATTCACTGCAAAGAACGCAATTTAACTGTGCCATGTGAACACTCCCTTACATTTTCTATCACTATGCTGTGGATAAGTAGGTATATATTTTTTTTTACCGGTTTTAGCATGTTTTTTGACCGTAATTTATCTAATCACTGCAAAAATGTAGCCGTTTTGCTGAAGTGACGGAAATTGCAGCATAAAAGGTGATGAAATTGCAAAAAAAAAAATATATATTTTTTATGTACCCAATCTCCTGACCATTCTCACTCTCCTTTCAGCTACAACCGCTCACTGTCTCCGGACCTGGTGGGGTTCAATAGCATAGCAGCCTTTCCTCTCCAACCAATCGACTGCTTGTGTACTAAGTAAAAGAGCCCTTTTCATTGGCTGAAGGAAACGAGTGTTGAACCCAAACTGTTTTACCCTCCACTGCTTTACATAAGAGTTGTGCCACAGCGTACCTCTGCCTTCAGTCTCGGGCGCAGGAATACGCATGAGACTGATTAGAAAGTGTGAAAATAGGACATTTTTGATCATGGCCTATTACAAAGTTGCTTCATTTTTCATTGACAATGCATTGGAACAGTAGTAAATTGGATACCAAGGGGTACCTGGCCTTTTAATGCAAAGCATTTTAGTAGTTATTGGATGGTACTGGTAAGCACCATTCAGCCAATGTGGTTTTAATGTTTCTGTTCGATTTCCCTTTTTCCGTTTCTAAAATAGATTTTGACATGGCCTTGTGTTAGTGAGCTGAATGGTACAAGGAATATTTAAAAAGTACAAGGGAACTACCAGCATATTGTCCCTTTACTGTAAAATAGCCCATTCTCTCTATCAAATGACCAATGTGTCCCTAGTGATAGATGAGAACCATCAATGCCCTGTATTTCCAGCTAAGTATCATGACTACAACTACTAGTTTTAGGCTTATTCTACAGATCGGTCTGGCTCTTACAATCTATGTATAGATGGAGAAGGACTAATGTTTTTTCGTTGGATTGTAATTTGGGATTTTAATCAACCTGCCTGCCAGTTGTAATGTCTCTACTTCCCGACAGAATAAATCCTCCTGTAGAGCAGAGAGCCTTGAAGTTTTCCAGTTTGTGAGTAAAATACCTTGTAATGAGGTCCCATTATAATCGAAACTTCTGCCTGTCTCATTTTCTGGCATGAGACTGATTTACTAACCTAGTTTAAGCGCTACCTGGAAAATACAGGCATAACGTTCACCTTAGACAGTAGGGTCATGATTTGTATGTAGAATTCTGTATATACACAATGTGTTAGAATCTGAAATCATTGGAAATCTCCAGTGCACAAACCAAAGTTTTAATTATTTTTCCTATATATTATTTATTCTGATCTACTAATGTAAATAGATTTTTTTTTTAAATAGGCATGACTTCTGTTGTGCTGTAAAATGTGATACAAGGGATGAATATACAAGCAATGTATAAATCACAGTGCATGTTTCTTTTAATACACTCTGGCAGTGATCATCTTTTGGGGAAATCAAGGATTCGGCATGTTGTAATCCAACATTAGGCTGCCGATAGATTCAAACCAAAATCGGCATAATTTATTAATATAATGTATATAGCCAAAGGGATTGTGGCTAGTAGGTAACGGAAATTTTTTTTTTTTTATAAAAGATCAGGGAGATGGTGTTGATGTGCAGTTTATGGCTGCTTATATGCTTGTCTGAACAAGTGGGTTTTTAAGTTGCACTTAAAAGAGTTTGCCTTCGGGCGTGTTCACATCAGCGTTGCCCTTCCGTTGAGGGGTTCCGTCTGAGTGTTCCGTGAGGTTAACCCCTCAACGGAAAGGCAAACGGAAATCTTAGCTTCTGTTTCCCTCACCATTGATCTCAACTGTGACGGAAACATTGTTAATGGTTTCCGTTGGTCACCGTTGTGACAGTGTTCCCTTGTTTTGACTGAATCAATAGCTCAGTCGATTTATATGCTAAAGGGGTTATTCCATTATTTATATTAATTCCGATAGACCGGAAATCTTGTTAATACCTAATTAAAGTAAGTTGCAGTGTTTCTAGCCTATAAAAATACCTTTCTCGTATTTCTTGGCTTCCCTGTGTACCAATTGATGCTCCTGATAATTTGTGCTGCTGGGAATGGGGCTCTAAGCAGAATTCACCTTCTCTCAACTCTGGCAGCGGACAATATAGTTCCTTCCTACTTTCCGCAATCTCTGTTTTAGTTCATCCCGAAGGTGTTCCATGGGGTTGAGGTCAGGGCTCTGTGCGGGCCAGTCAAATTCTTCCACACCAAACTCACCCAACCGTGCTTTTATGGACTTTGCTTTGTGCACTGGGGCACAGTCATGCTGGAACAGAAAAGGGTCTTTCCCAAACTGTTCCTACAAAGATGGAAGCTACAATTGTCCAAAATGTCTTGCTATGCTTAAGATTTCCCTTCACTGGAACTAGGGGACTAGGCCAACGCCTGAAAAACAACCCCATAGCATTATCCCTTCTCTACCAAATTTTACAGTTGGCACAAAGCAGTCAGGCAGGGGACGGTCTACTGGCATTAACCAAACCCAGACTGCTCCATCAGACTGCCAGATAGAGAAGGGAGATTCTTCACTCCACAGAACACATTTTCACTGCTCCAGAGTCCAGAATGGACACCACTCCATCAGACGCTTGCCATTGTGCTTGGTGTTTTAAGGAGTAAGGTAATATTGTTAATGCCAAGGAAGTTATAGAACTCTGCAGTTATTGAGCCAGCAGAGCGTTGGCGAGTTTTAATCACTATGCACCACAGCTCTTGGCGACCCCGCTCTGTAACTTGATGTGGTCTGCCATTTCATGGCTGACTTGCTGTGGTTCCTAAACGCTTCTATTTTGCAATAATACCACTCTCAGTTGATCGTGGAATATTTAGGCGGGAAGACATTTTATGAACTGACTTGTTGCAACGGGGGTGTCCTATTACAGTATCATGCTGGAATTTTAGGTAGAGTATGTAGGGAAAAAGTTAGAATATCAAGAATATCCCCCAGTTTATTAAGGTGTTTACCCATCTTCTATCATTTGAGTCAGGGATAGATTGTTGGATGACTACAAGAGGAAGGTTATAAAGTCGGATTGGAAGAATTCCAGGGAGAGAGGCGATATGTTGCCATACATGGATCCCTGCTTTTACAGTGGGGGAGTGATCATTCTGAGTCTAATAAGGTAGTTGTAAGGACCACAAAAAGGACATTTTTAAATGTCCTACAATATTAGCCTCTTTTTCTACCCAGTGTTTTGAAGTTTTATCTAACCAGCAAGTCTTCAATTGATCCATAAGAGCAGAATGGTAATAATCCGATATACATGGCAAACCCAAACCCACTTTTGGATGTGGGAAGGTATAATATTTTTGCGAAAAAGCAATACATTGTCTACGATGTTCAGTACTTATAATGCGAATACCAATAACATTCTGAGAAGAGCGGATACATTGAACAATGGGCATCATTACCATGGCAAATATCATTATTGGGTATAATGGTACCCTGACGAGTACCATTAGAAATACTGAACTGCTTGGACAGTGTCCCAAAAGTATATACTTGGACAGGTGAAGGGTACAAAGTCATAATGGACAACAAAATAAAGTAATTAAATCCAAATTTGCCAAGAACTTCTCTTATATAACCCCAATGAACGCTGTTGAATGCCTTCTCTGCGTCCAAGGTATGAAGCAGTGAACGCGTCCACTGAGCACCAACTTCAGAGATAATATTAATAAAGCACCTAATCCCATCTAGAGTCTGCCTCAGTTAATCGTTCCCAATCAACTGAGCCCAAAATCCTTCAGTCTATTTGTTAGAACCTTAGAGTATAATTTCAGGGCAGCATTCTGCAAGAAAATTGGCCTAAAATTGGAAGGTACGTCTGGAGATTTGCCAGGTTTTGGGAGGGTAGCCTTTAGTGCTTTCAACATTTCTGGGGGAAATGTGCTGTTATTGGTGATTTTAATTAAACAGCCTAGCAAGTCCATCAGGACCAGGACATTTGTTATATTTAGGGGAGTGCAAGGCAATCATACTTCTACAGTAAAAGGTTGAGAAATAGTATGCAATTGGGGAATAGTCCGTTTGGGTACATGAAATTTGTCTAGAAAAGGGTAAAATGTTGGAATGCTCAGGTTGCAGGATAGAGGCGTCCCGTGACAAATTATAAAAAGAGTTATAATAATCAGCTAAGACATTAGAAACACCTTGCGCATCCATTATCTTATATTTGGCAGCGTTATAGAGGAAAGGGATACGCATTCTAGCAGATTGATTCTTCAATTCGCAAACAAGGTGCCTGTTTTTTTTTGTCATGCCAATAATAAGTAATTTTCCGTTTTCTGAGCACCAAATCATGCTTGTAAGTATTAAGCTCATGTAATTGCCTGTGTATTGATGATATCTCAGCAGCTGTATTCACACAGTAGGAGTTCTATTTTAATCTATGAATACAAAGCTGAGGTTGAAATTGCACATAGAGTTGAACCCTAAAGGGGGATTTGCACTCGGCGATTATCGGGCAAACGATCGTTCATAGAACGCACGTTCCCGATAATTGCCTTGTTTAAACAGGGCAGCCATCAGCAGATGAACGAGCAAACGCCGGTGATCTAATGATCATATTGTTTTAAAAAAGAAAAATATTATCGTTGTCGGCAGTACATCTTCCTGTGTGAACAGGGAGACGCACTGCCGACATGATAATGTATGGGGACGAGCGATCGGAGTAACGACCCCTCGTCCCCATCCATAGCTTCGTGTGACAGGAGCAAACGAGCGATGATTAACGATGTCTCGTTGATTGGCGCTCGCTGCACTGGCCGATTATTGTCTGGTGTAAAAGGGCCTTAACTTCCTTAGGCCTTATTCAGACGAACGAATACAAACTTGGACATGAAAAACTGCCGTTTTTCACGTCCGAGTTACACCCGAGTGGGACCCGCTTTCACGGAACCCGTATAGACTTGTCTATCGAGGGATCCGTGAAAACGGAAGAAAATAGGACATGTTCTATTTTTCAACGGACCCTTCACACGGTCTTGTGAACGGCCCCATTAAAATATATGCGTCCGTGTGACGGCCGTTGTTTTAACGGCTGTCACACGGATGTATTCGACGTTCGTGTGAATAAGCCCTTCGCATGAGATGTTTGCTAATAAAGCCACTATGAGAGGCCAATTCATAAAGCACACCACAGGATGACATCAGACGTCTGGGCATTATCATTATGGAAAAAATAGTCCAAAACAGATTGCGATGAAGAGGGGGCATATTTTGGATGCTGCAAAATTTTATTATTGAGGCGCCATACAGGATTAAAAGGTGTATGATATTGCTCTTGAACAACTATCGCTATAGGAGAATGGTCTGTCCAAGACAGAGTCCCAATCATTGTAGAGCGAATTAGTGGGATAAGCAATTTGTCCACTAGAAATAGTCAATTCTACTGTATACCTGATGAGAGTGGGAAAATAATGTGTAGTCCCTTACTCTGGTGTTTGAAGCTGCCGAATATCATAAAGATTGCTTCTATGTAACAAAGAGACTATAGATGTATGTTCTACTAGGGGCGTAGCTAAAGGCTCATGGGCCCCGATGCAAGGGTTCTTCTTGGGCCCCCCAGCAAACTTCTCATGGCCGACGGCCCACAGCACTAGCAGCCAGGGGCGTCGCTAAGGTCTTGAAACGTCAGGGGAAATAGTCCCATATACCCTCAAAAAAATGTGTGCGTGTATGTATATGTGTATATAGGAGACCGCATGTCTATAGCACTACGACCCTATAGCCATGGATATCAGTGACTAATCAGTGTCCTGCACTTCTCATTGTTCCAGCTCAGCTTCTTTCACTGCACAATCACTGTGCTGTGGATCACGCTGGGCTGGAACAATGAGAAGTGTATGACGCTGATTAGTCACTGATTGGTCAGCCTCAGACACTTCTCTGTACAACGCCCAGTTGGTAAAAAGTAAAAACACGCCCATTTGTCCATTGAGAAACTCATTTGCATAAATCTAAACTAGCTCATAACTTGCTCAAAAATGATAGTTTTTCAAAATAAAAACCACTGCTGTTATCTACATTACAGCGCCAATCAGATTATGTAGGAGATAGGGAGATATAATCTGGTGACAGAGCCTCTTTAAGCGTGTTTTCTTAACACAAAAAAGACCTGCGGTGTAGCATCTGGCCTCCTTCTAAAGACTGATAGCGTTAAGATAAAGGCAAACAAAGGGATCAGGAGTATCCACAACAACCCACATAAAATATCCCCGCAGTCACTCCAAGATCAAGCATTCAGTTATATGAACAAGAACCAAAACAAGTAACCTGTCTTTCTGCATCGGAGCAGAAGAGAGGGGTCAAGAAAGCTAAGTGTTAAACATAAGACTAGAGTAATAGTCTGTGGTAGCGTCCAGATAATGCCAAGGGCGACCATCATAGTAAGCCCTTGAGACTGGAAACACAAAGTAAAGGTATACTCACAAAGGAGAACACCAAACAGAAAAATATTTCCCCTCAAGAGACGGTGGCTCCCTGAAGACTCCAGCCGTTAATCCAACAAAGTCAATGGTGGATACTTAGGGCATCTTTCACCATAGGAGACTGTGGTCCACCCCTATGGGATGAATGGTGATGATCCTCTCTTGCCTTGGGTACCGGTCTCTGCACGACACCAGGTTCCAATCTTTGCAAAATTGTAAAGCATTCTCAGGAGACTGAGGAATCCCCATTTGTATTGAATGGCATGCTCCCTTAGAACCTTGGTACTGGAAGTAAAAGCTCTCCTACTAGCCAAGAAGCCGCAGAGAGATCTGCAAATAGCAACATGTTCTTGAAACGATCCTGAACAGTGTGAGAGAGGCCACTGCCATGAGTCTGTCTTCCACATGAAAAAAATGGATGTGGCAAACACATTTCTTGAAGTTGTGAATGGAAGAGATTTAGGTCTTGGCGAACGATGAGCACGGTCAATGACGGGTAACATTGTGAAGCATCAGGATGTAGAGCAGCAAAAAATCTGTAAGGAAGTTCTTTAATTTTATCGTTCCTAATGGTCTCATGAATACCCCTGAATCACGCATTATTATGCCTGGATCTATCCTCCATAAAGTCAATCTTCAGCTTCATAGGGTCCATATCTTTTCTATAGAGTTGGCGATGTCCACCAGTTCATTATGCGCAGCAGTTAGTTTGTTACTTGCAGAGGGTTGGGGGTAACTACGGTTCACTCACTGCTCCAGTGGAGGCCCGAGGAGATGTTGTTTCGCGATGCAGCTGCGACGTGCCATTTTGAGAGGCTTCCCTTGCTGGGAAGACATTTGTGAGCTTTAGTGGGCATTTCTTTGACTTGCCACAGACTATCGTCCGCTCCACCTGTTAGTGAGTTTGTGCAGGGAACTGCAAGCTCGATTAGGGCTTTTGATAGCTGGTTTGTGCCGCTAATAGTCTGACCAACACCGGAGCTGAGAGGTTGATTCCTCCTCCTTGCGTCGCTGGACACACCCCATCAGTTTATTTTTTATGATCTATACAATTAATATGATATTTAATGGTGGGACAACCCCTTTAATTTTTGTTTTGAATTGGATTATCTGGGCAGGCAGGGAGAGGAACAAATGGAAGAGGAAAAGGAGAAGTGAAAGAGCAAATGGAGAAGTGGATGAACTGAGCAGAAGTGTTAAAGATGGATTGGAGGGTTGCAAGTTTGTTAGATGATATAAATTCAGTTTTGTCTGTGCAAAGTTTGAGAAATATGAAGAAAAAAGGAGTTGATACAGTCTGGATAGTAGCAGTATATTCACACACGGCAGAATTGTTGCAGAAAATTCTGTGACTGTCCCATTAGCTGGGAGCTGCACCTAGACTTTTTGTAGCGCTGCTGATTTGATTTGAGCTACAGCTGCATTCTAAATGAATACATTAAGTAGCATGCAATCTTGTGGATTGCAGCTGTCACTCAATAGTTAAAATCAATCAGCAGCGCTATAAAAAGTCTAGCTGTAGCCCTGGCCTCTAAATTGCAAAAATTCCTGTGCATACTGCAGAAACAGCCGCATTCAGATGCATGTGACATGATTTACCTCAGCTGCAGCTTGTAGCCTCCTTCTACTGCTCCATTTTACACAGGAATCCATCTTTGGGTGCAGTCACATGCGTCAGATTTTGCTGCAGAAATTTCTGCAACTGAAAATCCGTTCCATTCGTCTTAAAAGGCTTGTTTCTGTAGCAGGTGCATGGATTTCCGCAAGTTCCATTCAGGTGAATTGAACTGATTTCCCGTTTACAAAATCTGCCAAATGTGACTGCACGTTCACACAGAGTTTTTTTTTTCAGGCAGAAAAATCTGCCTCAAAATTCCTTCAGGAATGTTGAGGCAGATTTTGACCTGTCTGCACTCTCTTTGCCGCGTCTTTTGCAGCGTTTTTTGGCCACGGCCATTGATTTCAATGGGAGGTCAGAGATGGACATGCGGAAGAAAGAGCATGTCGCTTTTTTTAAGTGGGAGTCGATTTTGGCTATTTTTTGCACGGTTTCCGTGTAAAAAAAAGCGCAAAAAAAACTCTGTGTGAACTAGCCCTTACATTGCTGATAGCAGCAGAGATCTCCTCTGATTTTACATGCTGCACATTTAGTCTCACCCCCTCATAGTGGACTCCCTTAGCTTAGAAGAAAGAAGTCCTACAGAGCAGTTAAAATCTTGTGAGACTTGGACTGCTCTGTGCTCTAGACGGCAGACAATGTAATTTCCCTTTCTTAAAAGAGTTTTTATCACTAAATTAGAGAGGAAGCTCTTAAATTTTCCTAATTCTGTATATTTGAGAGGTTTTACATTTTGAGATCACATTCAGATCGAGCAGGACACTTCATTTCCCCGCTAGCTGAAATGATCTTTTAACGGGAAGAAGAAGCGTCCGATTCCCATTGAAATTAATGGGAGGCAGAATTTTGCGGCGGATTCCGCCTGAAAAATTCCTCTGTGTGAACATACCCTAAATGTGGCACTGTTATAGGATGCCACCTCTGCTACAAGTCAGTTCATAAATTTTCTGATCTGCCAGTATTTCCTCCAGTCAACTGTAAGGGTCCTCTAACACGTCACAACGTTAGCTGCGTAAACGAGCGCCGATCAACAAGGCAGCTCGTTGATCGGCGCTCGTTTACTCCTTTCACAAGGAGCGATGTATGGGGACAAGCGCTCGTTTCATACGACCACTCGTCCCCATACATTTCTATCGTGTCGGCAGCACGTCTCCCTGTTTACACAGAGAGATGTGCAGCCGACAACGATAATATTTTCGGCTGCGTAAATGATACAGTCAGCCGATGAACGGGCTTATGCCCGTTCATTTGCTGATCGGTGCCCTGTTACTACAGGGCAATGATCGGAAACACTCGTTTGCCCGATAATGGGCCCCTGTAAAAGGGCCGATTATACTAAAGGGGGTTTTACACAGGAAGGTTATCGGGCAGACAAGCTTTAATATAACGCTGGTTGACGATAATTGCCCAGTGTAAACAGAGGGATGATCAGCAGATGAACGAGCAAACGCTTGATCACCTGCTGGTCGTATCGTTTTAAAAAAGTAAAAGATTATCATTGTCGTCATCACATCTCCCTGTGTAAATGAGCGATCAGAATAACGACCGCTCGTCCCCATCCATAGCTCCGTGTGACAGGAGCAAGCGAGCGGCGATCAACGATGTCTCGTTGATCGTGCTCGCTGCCCCGGCCAAGTGTCGGCCGGTGTAAAAGGGCCTTAAGTGCTGCTGTTGTAAAGTGGAAGCGTCTAGGAGTGATAACAGCTCACTGCTATTTTGGCTGAATGGGCACACTTAAAAATATTGTGGCGCGTTTTTACAGAAGAGAAGATGCTGTTATAGCCACAAAAGGGGCCCAACTACATATTAATGCCCATGGTTTTGGAATAACAATCTCATATAGGTGTAATGGCATGGTGTCCACATACTTTTGGCCATATAGTGTATGTGATACACAGGGAAGAATCTGTAATAATAGTTCTATAGTGTCAAAAAGCTGTGGACAGTTCTAGGAGGAGGAGTTGTGTTCCATAAATTCAGCAGCTAGGAGATCATAAAGACCCGCTATAATGGGCCGACTGGATAGACGGACCAGTTCATTCGCCATCAATTCTTTTTTGGGGTTTTTTTTATGTTACACTCAGATCACTTTTTCAGTTTTAATACATTCTGGAGACCATTAGTTTCTGACTCATAAAATCAGAAGGTTTACCTCAAGGGTATAAGGTTTCATTTCCAGATATTGGATCCTAACCAGCTAAGCTTTGTTCTTTTATCAACTTGCTTTATTCCCCTGTAATTACATTTGATGCTTGTATTGGATGCGAGCGCTGCACTCCGCAAGAGGGAGGCTGAACTGGAAAGCTCTGAAGCAGTTGCTTGTATTTTTGGCATTCTGGATTTTAACTTTCGCAATCGGGTTTTGTGTATTTAACTCAAAGAGGTTCATGACTTTAATACAAAGCTGCTCCATAAGAAGTATCGCGGACCAGGGCATCATTCAAACATGCCCCCTGGCACCAATAGGTAATGCCTGTGTTCTAGAATAGGTGCTGTCACACATAGGGTAGCATTTCCTCCTGCTCAAGCTCCAAAGTTTGTAGGCAGCGTTGGGAAAGAGTGGGTAAGGACAATTTGCACATTCTTGATTGCGGCCTATAAGTCCCTTTTTTTTTTTTTATGAAAATGTAGGGCGGTTTAAAAAAAAACAAAACTAAAAACTTTCTTTTAACTTGTATTTAGTAGAAGTCTGTCCGTCTTGTGAAGACAAAAAGAGTGTATTTGTGCTGTGTCCATTGGAATTACTATGTGCCTTGGTATTCTGCTGGTTAGGGATGTCACGATACCAGAATTTGGACTTCGATCCCGATACTTTGTGTAGTATTTCGATACCAAAACGATACTTTGCCATTTTCTGATGTGAGGCGCGAGGTGTGATGAATTTTGAATGTGCCTCACATTAATAGTAATTAACCCCATCATGTTTCTCAGTCATAATGGGTTAATGTGTGAGGTACATGATGGGGTTAATTACTATGTGAGGCACATGGAGGTTAAATTCATTACACCTCGTGCCCCACAATAAGTGAAAGAAAAGCAGTT
Organism: Rhinoderma darwinii; assembly: GCF_050947455.1. Lineage (NCBI taxonomy): Eukaryota > Metazoa > Chordata > Amphibia > Anura > Rhinodermatidae > Rhinoderma > Rhinoderma darwinii. Next base: position 173,350,318 of record NC_134687.1, on the reverse strand, counting down.
ATTTAAAAAAAATTGTTGTGCAGGTTATTACGGCCGCGCCAATACGAATGTGTATATTTTATGTATTGAGACTTATTTGAATGTTTATTGTAAAAAAAGAGTGTGTTATTTTTTTTTTAATTTAACATTACTTTGTTTTTACTTTATTTTTAAACTTTCATGTACTGGCATATATATGTCAGTACATTAGCCTGTGTACAGATAGTACACAGGCAGTTGTTAGGACATGACCTAACAACAGGAAATATGGTAAGACAGCCCTGGACCCTGGGCTGTCTGCCCATATATGGTATATCCCTCAATCGCGTCACAGGGATTTCCTGTGATGCATCCAAGGGACATCCCCCTTCTCATTTTCCCCTTGAATGCTGCGGTCTGCTTTGATTGAGGTTTCTCTAATCTCTGCCACTAGAGCGCCGTTAGAGCTGCAGCTGTGTAATACAGCCATTGCCCCGCTCCTGATAATAAGTGCGCACGCGGTCAGCCTGAGGTGGCGGACGCACTGCAAAACACCCCCATGTTCTGTCTTCAGTGCCTGCGCCGGCCGCATCACATCATGCTGACCGCGCGCGCACTTGTCAGGACTCCGGAGCGGGGCAATGGCTGTATTACACAGCCGCAGCCCCGCTCCAACAACATTCATGTGTTACAATGCTAAGCTGTGTGGCAGCTTAGTATTCAAATACATGAAATAACGGTTTCGAACCGTTTGACGGTGCACGGTATCGAAACAGTATCGAAGCTTCGATGCATCGTGCATCCCTAGTGCTGGTATCTTGCTGTGATTTAGAGACTTCCTCCAAGATAAGCACAGAGTCTTTAGAAGGTTGCAAATTGTATTGTCTCTTGATCATAAATGAAAATCTCTATAAAGACACGTTTTTATTTCTTCCAGATTTTATTAGACTTAAAGGGAACGATGACAATGCAGTCTAATCTGCGGGCTGGGCTGCATGTTATAGAGCAGGAGGAGCGAAGCAGATTGAATTCTATATTTGCCAGAAAAGATTCAGTATAACTTGTCCTTTATTCATTTAATCTCTGCTCATATTCTTTTTAGAGAATAAAAATAAATATGTGGTATGCAGAGGGTATTATATATTTCATAAATGTGTCTGCACAGTATTAAAGGGGTTTTCCCATCAGAGACATATATGACATATCCACAGGATATATCATGTCAAATAGATGCGGGTCCCACCTCTAGAACGGGGCCCCCTAAACCCTGTTCTACCCGTCTGTGTTGTAGCTGAAGAATCTGATTTCCGACCATGAATTGCTGAGCTATGCGGTTTTCGTAAGTGCCATAGAATTGAATGGTAGATACGGAAACAGCGTAGCTCGCGTGCTACACTGCTTCTGTAAGTGCCATTTACAACTATGGGAGTTACGCAAACAGCATAGCTCTGTGAGCTACGCTGTTTCCGTTTTTCATGGTCGGAAATCACTCGTTTCAGCCACAACGTAGACGGGTAGAACGGGGTTTAGGGGTCCCCGTTCTAGAGATAGGTGGGACCTGTGGATATGTCATAAATATCTCTGATGGGAAGACACATTTATGAAATATATAATACCCTCTGCATATCACATATTTATTTTCATTCTCAAGGGTATGTGCACACGCTAGCTGTCATTTACAGCTGAAAAGACAGACTGTTTTCAGAAGAAAACAGCTGCGTCGTTTCAGCCGTAAAAGCTCCTCCTCGTATTATGCGAGGCGTCTGTGACGCTCGTATATCTTGAGCTGCTCTTCATTGAGTTCAATGAAGAACGGCTCAAATTACGTGGCAAAGAACCCATTCAAATGAATGGGCAGATGTTTGCCGACGTATTGTAGCCCTATTTTCAGGCGTAAAACGAGGCATAATACGCCTCGTTTACGTCTGAAAATAGGTCGTGTGAACCCAGCCTTACAGGATATGAGCAGAGATTAAATGAATAAATGACCCTTTAACATGGTGGCTGATTTACAATTTATATATAAAATGGCAGGTCAACAGAAAGTGATCCAGGTGATGAAAGGGAAGGCAAAGTTTGTTCTTGCATGTCTTGGATTGTGTTAAGTAGAGATTAATGGCAGAACTTGCATGCAGGTAACCTTACATGTTATATCCGATCTTTCAAGGTTTTTCTGCAAACCTTCAAATTTGGCATTCGTGTGGTCACCGCTTATATATTTGTGGCCTTTCTAGTGTTTAAAACGTTCTCCGAGCTGATTGATCATTTTCTTCTGGTGATTTGTGCGTAACATTCTCTATAACCCTATTATTAAGGATTTAAAAAGAAGTTAATATTTTTCTTTTTGCTTTTTTGCCGAGATGTAAACCAAAATATGACCTTGAATTAAATACTTTGCACCAACTTATTTTTTTTTCTTATGTTAAGGAGAGAAGAAAGAGAAGAAATCAGTGGCCACAGATGAGGACATAAGACCTGTTGATGTATCTCGATTGGACCTGCGTGTTGGCTGCATTATCTCCGCCAAGAAACATCCAGATGCCGACTCGCTGTATGTAGAAGAAGTAGATGTAGGAGAAGCAGCTTCAAGGACTGTTGTCAGTGGCCTTGTGAAGCATATTCCTCTAGAGCAGGTATATGGTAGTGTATTAGACTATATATATATATATATATATAGAATGATGGTTTTGAATATTTATCTTTTACAGTTTGAACCCACATAATATTTATACATGGTTTCAACCTACGGTGTACATAAAGAAAAGAGGCCAGATATCAAAGATCACAATGGGGCTGCCTTCTGGTGCTGGTTAACGCCACCACACCCCTTACCACCTGAGACAGGAGTACAGGTGCTGGTTTGTCCCCAATCTCTTTTGCATTATCTATGGGTTTATTCCCCGCTACCATTTTAAGACCCGGAAAGTGGTGATCCCTGCCCGATTCTCAGCACCCATTAAAGGATGAAGTCAACCTGAGCTGGGCCCATTACTGCCACATGGGATGCCGGTTGGTACGTACACTCGTGGATTAAAACACCATTTATGATTTTTCAAAATTCCAGTCCCTAAAAATTGATGGCCTATCTTCAGGATAGGCCATCAATAGTACTCACTTTAATGGGAGAAAACTGCAATACCTGTGAGTCACTGCTACATGTGTGTCGATGATTCACAGTGAGCAAGTAGAAATGAAGGGGAAGCAGCGCTCATACGTGTGATTCACCCACTTCGAAACAGCTGATCGGCGGGAATCTGACCCCGACCCATCAGCCATCGATGGCTTATCCTGAGGATAGGCCATCAGTTTTCAGGGACTGGAAAACCCCTTAAATGCTGCTTTTGTTATAGATAAAATGTTGCAGCTTATTTTTTCAATTTTCTTATAGTACCTATAGAGGAAGATTAAGGAGTACTTTTCAACTTTGGAACTATGTGTGTAAACCTGGGCAGATGCCAGGGGTCACTGGGCTTGTGGTGACATTGGTCCCTTGGTTATTTATTTGCTGATCAAACCAAGGGTGGGTGGACTATTACTCAGTTGACTAAGGAGCCACATACATTTGAAGCCAGCCCTGTGTTTCCTCACAAGTTAATGTACAGGAACTGTAATGTGAAATACTCTTCTCCGGCCTCTTGGCTTACATTTCCAGTTTTACTTCTTCGTTGCGTGCGTGGTCCTCCCAAAATAATACTTTTTTTTTCATTCATTAGGTTGTTAAACTGAATTTAGATTTGTATTCCTTGTTTAAGTATACAATGATTCATTTGTGTAGTTTGATTCATCAAGAGTTTTTTATTCTTTTTCCTTCAACAACTACAATGATGAACAGTTCGGCTTCGTTCACATCTGCGTTTGAGGCTCCGGTAGGGGCTTCTGTTGCAAATCCAGCCGAGAATGTAGAAAACTACGGATACCTCGATGGAACCCATTAAAGAGAAGCTTCCGGTTTTTCCCTTATTCTGCTTCTCTGACGGAGCAGAGCAACGGAATGGCAAATGCTGGTGTGAACACAGCCTTATTTTTGTGTCATAAGATCCATTTATCCCCGTCTAATAATATTTTAAATAATTTTTTTTTGTTCTAAAACTAATATATACACATTTCTCTATGAAACCAGAATTCATGCATTTTAGTTTTGCATCTGCTTCATCCCTGTTTTATGAACCTTTGAATAGGGGAAGAATAGGTTCTAATTTGAAGGCTATTTTGTCTTTTTCATTTTTCCCCCATGGGGACCAGTCTTTTATGACTACATCCTTAGTGCCAAGATTAATGTTAACCTTGGGAACGATTACAAACTGCTGATCAATATTCCTCAGAGGGCAGCAGAGAGGATCGGTGGGCTGCCAAGTCATTCAAGTAATTAGATAATTGTCTCTGATGCTTGCTTGAGCTTTAAAATAAATACATGCATAAATAATAAGGAGCACCTGGGAAATAAGAAGAAAAACTGCACTTGATGTGAATCATGTGGTCCTAAGTACAGATATAAAACAACAACAGAAACATAAAACATCTGGTCAATTAGCTTTTATAGTCGTAGATCTTCATCATTGCTATAAATACTCTAAGTTAAGGTATCTATCAAGGAAAATCATTTTCCAGCTATAGGGAAAATGGAGCATTTTATTACTGGTATGTGCATGCTGACTGAAGTGGTGGGGCTTATAGAAGTCCATTTTCTCCCTATTTTTTTTTACATTCCCTTTAACCACGAGTTTCCTGAAGGTGAACTGCTCAGCTTGCTGAAAGAGACACCAGGGAAAGCAATTTCTCAGAGAGCAAAATGGCCACTAAATCAATCTTCAGATGGCGAATAGTAAAATGGCAGGATTGACTAGGAAACGTTTACTTATTAAGCAAGGTTCCGGAATGGAAAAAACGAAATCTATGTACGTGTTAGTGGCCACCCAGAAAAGTACACGCTCATGAAATTGGTATCTCATTGATTCAGGTTTACAATACAAAGTCTGAAAAATGTTTTCGATTTACTTTAGTTTTCTTCTGTTTTTGTTTTAAAGAGGCTCTGTCACCACATTATAAGTGCTCCTACATAAGGAGATCGGCGCTATAATGTAGGTGGCAGCAGTGCTTTTTATTTTAAAAAATGATCTATTTTCACCACTTTATTGGCGATTTTAGCTTTATGCTAATGAGTTTTTCAATGGACAACTGGGCGTGTTTTACTATTGACCAAGTGGACAGAGGAGTGTATGACGCTGACCAATCAGCATCATGCACTTCTCTCCATTCATTTACACAGCGCATAGGGATCCTGTTAGATCGCTATGTGCTGTCTTATACTTACACATTAACAATACTGAAGTGTTTAGACAGTGAATAGACATTCCCATGGGATGTCTATTCACAATCCCGACACTTCGTTTCTGTGGTAGATAAAGCCGAGCAAGCGTAATCTCGTGAGATTACGCTGTAGATGACAGGTTACAGCGAGATTCCGCTTTGCTCTGCTGTAACTACCACAGAAACATTAACGAAGTGTCGGGATTGTGAATAGACATCCCGTGGAATGTCTATTCACTGTCTAAACACTTCAGTATTGTTAATGTGTTAGTATAAGACAGCACATAGAGATCTAACAGGATCCCTATGCGCTGATTAAATGAATGGAGAGAAGTGCATGATGCTGATTGGTCAGCGTCATACACTCCTCTGTACAACGCCCACTTGGTCAATAGTAAAACACGCCCAGTTGTCCATTGAAAAACTCATTAGCATAAAGCTAAAATCGCTAATAAAGTGGTAAAAATAGATCGTTTTTTTAAATAAAAAGCATTACTGTCACCTACATTATAGCGCCAATCTCCTTATGTAGGAGATGGGGCACTTATAATGTGGTGACAGAGCCTCTTTAAATGTAACTTCCAAGCATTCCAGTTTTCGCTCTTCATTCTGCGGTTTGCTGACAATGACTTCATAACACTAGGTTTCAAAGTTTACAGAAAAGTTAAAGTGTACGTATTTTTAAATGCGTAATACATGTAAATAGATGAAACTTTAATATATAGTATTAGCGGGGAAATAACCTATTTCTGACATTCCAGTAGCCTCTAGTTCACTTTTCCTTGCCTGCACCCTCTTTGAAATATTCAGGAACCCCTGCAGTGACCAAAACATAACTACGGTGTAAAATCGTAAGCAGAAAACTAAGAATAGAGGGATGCAGCTGCAGCCTGTATGTGAAACTATGTACTGTGAGAGGGGGGAGGGAGCAGCAGGAGGGGACATCTCATAAGCTCAGAATCTATGGCTCTTACCTTATGCAAGGAGGAGACCACCCACTCAGTAACGTACATTTACAGAAACCAGCAGAGGGAATGGAAAAAAACCGATATATGGTGGTTGTGAACCACATCTCACAGTAGTGGCCAAAATTGTAGAAGCCTTTTGAAAAAAGTGCAAGTTTGATAACTCGTAACACACTTTTTTTTTTTTTTTTTTTTTTTTTTTTTATAATACCATCAAATTATATATCATTGCAAAGATAATTTCATGTAGAATGTAATGCAACACATTTGTAATGATCTGAGTTCTACCAAAACTTTTGAGGAGGTTTAAGAAGATTGTCACTATAAACCAAACTGGTAAGGGCAGGAAAAGGTGCACAACAGCAGGTGGTGATGGTTATAAGACTGTGTCTATGTAACAGAAGAAAATCATCTGTGTCTATACAACGTTAACTGTCTCAATGTGTTTTGAAGTTGCGTGCACGGACTGTTCGGCGCAGAATGAATGACTAGATGCTAGAATTCCACGAAAATGTATTTTTTTATCACTCAAACAGAGATTAAAAAGATTACAGTGGGCTAAAACCCATGTTAACTGGGCAGAGGAACAATGGGACGGAATAATCTGGAGTGATGAGACCAGCATTTCGCTATTCGGTAGTGATGGCATAAAGTACGTAAGGAGAAGATTTGTCCTCCGCTCACACTCCACGAATACACCGCAAAACAAATGCACGAGTTCAAACAAAAACTAAAACCAGTTATTACAATTCAACATATGTTAGATATCTGTGCACATTGTGTTTTGCATGGGTGTTGCACTTAATGCTAGTAGTGAGAGGTGAGCTGGGATCTCTAGTCCTCCCTCACTTCATATGAGATTTATGTGTGTCTTTTTCAATCGTAAGGACACTATAAACGTAATGGGGTTTCATTGTCGATGTAATATGGATTATATGAAATGTATTGTGAAAAATTCACGTAGATTTATATATAACAATAGAGTAAGAAAAATACTATGGTAGTTAGGTGAAGCCATAGTGAAAAAAAGTACTAAATATCTGATGTATCATTGTACTCTTTTTTAGGATACTTTTTTAGGTTGTTTTTATTGTATGTGTTATTAAGTGTTGTAGAAGTGGCCTATAAGAGAAGACCTCTGTTATACACCCACATGACCCAGGAAGAAACCGTCAAGGCGAAAACCAGGAATGGGTCCATGTGAGGCGTGCTGCTTGCATTGTCATGAAAAAGCGCTGTTTTTATTCATGTTTGTGAGTGTAATAAAACCCCCTTGTTTTAACTGTTCATCTGGAGTTGCGGAGTTACACTATGTTCGGGCCTACAGTGTGGAGCGGAAGCATTCGGGGAGACTCGGTTGTTTTTTTTTTATCTGAACGGAGCAAACACTGGAAGGAGGTTTGGCCTGAAAAACCTATTTCTCTGCACTGCTAGAGTAAGATCACTCACACCTTTACTACAAGCTGGAGATGAAGGGAGGACAGTCCCTGAGGTGAATTGTTTGTGTGAGCTGAGGACCTCTTTTGATTTCGTTTGGAAGTTTTTTGGACTTTGTCTTTGGACCTCGAGCTCCATTTTGCTTTTTTGTGGAGTCCCGTGGTTACTAGTTGCATCTGGCAGTGAAGCCATATGTAATTTCCATCTCCCAGAGATCAGCACAGCACGAAAGCCTGTCCTGTTCCTGTTTTGGTGAGGTGAATGAGTGGCTAGGGTCTGGGCTCTTAGAACCCCCACCGTTCACTGGCTGCTAAGTGTTCTCTAGAGATTTGCAGCTCTGGCAACTTTGACTCCCGTCGTCTTCTCCCAGCTTTAGGGGAGCTGAAAATGACCAATGGACATGCATTATAAGTCTTTATGAGTTTTGTGTAACTAGGTAAGCTTTAAGAGACCCTTCAGTCTCCCAGTAAAACTTGAATATGGGGCAATGTTATAGTTACAGTTACCAAATGTACATATTAATATAATATGCTCCCTGCCTACAGCACAGTGTTTGCAGGCTCGATGTTCTTTTGTGGGTGATTACGGAAAAGCTTGAGACGTTATTGGGAGCTAATAAGAATGCACTAACCACCTTACTATTTTTATTTTAAGTGGTTTATTCCACTAAACACATTTATGGTCTATACCCAGTATATGCGATAAATGTCTAAAGGGTAGAAAAGGAGAAATGGGTCCACTGACCCCCAATCCGAGTGTGGAGCCGCTGCATCCAGGCAGATCTTGTTCGGCTGCTTCCTTAACTCCCTCAGACTAGAATGAAGAGAGCCATGGTCATCTCTCCATTCAATCTTCATGTGAATGCAGCGGCTTGTGGCCACAGGCGGATTAAGGGCAGGGGAAGCTGTGGATATGCCATAAATGTCTTTTTGGGAACTCCCCTTTTAACGGCTATGTACACCTTGAAATGGATTTATTGTATTTTTTTAAATTAAGTCAATGAGCTTTGTGATTTGAATCACTGTTTTCTAATTAACTTTTATTAAATGTTTAGCTTTTTACAATAAAGCTTCTATGTATCCTATATAGTTCTGACTGCACGCGGTTTCCCCAGTCCCCGATGGCATCACCAGGTAACTTGGTGGCCCAATCAAAGGGGGAATCTCCTTTGGTAGAGCAGGATCTAGGTTGACATTCGACAGCCAAGCGTCCTCTCCATTGTGAAAATATGGCGCTGTAGAATAGGGCCCTTAATGACCGCTGTAAAATGTGTTTTGGTAGTCATTAAGAGGTTAATGGCCGTTTTTCTCTCCGTTAAGTCTCTGCTAGCGCTCATTTTTGTTCATATTAGGATCTTCCAATGTCTTGGGGAGAGAGTAGGTAAAGGCTGTGAATTAGTTTTCCTTCCGAACATAACTTCAAGGGAAATATTCCTGCTGTGAGCCATCGTAAACTTTGGATTGAGTTACAAGTAAAGGAAGAACTCATTTTCATTCAGATGTTTTGGAAGTTTTCTTTCGGCTGTATAATAAAATGCAGCTATATCTTATTTCTGGCAGGAAAAACATGAAAGTACAATGGCTGGATCAATACAACCCAAACCGTTTTTTTTTGTGTGTATTTTGGCCTTTTGTGTTCTCCCTGAACATGTGCTGAAAAATTTAACATTGTTACAGTGATTGGATTTGGGCACATACAGGATTTTGTGTTTTCAATTTGTTGACACTTTTTTTATGTATGTAAGATGGATTATGTGCTTAGCCCCATCCGGAGTATGGTAAAGCTTTATCCCACATACTAGACCTTCACAAATAACTTTTTTTGAACCTCCGCTGTGTAGAAATAATAAAAACCTCTGTGCCTTTATATTCCATTTAGAGGCGCATCACATGATACATTACTTTTCTTATTGTTATGTTCTTCTAGAGTATCCTTAAGGGAACCGTAGCACCTTCATATGCAATACTGTGCTGAAAGAGATATCCACTTACTAAGCACTTATGTCTTTAAGAATTGACTGTGGTTATGGTTGCTTTAGATCTGTTAGGGCTAAATACCTCTATCCTACCCTGACATCCTTTTTTTCTTATTATTATTATTCTTCTGTAGTTCAAGTGTATTTAAATGTTTGACAAACTTCTGACGTGTCATAGAGACATGTCAGAAGTTTGGATTGGTGGGGGTCCGAGCACTGAGACCTCCACCAATCGCTAGAACGAAGCAGCTGAAGCCCTCGTGTAAGCACTTTTTCCGGAAAGCCGATGTATCGGAGTACGGGCTCATAGACTTTCTATTGAGTCCGTACACCGATACATTTATTTCCGGAAAAAGCCGAACAGACACGAAGCGGCTCAGCACCCACACGAGCACTTCAGCTGCTTCGTTCTAGCGATTGGTGGGGATCTCACTGCTCGGACCCCCACTAATCCAAACTTCTGACATGTCACTATGACATGTCAGAAGTTTGTCAAACGTTTAGCTACACTTTAAGCCCGCAATACAATCTGTTTTCGAAGTTGGGGCAGCGTGGAAAGGGTTACAATGGTCCTTAGTTGCAAACGTGGTACTCGTATGTTACTATGACTTTCAGAAAATCTCTTCCCTACAGGTCCAGTATAGGCACAGGGGTAGTCTAAGACTGTGCTGAAGCCTGTATTGGACATCAGCACAGTCTTTGTGAATGACTTATTTTAATCTGAAGCCGAAAGGTGACTTGCAGGGGAACCGAGGCGAGATTAGCATTTATTTACTTATTTATTAGCCCCCACCAGTGCTTAAATGGCTATTCCAGCCAAAAATGATAATCCTATTGCAGAATATTCATATAGTAGGTAATAGTCACCTATTTAAAGCTCATCAATCATTAAAGAGGTATTCTATCCACTGGATAGGTGATAAGTGTCAGATCAGAGGAGGGCTGGCTGAGGGAGACCGCTGGGACACTCACCGATCGCTAGAACGGGAGATCAGATTCCCCCGTTCTAGCGATCGTGGGGGTTGCAGCAGTTGAACCCACACTGATCTAACATTTATCACTTTTCCAGTGGCTAGAATACATCTTTAATATACAATGAGCTTTAAATAGGTGACTACTACGTACTATATGAATATTCTGTAATAGGATTATCATACAGGATCTTGGTTAGGGGCTTTTAATGTCTTGTGAACCATTTGTTTAATAGAGTGTGTGCTATAGTAGACATTGTATCTCTTTTATACGTTCATTATTTCACTTAGATTTTATGGTAGCGTCTCTGTATTTTATTCTTTACCATCGGTTTGTCAACCAGTGTTGTCTTCATTTTATAGATGCAGAATCGGATGGCAGTGTTGCTGTGTAACTTGAAACCTGCCAAAATGAGAGGGGTACTGTCTCAAGCCATGGTAATGTGTGCCAGCTCTCCAGAGAAAGTGGAAATATTGGATCCCCCCAGTGGAGCAGTCGCTGGAGATAGAATTACCTTCCAGGGATTCCCAGGTAACCTTTGATTGCTCATGCTAGAAAACCAATTATTTCTATCTGAATACATTCCACAGCAGAATCCTGAAAGGCTATGGCCCCTTCTGCAACCATTTTTTTATTTATTGCTGTAATGCTTCTAAAATCAAATAAAAATTAAAAAGTGAAACAACGTTGCAAATAGTCTTGCTATTAAATATATTTTCAGATGAATTTGTGTCTGCAGCTCCTATGCAGACTTATGTGTCTCCATTGTGACAGACTACAAACAAAACCCTGTGTAGTCTGATCCTGCAGTCATAACCCTTCTTCCAGCTGTGCTTTACTTCTACTAACCTACCTGGATGTATGTAGGGGGCACTTAGAAGCGAGTATGTCCACACAGTAGTTTGAAACTACAAAGATAGAAGCTGTAGACACAAAAGAGTAAGGCTGGGTTCACACAGAGTTTTTTGCAGGAGGAAAATCTGCCTGAAAATTCCGTTTGGAATTTTGAGGCAGATTTTGCTCTGCCTGCACGCCGATTTTTGCTGCGTTTTTTTGCCCGCGGCCATTGAACACTGCGGGCATAAAACGCAGCGAAATACGCTTTCTCTGCCTCCCATTGATGTCAATGGGAGATCAGAGGCGTAAACACCCGAAGATGGGGCATGTCGCTTCTTTTTCCCGCGAGCTGGTTTTCCCGCTTGCGAGAAAAAAACACCTCCGCCTCCTGTTGAAATCAATGGGAGGCATTTTCGGCCGTTTTTTGGCGCGTTTTCCGACGCGGTTTCCGCGTCAAAAAACTGTGTGTGAATTGGCCATAAGACCTTTTTATTCAAGACTGTTTGCAATATTGTAAAAGTTCAGTACTCCAGTAGCCCTATATTCAATAGATTGGATTTGTGGAAGAGATATTCACTTACAATGCACTGGATATATTTAATCTTAAAATTGACTGTAGTGAATTGCAGAGCTGTACAGAACCGTTTAAGCCTCAAAACTGCTGACAGATTCCCTTTAAAGCGTACCTGTCGTTTCAGGTGACTTTTCAGAATAAACTGTCGTGTGTGTGTGTGTGTACATAAGGAATAACACTATTTATGGCCATTATATGACTTATTTTTATCATTTTTTTAGCAGTTTTCCCCTCTGCAGGCTTTATCTCTAATTCTCCGTTCTCCCTAAACTAGTGGGAGCGCTCCCCCCGTCGTGACTGACAGGCTGCTGTGCATGCACGTATACACAGCATCATGTCAATCATCGGCTGGGGGGAGTGCTCCCCTCATGAATACAGCGGCTCATAACTCTCACGCCTTTGTATTCTTTCACTGATCCCATTAGCCAAATGGCACTTTTTTTTTTGTCCCGTTTTGTCTGCGAGGAGTACAGACCTGTAGCTGTAATATGCTGCACCTATATAGGACAGCACATTTAGCTGACGATCCGCTTTAATGCTTGTATCCTAATGCTCACAAGTTAAACGTAACCAAAAAATCCAGATTCACAGACTCATATAAAAAAAAAACCCCAAGTAAAAATAGTTGTTAGTGTCACTAGGGTTCTTATTTAAAAGAAATGTCAGCAGAGGCGTCTGAGAGGGTAATATGCTTGTCTCTAGGGAGTTTACTATGCTTTCCTGCACATGGTGATGCTGCTGCAGATTCAACTGTACCCTCTCGGACGCCTGGAGCCGATGTGTTTTCTCTCGTCCGACGCCAAGGTTGAAGGACCTGTGGGTGACCTCATCGTTCCCACCCAGCTTCTTTCACTGCAGTCACACAGCGTGACGTCACCCACAGGTCCTTCAACCTTGGCGTCGGAAAAGAGAAGACACATCGGCTCCAGGCGTCCAAGAGGGTACAGTTGAATATGCAGCAGCATCACCGTGTGCAGGTAAGCATAGTAAATTCCCTAGAGACGAGCATATTGCCCTCTCGGACGCCTGGAGCCGATGTATCTTCTCTGACCGACGCCAAGGTTGAAGGACCTGTTGTTGACCTCATCGTTCCCACCCAGCTTCTTTCACTGCAGTCACACAGTACACGCCCAGTTGGTAAAACGAGAAGACACGCCCAGTTGTCCATTGAAAAGCAAATTTGCATAAATATAAAATTGCTCATAATTTGGGCAAAAATGATAGTTTAAAAAAAAAAAAATGTGTCGTGTTCCTGACTTATCTAGGCTTCCAGTAAAGGCCCTTTAACACCGGCCAATAATCGTCCGATGCAGCAAGCTCATTTGCTCCTGTCACAAGGAGCAATGGATGGGGACGAGCGGTCGTTATTCTGATCGCTCGTCCCCATATGTTATTACCATGTCGGCAGGGCGTGTCCTTGTTTACACAGGAAGATGTGCTGCCGACAACGATAATATTTCACTTTTTTAAAACGATACGATCAGCAGATGATCGAGTGTTTGCTCGTTCATCTGCTGATCGCTGCCCTGTTTATACAGGGCAATTATCGGCAATGAGCGTTATATCAACGCTTGTCTGCCCCATAGTCGCCCAATGTAAACCCCGTTAATGCAATAGAGCTGTGTCATTAACGCACCAACCCTCTAATAATATTGAGATGATTCTTCTCATCCGGTGCCTGTTCATACATCAAAGCTGAAAAATGAGCTTATTGTGACTTCTCTAGTGCTAGTGTGAAAACTGCTTTATATACATACAAATAAAAAAAAACACCAACATTTTTGAAAAAATGTGTAAAATAAAAACCTTTAATATATGTCATTTTCTGATGATACATTCCCTTTAAGATGCTGCAGTCAGTAGTGATCGTAGCGTCTAGATGATGTAAATAAAGGCAGGGTGCTCCCTTTGTCCTTTGATTGTTTTAATGTGATCATGTGATCGGTGGTTAAATATGGCAACCAGGACAGGCACTAATGCATTCGAATATATAGGTATCCCAATGCATCATATGTTCAAAATTTAATGCAGAAGTAAAAGTCCCGTAGTAGGAAAAACAAAAATGAAATAAAATTATTTTTAAAAAAAAGTAAGACAACAGAATGAATACAATGGGAGGAATTTATTAAGACTGGCGTTTTATACGCAAGTCTTAAACTAAAGTGCAATGGTGTGAAATGCACCAAATTTATTATTAGGCGGCTCCTCTTAAAGGGAACCTGTCATCTATATTATGTTGCCTTTACTGAGGGCTGCATAATGTAGTAACAGACACGTTGATTTCAGCGGTCTGTCACATGAAATTGTTTTGAAGAACTTATATTCAGAGCCCGTGCAGCGCCGCCAGACAAGAGTCACGGTTATTCATGATCTGCTGCTCCCTCCTCCCACTTACTGCTGCTTGACAGATTTTTTCCCAAAGCACAGTAAGGGTAGGAACACACTAGGCGTAAACACTGCAGATCTCCCGCAACGGATTTAATTGCGGAAAATCTGCAGTGTATTACAGTAGCAGCAGTGTGGTTGAGATTTCAACAAATCTCATCCTCACACAGCGGGAAAAAAGCCGCCAAAAAACGCACATAAATTGACTTTTGTTGCGGTTTTGTCAGCCGAAGCATGTGAATTAATCCTGCGGAATCGTTTCTCTTGTGTTGCAGGTTTTCCCTATTGAATTCAATGGGATGCTTAAACCTGCAACAAAGTGGTCTGTGTTGCGACATTTGCGGCGTAATCACAGCGATTCTGCCACAAAAATCGCAAGTAAGAAAAAAAACACCCAGAGTTCACCGCTTCTCCAGTCACGGCATCCTGGGATGATGTTTCATCACATGTGACTGCTGCAGCGGTCACATGGCCTGCAACATCATCCCAGGAGGCCGGACTACGCACAGAAGAGAGGGAGGGGGTAAGTATGAACGTTTTCTTCTTTCTTTTTTTTTCCAGCGCTGCTTTCCGCAGCGGAAATTCTGCCTGAAAAAAATGCACCACAGTGAGGTGCGATTTTTTTTTTTAATTAATTTTTTTACTGCATTCCCTGCGGTGCTCAGGACGGATACGCTTTGTAGCTTGATGCAGCGTATCTACCCTAATAGGGGGAAATCTGTCAACATTGGTGAGTGGACGGAGGGAGGAGCACTCTTCTCTGGTGGCGCTGCCCAGGCTGTAAGTTCTTCAAGACTGTTTCACTTTAACAAATAAGTGACAGACCGCTAAAATCAGTGTGTCTGTCACTACATTATTCTGCCCTCCGTTAGGGCCACCTAATGTAGATGACGGGTTCCCTTTAAAAAATGTGTCACTTTCTGGTCTTTCTTCGAGTCAGGGAAGCAAATCTAAGCCTACTATGAGCAGGTGTAGATTTTCAGATTCTTGTGGTGTAAGAATACATCTGTCAGACTGATGGTGACTGTGCCCCTCGTATTAAGTTGAAAATTGAAGTGCAAATATGGTGTGCGCCAAAATTAGCTTCTTTTCTATACTACAGAAATGGCGTAAATCGATTGCTAAATCCTCTCATTGTTTCCAAGAAAATTGCTTTTATTGAATAAAAGTGATTAAACACATACATATTTCGCATTCCCATAAACGTAACAAACTATAGCATAAAATTAAAATATTTATACTGCAGGTGAATAATTTAAAACCATTCTGGTGGTAGCATTTGGTAGCATGGCCATGACACCAGTTTAATGCGTTACAAGTGGAATATCTCATTTGTTTTTATTATTGGCTTTCAATCTAAACTTTGTTGGTTTCTTGAAAATCAGCTTATGGTTGGAATCACCCATGCAGTTTATGTGGCCATTTTTGATGCAGTTTTTTATTAGCCAAACACAGGAATGGGTCTAAAAGAGAAGAGATGTAAAATTGCGGTCTGAACTGCAAAAACGTGTGGCCATAAGGATCTGTTCCATAACCCTTCCCGCCGCAGCCATTTTTTTCCTCCCCATCTTCCAAAAGCCATAACTTTTTTTTATTTTCCCATCGTTAAAGTCGTATGAGAGCTTTTTTGTTTTTTGCGGGACGTGATTTTCACGGCCCCGTTTATTGTAAGGTAAGTTGTAGTGGGAAACTGAAAAAAAAAATCTTTATGTGGGGAATGGGAAAAAAACAGCGATTCCTAAATTTCTTGGGGAGTTTAGTTTTTACGTCGTTCACTGTGTGGTAAAAACGGCATGTTAACTTTATTCTGTGGGTCATTCTGATTACGGCGATACCAAATTTATATAGGTTTTTTTATGTTTTACTACTTTTATGTTATATTGTAAGAGTTTGGAAGTATACAGACGTGGCCATACCAGTTATGTTCATTTATTTTTTTACGTAAGGGAAAATCAGAAAAGTTTTTTTTTTCCACTTTTAATACATTGACTTGAACTAGCGATATACTGCAATACTAATGTTATAATGGCAGGGCTTTATAGGAGTACAAAGATGGAAGACATGGGGGCCTTCCAGGCTGCCATGCCAACCATCGGAACACTGCGATCGCGCAGGGGGGATACAATGTCATGGGGCTGCCGCCCAGTTTCTAACCACTTGATGTTGTGGTCGCTTATGATCCCGGTATCTAAGGGGTTTAAACGAGTGGGAGTCCGCTTGTTACACTGAAGTGTTAGCCGTTTACACACGACTGACACACTCGTTCAGCCTGTGAGCTCGCTCCATACTCCGCCACCCAACCTGTGTCGTATATGTACGGTGGATGTCAGGAAGGGGTTAATAGCCGCAGGATTTTGCAGGTAACCAGCAGTTTTACCTACAACCCCGCAAGACTATTAAGAAGCAATTTGATAACTACGTGATACAGCATGCCGGCGCAGGCCTGATTAGTAGACAAGTCAATGCCGCTCCGTGGGGCCTTACCCTTATACTTTTCCTTATTTTTGGATCTCTTCCTGGTTTTCTGCACCAAAAAGGCATGAAAACTGCATACAGAAAGTGGAATGATGTGCGTCAACCAAAGATATACAGTAGCCCTGGCTAAAGAAATGCACAATGTGTGAGCCCCAACGCATGAGAAGCACATGGATGCTAGTGGTGCACAACTTTCCATCGAGTTTTAGTTACGCAAACTGCCATACTGTATACCTCACATTGGCTAGAGGAACCTGGGTCCAATAGTTCATATTATTCGTGAGAACATGAACCCAATATCTGATGGAATTCATCTGTTTTTGTAATAACTAATATGCAGCCGGGACAATTTGATAGAACATCTACTCTACTCTTTGAGTCTATCTTGGTTGCAATGCCTTCCCATATGTTCTCAACAGCTGCATTTTCCTTCTCATCTGTATGGAAAGTAATTGGCACAGACATTGTGTTTCCATTTTTATTTTTTATTTTTTTTGCTGCAACAACTGAGGATCTGTCTGTCTGTTTCTCATATTGTTGCTATGTGAGGATGGAGGATTCATCAGACGTAAAACATTTCCAGCCCCCTTTGTGATCTCGGATACACAATGGTGCGATTTAATGAGGTGCAGAACAAGACCTTATTAGCTAATAATCCAGATAGCAGTGACTTCAAAAACAAAAGCCAGTGTCATAGACTGTGAAAGCAGAAAAACTCTAAGTTCACCTACTTCGTCTTTGCAGTCCAGGCACTATGTGTAAGCATAATGTAAATGACCACGTCCTATACTTTCATAGAGCAAAGAGGAAGCACTTGAGGCAAACATGAACAAGGAATGTCACCTTATTATATTTTACTCATTTCAAATCTATATTGGAACGTACGAGTTATTTTTATTTATATTTTCCTTTTTTCATTACTATGGGGGCAGTCATCTTGCCAGAACAGTTCCAGGGATTTGTTTTACAGCAGCCACGTGGATATTAGAAAATGACCTATTGACTTCTATGTGACAATCAGAGATCACAATGCAGAGGGAATAGAATTTTCCAAGTTGTCTGTATCTCCTATCAGTGATGTCATCCTGTGCTATCTGCCACCAGCTTTATAACACAGTTATTACATTTTTATTGTAACCCTTCCAGTGATGATAATGAGATGACTTTTTCAAAGTCTTAGTGGCCAGTGTAAAAATGGCAATATTTCCGGATTCATTTTTTGTAGTTAATGACCTAGAAAAGTAAAAAAGAAAAAAACCACACACACACACAAGAAAAAAAAAAAAAGGTGAAACTTAAAGGGAATGTGTCACTAGAATTTTTTTTAGTTTTTTATTAGTTAAACAGTTATTATTTAAGTGATTGCACATTGTTTTAATTTTTTTAATTTTTTCACAAGTCCGGAAATATAAATTCGATTCTAATTTATACCATTTCCATGTGCTGGTCACTAGAGGGAGCAGTTCCCAAAATTGCAGCATGGTCAATGTGGTAAAGCAACCTCATTGATTTATGTTGCAAATTTGGGGTGGACACACTCTCTCTAGTGTCCTCACACAATCCCCCCTCCCTTCTTCTGGCTAGTGCCTGGAGAAGGAGGGGTTTGAATCTTCAAACCTCCTACACTGTGTACCGCCATTTTCTGAGCGACTGCACAGTGTAGGAGGATTCGATACAGTGCTCAGCAGACAGTATAACACAAACATAATACACACATCACATACACGAACATAAATTACCTTCTCCTGCCTCCGCTCCTACTCCTTGCGCCTTCGCTTCCTTGACCATATGGCCGGAAGCCGCAGCCGGAAGTCGTCATTTTACTGTCCAGCAGCGGCTTCCGGTCCACATGAAAATGATGCCGGATTTCGCTCTGCGAACGAGCTTCGTTTTGGTCTGTGTGGGAGCGGCACATGCATCGTTCCCACACAGACGGCATACGCTTCAGAGAATGGAACGGCTCCCGTTCGCATTCTCTATGGGGTTGTATGTGCCGTATTCCATATTCGTTCATGACACCTTCCCTTTAACTTGAACAATGGGTAAATACCGGGTGATAGATAAAACGTGTGCATAAGTCTAGTTTCACACGGACTTAAAATTGCAACATTTTAAATGGGATTTCTGAGTTGAGGACAAACCTATCTAAAGTCATAAAATGTAAATTAACTTTTAACCCCTTCCCAATGTATTACGTATACCTACATCATGGCCGGGTAGGGGAAGTATGGAGCGGCCTCACAGACGACCCCCTCTAGAAGCCCATCGGCCCTCCCACGGGGTGCCGATGATTAACACATTGCAGCCTGGTCTGCCATCTTTGTACTCCTTCAGGGTTTAATCCCTTAATGATGCAGCCTAGTTTGGGCCTTAAAGGGGTTTTCCCATGAGGGACATTTATGACATATACACAGGATGTGTCATAAGGAGGTCTAATAGGGGTTTCAGTTTGTACAAACGGTCAAAACTAGGGTCATCTCGGGGTGGGCACTGCGCATTATCCGCATAATGTAAGAAGCAAAGTATTGCCTCATAACGCATCCTGCACATGGCCATACGGTACATCGGGGTGTGGTATAAGATGTCCATGCTCCAGTAGGTACTAATGGATGGCTTTTTTAGAAGTCCCATGTTCAAGTGCAGTCCCCAGAACTCTGCTGCGTCTACTGGGGTCCACCTGAGGGATTGGGCATAAAGTGATGTGGGCGATCTTAGTGATATACTATTGGACATATAAATTTGTCTGGGACATCATAAGCTCTATAAAGTCATCAGTGCAGAAGAACTTGGAAAAAGTCCATCTCACTGAGCCCTGCCGTATTCCATTTTATCCCCGGGCTGCCCGTGTACTCAGGGATTTGGGGCTCATAATTGTCTGGTTTGGGGGTCCAAATGGGGTCACTTCGCTCGGGGGTTTCAGATGCGGCGGGGTCACTTGTCCCGGGCGTTTCAACTGTGGTGGTGGTCCTGGGGCGTCTCCTAGGGGGTCCCTTCTCTTCACTATATGAGGAGGTTGACAAATGAAAAAGAGTCTCACCATCCAACGAGTCTGTGTCGGAGGCAAGGAATGCATAGGCTTCTTCGGCAGAAAATGACCTTTTGGACATATTTATTATTTATGTGCTTAGACACGTGTAAATTGTGTGCTTAGACACGTGTATTGGGTATACAACCCAAAAAACCGTTAGAAAACTTTGAAAAAACAAAATAAGAATATACTTCCCTAACTAGACGCGACAGGCTGCTACCTAAACGACACAATTTTTATATATATATATATATATATATATATATATATATATATATATAAAACGACCATAGAACAATAGTAAAAGCACCAGGACTTCAGAGTGGATGAAACAGGGTGGATTTATTCACCTCAAGTGAGCTCACTTGAGGTGAATAAATCCACCCTGTTTCATCTATTCTGAAGTCCTGTTGCTGTTACTATTGTTCTATGGTCGTTTTAGATTGAAATTTGGGAACTGATTCATCCCCTGGAAACAAGCACATGACCTAATTTATGGCATGTTGGAGTGCTGTGTTCATAAGCTTATGCTTTTGGACTGTATATGTGTGAAGCAAGGACTCCTAGTACATAGCCACACCGCCCTGTAGATACCGCCCCGCTGTAGATAACATCACCTTGCAGATCGCACAACCCCCCTTGTACCTTGTAGATCGCACCACAACCCCCCTTATAGATTGCACCACTGTAGAGTGCATCCAATTGCAGATCACACCACCACCCCCCTTGTATCTTGTAGATCGCACCACCACCCCCCTTGTATCCTGTAGATCGCACCAAACTCCCCCCTCCCCCCTTATAGATCGCGCCGCTGTAGTTCTCACTAGGACCTCAATCCCCTGCCGAAGCGTCGGCAACCTCTGGCCAGGGTTTCAGCTCCTAGTGGCAGCCACAGCGACGCGATCTACAAGGAAGGTGGGTGTGATCTACAAGGGACGGGGGTGGTGCTGCGATTTAGAAGGGATGGGGGTGTAGTCTACAAGGGAGGCGGGTGGTGCTGTGATGTGCAAGGGGGTGGGAGTGTGATCTACAAGGGAGGGGGTGGTGCTACGATCTATATGTAGGGGTGCTGTCTATAAGGGAGGGGGTGGTGCTGGTGCTATTATCTACGTGGGGGTGCTATCTACATGGGCTCTGTGGCACTATATTGGGGGGGTGGCACTATGTGGGCACTGTCACTACATGTGGGAACTGTGGCACTGTCACTATATGTGGGCACTGTCACTACATGTGGGCACTGTGGCACGGTCACTATATGTGGGCACTGTGGCACTATGAGAAAATAAATAGCAGCAGCACAACCAGCAACCAGACCATATGGTCCACATAGAAATCCAAACTTCAGGGGGGCGCTCGCAGAAGATATTCCCAGTCCAGGGGAAATAGCAGATCCAAATAAAGAGAAGGAAACCGCAGCACTCCAGTGGAAAAATTTGTCTTTAATTCACGAACACATCACCTGTACTGTGGCACTATGCCACTACATGTGGGCACTATGTCACTATGTGGGCACTGTGGCACTATGTCACTATATTTTCACTGTCGTGTGATTGTAGCCTATATGACTATGAAGCCAGGAGTCCCGTTCACATGTACCGTGATCGGGCCGCGAAATCCGGTTGACACACGAATCGTTTTTCACGGTCCAATTACGGTCGTGTGAATCCGGAGACCGGCGATGGTGGTGACGGGTAGAGGGGGATGTTAGTGCACGCAGCGCATCATTGATTATAGATTCTGTTAACCTGTTCCCTGCCAGGGAACACAGAAAATAATCAATTAGATATACATTTTTCCAATTGTATTTATGTTAAAATAAACTATTTGCAGCGGTTAAAAGTTGTGAAGTTACGTACAATAATGATAACAATATATATTAAAAAGTTATTTATATAAAGAAAATTTATTAAATTATCTCTTGGTATAAGGCCTCATGTACACGACCGTAGCCATGTGCACGGCCGTGATTTTCGGGTCAGCCGGCCGCGGAGTGCCACCCACGAGCCGCCCGCAAATCACGGCAGTGCACATGGCCGCGTCCATTATTTTCTATGAGCCTGGACCATGCATGGACCGTAGAAACCACGGTCGTGTTCATGGGCCTATAGAAATGAATTTGGCCACAATTCTCCCGTGGATTTTCGAATGGAATTGCGGCCGCAAAAGCACGTTCGTGTGCATGGGGCCTAACTATTAAATAAACAGAAAAAAAAATAAGAAAATCGAGATTCAAATCGAATATCGCCCAAAGTGTTGAAAAAAATCTAGATTTTATTTTTTGGCAAAATCGCCCAGCCCTACACTAAACATAACTAGATTATTCCAAGCTTCCCTGATACTAAACCTAACTAGATTATTCCAAGCTTCCCTGACACTAAACCTAACTAGATTATTCCAAGCTTCCCTGACACTACACCTAACTAGATTATTCCAAGCTTCCCTGACCCTAAACCTAACTAGATTATTCCAAGCTTCCCTGACACTAAACCTAACTAGATTATTCCAAGCTTCCCTGACACTAAACCTAACTAGATTATTCCAAGCTTCCCTGACACTACACCTAACTAGATTATTCCAAGCTTCCCTGACCCTAAACCTAACTAGATTATTCCAAGCTTCCCTGACCCTAAACATAACTAGATTATTCCAAGCTTCCCTGACACTACACCTAACTAGATTATTCCAAGCTTCCCTGACCCTAAACCTAACTAGATTATTCCAAGCTTCCCTGACACTAAACCTAACTAGATTATTCCAAGCTTCCCTGACCCTAAACCTAACTAGATTATTCCAAGCTTCCCTGACCCTAAACCTAACTAGATTATTCCAAGCTTCCCTGACACTAAACCTAACTAGATTATTCCAAGCTTCCCTGACACTAAACCTAACTAGATTATTCCAAGCTTCCCTCACACTACACCTAACTAGATTATTCCAAGCTTCCCTCACACTACACCTAACTAGATTATTCCAAGCTTCCCTGACACTAAGGCCTGGTTTACACGAGCGTGTATGTTTTGCGCACGCAAAAAACGCATCGTTTAGTGTGCGCAAAAGGCACTTAACAGCTCCATTTGGATTAAATTTAGGACAACACCCTTTAAGGCAATTTGAAAATTGCCAGCACTGGAGGCCTTGAGTCTGTATAAGGCCGGATTCACACGAACGCGGCGTTTTGCGCACGCAAAAGGTCCATAAAAGCTCTGTGTGTCAGCAGCATATGATGCGTGTGGCTCCGTAATTTTTGCGCTGCCGTCATCATTATGACACTCTGTTTTTATGTTTGTAAACAGAAGTGTGTCCGTGTGCCGTGCGTGGTTTTCACGCACCCATTGACTTCAATGGGTGCGTGATGCGTGAAAAATGGCCAAATATAGGACATGTCGTGAGTTTTAAGCAGCGGACACACGCTGCGTGAAAATCACGGACAGTCTGAACTGCCCCATTGACTAACATACGTTCGTGCGAGGCGCGTGAAAATCACGCGCGTAGCACGGACGTATTATACGTTCGTCTGAATAAGCCCTAAAGTTTGGAGGTTACCAGCCACTTTCGTCTATATACTTAGATTGTTTGTTGTCCATGGCCAGTCGATACACGCTTGGACCTCTGTCCCACCAACTGACCATATTAATAGTTTTGAAGGAGCTGACTTTTAGGAATTCTCATACATATGATCTAAACACCGCTTACCAAGTAGTGTAATGTGGCATAGAGTTTGGGACAATCCTGTCTATGGTATTCTGCTTTGTTGGTTGGGTACTCCGTAGCACAGGGCATAACTAGTACACAGATACTTCCCTACTTCCTCCTCTGCATTTTACTGTAGCTACACTTTTGACATATGCGTCGGGAAAGCTCCTGGTAGATATGTCGAACGTACCCATAGGCTCCCATTATACCGATGGATACCAAAAAGAGTGCCACTGTATGGCATCCGTCACAGGCATCCATTTGACTGATACGTCATGGGCTTTTCAATAGCTTTTCATGACGTATCTGTTAAACGGATACCAATATAGCCTATGGGTGACAGATCGGTGAAACGGATGTCTAATAGTGGCATCAATCATCCATAGACTATAATGGTATCCGTTTAATAGGCTACATCGTGAAAGTGTAGAAAGGAAGTCTGTGCTTTTAAACAACAACATGCGCAGTCAAAATCTACATATAATGTGGAGTAAATTTCTGAATACTTCGCTATACCTGTCTTATGCCAAATGCACCCGATGCGTATTACGTGCGGACTCGCTGCATGTATTTTCCTGCTGCAAATCCGCAGCGTAATACAGTACCAGCAAAGTAAATGAGATTTCTAGAAATCTCATGTACACGTTGCAGATTTCTTCTGCAAGTAAATCGACCTGCGGTGCGTGTTTTAAAATCGACATCACTTTATCTTGCATTTCCACCTGCGAATTGTATCTGACTCGTTAATAAAAAACACACCTATTTCCGCATCAAGATGTAAAACCGCAGCCAAGAACGCATTAAAAAAATGCACCTTAGGCTACATGCACATGTTGCGCAACAAAACCGCAGAAATACGAAGGAAATGCGCAAGTAAAAGCCGCACCTAATCGCGCCTTTTTCGGTGTGGTTTTTATGTGTTAATGCATTTTTTGGTACGATTTCATGCTGCGGGTTTTGGTGCGATTTTCCACAGCACTAGGCAGATACAATTCGCAAGCGGAAACGCAAGATAAATTGAAATGCCTGCAGATTTTAAAACACACCCCGCAGGTCAATTTCTGTCCCGAAAAATACTGCAGCGTGTACGTTCGATTTCCTGGAATCTCATTCACTATGCTGGTAGCTTCGGGTTTGCCGCATGCGAATCCGCGCAGCAAAACTATACGTAATACGCATCATGTGCATTGAGCCTTAGGGCGGATATTACCTGCGGAATTACCTACCTTCGCCTGTGGCTTTGATGCGGATTTTCTGCACCAAATTACACAACATGTGCATGTAGCCTTAAGCTGATTTTGAGTTACATAATGGCACACATTTAGGGCTTGTCCACACGTAACAGAATTGCTGCAGAAAACGAGCAGACATTCCGCTGCGGAAAAAACGCACCATTTAGTGCGTTTTGTATTGCAGAAAATGGTGTGGATTTTGCGGCAATTTTTTGAAGTCCGTGAGATAGTGATATTTCCTCTGAAAAAGGCAGCAATGCAGTCCACTTTCCGCAGCAGGAATTGACATGTTGTGGAACGAAGAATACGCACCGCAGGTGAATTTCGGGACAGAAATTTTACGCAGCGTGTGAATGAGATTTGTTAAATGTCACCCACTTTGCTGCTACTGTATTTTGCTGTGTATTTTCCGTCCGCAATTCCGGACAGAAAATACGCAGCAATTACATGTGGACAAGCCCTTACTAAGACGGGCGTATTTAGGTAAATAGTTGGAGTGATTTGTGTCCAATAAATTAATTTGTTTTTCCTTATAAAATGTGGCCTAAACTGTCTCCTTGCCCACTTTTCTTGTCACTATTATGAGAATGAGAAGAGTTGCTACTTTTACCACAAATTTATCCCAGATCTCCGTTTGCGACTTGCATTTTTTTGGTCGCAGTTTACACGAAAACCTGGCGTATTATATTCGTTGTCTTTCCGCCATTTCTATTGTTCTTATAACCTACTACTTGTGTTGAATGAATAAGCTGTTGGTACTCTTTGTTGATGATATTGTCATGCCATGATCATTTTCATTCTTCCGCTAGGTGAACCTGACAAAGAGCTCAATCCTAAGAAGAAGACATGGGAGCAGGTCCAGCCAGACCTTCTTACCAATGATGACTGTGTGGCTACTTACAAAGGAGTACCGTTTGAAGTCAATGGAAAAGGTGTATGCAAAGCCCAAACCATGTCCCGAAGCAGCATTAAGTAATTTATTTTTATGGGGAAAGCTCATTGTGATGCTGTTGCTCAGATCTTTCAAAAAACTAGTACAATAAAAGCCAATCATTTGTTGATCCTGATTTGTGTTCTTTTTTGGTGTGTTTTAGTCTTTTATTTTTAAAGGGAATATGTCACACAGAATTAGAGATAAAACGGTCAATCGGTGGGTGGGCGGGGTTAGCGGCAGCTTATATATATATATTGAGGACTCCTTCCTCAGGCCTCATTTACACGAGCGTATTATACGCGCGTGCGACGCGCGTGCTTTTCACGCGTGTCGTACGCACCTATAATAGTCTATGGGGCTGTTTAGACGATGCGTGAATTTTGCGCTGCGTGAGTGCGTTGCGTAAAACTCACGACATGTTCTATATTCTTGCGTTTTTCACGCAACACGCACCCATTGACTTCAATGGGTGCGTGAAAACAACGCATGCCACACTGACGGTCCTGCGTTGCATGCGCGAAAATCACGCAAGAGCTGTCAAAAGGATGAATGTAAACAGAAAAGCACCACGTGCTTTTCTGGTTACAAACATCCAAACGGAGTGTCAAATTAGAGATGAGCGCACCGAACTTCACCGGGTTCGGCCGAACTCGTTTTAACCGAACCCGGCAAAAAATGTTCGGGTACGCGACGTCAGGAGACAGTCACTGCCCACGGTGCTCAAAGACTTAAACTGTTTCAGCACCATGGACAGTGACTTTCGATCACAATATACATATACGTGTAAAAAAAAACAGAAGTTCTGACTTACCGATAAGTCCCGGCTCCTTCCTCCAGTCCGACCTCCCGGGATGACAATTCAGGCCAAGTGACAGCTGCAGCCAAGCACAGGCTGCAGCCAATCACAGGCTGCAGCGGTCTCATGGCCTGCCGCGTCATCCTGGGAGGTGGGGCCGGATGACAAGAGAGGGACGCGTCACCAAGGCAACGGCCGGGAGACCGGACTGGAGGAAGCAGGCAGTTCATGGTAAGTGTGAACGTCTTTTTTTATTCACAGGTTGGTGTAGATTGTGATCGGCATTCACTGTCGAGGGTGCTGAAAGAGTTACTGCCGATCAGTTAGCTCTTTCAGCACCTTGGACAGTGACGGGCGTCGACTAGCCTCATCTCTATGATGGCGGCTGCGCGAAAATCACGCAGCCGCGCATCATACACGGATGACACACGGAGCTGTCAATTGCCTTTTGCGCACGCAAAACGCAGCGTTTTTTTGCGCGCGCAAAACGCACACGCTCGTGTAAATGAGGCCTCATGGAGCGATTCACTGAATAAAATTTACATTTTGCAAAAAATGACACCACAGCCAGACATAAGTCTCTGAAAACCGTTTCTCTGTCACTACCCTTCACTGCCCTCAGAGAGGGAAGCATAAAGGTGGTGATAGATTCCCTTTGTTACTAGAAAGCATTACCACAATTTCATCCTATTCCTTGCTCGTCTTCCTTTCCAAATTGCAGTACGAAAGGTAAAAAAAATAAGTCTGTCTTAAAGGGGTTGTCCACTACCAGGCAACTGATGATCTATCCACCAGATAGGTCATCAGTATACGATCGTTGTGGTCTAACACCCGGTCCCCGCACCGATCAGCTGTTCCAGCTGCCTCCGGGCACCAGATGTCATTGCACAGTATGCAGTGTACGGAGCCAGAAGCAGTTGGCCCCGTATATTGCATAGCGGCCATGCTGCTGAAATGCAGCTCTGCTTCTATTCACTTGAACAAGAGCAGTACTGCAGCTTGGCCGCTATTCCGTGACCAGAGCCATCTGCATGTACGTCCGGTGCCCGAAAGCCGCCGGAGCAGCCGATCAGTGCGAGGTCCGGGTGTCGGACCCCCACCAATCGTATACCGATTACCTATTCGGTGTTAATAGGTCATCAGTTGTCCGTTAGTGGACAACCCCTTTAACCTCTTCTTGTACTTTATCGGCTACCAGACAAGTCTAAGCCCCGCCCTTTCCAGAATGCTATGCTGCCGGTTTCCGTAGTTTGCACTAGCTGATTAACAAAAACGCAGGTAATGTCAGTCAGTTCACACATTGCATGAATACGGCGTATACCTGTATTATAATACCTGTATTATGCTGCGTAAAATCTGCATATACAGTAGCAGCAAAGTGGATGAGATCAAGTGGATGAGAATTTGTGTGATGTTTTTTTTTTTTCTGTGATGCCATTTTCATCCCCTGTAAGAAGTTCTGCAGCAAATTCCGCAGTTTGCTGCGGAATGGTTATTCCAAATTGATTTCTATGTGGAAAAAAACGCAGGAAATCAGTGCTCTTTCCGCAGCAGTAATTGACATGCTGCAGAAATAAAGTTACATTTGTTAAATTACACCCACTATGTATATTCCGTCCACAATTCCTGGTGTTATGTGTGGACAAGCCCTTAGAAAAACGCCGAACAGGAATGGTGTTTATGGAAAGACACCACAAAGGAAACGGCTGCAGTACAAAAAAAAAAAAAACACATTGTGGCCCATCTCAAGTCTACACGAAACCTCCCTGGATGTTCCACAGCGCTTCTGGGAAAATTCCTATGGACAGATTAGACAAAAGTAGAACTTTTTAGCATGAATTTAGAAAGCTATGTTTGCAGGAAAAACAACACTGCAACTGTATATGACATCTATAAGTGGACTCCAGTTCAAGCTGTAGAACAAAATGTATAAGACATTGTATACACATAATTGGGCTTCATTTACCAAAACAGCGCAGCTTTCATTTTCCAGAGCAGTCTCTGAAAGGTTACTCTGGGCAACAAGGCCAGTTTTTCTATTAGACCATTTTTAAAAGTGACTTCCAATATTTCTGTGTCACAGTTTTACAATTGTGTATTTATGTTTATTTGCCATGTCTTTTTCCCAGTTGACTTCAGTAAGAATAACCGTAACATTAAAAAGCACATGTACAAAACAAATTTCTACATGCTGTACTTCAATATAGTTTTCCATAGACAAAGTAACATTTACATTTTATGGTACTTTGGGCAAATTTTCAGAATTAGTAAAATGGAGCTTCTAGTGTAACATACCAGAGTCCTTCATTATTTCACTCTGGTCCCTCAAATGTAAGTTTCCAAGGTGCTCTGTACACTATAGGTCCTTAAAGTGTACCTAACCTTTCAGGTGACTTTTCAGAATAAGCTGTCATATGGGTGTACATAAGGAATAACACATTTCTTGCCATTATATGACTTGTGTACTGCTAAAAATGCAGTATACAAGTCAGTTTTCCACCTCTTAAGGTAGAACGATAAGATCGAAAATAATAGTATTAGCTCATCAATGTTTGAGAGGAGTATGGTTCAGGCATGTAGAAGGCAGATGTAATGCCCGCGGTCGCTGACCGCCGGCATTCCCCACTTACCGCCAGCTGTGACCGCCGGACTCTGAAGCCTTGCCGGTGTCTCCTTCCCCGGAGACGCCGGCGCACACTGTTCACTCCTCCAGCTGATGCCCGTAGGGTGAGCGTGCCCTCTCGTCTGCGTTCTTAAAAGACCAGTGCGCAAACCAGGAACATCACCCCTAACCAATCCCAGCACCTGGGCTTTAAAAAGAACTCTGCCCACTTCCTGAGCAATATTGCGTCTAACTCTGTGTTGGTCTGCAAAGTTCCCTAGCGTTATCCTGTATCGGTGTCCGTGCCAAGTCCATTGTCCGACTACTTCAGTATCCGTGTCTGTGCCGAGTGTCCGAGAGGACTTCAGTATTGATGTTCGGTGCAAAGTCCAGTGTCTGTGACGACTTCAGTGTCTTTGTCCGGTGTCTGTGCCAAGTCCAGTGTCTCTGACGACCACAGTTTCCGTGTCCTGTATCCGAGACAAGTCTAATTATCCAGCACAAGCCAGCGTCCGATTATCCAGCACAAGCCAGTTATCCAGGTACTCTCACCCTAGTGACCGTCATTGACATTTTGTTTGACCTGCTGCTACTCCGTTACGGTGGAGTGGCCCAGTGGGTCCACATTCCCCACCGCCGTGACAGCCGGTGCACGGAACTCAGGCACTGGGCCAAGTCTGATGCCATCCAGACAAAAAGATAGGTGGTTCCAGCAGCCAAGAAAGTTTTAAAATAAAAAAGAGCCGAAGCTTAAGGAATTCTGACCCCCTTTCTTTGGAGTATACACTTCCATGTTTTTAATATGTTTTTCTAAATAACAGTTTTTATTTTAAAACTTTCTTGGCTGCTATCATGTCTTCTATACACTGTGCACATAGATAAGAGAGTATCCTTTTTTCATATCTATATTACATATATACTGTATTATCTTATATATATATATATCTATATATATAGATATATATATATATATATATATATATGAGGCAGCAACATAGAGGACATCATACATTAAGTAAGGAGCAGTGTAGCTGATAATCCAGCACTGGGGTGAGATTGTACACTTAGGCCACGTGCACACTTCCGACACGGTTTTCACGGCCGTTTTTGACGGATCCGTGTGTCCGTTTTATCGGCCGTGTGCACTCTGTTTCCGTTTCCGTGCGCCGAGCATGGTACTGTCCAGGGTGCTGAAAGAGTTAATGGTCTGCACTGATCGGCGGTAACTCTTTCAGCACCCAGGACAGTACCATGCTCGGCGCTCGGAAAATACAATTTTAATGTAATAAAAAAAAAAAATCATACTTACTTTCCTCCTGTCCGGCCTCCAGCGATGACGTTTCATCCATGTTGCCGCTGCAGCCAATCACAGGCTGTAGTTGCGGTCACGCACGTCAGGATGACGCTTCATCCCACGTGACCGCCTTTGCAGCCAGTCACAGGCTGAAGCGGCCTCTGCAGCCAATCACAGGCTGCCGCGTCATTCTGGAAGGTCGGACTGGTGGAAGGAAGAGGGACTCGTCACCAAGACAAAGACCGGGTAAGTATGAACTGATTTTTATGTTATGTTTAATCAGCAGCCTCTTTTCTCTATCAGTGATTGATAGAGACAAGTGGCTGCCGATTAGTTTAATATTTCTGTCATGTTTTACTGCCCGCCCGGCCATTGCTAGGCAACGGCTCCGTCACACACGTACGGCACACGGATGCCTTCCGTGTGCCTTCAGTTTTTTGACGCCCCCATTGACTTGCATGGGCCTCACGGTCACGGAATCCCGGACCAAAGTAGGACATGCTCTACTTTGGATCGGAACAGAGCAACGGGACCTTCAAAAAAACTGAAGTGTGCATGGCCCCATTGAAATTAATGGGTCAGTGTGCTAGCTGTCAGAAAAATGGCTAGCACCCTGAAGGAAAAAACTGAAGTGGGCATGGGGCCTTACTAGGAAGCTGCTGCAGCATCTGTGTGTCTCTGCCTCTCTCTCATTCTGGTAATGGTAGATATGCTACTTGCACCAGTGGTAGGGTGTAAAAGCAAAAAACTGTTCTCTGATAGGCACTGTTCCCTTCTTTATACAAATCTGCTCCATGTATCAAAATGAGAATAGCAGTGGAGTCATCAGAAAGGTAAATCCTTTTATTGAGGTACAGTGACCGCAGCAACACGTTTCGAGGCCGAACTGGCTCCTTCGTCAGGCATTATCACATAAATGAAATAAATGGCAGCAGTGTCGTTATTTAATCTCACACACAACTCCTCATTCAGTAAGGCCCCATGCACACGAACTTGTTTTTGCGTACGCAATTCCCCCGAAAATCCACGGGAGAATTGCGGACCCATTCATTTCTATGGGCACATACACACTATCCGTGTTTTCACGGGTCCCCGCATGTCCGCAAATCCGTGCCGCACAAACTCAGGACATGTCTTATTACGGCCCTCAAATTCGATGCGGACATGCCCATAGAAGTCAATGTGCCCGTGGAAAATGCGGGTACACCTCCGTGTGTCAACCGCAGTTTGCGGATTTGCGGAAGTGTTGCTAGGCGACGATCGGGAATGAGTTCTGTCGTCATCCTGTTTTACCTAGGCTTTTTTTTTTATCCGCATTTTGCGGATTACATACGGATGAACTGCGGATTACATACGGATGAACTGCGGAGGACATTTCACGGAACACGGTCCTGGAATTTGCGGACCAGAAAAACACTACGGTCGTGTGCATGAGGCCTCAGTCTGAGGTAAAAGACTGACTGCAATAGAAGTTGTGTGTGAGCATAAATTGCCACACTGCTGCCTTTTATTTCATTTATGTGATATTGCCTGAGCAAGGAGCCGGTTCGGACCCGAAATGCGTTGCTGCTCTCACTGTACCACAATAAAAGCATTTACCTTTCTGATGACTCCACTGCTCCAGAAAAAGCAGTAATATCAGAGTGATTGAACAGTTAGATGTGGAGGGGGCGGGGGAAGGAAAGGAGCCTGATAAGTATAGAGGCATTTTTCTCTAATAATATACGTTTCTTATATTTGCTTGAACTAATGATTTATGCAAAGTTTGTTGAAAAGTTAGTGACCATTTACAATATACTGTACCTCCAATTATACTGACATTATTTAGAAAAACGATTATAGTGCAGAAGTGTGCACAATAGTCATTTTTCTAAATCACTTGTTTTACCCTTTTTGCTTTTTACTACAGCATGGACTGTCTATATTTATTCTTGCTGGCGACTTATAACTCTGCTTTGGGAGAGCGTCCTGCTTTGTTTCCTAGGCTCCAGTCTCCAGAACGGCCGCTAGCGCTGTAGAATTACATTGCACAGCGCTGGCCGCCTTTCTGTAACTGGAACCATGGAGACG
Source organism: Rhinoderma darwinii (assembly GCF_050947455.1). NCBI lineage: Eukaryota > Metazoa > Chordata > Amphibia > Anura > Rhinodermatidae > Rhinoderma > Rhinoderma darwinii. The sequence continues at coordinate 173,317,784 of NC_134687.1, read as the reverse complement.
AGCAGGACGCTCTCTCCCCTAAGGCAGAGTTATAAGCTGCTGGCAGCACGGACTATAGACAATCCGTGCTGTAGTTAGAAGCAAAAATGGTAATACAACAAGTGATTTAGAAAAAAAAATATGATTATTGTGCACTCTCCTGCACTATAATCATTTTGCTAAATAGTTTCAGTATAAATGGAGGTATGCCTTAACACCACAAGAAATGACCAAATATTACTGGGCTGGACAGGACAAGTTGCCAAAACAATGTTCCCCCTCTGTGACATCAATAAGTGCTCTGCAGCTATTGGCTGAAGCTTTACCTCGCGGACTTCCTGCTCTGCCCGCCCCCCTACATGCACTCGGCACATTATATGGAGAGCTCTTGGTATTAACATCTCTGCTATGATAATGGACCTTCATTTACTAATGATAACAATTTGTAATTTACTTGGGTAATGCTTTGTCTACATAATTTGCCGCTCTTTTTAATACCATTATAATGAAACTATAAGCCGCCGCTGGTTGCTGGAGAGGCAGTTTTTACAGAAGATATACACTGCATAGGTTTTCTATAGTTACAGGAGTCTGGTTTAGCAACATTGGCACCTTTTGTACTTATTTTAATGTTATACTGGGTTCAGGTGATGGACTTAAGATCAAGTGAGGTAATTTTTTTTCAATGTTGGCATGGACTATGACCAATGGTGAGGCTCCAGAAGAAAAAGATGATCAATGCAAGGTTGACTAACGGATATACTTACAATGTATACATTTTCTATGGGTTAAGGGACATTTGGTGGACAACATACCCGTATTTTTCGAACTATAAGACGCATTTTTTAGCAAGAATAAATCTTGCCAAAAAGTCCCTGCGTCTAATAGTCCGCAGTCAAGGGACACGGCATCGCCGAGCCCCCTGTCCGCATCAGTACTTAACCCCTTCCCGACCCATGACGTGCCGGCACATCATGGAGCTGGAGGGGGGTGATGTATGGAGCGGGCTCACGCACTGAACCTGCTCCATACACTTCAGGTGTCCGCTTCTGACACGCTGCTATAACGGCCAGGAACAGCAATTTCGCTGTTCCTGGCAGTTTAAAGGGGTTGTGCCATAAAACACATGTATCCCCTATCCACAGGATAGGGGATACATGTGTGATCGATAAGGAGAACGGGGACTGAAAGTTACCAAGAGCGCTGCATGAGAAGCTGTGACTTCTGCGTTCTGTGTCCGGCAGCTTCATAGAGATCAATGGGATTCTTCTGCGCATGCGCGAGCAGCTCTCCATTGATCTCTATGGAGCTGCAGAACAGATAAGCCGGACACAGAACCCGGAATTCCAGGCTTCTCATGTAGCGCTATGGGTGACTCGGTCCCCTGTTCTCCTTATTGCTGGGGGTCCCAGCGGTCGGACCCCCAGCGATCTCACATGTAGCCCCTATTCTGTGGATAGGGGATACATGTGTTTTATGGAAAACCCGTTTAACTAGTTAAATGCCGTGGTCAATAGCGACTGTGGCATTTATAGGGGTTTTTCTATAAATGTCAGATAGATGTAGGTCCCACTCTGGGACCTGCACCTATCTCTAGAACAGGGCCCCCTAAACCCTGTTCTAGCTTACTGTGCTCTCCCGGCCACTTGATTACATGTGGAGTTACTGAAACAGCGTAACTTGCTCAGCTACGCTGTTTCTGTAACTCCCATAGAACTGAACAGTAGTTACAGAAACCGCGTAGCTCACATGCTACGCTGCTTCCGCAACTTGAAAAAATATATATATTAGATTAATTTTTAGGAGTGTAAAAACAAAACCTTTTCCCATTTTTCCCCAAGCACAATGTAAAAAATAAAATAATTTTGTCCTGCAACAAAATAAGCCCTCACACCGCTCAATCGATAAAAAAAATATAAAAAAAAGTTTTGTTTCAGAATGTGGTGAAACAAAATTAATTATTTTTTAACAAATATTTTTTTTCCTATTTTCTGTTGTCTATAACCTGGGTGCGTCTTATGGTCAGGTGCGTCTTGTAGTCCGAAAAATATGGTATACTTGCGAACCTGACCACAAAAGTGATGGGGTTTATGCAAATTTACCTAAATTAGCTGTTTCCACCCATTTTGGGGACGTTCACAGGTGGAATATGGCGAAGCCTAAATGTTTTACATTACGATTTTGAAGATTTAAATGTTGGGAAGTGTAACAATATATAACACACTATAATTTATTAAATACAGCAAAGTCAGTCTGAATACATAAATCAGTACGTACAGCTCTGAAATACATTTGAAGGCCAATCCTAGAGTAATTATTAAATAATTTCAGTATATGTTGTAATTTCATTCCAAGCAGGTGAGTACTAGATAGACTTTAATGTCTGGTAACTGTTTTGCCTGACGAAATGCAAGATTTGATTGGCCAATGCTGCTCTCTCCTTATACAGTGTTTCATGTGGATGGTCCCTAAAAATGCATCGACCATGCACGTTTTCCAGAAGAGTAGAAAGACTTTTTGGGGCCAAGCTGAGGAACTTCTCTTCTGTCATCCTCATGTGTTCTAATGTTTCTGCATGAGTAAATATGACAGCCGTAAAATACTTCCAGTCACGGCCCAGGAGATCCTGTAGACAAGATATGTCCATTAATTTATTAAATCAGATATACCAATAATTTGTACAATACAATTCATAGTCTGGCAGTATTTTCCAATCCTGTCCTCAAGGAACCTTAACGAGCAACATTAAAGACTATGTTCCACTTTAAAAACATTAGAAAAAAAATATGTATCAGTGTGTGGTGCAACTTTCTAATTACTTTTTGTTAAAAATAATTTTTACTTTTTGAGATACAACTGCTTTGTATCACTGTATACAGAGCAGCTGTGTATCTTGCGCTGAAACCTGTATCCGTCAGGTCCGCGGCACTGACGGGTTCAGTGTCACAGGTCCTGCGTGTCTGACACGCTTTTTTTTTTATTTCCACATTCCAAAAGCCATAACTTTCTTATTATTTGGTCAATTTTGCCATATGTTTTTTTGCAGGACATAGTTGCATAGTTTGTACGGTTGAAAAAAGACACATGTCCATCAAGTTCAACCAAGGGACGGGAAAAGGGAAGTAAAAAAAATTCTACACATAAGAGCTTATATTTTTTTGTTCTAGGAAATTATCGAAGCCTTTTTTAAAGCCATCTACTGTCCCTGCTGTGACCAGCTCCTGCGGTAGGCTATTCCATAGATTCACATTTCTCACAGTAAAGAAGGCTTGTCTCCTCTGCAGGTTGAACCTTTTTTTCTCCAGATGGAGGAAGTGCCCCGTTTTTTTTTAAATTGTAAAATTTTTATTCAACACAATGTGAAATTTTTACAGGAATATAATCACTTTTAAAACAGAATATTGCAATAGACACTTTATAATACAAAATGACTTTTAAATCTTTTACCACAACTCTTGACACCGCCCCCCCCCCCAATAATGCCCCCCGCCCTTACCCACCGCAAGACTAGAATCACTACCATTGGCCCCAGTAGCAATTTTTAAGGTTACTCCAGGAGGTACTATTGTTGTTTATTTTTTCATATCTTATTATTGTTTTCACATTATGGATCTTTGCTTCTACAGCCAGAGGAGTGTTAGAGATCCATTTTCTAACGATCTGAAGTTTGGTGATAAACAATAACTTTATTACACCATTTTTCCTATCTCTAGGTACATTTAAAGCAGAAACATCTCCCAGTAATACTAACTGGGGAGAGAAAAGAATATCCATTTCCTACGGTCCAAAATTTCTTTAAAAATTGCTACACAAAATTTTACAACTGTCGGACAGCTCCATAGGATGTGCATATAGTCAGCCTCCACTACCTCACATCTGGGACCGTTAGATGACTTTTTTTTATAGATTGTATTCAGGAACACCGGAGTGTAATAAAGTCTGTGAACTATATTGAATTGTATCAAATGATGATTCCTGTTAACCCCTTCCCGCTATGTGATCTAATAGTCAGTCACATGCGTTGTCGTGTTAATGCAAACTGACGGACTATTACATCATGTGGTTAACAGGCAGCTGTGTCTCCAGACACAGGTTTAGAGCAGTGATAGCTGCTGTCCTGGACAGCAGACTATCCCTGCTTAAGGGCTTGTTTACACGAACATGTATTACGTCCGTGCAACGCGCGTGATTTTCACGCGTGTTGTACGGACCTATGTTAGTTTAGTTTACGGGCACCCCAGGGATTCAATTTGAAACGGCAGGGTTACAGGAAATATACTATTTTTTTACGTTTATTTCACTGACGAATGTATTGACTTAATGGTGACCCAAACTAATCTATATGCCCAACAGTTTATCGCCCAGAATGCTTCATCTAGTTACGCCAAGCCCAACAGGTGGACCCCTGTAGACGCCATGGAAATGATGAAGTTCTGGGGTATTGTGCTCAATATGGGGTTTCTGAAAAATCCATCTATAAGAACATACTGGAGCACAGATATACTGTACCACACCCAAATTTACCGCATGGCGAGGGCCAGGACTCGTTTTGAGAGAATTCTCAGATTTTTGCATTACTGCGATAATGCACAGTGCTCACCCCAAGGTGACCCCAGCTTTGACCGCCTATTTAAAATTAGACCCCTATTAGACCATTTCAGTGCCAAATTTGCATTGCTGTTGACGAGTCCCTAGTTCATTTTAAAGGGAGGCTTCGATTTCGCCAGTACCTGCCGAATAAGAGGGCAAGTTATGGCATGAAGATGTACATGCTGTGAGAAAGTACATCAGGCACACCTACAAATTTAAAATAAATGAAGGGAAGGACACCACTATTCATCCCCCAGAGTGCCCCCCCTTCATTGGAATTAATGGCAAGATAGTGTGGGACCTGGTGCATCCACTGCTGGACAAGGGCTACCACCTCTACCTGGATAATTACTATACCAGCGTACTACTTTTCAAGAGCCTCGCTTCCAGAAGCACAGTGGCATGCGGCACAGTTCGCAAGAACCAGAGAAGCCTCCCTAGGTCGCTGCTCGGGCAAAAGCTCAAAAGAGGTGAGAGTAGAGCACAATGCAGTGACAACCTACTGTGTGTCAAATATAAGGACAAGAGGGATGTCCTTGTATTGAAAACAATAGATGGCCATGGCATCACCCCCCCCCCCCGTCCCTGTACGTGTTACCAGTACAGGGACCCCCAAACCCAATTGCATTCTTGACTACAATAAATACATGGGAGGGGTTGATCACTGAGATCAAATGCTGCAGCCATACAATGCCATGCAGAAATCAAGGGTGTGGTACAAGAAGCTGGCCGTGCACATCATGCAAATAGCATTCTATAATGCTTACGCACTATTCAGATCTTCAGGCCAGCGGGGAACTTTCCTGGAATTTCAAGAGGTGGTAATACAGTCCCTTATATTTGGAGATCAGGAAGGGGAGGGACCCAGTACTTCTGGAAGCGGGGCCACACGCATTGTACCAGGGCAACATTTCCCTAGAGAAGTTCCCCAAACTGGCAAGAAGGGAAAGAGCCAAAAACGCTGCAAGGTATGCTTTAAAAACAGCATAAAAAAGATACCACCTATCAGTGCAACACATGCCCTGAGAAGCCAGGACTGTGCATGAAGCAGTGTGTTAAAATATACCATACGTCGCTGAAATTCTGATCGTGTTGTTGAAACGCCTTTTATATTTACCCTTATGCACTTCGCACAGCTACAGTAATATTATGCCGTATGCCACTCTTTCCCTTCTTAGCACTGCCGTGTGCTCAAGCCGTACCCAAAAAGACCAGCTGAACACAGCTGCACATATGTCAGTCCTGCATCCCCCTGGCTAATCAGTGATGTTGCCATGACTAATTTATAATCCAGGACTTTCCCCCTCAAAATGTTATCCAAACATTTAAATACAATTTCTTCTTAGCCCTGCTGTGTGCCCATGCCGTACCCGGAAAGGCCACCTGAACACAGCTGCACATATATCAGTCCTGCATCCCTCTGGCTACTCAGTGACATTGCCCTGACTGATTTTTAATCCAGGACTTTCTCTCCAAAATTTTATCCAAACTTTCTAATAAAATTTCTTCTTAGCCCTGCCGTGTGCCTAGGCCGTACCCGGAAAGACCAGCTGAACACAGCTGCACATATTTTAGTAATTCACTGTGAATATTAGTTTCCTTATAGTTTTCCCTTGAATTCAAGATGAAAATTCACTGTATTTTATATCTCAAGGGATATATTATATATTTCCATCTAAATGCGGTTCATTCATTTGTCATTTTGGCATGAATTGATTATGGCAATAATATGCCTTTATTTCTAGTGCCTGTGCACTTTACATTGACACCATAAATGTAGTAAAGTAGATCAAAGAGTTTCAAATTCTTCCTGTCTGGATGAAAAGATCTCTTGATATTATTTATATTTTTATTATATTTTTTATTATTATTTTATATTTTTATATATATTTTTCACCCTTTTAATATTTTTATATATAATTCGTGATACTTTCAGTGTAGTGGATATGCTTATTCTTCCGCTCCGTTCCTGGTATCTGCGGATCGGAGGTGACAGGAGGTCAGGAAGTAAACCAGTTCTGACACGACTGGCACATATATGATTATGCTATAATCATGTAATTTTGTATATTTGCTATGTTGTATTGTTGTTCATCATATATCTATATGCACTTGCACTTTATGTATCAATTTTTTTATTGTATTTGATGCCGTATAACACATGGATATAATGTATTTTTTGCACTATGCACTTTATTTGTATTTTAATTAGATTAATTATGTACATTATTTTTTGCTCTATATAAACTGTTATCACTTAGTGTGTCACTATGCTTGATAAAGGTCCTATTGTTGGACAGAAACGTTGCTGTTTGTTGGCTGAATAAAACCACCATCTTTTCACATTTGGAGTGCTGCAAGATTTCTACTTTTGTATATTGCTCTGTCCTTGGATCGGGACAACTTGCCTGGCACTTATACATCTATATCTATTGAGTGCTGCTGCTTTCTGCTGTTTTATCTATCTATCTATCTATCTATCTATCTATCTATCTATCTATCTATCTATCTATCTATCTATCTATCTATCTATCTATCTATCTACATACAATGCAAAAAACAGGCAGCACTCAGTTGGTTTTAGGTGAAAAAAAGTGGGTACTTTATTGCCCCATGTGCAACGTTTCAGCTCCTTCCCCTGGAGCTGAAACGTTGCACATGGGGCAATAAAGTACCCACTTTTTTTCACCTAAAACCAACGGAGTGCTGCCTGTTTTTTGCATTGTATATCTTTGGGATCCTGGTCTGTTCCTTTGGGCTTGCACCCACACTATACCGGTGCTGCTGGATCTGCCTGTTTATCTATATATATATATACATATATATACACCGTGTTCCAAATTATTATGCACATTGGATTTAAGTGTCATAAACATTTAATTATTAGTTTTTCAATTAAACTCATGGATGGTATTGTGTCTTATGGCTCTTTGGATCATTGTAATTAATCTCAGACACCTGTGATAAGTAGTTTGCCAGGAAGGACGTTCCACATTATTAAGCAGGCCACAGGTTTCAAGCAATATGGGAAAGAAAAAGGATCTCTCTGCTGCCGAAAAGCGTGAAATAGTGCAATACCTTGGACGAGGTATGAAAACATTGGATATTTCAAGAAAACGTAGGCGTGATCATCGTACTGTGAAAAGATTTGTGGCTGATTCAGAGCACAGACGGGTTCGTTCAGATAAAGGCATAATGAGGAAGGTTTCTGCCAGACAAATTAATAGGATTAGGAGAGCAGCTGCTAAAATGCCATTGCAAAGCAGCAAACAGGTATTTGAAGCCGCTGGTGCCTCTGCAGTCCCGCAAACCTCAAGGTGTAGGATCCTCCAGAGGTTTGTAGTGTGCATAAAGCTATCATTCAGCCACCCTTAAACAATGCTTACAAGCAGAAACGGTTGCAGTGGGCTCAGAAATACATGAAGACTAATTTTCAAACCGTGTTGTTTACTGATGAGTGCCGTGCACCCCTGGATGGTCCAGATGGATGGAGTAGTGGATGGTTGGTGAATGGCCACCATGTCCCAACAAGGCTGCGACGTCAGCAAGGAGGTGGCAGAGTCATGTTTTGGGCTGGAATCATGGGGAGAGAGCTGGTAGGCCCCTTTAGGGTCCCTGACGGTGTGAAAATGACCTCTGCAAAGTACGTAGAATTTATGACTGACCACTTTCTTCCGTGGTACAAAAAGAAGAACCGTGCCTTCCGGAGCAAAATTATCTTCATGCATGACAATGCACCATCTCATGCTGCAAAGAATACCTCTGTGTCATTGGTTGCTAGTGGCATAAAAGGAGAGAAACTCATGGTGTGGCCCCCATGTTCCCCTGACCTCAACCCTATTGAGAACCTTTGGAGCATCCTCCAGCAAAATATCTATGAGGGTGGGAGGCAGTTCACATCAAAACACAAGCTCTGGGAGCCTATTCTGACATCCTGCAAAGATATTCAAGCAGAAACTGTCCAAATACTCACAAATTCAATGGATGCAAGAATTGTGAAGGTGATATCAAAGAAGGGGTCCTATGTTAACATGTAACTTGGCCTGGTAAGTTTTTTTTGATTGAAAGAGCTTTTGATTTCTGTAAATATGACCTCCTGATGCTGCAAATTCAACAAATTACCATTTTAGTTCCCTTTACAAACTTTACAATGTTTTGATCTCTGTTGTGCATAATAATATGAAACAGTGCATTTTGAGTTTTTTACTTCTAAAAAAAAAATCTCTTATCATTAGGAGATATGTTCAATAAAATTTGCATTATACTCCAACGGTTGATGGCTTGAAGATTATACTGACTGTCATTTTCATCGACTATTTAGGAAAATCAACGAAAAATAACATTTGCATAATAATTTGGAACGCGGTGTGTATATATATATATATATATATATATATATATATATATATATGTATATTTCATATATATCTCATATATATATATATGTATATTTCATATATACCTCATATATATATATATATGTATATCTCGTATATATATATATATATATATATATATATATATATATATAATATATATATATATATATATATATACAGTGAAGGAAATAAGTATTTGATCCCTTGCTGATTTTGTAAGTTTGCCCACTGTCAAAGTCATGAACAGTCTAGAATTTTTAGGCTAGGTTAATTTTACCAGTGAGAGATAGATTATATATAAAAAAAATTTAAAAAATCACATAGTCAAAATTATATATATTTATTTGCATTGTGCACAGAGAAATAAGTATTTGATCCCCTACCAACCATTAAGAGTTCAGCCTCCTCCAGACCAGTTACACGCTCCAAATCAACTTGGTGCCTGCATTAAAGACAGCTGTCTGACATGGTCACCTGTATAAAAGACTCCTGTCCACAGACTCAATTAATCAGTCTGACTCTAACCTCTACAACATGGGCAAGACCAAAGAGCTTTCTAAGGATGTCAGGGACAAGATCATAGACCTGCACAAGGCTGGAATGGGCTACAAAAAGTAAGACGCTGGGTGAGAAGGAGAAAACTGTTGGTGCAATAGTAAGAAAATGGAAGACATACAAAATGACTGTCAATCGACATCGATCTGGGGCTCCATGCAAAATCTCACCTCGTGGGGTATCCTTGATCATGAGGAAGGTGAGAGCTCAGCCGAAAACTACACGGGGGGAACTTGTTAATGATGTCAAGGCACCTGGGACCACAGTCACCAAGAAACCATTGGTAACACATTACGTCGTAATGGATTAAAATCCTGCAGTGCCCGCAAGGTCCCCCTGCTCAAGAAGGCACATGTACAGGTCCATCTGAAGTTTGCAAATGAACATCTGGATGATTCTGAGAGTGATTGGGAGAAGGTGCTGTGGTCAGATGAGACTAAAATTGAGCTCTTTGGCATTAACTCAACTCGCCGTGTTTGGAGGAAGAGAAATGCTGCCTATGACCCAAAGAACACCGTCCCCACTGTCAAGCATGGAGGTGGAAACATTATGTTTTGGGGGTGTTTCTCTGCTAAGGGAACTGGACTACTTCACCGCATCAATGGGAGAATGGATGGAGCCATGTACCGTCAATCCTGAGTGACAACCTCCTTCCCTCCACCAGGACATTAAAAATGGCTCGTGGCTGGGTCTTCCAGCACGACAATGACCCGAAACATACAGCCAAGCCAACAAAGGAGTGGCTCAAAAAGAAGCACATTAGGGTCATGGAGTGGCCTAGCCAGTCTCCAGACCTTAATCCCATCGAAAACTTATGGAGGGAGCTGAAGATCCGAGTTGCCAAGCGACAGCCTCGAAATCTTAATGATTTACAGATGATCTGCAAAGAGGAGTGGGCCAAAATTCCATCTAACATGTGTGCAAACCTCATCATCAACTACAAAAAAGTCTGACTGTTGTGCTTGCCAACAAGGGTTTTGCCACCAAGTATTAAGTCTTGTTTGCCAAAGGGATCAAATACTTATTTCTCTGTGCACAATGCAAATAAATATATATAATTTTGACAATGTGATTTTCTTTTTTTTCTTTTTATATAATCTATCTCTCACTGGTAAAATTAACCTAGCCTAAAAATTCTAGACTGTTCATGTCTTTGACAGTGGGCAAACTTACAAAATCAGCAAGGGATCAAATACTTATTTCCTTCACTGTATGTATATCTCATATATATCATATATATATATATATATATATATATATATATATATATACATCTCATATATACATATATATATATATATATATATATATATATATATATACAGTTAGGTCCAGAATTATTTGGACAGTGACACAATCTTCATGATTTGGGCTCTGCATGCCACCACATTGGAATTGAATTGAAACAACTGAGATGCAATTGAAGTGTAGACTTTCAGGTTTAATTCAAGGGGTTGAACAAAAATATCCTGTGAAACGTTTAGGAATTGCAATCATTTTTCTACACAGCCTCCTCATTTCAGGGGCTCAAAAGTAATTTCACAAATTAACATTACCATAAATAAAATGTGTTTTTTTTTTAGTACTTTGTAGAGATTCCTTTGCAGGACTGCCTGAAGTCTGGAACCCATGGACATGACCAAACACTGGGTTTCCTCCTTTGTGATGCTTTGCCAGGCCTTTACTGCAGCGGTCTTCAGTTGTTGCTTCATTGTAGGTTTTTCTTCCTTAAGTTTTTTTTCTTAAGCAAGTGAAATGCATGCTCGATCGGGTTGAGATCTGGTGATTGACTTGGCCATTGCAGAATATTCCACTTCTTTGCCTTAAAACACTCCTGGGTTGCTTTCGCAGTATGTTTTGGGTCATTGTCCATCTGTACTGTGAAGCGACGTTCAATCAATCTTGCTGCATTTGGTTGAATCTGAGCAGAAAGTATATCCCTGAACACCTCAGAATTCATCCGGCTGCTTCTGTCTTCAGTCACATCATCTATAAACACTAGTGACCCAGTGCCTTTGACAGCCATGCATGGCCATGCCATCACACTGCCTCCACCATGTTTTACAGAGGATGTGGTGTGCTTTGGATCATGAGCCGTTCCAATCCTTCTCCATACTTTGTTCCCAACATCATTCTGGTACAGGTTGATCTTCGTTTCATCTGTACAAAGAATGCTGTTCCAGAACTGAGCTGGCTTCTTTAGATTTTGTTTGGCTAAGTCTAATCTGGCCCTTCTATTTTTGTGGCTGATTAATTTTTTTGCACCTTGTGGTGAACCCTCTGTATTTGCTCTCATGAAGTCTTCCCTTTATGGTAGACTTAGATACTGATACACCTATTTCCCGGAGAGTGTTCTTCACTTGAGTAGATGTTGTAAAGGGGTTTTTCTTCACCATTGAAAGGATTCTGCGATCATCCACCATGTTGTCTTTCGTGGACATCCAGGCCTTTTGGGGTTCACGAGATCACCAGTGTGCTCTTTTTTTTCAAGAATGTACCAAACTAAGATCTCTGGAAACGTTAAACAAAGCTTCTGTCCTACCTGCTCAATCGTCACAGCTTAGAGACCTTCATATTCAGTTGAAAGATTGCTTGTTATATGCTTATGAAAAATCATTGACCAAGGTTAAGGCCCAATATTATTCACAAAATAATAAAGCAGGCAAGCTGTTGGCTAGTCGTTTAAAAAAGAAGGAGTGCAAAACTAGGATTCCGTATCTTTCTCGCCGATCTTCCCTGTCAAAAATATATGATCCCCAGGACATAGCTAAGGAATTTATGGAATTCTATTCCGACCTATATAATTTAGATGATCAGAATGGTTCTCTAAGAGACCCTGCGCCTTCTAGTGCCCACTTTCTGAGTAACCTGAGCCTCCCTACCCTATCCCAACAACAACGGGAGACCCTGAGTGCTCCCATTACAAAGCTAGAATTGAGGGTGTAATTAAGGCCCTACCTATGCAGAAAGCTCCTGGTCCAGACGGACTAACAAATCTCTACTATAGAACCTTCCTGGATGTTTTGCTCCCACACTTGCATTCTACTCTAGTACATGCTTTTAATGAAGGATCATTTCCAAGGGAAATGGTTTCAGCAATGATTGTTACACTCCCGAAACCTGGGAAATCTACTGATGCCCCGCAAAATTTTAGACCGATCTCGCTGTTAAACACGGATGTAAAAATGTATGCGAAAATTTTAGCTAATCGTATGGCACCTTTATTACCCTCATTGATAGGGGGAGATCAGGTGGGCTTTGTGAAAGGCCGACAAATAACGGAAAACACTAGGAGGGTTCTTGACATTATGGACTTTGTACAAAGTTCGGGTAGGGCGTCGGTAATGGTGACTCTTGACGCGGAGAAGGCATTCGACCGGGTGCGATGGTCGTTTGTCTTCTCGGTGTTGGAAAAAATGGGAATACAGGATGGAATATTAAGAGCCATCAGGGCACTATACTCTACACCCTCTGCGAAGGTTTTTGTGAATGGAGCACTATCTGAGAGCTTTGATATAACGAATGGAACCAGACAGGGGTGCCCCTTGTCCCCTTTGATATTTGTATTGTCTATAGAACCATTGGCCCAAGCGCTTAGGTCACACTCAGAAATTAGAGGAGTCCGGATAGGTGATAGACAGCATTGTATTTCGTTATTTGCTGATGATATTTTGTTGACACTGGAGCAGCCGGAGACATCCTTGGAGGTAGCAATGGCGGTAATTAAGGAATTTGGATCTCTCTCCCTATACAAAATTAATGAGCATAAATCCCAAATCTTGCCTTTTAATATCCAGGCGGAAGCACTGGCTTCGCTAAAATGTAAATTCCCTATGGATTGGCAGTCACAACATGTGAGGTATCTTGGTATAAAGGTTACTACCTCGGTACAGGATTTATATAAATATAATTACATCCCTTTGTTGAAAACTATAGAACAGGATATGCAATTGTATAATAAATCTGAAATCTCATGGGTGGGTCATATAGCAGCCTTCAAAATGTTAATTCTGCCCAAAATTTTGTATATCTTCAGAACCGTCCCTATCCGTCTACCAGCTTCCTTTTTTAATAAAATACAGAAACTGTTAAACAACTTCATTTGGAAACCGGGCAAACCTAGAATTGCCTCTTCAATCCTTAACAGAGATAAAAAATTTGGCAGTTTAAGTCTGCCTAACACTTCAGATTATTATTACGCAACTCAAGTATCGTTATTAAGGAATTGGTGGATTGGGGATGTCTCAACACTGGATACACATAGAGACCTTTTTAGCTCCGGGTCAAAATTTGAGGGCTTTATTGATAGCGGCTTTGACTACAATAGCTTTACCAGCCCGTCTTCCCTATCTTTTGTATACGTCTCTGTTTTATTGGAAAAAATGTCATTCTGGTAGCGAATCTTCCCAAATTTCCTTACAGCATGTAACGCCTATTGAGATATTTCACATTGCTCTTCTAGACATGAAACTGGACTCTTAGAAAGAGAGGGGCATAGTATACTTAACGGATCTATTGGATGGCGGGAAGTTAGCCCCGTATTCGGAACTGGCCCATAAATATGGTATTTCACATAGAGATTTTTATAAATACTTACGAATTAGACATTTCTTACCCACTATGGATTTGAGCGTACTTTCAGCCAATGCGGATGTATTCCAATTATGGTCAGCCCCATCAGATACCCCAGTCCGCCTTAAACCCCTTTATTCTGTATTTGGCTCTAAATCCTCGTTTGTTAAAACCTCCCCCCTCCTTGCTTGCGAGAGGGACCTAGGCCAGACCTTCACTGTATCCCAATGGACATACTCCTTGAAATTCCTTGTTTCTACTTTTAAATGTGTATCTCATTATGAAGCCGCTATCAAGACAGCCCTCAGATGGTATTATACACCCGATAAATTGAGCCGTAAGTACCTTGGTTCTTCTGATCTTTGTTGGAGGGGTTGTGGGCACAGAGGTACTCTCATACATATACTATGGTCTTGCCCTTGTCTCGCTCCTCTATGGTTATCGATTTTTCAACTGCTTTCCGAGTTGTGCAATAGGGTCATTACGCTATCACCATCTTTAGCACTTTTTTTTCTCGGAATAAATGAGATACCTATAGAAAATAGGGTACTTGTGGCACATATCCTCTTGGATACTAAATTAGGGATAACTAGGTATTGGAAGAGTGTGAACCTTCCCTCTGTTGGGGAAATATATGACATGCTAAATACTACATGTGCTTACGAAAAATGATGGCATATAAAGATCACAGATACCCGCAGTATGTAGAGACCTGGAAGAATTGGCATCTTTTTCCTCAAAATTGTATATCCCCGTAATGCATGTCTTGTTTTGAAACCGATATATTTAAACCTGAAACTCTCTATTTTTGTTTTTTTGTATATATGTTTTTGCACTATTTTCAGGGCCTTTTGTGTGTGTTGACCACATGCAACATGTTTTAATGTATTTTCTCTCTCCGCATGGTTAGTACTATGTATAAATGTGGGGGTGCTTAGAATGATTCTGAGTTGCCAATTTACAACACTATGCTAGTTCTATGTACTAAGTATATTATGTGCTATACTGCGTTTTTGTACAACCATGTGTTTGTGGTTATTGTGTATTATATTTGTCATTTTGAAAATGTTTCAATAAAAATATTGATGGTAAAGAAAAAAAGAATGTACCAAACTGTTGATTTGGCCACTCCTAAGATTTGTGCTCTCTCTCTCTGATGGATTTCTTTACTTTTTTTTCAGCCTAATGATGGTCTGTTTCACTTGCATTGGGAGCTCCTTTGACCTCATGTTATGGGCTCACAGCAAAAGCTTCCAAATGCAAATGCAACACCTGGAATCAACTCCAGACCTTTTACCTGCTTAATTGATAATGGATTAATGAGGGAATAGCCCATTCTGCCCATTAAATAGCTTTTGAGATAATTGTCCAATTACCTTTGGTCCCTTGAAAAAGAGGCAGCTACATATTAAAGAGCTGTAATTCCTAAACCCTTCCTCAAATTAGGATGTGAATACCCTCAAATTAAAGCTGAGAGTCTGCACTTTAAACCCATATTGATTATATAACTGTATATTCAATATGTTTTGGTAAACAGCTAAAATGCCCAAACTTGTGTCACTTTCCAAATAATTCTGGACTTAACTGTATATATCTCATATACACTACCATTCAAAAGTTTAGGGTCACTTATAAATTTCCTTATTTTTGAAAGAAAAGCACAGTTTTTTTCAATGAAGATAACATTAAATTAATCAGAAACACACTCTATACATTGTTAATGTGCTAAATGACTATTCTAGCTGCAAACGTCTGGTTTTTAATGCAATATCTACATAGGTGTATAGAAGCCCATTTCCAGCAACCATCACTCCAGTGTTCTAATGGTACATTGTGTTTGCTAACTGTGTTAGAAGGCTAATGGATGATTAGAAAACACTTGAAAACCCTTGTGCAATTATGTTAGCACCGCTGTAAACAGTTTTGTAGTTTAGAGGAGCTATAAAACTGACCTTCCTTTGAGCTAGTTGAGAATCTGGAGCATTACATTTGTGGGTTCGATTAAACTTTCAAAATGGTTAGAAAAAGAGAGCTTTCATGTGAAACTCGACAGTCTATTCTTGTTCTTAAAAATGAAGGCTATTCCATGCGAGAAATTGCCAAGAAACTGAAGATTTCCTACAACGGTGTGTACTACTCCCTTCAGAGGACAGCACAAACAGGCTCTAACCAGAGTAGAAAGAGAAGTGGGAGGCCCCGCTGCACAACTGAGCAACAAGACAAGTACATTAGAGTCTCTAGTTTGAGAAATAGATGCTTCACAGGTCCTCAACTGGCAGCTTCATTAAATAGTACCCGCAAAATGCCAGTGTCAACGTCTACAGTGAAGAGGCGACTCCGGGATGCTGGCCTTCAGGGCAGAGTGGCAATGTAAAAGCCATATCTGGGACTGGCTAATAAAAGGAAAAGATTAATATGGGCAAAAGCACACAGACATTGGACAGAGGAAGATTGGAAAAAAGTGTTATAGACAGACGAATCGAAGTTTGAGGTGTTTGGATCACACAGAAGAACATTTGTGAGACGCAGAACAACTGAAAAGATGCTGGAAGAGTGCCTGACGCCATCTGTCAAGCATGGTGGAGGTAATGGGATGGTCTGGGGTTGCTTTGGTGCTGGTAAAGTGGGAGATTTGTACAAGGTAAAAGGGATTTTGAATAAGGAAGGCTATCACTCCATTTTGCAACGCCATGCCATACCCTGTGGACAGCGCTTGATTGGAGCCAATTTCATCCTACAACAGGACAATGACCCAAAGCACACCTCCAAATTATGCAAGAACTATTTAGGGAAGAAGCAGGCAGCTGGTATTCTATCTGTAATGGAGTGGCCAGCGCAGTCACCAAATCTCAACCCCATAGAGCTGTTGTGGGAGCAGCTTGACCGTATGGTACGCAAGAAGTGCCCATCAAGCCAATCCAACTTGTGGGAGGGCCTTCTGGAAGCATGGGGTGAAATTTCTCCCGATTACCTCAGCAAATTAACAGCTAGAATGCCAAAGGTCTGCAATGCTGTAATTGCCGCAAATGGAGCATTCTTTGACGAAAGCAAAGTTTGAAGGAGAAAGTTATTATTTCAAATAAAAATCATTATTTCTAACCTTGTCAATGTCTTGACTATATTTTCTAGTCATTTTGCAACTCATTTGATAAATATAAGTGTGAGTTTTCATGGAAAACACAAAATTGTCTGGGTGACCCCAAACTTTTGAACGGTAGTGTATATATATATATATATATATATATATATATATATATATGGCTCATATTTATATATATATATCTCATATGGATACAGGATAAGGGATACATGTGTGATTGCTGGGGATCCGACCGCTGGGACACTCAGCGATAAGGAGTGCGGGCAACCGAAAGTCCCCCTAAGTGCTCCGTGAGAGTCTGGGACTTGCGTGCTCTGTGTCCAACTTCTCCATAGAAATGAATGGAGCACCGGTGCGCATGCATGACTGGCGCTCCATTAATTTTTATGGAGAAGCCAGACACAGAACACGCAAGTCCCAAGCTTCTCATGGGGGATTTTTGGTCCCCCGTTCTCCTTATCCTAGCCCTGCACAGATTTTTTTTAAGACCTTGTGGGATATTAATGGAATATAAAACCAAATATAACCAAAAGAGTCCATTAAAGTCCATTTGAAAACCAGTAGACCAGTTAGACTTCAGATCTTCCCCTGCTCCCGCCGTCAGAAAAATTTAGGCCGCCACTATGTTTATGTGAAGATGATCATGATTAGATAGATTCAGCCCTCAGTCCCCATGTTTTTTGAGGGAGTTTTACATGGAACAGGATTTCACCATATTTGTATTGAATTTTTTAATGCGGGGCCCCAGACTAAGCTTTTCTCAGCAAAATGTATGTTGGTTGTTTCTGGGTATGCATGGCTACTGGTCTCAGGCACTTGCCTCGTATACTTTTGTTTTTTTCAAGGCACTTGCCTTACTAACTATTGCATTTCTATGATAGGCTTGCAGGTTTTTATGTATTGATTCAGAATGTTTCCTTTTTTTTACTGTTTATTTGCACTAGCAGCCTGACCATCCTGCCCCTACTATTAGAACTTGAATTATAGGTCTGGTGGATTGCTCATCTGCCTTACTTATGTGACCAGATATTTTGTCCATGATACTCATTTCTGTTTTATGTGGGCTGTACTTTTTCTCTTTCACAATATGTATGTTTTTAATGTATATCAATAAACTTTATACTTTTTTTATTGCATTTCTTGGGTCTGGCACTTATGTCTCTATAGGTGTTTATTCAAAGCTGTCTACTATGATGCAATTTTCTACATTTCTGCCCTTAAAGGGAACCTGTCACCAGCATTTCACCTATTAAACCAGCAATTCCTGGTGGTAGTGGGTGAAAAATCATTTCTATATGACCCATAATTATATTCTTAGTCGGCTCTGTAGCTTTAGTATTCAGTTTTTTTTTTTTTTTAATTCTTTATTTTTGTTGACCTATGAGGTCCATTTTATAACATAAAGGGAACATACAACAAGGTAATGTACATTTAGAATACATAATCCAAAGACAAATGTACAGAAAAAACAATAAGTACATTGTTATATAATGGCATACTGAATGAAAAAGAGGGAATAACGACAAGGGAACACGAATCCCTAAAGTGTGGATGGAGCTAAGCTCCCAGACAAGAGAATGAAGAAAGAAGGGGTGAGCGGAAAGAAGAAGGAGAGGGGGGGGGAACCCTCCACAGCATCCCACAGACCAGGGTGTTATTGCGGCCGATTAAAAGGATACGGTTCTCAGATGATGTCTTTATAGGAGTTCGAATCCTGAAAAACCATCCATTGGGCCCAAGTTTGGCAGAACCTGGAGCTTGAGTCGTGGATAACGGATGTCAAGTCCTCCATATGCATGATGTCGTTAACCTGTGAAACCCAGAGGGATAGTGTTGGAGGAGATGGATCCTTCCATCTTAGTGGGATGCAATGACGAGCTGCCATCACTAGAAAGTGAAGCAGGGAACGCTTATACTTGTTCGCTGGAATGTCGCAATGATGAAGAAGGAAAAGGGCCGCATCCATAGTTACATTTGTATTTGTAACTTCCATTATCACCCTCTTTACACCTTCCCAAAATGGGGTAAGGAGAGGACATGACCAGAAGGTGTGGAGGAGGGTACCACTGTCTTGCCCACATCTCCAGCACATAGGGGACACTGTGGGGAAGATGTTATGTAGGCGGGCTGGGGTCCTATACCAACGTGAGAGTAGTTTGAAGCTTGCCTCTTGGTATCTTGAGCAGATGGAGGTTTTTGGAGCCATAAGGAATATACGCTGCCCTTGTGCAGGGGAGAAGGATATCCCCAGGTCCTCTTCCCATTTTTACATGTATGTAGGAGTGGGCATATCTGGGGGGTCCATGAGAATTCTGTAAATAGCGGACAATGTATGTCTAATCAGGTCAGAGCCTGTGCAGAGGGTCTCTAGTGGAGTTTTTTCCTCCTGGTAGGACCTAGGGGCTGGGATAGACGTCAAAAAGTGTCGCAGCTGCAGCGAACGCCATTGTCCCAACGGAGGGAGATCAGCAATCTGGGCCAGGTCTGCAACAGAAAGCCATTCACCATCCTTTAAGAACCGATCTGCACGATACCATCCCAAGGATTGCCATATACGGAAAATTGGGTCCGTCAAGCCAGTGGGAAAGGATGGATTGCCCAGTATCGGAAACATAGAGGAAGGGACTGGCAAGCAAGATGCCCTTACCGAGGGGAGAGAACAGCATACTAGTGTTGGGCCTATAGTAGGGTGATGATGGAGATGTCTGAGTTGGCTACGGTGCAGCCATGGAAGGGCCGATATTGGAATAGAGTAAAAACTCTGCTCCAAAGACACCCAAGACTTAACGGTCGCATGTCTGCACCAATCAACTACCCGAGCAAGATGAGATGCAATGTAGTAAGTGCGGACATCAGGTAATGATAGACCCCCCGATGCCCTAGATCGGCATAATAACGTGCGGGACAGACGTGGAGTCTTACCATTCCATACAAACTTAATCTGAAGAGAATTGACCATTTTAAAGAACTGTGTTGGGATGGCTATGGGAAGGGTTTGAAATAAATATAGTAGCCTAGGGAGAGCATTCATTTTGAAGATGTTACAACGGCCCAACCAAGTAAAGGTACCTTTGGCCCATCTGGCACAATCTGCCTTAAGCTCAGCAAGGAGTGGAGGAAAATTTTGTTGGAAGAGATCTCTCAGGTCTGCTGTTAAGCGAACCCCAAGGTATTTCAACGCTGTTGGGTTCCATTTAAAACTGAAAGATTGTTTTAAGGTTGTGGAAAGATGAGGTGAAAGAGAGATGTTCAGGGCCTCGGACTTAGAGAAATTAATTTTAAAGTTGGATAAACTTGAAAACCGTTGGAATTCCCGCATGAGATTAGGAAGGGAGACAGTTGGATTGGTCAGGAAAAATAGCAGATCGTCTGCATAGTTGAGGTATTCGTTTCTAGTCCCTTCACATCCGTGTTTGCACGTATATGGCGTAAAAGGGGTTCTAGTGTCAATATAAATATCAAGGGTGAGAGGGGGCAACCCTGTCTGGTGCCGTTGTGTATAGCAAATTCGTCTGAGAGAAGGCCATTTACTCGAACTCGGGCGGATGGGCATGAATATAGCGACATTATCCATCCCAGCATATGTGATCCAAGGCCCAGACGTGAGAGGGTTTCTTCCATAAAGGTCCAGTTAACTCTATCAAACGCTTTTTCCGCATCTGTTGATAAAAGCTTAAGAGGTATATTGGAGATTTTGGCCTTGTGGATCAGATTGATGGCTCTAGTTGTGTTGTCTCGTGCCTCTCTACCTGCCATGAACCCTGCTTGGTCCGTATGTACGATTCCTCCAATCAGTGGAGCGAGACGATCCGCTAGAATTTTAGCAAACAATTTGATATCTGTATTGAGGAGGGATATGGGTCTGTGGCTGGCACATTGTGTAGGGTCTTTACCAGGTTTGGGGATCACCGCGATATGCGCCCTGAGGGCGTCAGGAGGGATGGGGGAGGAGGCCGAGTATGAATTAAAGGAGGCTAGAAAATGTGGGCCTAGGGACGTCAGAAACTTTTTATAATATTGAATTGTAAATCCGTCTGGGCCAGGTGCCTTTCCTGTTCTGGAGTGTTTTAAAGCGTATGAGAGTTCTTGTGTGGTAAGTGGTTCTTCCAGGCTAGTAATGTGATCTTCCGATAGGGCAGGTAGACCAGAATCCGCGATATATTTAGAAATTTTAGACCTGAATTCACTGGATGTCACAGACGGATTGGTAGAGTCAGTATTATATAGGGCAGCGTAGAAATCCCGGAATGCGGAAGCTATGTCCAACGGCAAACGATGCCGTGTTTGTGAGGGGGATACTATGGAGGGTATGTAATTCTGGGTTTGTTGGGTCCGCAAGGCTCTAGCCAGAGACCTACTACTTTTGTTGCCATATTCGTAGTAATGACGTTTACATCTAGAAAGCGTAGCCTTGGCTCGAGCCATCAATAAGGTTCGCAGTTCCTCTCTTTTACAGAGGAGGGCAATCCTACACTCCGGGTCATGGGAACGTTTATGTGAGATCTCAAGTACTTCAATTTCAGACAGCAAGCGGACCGTGGCCACCGCCCTTTCTTTTTTCCGACGTGCACCATGTTTAATAAATATACCCCTGATCACGCATTTATGCACCTCCCAGATAATGCGAGGGTTAATGGTCTCTGTGGCATTAGTTGCGAAGTAGTCAGCTATATTACGTTGGATATCAGCAGTAACCACTGAATCCGAGAGAAGCGTTGGGTTCAGTTTCCACTGAGATTGGCGGTATAGAGGGGAATGTAGAGAGAGGGTCAAGGTGACTAATGCATGGTCTGAAAAGGAAATCGAGTCAATGTCGGCCGCGCGTATAGAATGTAGCGAGTGATGTTTGACGAAAAAAAGATAAATTCTGGAATATTTGTCGTGTACTGCGGAGTAAAAGGAAAAGTCCCTATCTGCTGGGTGTAGGAGACGCCATGTGTCCACTAATTGGTGTTCGTGAAATGATTTCATAATGCGGCGCAGATGTGCCCTCGAGAATGAAGAAGAACCTACGGACGTGTCTAGTGCGGGATCCAACGCAACATTGAAATCCCCTCCCAGGACAATGGTACCCTCCCCAAACTCCTCCAGGGCATTCAGAAAGCCAACAAGGGCTGTGCATTGACCAGAGTTGGGTAGGTAAAAAGAGGCAAAAGTGTATACTTGAGAGTCAATAACTCCTTTGATCAAGAGCATTCGTCCCACTTCATCACTGCGAGACCCCCTGAACTCCCAAGGAAGAGATCTAGAGATCAAAATGCTTGTCCCCCTGGATTTCGTGTCCGGAGAAAGACTATGATATGCATTGGGGAACCATGCGTTAGAGAGTTTAAAAGGTTTTTGCTGACATAGGTGCGTCTCTTGGAGGAACGCCACCTGTATATTTTTGCCTTTCAGCAAATTGAAAAGTATGGATCGTTTTCCAGGGCTGTGTAACCCCTTGACATTTAATGAGCCAATAGTCAGGTCCGTTTGAGTATGCTGCGACATATCTGTCCTGGGCTGCGGTGGAGGGGGAGGGGAAAGCAAAGTAAAGGGCAAGAGGAGGACAGATAAAGATAGGAGAGAAAGAGAATAAGACGATACACAAGAAAGAGGCCCGCAGGCCGACTCCTATACGGTGTAAAAACCTGTAAAGGAAGGTTGTTAAATTTGTGGGGACCTGGAAAACCACGGGGGGGGGGGGGGGAGCCCCGCACCGCATACATAATCATCAAACGGTAAACCATTTCTTCCATCGCCTACCATTGGGGAGGCGACGGAGGCACAATCAATGATAGAACCGACGTGTATCTCTCAGCTACTACTAGCCAAGGGAGGTTAACCCAAAACCTGTGCTAATAGCCATGATCTCTGATGAACAACCTATAGCGACGCCACACCCTTCTATTTAAGTATACAAGGCTGCTATAACCGACTATCAACCAGAAATTAGCTGCTAAGAGGATTTGAAATTTAACACGCAACTGATGTATGCCCGGCAAACATTGCATTTTAAAATTATCAGAGATACCGACTAACAGAATCATATGGAACTCCCCATATCCCGCATCGCAAACCTTTGTCTAATATATATAACCAGCAAAAGGGTGTGGGTGGGGGAGGTACCAGTAGGCTAAATGCCTCCAGCGCTGCAGGTGATAGCTCATCCTCTAAACAACTTCGGACCCACACACCTCATGTGGCGGTCTATAATTGACTTTTAAACTAATACGGTATAAGCAGCACGTATTTCCTGAGGGCTAAGTGAAGGCCCCTTGCGGCCATTCTATCTATACACGAAACCTGAGTATCCTATGAAAAAAACTGGGCAAAACACTTATTTGCAAAAGAGCCCTGCTAGATAACCATCAAAACATTATGTGAGCAAAATAACATTTGACGACCTTAAGTCCCTTGAGCAGCAATGCTGCCGGCGGCCTAGCAAAACATTGACAAATAAAAGGATATTTGCAGGAAAGTCCTCTTTAAGCCTCAGGCGGGACCCGGCGGGAGAGGTCGATTAACGGCAAATGTGGTGCACCCGGGATGGATCTGCTTCGTATGGGCTGGTTAGTCCTGTTGAGGCGACGACGTTGAGGTTGTTCAATTCTGTCCAGGGCTAGCCAATCCGGGACTGGGAACGGCTCGATCTGAAGAAATCGAAATAGGCCCTCAAGATCCGAGGAGTGGCGCAGGAGATAGAAGCCAGAGTTGTTCTTCACGACAACATGGAACGGGTGTCCCCATCTATAAGTGGCGCCTGCGGACTTGATTTTTTCAAGCAGAGGATGTAGGAGCCGTCTCATATAGAGTGTCCGTGGGGAGACATCATAGTATATAGTAACCGTACTTCCTTCAACTGAGACCGGTCCATGTGACCATGCCCCCCGGATAATTGCATCTTTGTCGGTATAATAGTGAAGGCGACATAACACGTCGCGAGGAGAGGACAAATCGAGCGGGCCTGGGCGCGAAACTCTGTGAATTCGATCTAGGAGAAAAGTCGCTTCTGATGGTCGGTTAGTGAGCTTGTTGAATATAATAGATACTCTAGACACCAGCTCATCTCGTGGGCCGAGGTCTGGAAGGCCCTTCAGACGTACATTGTTTCTGCATCCTCTGTTCTCCTGATCATCTAATTGAAGCGCCAAGGATTGTAAATGTGTTCTAGTATCCGTGGCAGCTTTTTCCAATGCAGTTACTCTAGAGTCAATGGCCGACACAGTATTCTCAGATGTTAGCGCCCTAGAGTCTAGTCTGACCACATCCTGACGCAGGTCAGCTATGTCTTGCTGATGTGCCTGCTCAACCCTGGACACCAAAGAGTCAAGATCCTGTCAGGTGGGGAGGGCTTGTATCATCTCCCTCAGTAGTTGTAGGTCAGCATGTAAGCCCGATGGCCCAGCCTGAACTTCAGGGGCATATGTGTGTGGTATAATGGCGGGCAAATCTCTCACTGATGACATGTTGAGGGGAGAGACAAGGCTTACCGCATCCTGAGAGCTGCAGCAGGGAGGACTCGTATCAGCAGTCGTGGCCGCTTGTGCTGACTGCAACAGGGGAGCAGGAGGAGAAGGAGCCAGAGTGTCTGAGGCCGGATGTGGCGGCAATGCGTCCGCCATTGCTGCTCGTTCGTCCGCGGCCGATTGTGAGGAGGAAAGAAAGCGCTCCATGCTCTTGCAACGGCCAGAGGAGCGAGGTAAGGACCGGGAAGTTCCAGGGCAGGTTCCACTTTGTTTTCCTGGCATCGCCTGCCGGTTTTACCCGGGAAAGATGGCTGGTATTCAGCTGCTAGTGCGGAGCTCCCCCAAAACGCGTGCTCACGGCTCCATAGCTAAGCCACGCCCCCTAGTATTCAGTTTTTTTGTGTTCCCACATCGTATGCTAATGAGCATAAGAGTCATATCTTCGTTTGAAAAGAGTCAAATCTTTGTATAAAAAGAGTCATATCTTCATTCCTCAAGTCTTTCCGAGTTTACCCCACCTCCTTACTTTCGATTGACAGGTCCTCGCCTTCCCCCAGCACACAAAATTCCGCTCTCGTGCATTGATGTCCTCTTCTGGGGTGTGCACACAAAGGGACACCGGATTATTACTATAAAAGGTGCAAGATGTTTGCAGACCGTTATTTATAGTCGGAGGAGGTGTATAGGAGAGGGGATAACAGCAATGACCTTTATATAGCAGTGGCCAGTGAGGGATAAGTAAAGTTCAATAGGTGAAATGCTGGTGACAGGTTCCCTTTAAAGGGGTTGTCCGAGATAAAATGACTTTGTGTTAATGCTTGCAATTTATAAATGTAAATACATTTGTAATATACTTACGTTTTCCAAAGTGGCCCCGTTTCCAGATCCTGCCATGGGGAACTTGACGGGTGACGTTGATCTTAAATTCTTTGCCGGGTATACGACACGTCACTTGTGACGTGGTGTATATCGGCTTGTTCTGCTTCACAGCCCGTAATGCGCATGCGCCGTCCCTGCTGTTCTCACGGTCCCTGCTGTTCTCGAGATAACAGCAGGGGCCGCGCATGCGCATTACAACAGAACAAGCCGATATACACCACGTCACAAGTGACGTGTCGTATACCCGGAAAAGAGTTCAAGATCAACAAAGCGGCCAGAGCAGAGAGTGACGTCACCCGTCAAGTTCCCCACGGCAGGATCTGGAAACGGGGCCACTTTGGAAAACGTAAGTATATTGCAAATATATTTACATTTATATATTGCAAGCATTAACACAAAGTCATTTTATCTTGGACAACCCCTTTAACTCTCTACCAACCTACCCATGCTCTTTTTGGCCTACAGTTTTTATCCACACTCTCTTGCTTCCAGGACTTCTTCCGCACTGCACTTATAATATGGAACTCGTTGCCTTGGGTCATTAGACTCACTCTAAGGCCGGATTTACACGAGCGTGTGTGTTTTGCGCGCGCAAAAAACGCGGCATTTTGCACGCGCAAAAGGCACTTAACAGCTCCGTGTGTCATCACTATATGATGCGTGATTTGCGTCATTATAACACTGTTTGTATGTTTGTAAACAGAAAAGCACGTGGTGTTTTCAATCATAATTTTTACTGCTGTTGCGCGAATCAAGCGCGTCCCACGGAAGTGCTTCCGTGTGGTGCGCGTGATTTTCACGCACCCATTGACTTCAATGGGTGCGTGATGCGCGAAAAACGCAGAAATATAGGACATGTCGTGAGTTTTACGCAGTGGACTCACGCTGCGCAAAAATCATGGACTGTCTGCACGGCCCCATAGACTAACATAGGTCCGTGCGTATTACACGTTCGTGTAAATCCGCCCTTAAAGTTTACAGCTTTAGGCTGGGTACATGTTGATGTAGGGTGCCGCACAACCAAACTGCCTGGCAGTTAAGCACCCGGTTTACCACGAATTGCCACGGTTTTACAATGCGGTTTATGGCTGCACATATTTTACAGGTGACATGTTAAAAATATGTGTTTCACCTGTAAAAAAACCACTGCCAATAACCGCATTGCAAAACTGTGGCAATTCGCTGTAACGGCACATGGTTTTGCTGTGCTGTACACTACCGTAACATGTGAGCCCAGCCTTAGACTGTATGTACACTCACTTTAGGGTCTGCTCTGTCAAGTTTCTGACTCAACTCTTCTTAGAGGGAAAAAAAAATCCCCATAGTTAGGGCTAATCTACTCGTGTTGTAAATACTGTAGATTTTCCGCAACTTATTTCGTTGTGGAAAATCCGCAGCCTAATACAGTGGTAGAGGAGTGGATGAGATTTCAAGAAATCTCATCCACACATGGTGTAGGGGAAATGCAGAGATACCACACAAATTGATCTACGGTGCGTTTTTTTCAGCATGTTAATTGTGGTTGTGAAATACCACCTGTATTTTGTTGCGAGTTTTCCCCATTGAATTCAATGGGGATCTAAAACCCGCAACAAACAGTCAAATGTTGCGACTTTTTTCGGCGTAATCGCAGCAATTATGCCGCAAAAATCGCAACTTAGAAAAAAAACAAAACCTTATACTTACCTTTGACATTCTGCAGGCCGGCCTCCTCAGATGATATTTCATCCCATGTGACCGCTGTAGCCAATCACATGCTGTAGCGGCAGTCACATGGGATGAAACGTCATCACAGGAGGCCGGCCTGGATGATGTCAGAGGGCCAGCCTCCTGGGTTGACGTTTCATCCCATGTGACCACCGCTACAGGTCATCCCAGGAGGTCGGCCTGCCAAAAGGCCGGCCGATGCCGCATTTTTCAGCAGTGGACATTCCGGGCGAAAAACTGCACCACAATTTGGTGCGTTTTTTTTGCCCAGAATTCTCTGCGGCCACCGGGGCGGATACGTTGTGTACTTTTATGCAGCGTATCTGCCCCGTGTAAACTTACCCTTACAACGCCAATATGGTCCATGGGCTATGTCTGGTCAGTCAGCATTGAAAGTAGTAATGGCACCTTCGTCTCCACTGTTATGTCTACAAAACTAAGTGCCAATATGCATGTGTCATTAGCTGCCGTCCATTGTCTCTTTTTAAGCACACTTAGGAATGAGCTGAGTTTAATAACAAACCCAAGTGTTTTCCATAGCATGGTCAGTTGACAGGAGTAACATGCTTTTCTTCAAAATGCTCCATAAACATATGTAAAATCATATTTTATTTAAGCATACATAATTTGAAGCTTGCAAGTGCTCATATCAAGTAATGCATAAAAGTTAACATAAAAAGAAATGATCACAAGTTTGTGTGGACTCTCGGTTACTGCTTTTACCTTGTGATTGTATCCAGAGAGACGAAACACGACTCCTGTTTCATGATCTTCAAGAATGTTTTCATTTTTAAACAAATTGTGGAAATGATGAAACCTAATACACCCCGTTCTGGCACTGAATTTTACAGGTTTCGGAGCCTCAATATATGTTAAAGAATGCCCTCTTGAAAAAGTTTTGTGATTTTTCCATAAATGTAAATGATCTTACTATACCATTCTGGGTGTATTGTTTCAGTATTTGAGAGAGATAAAAGAAATAGAATGCGTTTTAACCCCTTCCCGTAGCAGCCACTTTTGGACTAAATGACAGAGCCCCATTTTTAAAATCTGACGTGTCACTTTATGTGGTACTAACTTTGGAATGCTTTCACCTAGCCAAGCGATTCTGAGATTGTTAACCCATGACAAATTGTACTTTGTCAGGGGTAAAATTTTGTCGATAAATTCATTGCTTATTTGTGAAAAACACCAAAATGTTGAGAAAAATTGCAAAAATTTGCATTTTTCTAAATTTAAATGTATCTGCTTCTAAGGCATGATTCAGACGAACGTGGCGTTTTTGCGCACGCAAAACACGCGCCGTTTTGCCTGCGCAAAAGCCACTTACCTGCTCCGTGAGGCAGCATCATATGATGCGCGGCTGCGTGCTTTTCGCGCAGCCGCCATCATTATTAAACGCCATTTATATGTTTGTAAACAGAAAAGCATGTGGTGCTTTTCTGTTTACATTCATCCTTTTGACAGCTGTTGCGCGAAACAGGCAGTTCGTACGGAAGTGCTTCCGTGCGACCTGCGTGGTTTTCACGCACCCATTGACTTCAATGGTGCGTGATGCGCGAAATACGCCGAGATATTGAACGTGTCGCGCTTTTTACGCAGCGGACAAACGCTGCGCAAAAAGCACAGACTGTCTGTACTGCCCCATAGACTTCTATTGGTCCATGCGAGCCGCGTGAAAACCATGCGGCCTGCATGGACGCAATTCACGTTCGTGTGAATCCGCCCTAAGACCGATTAGTAATACCACACAAAAAAATTTACTAATTAAAATTTCTTTCAGGGGCCTATATTTTGGGAAACCCCCAATAAATTACCCCATTTTAAAAACTGCACCCCTCATAGTATTCAAAACAACATTTAGAAAGTTTCGTAACAATTTTCTAGGACGTTACAAGGCTTAGAACTTTAGCAGCAATTTCTCACATTTTCAAGAAAATTTCAAAAGGCTATTTTTACAAGGACCAGTTCAGTTCTGAAGTAGCTTTGAGAGGCAACCCTTTAGGCATTTCACAAGAATTAAAGCAAAGTAGGGCTGAAATTTACAAATTTCATTTTTTTTGCAGAATTTTTTAATCCTTTTTTTTCTGTAACACAGAAGGTTTTACCAGAGAAACTCAACTTTATATTTATTGCCCAGATTCTGAAGTTTTTCCACATGTGGCTCTAGTGTGCTAATAGACTGAAGCACAGTCCTCAGAACCAAAGGAGCACCTAGTGGATATTGGGGCCATCTTTTTATTGGATTATATTTTAGGCACCATGTTGGGTTAGAAGAGGTCTTGTGATGCCAAAACAGTGGAAACTCCCCCAAAAAGATCTTATTTTGCAAACTACACACCACAAGGAATTCATCTACGGGTGTAGTGAGCATTTTTACCCCACAGGTATTCCATAGATTTTATTAGAATTGGGCAGTGAAAATGAAAAATTACATTACAAGACATAGCTTTAGCTCAAAATGTTTAATTTTCTCATCAAATAAAGTAGAAAAAGCACCCCAATATTTATAAAGCAACTTCTCCAGAGTACGGAAATACCCCGTATGTGGTAATAAACTACTGTATGAATACACATCAGGGCTCAGGAGGGAAGGCACGCCATTTGGCTTTTGGAGAGCAGATTTTGCTGGATTGTTTTTTCTGAACCATGTCGCTTTTGCAAAGCCCCTCAGGTACCAGTACAGCGGAAACTACCCAAAAGTGACTCAATTTGGCAAACTACACCCATTGAGGAATTCAGCTAGGGGTGTAGTGAGCATTTTGACCCCGCAGGTGTCTCCTAGATTGTATTAGAAATGAGCAGCGAAAATGAAAAATTATTTTTTTTTCCAATAAGACGTAGCTGTAGTTCAAAATTTTTCATTTTCTCAACAAATAAAGGAGAAAAAGCATCCCAACGTTTGTAAAGCAACTTCCCTAGACCCAACATGTGGTCATAAACTGCTATTTAGATACCCAGCAGGACTCAGAAGGGAAGGAGTTCCATTTGGAATTTGGAGCGCAGATTTTGCTGGATTGATTCCTGGGCACCATGTTGTATTTACAGAGCCCCTGAGGTACCAGTACAGTAAAAAAAACAAAACCTGAAATGTGACTCTATTTGGTAAACTACACCCCATGAGGAATTAATCTAGGACTGTAGTGAGCATTTTTTGCTAAATTTATTAAAATTGGGATGTGAAAATAAAAAATATATATATATTTTTTCCAATAAGATGTAGTTCTAGCTCAAAATTTTGCATTTTCTTTTTTCACAAGGTCTATAGGAGAAAAGCAACTCCACGTTTGTAAAGCACTTTTTCCTGACTAAGGCAATACCCCATATGTGGTTGTAAACTGCTATTTAGACACGCAGCAAGGCAAGGGAAGGAGCGCCATTTGGTATTTGGAGTGGAGATTTTACAAGTATCGTTTTTTGACACCATGTTGCATTGGGCTGAGGTACCAGTACAGTGGAAACCCCCGAGAAATTACCGGATTTTGGAAACCACACCCCTCAAGGAATTCATCTAGAAGTGTAGTGAGCATTTTGACCCCACAAGTGTTTTGCAAAAATTAGTACACAATAGATGTTGCAGATTGAAAATTGGCAGTTTCCACAGATATGCCATTTCAGTGCCCAGCTTGTACCACTGGAGACACACACACACACACACACACACACACACACACACACACACACACACACACACACACACACATATTGTTAAGCGGGTTCTCCAAAGTGCAGTAATACCCAATATGTGGTCATAAATTGCCATTTGGGCACACTGCCAGGCCCAGAAGGAGCGCCATTTTGCTTTTGAAGCGCAGATTTTGCTTGGGGTTTTACTGGTATTTCAGCTTCTAATGTGGGGGCATATGTAAGCTGGGCGGAGTACATCAGGGTATATGTAAACTGGACGGAGAATATCAGGGTATATGTAAGCTGGGCGGAGTACGTCGGGGTATATGTAAGCTGGGCAGAGTGCATCAGGGTATATGTAAACTGGGCGGAGTACATCAGGGTATATGTAAGCTGGGCGGAGTACGTCAGGGTATATGTAAGCTGTGCGGAGTACATCAGGGTATATGTAAGCTGGGCAGAGTACATCAGGGTATATGTAAGCTGCGCGGAGTACATCAGGGTATATGTAAGCTGGGCGGAGTACATCAGGGTATATGTAAGCTGGGCAGAGTACATCAGGGTATATGTAAGCTGGGTGGAGTGCATCAGGGCATAATAGGATGATGTAATAATGAGGTGAATGAATAATAAAATGAATAATCCATGGATTTGTGTGGTACGCTTTGAACCAATCCTTTATGCACAGGCCGGGTTTTTTGGGTATTATACAAAATATCTGCGCTCCAGTATTGCCTAATCTTTGACTTCTTCACTAGCCCTATAAGCAGCACAAGGCCCTACAATTTCCTCATCTCCACTGCATCTATGGGGTCCACCTGTGGGATCTAGCAAATGATGATGTTGGGTTTTTAGTGAAATTCTACTGGACCTAAAAAATTTGTCTGGGCCTTCATTTAGCATCATTGCGTTTTGAGAGTCATAACGTGTTATTTTTCCGTTGACGGAGCCGTGTGAGGGCTTGTTTTTTGTTGCATGAGCTGTAATTTTTATTGGTTCCATTTTGACACCAAATTGATATTGTTTTTTTCTACGTTTAACTACTTTCCATTTTCTGTCAGCCATAACTTTTTTATTTTTCAGTTAATATCGCTGTGGGAGGGCTTGTTTTATGCGTGACAAACAATGTCGTTTCTATTGGTACCATTTTGGAGTACTAGCGACTTTTTGATCACTTTTTGTAAATTTTTTTTGGACACAAGATGACCAAAAAATGAAATGCTGTCATTTTTATTTATTAAATTTTTTACCGTGTTCACCGGTTGGTAAAAATAACACTATATTTTTATAGTTCAGGCCGTTCCGAATGCGGCGATGTGTATTATGTATAGTTTTTTTTCATGTTTTCATTTTTCCCCAATTATAAAGGACTTGATCAGGGAAGCAGGGCGTTTATTGTTATTAGTTTAAAACTTTTTATTTATTTATTTTTCTTTAACATTTTTTTTTTTCACTTTTTTTTTTTTTACACTTACCTGGGGACTTGAAGATCTGATCCCCGGTGCAATACACTGCACTACTTATGCTTTGTAAATGAGGACGTACAGTCACGCCCAATAGCGGGAAGGCGTTAAGATCCCAGTCGGTGCTTCTGCCTTAACCCGTTAGTGACCGGCCCATCGTGTTTTTACGTCGGTCGCCTTATTACGTCGCGGCATCGGAATAAGTGAACAGAGCAGGGAGCTGTCAAATCTCCCTGCTCTCAGCTGCTAGAGGCAGGTGAGGGCTGGGGGCGTCCCTGCTCTGCCGGGGGAGATCGATATCAGTATCGATCTCACCCGTTTAACCCCTCAGATGCGGTGCTCAATAGCGAGCACCGCATCTGAGTGGTTTTGGAGAGAGGGAGGGAGCTCCCTCTCTCTCCCACCGACACCCGGCAATACGATCGCCGAGTGTCTGTGTCTCCCATGGCAGCCGGGGGCCTAATAAAGGCCCCCAGGTCTGCCTGTCATGACCTAGCAGATGCCTGTCCGTTTTAAACGGACAGGCAGTAATACACTGCAATACAAAAGTATTGCAGTGTATTATAATAGCGATCGGACCATCGCATATTAAAGTCCCCTAGTGGGACTAGTGAAAAAGTGAAAAAAAAAAGTTTAATAAAGTTAATAAAAAAAAAATGTGAAAAAAATGAAAAACCCACTTTATCCCCTTACAAACTGCTTTAGTATGAAAAAACAAAATAAAGTAAAAAAGTTACACATCTTTGGTAACGACCCCGACTACAAATCTATTACATTATTTAACCCGCACGGTGAACGTCGTAAAAAATTAAAGAAAAAACGACGGAAAAATAGCTGTGTTCTGTGAATCCTGACTTTAAAAAAATGTGATTAAAAAGTGATCAAAAAGTCACATCTACTCCAAAATGGTACCAATAAAAACTACAAGTCTTCCCGCAAAAAAAGAGCCCTCATACAACTGCATCGGCGAAAAAATAAAAACGTTACGGCTCTTCAAATATGGAGACACAAAAACAAATAATTTTGAAAAAAAGCGTTTTTACTGTGTAAAAGTTGTAAAATCTACAAAATCTATACAAATTTGGTATCGTTGCAATCGTAACAACCCGCTGAATAAAGTTATTGTGTTATTTATACTACACGGTAAACGGCGTAGATTTAGGACGCAAAAAAGAGTGGCAAAATTTCCGATTTTTTTCTATTCCCCCCAAAAAAAAGTTAATAAAAGTTAATCAATAAATAATATGTCCCCCAAAATGGTGCTATTAAAAAATACAACTTGTCCCGCAAAAAACAAGACCTTATACAGCTATGTCAACGCAAAAATAAAAATGTTAGAGCTCTTGGAATGCGACGATTCAAAAACGTAAAAAATAGCCTGGTCATTAAGGTCTAAAATAGGCTGGTCATTAAGGGGTTAAAGGGGTTCAATGCCATTTTAGGTCTTGCTTATGTAAATTGGAAACAAAAACGTGACGTGTAATTTAAACAGTGCCAATGCAGTCTTTGTGCTGAGCGATTTAGGACCAAAGCTTTATGAACATACATTGGGCCCCATTTATCAAAACTGTTTAACAGCAAATTTGGCCTTGTTCCCCGTAGCAGCCAATCACAGGGCAGCTTTTATTTTTTTAGAGCAGTTTAAGAAATTAAAGCTGAACTCTGATTGGTTGCTATAGGCAACAAGGCCAGTTTTTCTGTTAGACAGTTTCATAAATAAGGCCCAATAATGGTGATATAGCAAATCTGGTGCAAAGGAAAAGTGGCCTCTAAAAATTGAGTGGTCCATTAGAGGAACTGGAAGCGGATACGTATAAGAGGATAGCAAGAAACAGTCTGTTTAATCTTGTTGAATCTTTACTCCTACTGCACAAAGTATAGTGGCAATGTAAGCAGATACTGGAGATGGGGGTATGTAATAACTACACCCCAATCTGGAGGAAT
This sequence comes from Rhinoderma darwinii, assembly GCF_050947455.1. Lineage (NCBI taxonomy): Eukaryota > Metazoa > Chordata > Amphibia > Anura > Rhinodermatidae > Rhinoderma > Rhinoderma darwinii. Next base: position 173,283,541 of record NC_134687.1, on the reverse strand, counting down.
CCCTTTCTGTGGGAACTATAGCAGTTAGAGGGGATGAATGGATGGGAACAAAAGGGCATAATACGGCTGTTCGAGGACACCAATCTTGAATCCTTCCAGCAGCTGAAAGAAGAATTTCAGTTGGAACATAATATGTTCTACCAATGCTTGCAGATACGGCATGCAATTCAGACTCAATCCAATTCAGTTGTTCTAGAGATACACGCCTTGGGACTAATGGATTGTATAGTGAAAGTGTCTACATCTAAGGGGTTGATTTCATGGGCGTACTCTTTTACTATCAAAGCACCTAGGGGATCTTATGGAACCTGTTGAATAGAAAAGGGAGAGAGACGTAGATCCCATACCTAAGGAACACTGGGAAGACATTATTGCATCTCCCAGCACGCTATCTCCTAATGTAGCTCAGAGAAGTTCTAATCTTTTTCTAGTACATAGGGTGTATGGGACCCTATGGGTCTTGATGAAGATGGGAATCAGAACAGATGCTAAATACCCTAGGTGCCCAGAGGAGAAAGCTGACATGCTGCACATGTTTTGGACTTGTGGGTCTCTGAGGGAACTGTGGAGAGAGATTTCCGAATTGGTGATCCGAGTGTATGGCATACAGCTTCCAATGGACCCGATAGTGCTGCTTTTGGGATATGTTGGAGGTTTGGAGGGGGAAAGGTTGGCCATTGCTAAGCTGCTATATCTGGCCCGTGAAGGAATAGTTAAACACTGGTTGGATGAGATGCCTTCCTCAATAAATAAAATTATTGGGACAGTAAACCACTCGGTTCTGATGGAGTATAAAATTTATTTAAAAATGGTGGCTGATAAGAAATTTGGAAAACAACGGGATAGATGGATAAACCACTCAGGTTTGGCTTCGGGTGAACTACTTACACTTTGATCAGTTGCTTAAGAGGAGGGACACTAGAATGAAGGCTGGTTGGGTGGGGGTGAAAGCAAAATTAGGACAGGAAGGGGATGAGACAGTTTATGAATATATATTGCCTGACATTTAACACAAGTGATTTGAGGTATCTAGATATGCACTTTGACAACTCCTGGGACGAGAGTTGACGGAAGGGATTTTTCTGGAAAGAGCTGACAAAACTGGGATGGAGAGCTGTGGCGGGTAGGGGGGGGGGCAGGGGGGAGTTGGGAAAGGTTTCACTGTTTTGTTTAAGTACATGATTGTACATGACAGTCCGTGATGAGATGTAGATTCAAATGTATTTGTCAGCTGGACTATGTTATTGCTGCATTTGTAAATAAATTTGAACTGATTAAAAAAAAAACAATTGAGAGGTGGAATCTGATTGGTTACCAAGGGTAAATAGTCAACGTTTTTCGTTTTTTTTGCACCAGTTTTGATATATCTGGTCTAATGTGTTTTGTAGCACACTCCTCCTTACAACACAGTCTAGACACATGTACATAAACTTTCATGCCTCCATAGACTGCGTGTTTTGGATATTGGTTTGCAAAAAAATCAGCCAGCTAAGCGCTGTGGCCCATTACAGGGTTTCCTGGTGCAGTAATGCTCCTGGCCACCTGGTGTGTCGGCCTCATGATCAGAATGTTAAGGCATATCCTAAATACCGTACTTAAATCATGACACAATTCTAAAAAAGACTTATACAAATTACTTTTAGTTATAAGGATTTATAGGTCAATGGACAGGCAGATGGCATTGAGCAGCGCAGCTGATACGTGATCAGCACTGGCCGAGGAGGACAAAATATTTAGTTTGGTAATAACCACGCGTTTATCTAATGCTGTTATTTAGACTATCATTTAAGCCGTATCTTTGTAGTGATAGGTTTAGACATTACCAAAATGGCAGATTGTGCATTAATTAGCTGGGTCCTGGCGGCGCCATGTTATGCGCATACAAATTTATACTAAAGTTCATTTTTAACTTTACCAACGTGAGACCTAAAATTGTGGAAAATCTAGTTACCAATATGAAAAATGCCGGCTGCACTGGAGAGCGTTTCAGATCTGTACTCAGTAATGTCATGGTAAATGAGGACTATGAATAAACTTCGCCTCCAGGCTTAACTTTTGTCTAGAGACAACATGGCCAATTGTTATTTTTGGTTTCTTTCCATTTCAGACTAATTGTGGTAGCCGCAAATGAATCTCTAGAACAATTTGTCTGGAATTCTTAACTACATACACAAACAGGTAGAGACTGTAATTTTAGATTACAAAATGTCATAAAAAACAGGATTTATGCTTCATTACGAAATATATATTATACAATAATCTAAAATGTGGAACTTCCCTACATAATTATACTCTTTGCGATGTAATAGTTGGTTTCTGCACTCTTATTTCACCATGTCTCCAGATGCTAAGAGTCCCATAAACAGCTACCAATATATAACAAGAGGATGTCATTTTATAATGGAGCATAAATCATGTGTTTTATGGCATTTTTTATCTAATTACGATACTCGACCTGTTTGTGTATGCAGTTAGGAATTCCAAAAAAATAGTTCTAGAGATTTGCAGCTACCACTATTGTTCTGAAATCCCAAAAACAATGGCAAAATCGCTGTTTTTTTTTCGCATTTCACCTGTCAAAGAATTTATTTTGTTTCCCTGTATATTATATGGTACATTAAATGGTGCCATTAAAAACTACAACTCGTCCCCGCAAAAAACAAGCCAGTATACGGCTATGTTTACGGAAAATGTGAAAAGTTAAGGCTTTTGTAATGCGGGGAGGAAATAACTAAAATAGAAAATCAAATATTGGCTGCGTCTCCAAAGGGGCAATCTACAAAATTTGAAATACAGTAAATAGGAAGTTTCTGAAAATTGAGCCTGACTGTCGTAAATGTTTCCCTCAAGCCTCCCTTAGGCTAGGGCTAAACTTAGACTTTTTTTTTTGCAGTGAGCAATAAATCCCTATTCATAGGAATGCATTAGACTACAGCTCTTTATCTCGCTACAATAAAACGCTGTGATATCGCTAATGATAAATCGCTGTCCATATTACTGCATTGAGCAGCTTGAAAATCTCTGCAGAATTTCTCCAGACTCGTGTGCAGCTCTGAAATCCCAGCAAGAAGAGATTTTCAAGTTACTCGATGCATTCCTATGGACAGCGATATCACAGTGATCTTATTTGTCGCGAGATGAATAGCACTAGCCTAATGCATTTCTATAGACAGGGATTTATTGCTCACTACTATTAGTTACCAGTAAATTCAGACAGTTCTGCTCACTCCTGCTTGGCATAGACTGGATTAATTCTTTCATCTTAGAAATTGGGGACCCCAAAAGAGACTTTGTAGCGATTACATAATTATCTTATTAGGCACACAAAAAGTGTATATTATGCTGTGTTACATGCAGAGTTTTGTGTGGATATAGTATTACAATTAATTAAATCCGCTGTAAAAATCTCCCACATTTCTACAACATATAAGGCATGCTGCAGACTTAAAAATCTGAAGCATTTCTAGTATTTGCTGTGATTTTTTTTTACACTGTAAGTAAATGGTGTCTGTTGATGAATTTTGCTAAATTCCGCAACAAATACTGTGTGAATTCACCATATTAGAGGTGAAAAAAAAATAATAATTTACTAGCTAGGCATGCTGGCATTAACAGTTTGGAGATGCCCTATAAATACAAAAAAGGGGGAATATATCGTAGCTAAGGAAAAGAAAACAGTGGTGCAACTTAGCAACCAATCCAATTTTAGCTCTTATTTTTCAAAGGGCCTTTAGTAAATAAAAGCAACAACGTGATTATTTGCTATGGGCAACAGCACCACCCATCCCCTGCACTAGTTTTGATAAATCTCTACCAATATATCACATTTGTCTATTATTTGTAGTTTATCACATGCATCGCAAATTTTTATGCACACCATATGGCTTCCATGCCAACATATTATATATACATTTTTTATGTTAATGATTTTTGCCACTTTTTGATTCTAAGCACAAAAAAAATGTTCACATATTTATAAAAATCATCTAATCTTCAGGTTTTTTTTCAGTAAATTCTTTGCCAATAAAGCCATTGCAATGATAAAGGTCACAATATTGGTCTAACATACATCCAACACTTTCTCTCTCCTTTAGACCCTAATACCTCTTGACAGGACGTGTGTGAATAGCGTAACCTGGCCTGGCCTTGATGGGAATAAGGAAGGTAAGCTTGTATCAAGGCTGTTTTCATCTGGTAGCAATTAACAATTTCATCCATGTTTTTTTGAAAAACATACAAGGCAGATCTCCCGATATGGGATTAAAGATAAAACTCCAGTTCTGGAGGGCCTGGCAGCAGAATGAAAAACCTCCCCTTGTACAATGGCTAAACATCTTAATTTATCTATTCTTCTCTTTATCACGAAAATTGATAAAGACATGCATACAAAACAGACGGAGAGAGAATCGCTCATCTTTAGCAAGTGCGAGAAATTACTCATCTTATTACAGGAATTACCTCTGTTAATTTGACAGTGTGCTGGTTATCTTCTTCACAATGTGGTATGTCAGCCCTTAGGACAAGTAGAGCCATATGTAACCCCTCTGGAAAGTGCTCAGAGAGAGCTTTTCTCACTCTCGTCTTCACCTCATCCTGGTTCAGGCTGCTATGAGGAATGCCAGGTGTGTCCAGCACCTGCAGTCTCAGGCCCAGTTCTTTCCCCATCCGCCGAGCAAAATTGGGTATTCGCATACTGCGGAGTCGGCACTCCTTAGTCACAGATTGTGGGAAAATCCTACTTTCAAATTCATAACTTCCCAGCAAGCTGTTTCCAAGAGAACTCTTACCACATTGCGTCTTTCCCAGGAGAAGGAGATTAATAGTGATCTCATTGTTATCATCCATTTATTCTCTGTCAAACAATAGTAATAATTGGACAACATTAATACGCGTTCTCTTAAGATTTATGTGATGAAGGTTACATAATGAATACCTAGAAATGGTTGGGTTTCAAGCCAAGTATTTAGAGAAATAACTCTGTGACGTTATACAAAAATAAGTACTGAGGACATGTGGATAAGATTTTATTATGGCCATTGAATAACAGAGATAATAGCAGTTGCTTTTTTTCATACTATACACTATTGTACAGCCTAGTTCATATTGTTGTCACACAAAATACAATCATTTCATCGGTTGTGACGACTTCCAAGAACAAACTTCTGTACATTTAGGGATATCTTTATGTTGATGTCTCCAATTAGATCTTTAATATGCCATATTTTTCGATTACAGATAAAGTATAGTTCTATTTTATCAAATAAAGAAGTCAAGGTGCCAAGGCGACTTAATTTGTAATGATAAGATAGGACTACCCCTAATGAGAAATAGGGTATATTGAAAATCAAATAACAAATTGAGAAAGAGACGTCACCTACTTAAAGATATCTTTTTTTTAAAATTATTATTTTGTTCTATGAAGTCACCACCTGCAAAGATATCTTTGTAGATTCAATAATAACAATATGAATGATATATTGTTAATATTACAGAGAGTTACAATACTCTACCATACTATTACAACACTCATTTTTATCGAACCTAATACAGAAGACAGTAGACCTTAGGGGTGTGCGGCCAATGTGATTGCACAGGGCACATCACCTGTCACTACTGAAGGGAGCACCACTGGCCCTTATAACCTGGGCACCCAGAGAATGTGCACCTGATCCCACACTTCTTGCCTGCATCTATAGGAACTGTTATTTACGCAAATGTCTAACAGTGTTATAACGTTATTTAGGCATTGTCTGGTATGGTTATTTATGCGCTGTACAATGCAAATATAATACTTGGGCACTATGTAGTAAACCATAAGGGGGTGTCATAAAAAAAAAGATACTGCACCAACCTAAGGCCAGCCCTAGCGATCATTCATCAGGGGTATGCATAAAGGATAGGGTGCCCGGCCTGGTGCTGAATACGGCCGTTATTCGCTCCATTCTTACCTGGAAAAAGAGTTCTATGTGTATGTTTACACCACCAATGAAAAAGGTGCCTTTCTCTCAGTTGGTACCACAGCAGTCACAATTCACCATAAGTACACCCCATACTATGTATACTGCAGCTGCTTTGTTCTTAAATATCTTTTACGAGAAAGTATGAATTAATACTATCAATTTGATATGTAGAGAATATACTAATGACAGATTAACATACAACTAATTATTAATACATACACACACAAGTTTAAATGTCTAAGTATATTAGTATTACTATCCTGTCATCTAATAATAATAAAATGGTTATCGTGTCTGCTTACCTTAGCATGCAGACTGCATCTACTGTAGAACAAGATATGGCACAGCCACGGATATGAGTGAACTTTGACTCTGAGATGATGGCGTCCCTGGTACCACTCTGAGGGGAATGCAGAATCTTTCTATTAGTTAATGTGTTACAGAAAGATCAAAGTTTATTGTAGATAATATTGTGTGCATACAAGATCTTGTAGTGGAGCACGGGTTTCTCATCCCTTTATTTACTACTCCCAACAGGATATACAGTATGATGCCTTGTATCAACAAGTGACGATCCGGAGTATTAATTTTTTGTAGTGGAAAGTAAATTTATGCTCTATCCTTATATAACTCAATATAATTAAATACAAATCCAAAGTAACAAAAGTCGGTGGTAATAAAGGTATGTCTAAAGCTGTGCTATGTTGACGGGCTAGACATCACATCAGTAGCTTTAACCCCTTAAGGACGCAGCCTAGTTTGGGCCTTAAGGCTCAGAGCCCATTTTTCAAATCTGACATATTTCACTTTATGTGGTAATAACGTCGGAATGCTTAAACCTATCCAAGCGATTCTGAGATTGTTTTCTCGTGACACTTTGGGCTTCATGTTCGTGGTAAAATTTGGTCGATATATTCAGTCTTTATTTGTGAAAAATTGCAAAATTTAGAGAAAATTTACAAAAAATAGCATTTTTCAGAATTTAAATGCATCTGCTTGAAAAACAGACGGTTATACCACCCAAAATAGTTACTAGTTCACATTTCCCATATGTCTACTTTAGATTGGCATCGTTTTTTGAACATTATTTTATTTTTCTTGGACGTTACAAGGCTTAGAACCTAAACAGCAATTTCTCATATTCTTAAGAAAATTTCAAAAGCCTTTTTTTGAAGGTGCCAGTTCAGTTCTGAAGTGGATTTGAGGGGCCTATGTATTAGAAACCCCCATAAAACACCCCATTTTAAAAACTAGACCCCTCAAAGTATTCAAAACAGCATATAGAAAGTTTTTTAACCCTTCAGGCATTTCACAGGAATTAAAGCAAAGTGGAAATTAAATTTGCAAATTTCATTTTTTCTGCTGAATTTCAATTTTATTCAATTTTTTTTTAGTAACAGAGAAGGTTTTACCAGAGAAACACTACTAAATATGTATTGTCCAGATTCTGCAGTTTTTAGAAATGTCCCACATGTGGCCCTACTGCGCTCGTGGACTAAAACACAAGCCCTAGAAGCAAAGAAGCACCTAGTGCATTTTGAGGCCTCTTTTTTATTAGAATATATTTTAGGCAGCATGCCAGGTTTGAAGAGGCGTTGAGGTATCAAAACAATGGAAACCCACCAGAAGTGACCCCATTTTGGAAATTACACCCCTCAAGGAATTCATTTATGGTTTTTGTTATCATTTTGACCGCACAGTTTTTTCACAGCACCTATTTGAATTGGGCTGTGAAATGAAAAAAATTATATTTTTTCCAATAAAATGTCATTTTTGATCAAATTTTCTTATTTTCACAGGGAACAACATACCCCATTTTGTTGCCCAATTTGTCCTTAGTGCGGCAATACCCCATTTGTGGTGATAAACTGCCGTTTGGGCCCATGGGAGGGCTCAGAAGGAAAGGAGCGCTATGTGTTTGTTGGAGTCCAGATTTTGCTGGATTGGTTTTCGGGTGCCATGTCGCATTTGCAGAGCCCCAGAGGTATCAAAGCAATGGAAACCCACCAGAAGTGACCCCATTTTGGAAACTACACCCCTCAAGGAATTCATTTATGGTTTTTGTTATCATTTTGACCGCACAGGTTTTTCACAGCACCTATTTGAATTGGGCTGTGAAATGAAAAAAATTATATTTTTTCCAATAAGATGTCATTTTTGATCAAAATTTCTTATTTTCACAAGGAACAACATACCCCATTTTGTTGCACAATTTGTCCTTAGTGCGGCAATACCCCATTTGTGGTGATAAACTGCCCTTTGGGCCCATGGGAGGGCTCAGAAGGAAAGGACCACCATTTGGCCTACTGGAGCTTTTCTGGTGCTAAGTCATGTGTGCAGAAGCCCCTGAGGTACCAGTACAGTTGAAACCCCCGAGAAGTGACCCCATTTTAAAAACTACACCCCTTAAGACATTCATCTAGAGGTGTAGTGAGCATTTTGACCCCACAGGTACTGTGTAAAAGATAATGCGCAGCAGATGGTGCAGAGTGAGATTTGCAATTTTATATATGTATATGCCATTTCAGTGTCCAATATAGTGTGCCCAGCATGCGCCACCGGAGATATACACCCCTTAAATTGTAATGTGGGTTCTCCTGGGTACGACAATACCCTACATGTGGCTGTTATCAGCTGCCTGGGCATACGGCAGGGCTCAGAAGGGAAAGATGAGGGGGGTAAGCTGTGTGGAGTGCATCAGGGTAAATTAAAAATCAAGGGATGTATGATACATTTTAAAACAATCTTTTATACAGAGCCCTGGTTTTTCGGGACACGTGTCACATTGGTATATTGTGTTCTTCCTTATCCCCCTCTTATAGCAGACTCTGCACCTCTTTTGACTCTTTCCCTTTCCACCGGTTTGGGGACCTTCTCCTGGAAAGTGTTGCCCTGGTACGATGCGCCCCCCCTTCCTGGTCCCTAAAGATTAGATCTTGAAATTCCAGGAAAGTTCCCCTCTGGCCTGCACATCGACGTAGCACATACGCATTGTACAAAGCCATCTGTATGATGTGCCCGGCCAGCTTCTTATACTACACCGCATGGCGCTGTAGGGCTTCAGGACTTGATTTGACAAGTCCATCCCTCCCATGTACCTATTGTAGTCCAGGATGCAGTCTGGTTTGGGGGTGGCCTTTCCTTCATATATCCTAAACCTGTAGGTATACCCTGATGCACTCTCGCACAGCTTATACATCTTCACGCCATACCTTGCCCTCTTACCTGGCAGGTACTGGCGGAATTGAACCCTCCCTTTAAAATGTACCAGGGACTCATCAATAGAAAAACACTTCTCGGGGGTGTATGCTTGGGAAAACCGGGCACTGGAACGGTCTAATAGGGGTCTCCGTTTATACAAACGGTCAAAAATGGGGTCATCTCGGAGTGGGCACGGCTCATTATCAGTATAATGTAAGAAGCGAAGTATTGCCTCATTTATTTATTTTTTTAGGTTCCAGTTCATTTCTGAAGTTGCTTTGAGGGGCCCATATATTAGAAACCCCTATCAAACACCCCATTTTAGAAACTAGACCCCTCAAAGTATTCACAACAGCATTTAGAAAGTTTATGAACCCTTTAGGTGTTTCACAGAAATTTAGAGCAAAGTAGAGGTGACATTTACTCTTTTTATACCATTTGTTTTATAACACAAAAGGATTTATCAGAGAAACGCAACTCAATACTTATTGCCCAGATTCTGCAGTTTAGAGAAATATCCCACATGTTGCCCTCGGGCGGTAATGGACTGAAGCACCGGCCTCCGAAGCAAAGGAGCACCTAGCGGATTTTGAGCCCTCTTTTTTATTAGGCACCATGTCCGGTTTGAAGAGGTCTTGTGGTGCCAAAACATTGGAAACCCCCCAAAAGTGACCCCAATTTGGAAACTAGACCCCTTGAGGAATCCATTGTAGTTTTCATGGGGTGCATGCGGCTTTTTGATCAGTTTTTATTCCATTTTTAGGTGGCGTGGTGACTAATAAACAGCAATTCTACTATTGTTTTTGTATACTTTTTTTTTTACAGCGTTCACCGTGCGCTATAAATGATATATTAACTTTATTCTGCGGGGCGATACGATCACGGCGATACCAGATGTTTATAGTTTTTTTTTATGTCTTATGGCGTTTGCACAATAAAATACGTTTTGTAAACAATCATTCACTTTTTGTGTTACCTTATTCTAAGAGCCATAACGTTTTTATTTTTCAATCAATAAAGCCGTGCGAGGACTTATTTTTTGCGTAACGAACTGTATTTTCCATCAGTACCATTTTTAGGTACATGCGACTTTTTGATCTCTTTTTATTCCATTTTTTGGGAGGTGAAGTGACCAAACAATTGTGATTGTGGTACGGTTTATTAATATTTTTTTTTACGGCGTTCACCGTGCGGGATAAATAACAAAATAATTTTGTAGTTCAGGCCGTTACGGACGCGGCGATACCAATTATGTATAGTTTATTTGTTTGTTTATATATTTTTATTAATAATAAAGGCCTGATAAGGGAAAAAGTGGGACTTTTACTTTTATTACTTTTAAAACTTTTATTTTCTTATTTTTACACATCTTTTTTTAACTTTTTTTTAACTTTATTACTTTGTCCCACTAGGGGACATGAGGGCAGGAGGCCCTGATCGCTATTCTAATACACTGCACTACATGCGTAGTGCAGTGTATTAGAACTGTCAGCTACTCACTGACAGCAAGCATAGTGGGTCCTGACGTTGTCAGGACCCACTAGGCTTCCGTCTATGGCATAGCCGGACGCCATTGTTTGGTGTCCGGTTGCCATAGTCACCATCGCCGGCCGCTATCGCGTAGCAGGCCGGCGATGGCAGCTTAACCCCTAAAAAGCCGCGATCTCTATAGAACGCGGCTTTTAAGGGGTTAATCAGCGGGGACACAGCGATCGGTCCCCGCTGTAGGAGCTGTGACAGCTGCTGAACAAGACAGCAGCGTCACAGCTCCTGTATGTGTCGGGAGGACGGCCGAAACGGCCGTTACTCCCGAGACGTACTATTACGGCATGGAGCGCGAACGATACAGCTGCCATGACGTAATAGTACGTCAAGGAGCGGGAAGGGGTTAAGTATTGATATCTCTAGGCATAGGCGCACATACTGTCACATTGGGTACGTGGATCCACTGGGCCGTACCAACTTGACGGTATTGCAGCTGGTCAACAGGACACAGGTCACAGTCTATAGTTCATATAGTGTACCTGTGGTAGCTTAGACAGTAGCAAGACAGGCTCGGCTGGGACTAGGCAGCAGGCAGGCGTCAGGCGTGGTGTAGCAGGACAGGCATGGTATCCAGCACAGCATGACTTCAGCTCAACATGGTACTTGACCAGGAAAGCACAGGTTACAGGTAGCAGGAACGGGAAACACGGGGAACTGAAAAACACTTAGAAGACCATTTGCTTAGACAGACTAGGGTAACGACAACAAGGCTCAGGCAAGGCAGGAAGGGGCTGGGCCCCTCTTATAGTCCAGGGCTCATGGGCTAATTTTGTACTAATTTCGGGTGCGCGCACTGGCCCTTTAAGAGCACCCTACGGGACCCGGCTGGGAGAAGCGGAAGTGAGCACTGGCGTCTCCTGAGGAGGAGATGGGGACCATGGGCATGACAGTATCCCCCTATTATGCCCCCTCCTCTTGGGGCCAGAACGAGAGAGAAACTTCTTCAGGAGGGTAGGGGCATTGAGGTTCTCTTCAGGCTCCCAGGACCTCTCTTCAGGACCAAACCCCCTCCAATCCACCAAAGAAAAGGTTCTTCCACCCACTCTTTTGGTGTCCAGGTTCTCCTTAACATCAAAAGTCTCTGATGAACCACTGGGAGCCACAGCAGGAGTGGAAGTCTTGGAGTAGCGGTTCAAGATCACCGGCTTCATCAGGGAGACATGGAAGGAGTTGGGGATCTTGAGGGTAGGAGGCAGCCGAAGCTTGTAGGAAACAGGGTTCATGATTTGCAAAACCTTGAAGTATCCAAGGAACCTGGGAGCAAACTTGTACGATGGCACCCTCAGCCGGATATTCCTAGTGGACAGCTAGACCTTAGTGCCTGGAAGGAACTGGGGAGGCTCTCATCTTCTTGTGTCTGCCTTTCTCTTCATGCGGTCGAATAGAAGATCGAGTCTGCTGGCAGATCTGTAGAAAGTACCTGAATGCAGAGTCAGCTGCAGGCACATGGGACATAGTGGAAACAGGAAGAGGTATTTGAGGGTGCTGGCCATAAAAAATGCAGAATGGACTCTTAGCGGTGGACTCACTAGTGTGGTTGTTGTAGGAGAACTCAGCCCAAGGAAGCAGCTGCACCTAGTCATCCTGCTGCCTGTAGATAAAGTGTCGTAGATAGTTCTCCATAATCTGGTTTATTCTCTCGACTTGACCATTAGACTGGGGATGGTAGGCAGAGGAAAAGTCCAACTTCACACGAGGAGTACGCAGAGGGCTCTCCAGAACTTTGAGGTGAACTGAACCCCCGATCCGACACAATATGTAGACGGAAGATGTGTGGGACGAAGAGATTGGCCAGTCAGGAAGCGGACGGTAGGCCGGTCAGTGGAACAAAATGAGCCATCTTGGAGAATCGGTTCACCACCACCCAGACCGTACTGCAACCAGCAAAAAGAGGCAGGTCCACGACAAAGTCCTTAGCAATATGTTGCCAGGGGGCATCGGGCACAGGCAGGAGCAGACCCGCCGGTTTGGATTGAGCAACTTTATTTGCTGCGCACACCGTGCAGGAGGAGACAAAGGCTGTGATGTCTTTGGGCAGCGTGGGCCACCAGAACTGACGAGCAATCAGTTCTCGGGTCTTACGGACACCCGCGTGACCTGCCAATTTGGAACTGTATTTCCAGCGGAGGATTCTTCTTCTGTCAGCCAGACGCACAAAAGTCCTCCCCGGGGGATGTCTCTAACTTGCAGAGGGTTGACAGGGATGATGCAGGACGGGTTAATCATACTCTGTGGAGACTCCATAGTGTCCTCTGTCTCGAATGACCTCGACAAGGCATCGGCCCTCACACTCTTGTCGGCTGGACGGTAGTGGAGCTCAAACTGAAACAGCAAAGAACAGCGACCACCTGGCCTGACGGGAATTCAGTCGTTGGGCCGTCTGGAGATAAGTGAGGTTCTTGTGGTCCGTAAATATCAAGATCAGATGAACTGCGCCCTCTAATAGATGTCTCCACTCCTCCAGAGCCAATTTGATGGCCATTAACTCCCGATCCCCAATCGAGTAGTTGCGTTCTGCAGAAGAGAAGAGCTTAGAGTAATAGACACATACCATTGACTTGCCCTTGGAACCTCTCTGCAACAGGAGTGCACCAGCACCGACAGAGGAGGCGTCCACCTTCAACGAGAACTGTCGAGAAACATCTGGATGATGGAGGATAGAGGCTGACGTGAAGGCACTCTTCACGCTATTAAATGTGACCTCTGCTTCTGGAGTCCACACCTTGGCATTCATGCCTTTCTTGTTGAGGTTAGAAATAGGAGATGTCAGTGAGGAGAAGTTTGGAATGAACTGTCCGTAGAAATTGGCGAATCACAGGAAGCGCTGTATGGCCCTCAAGCCTTGAGGGCGTGGCCATTCCAGGATGGACTTTACCTTTTCAGGATCCATCTTGAGGCCTTGATTCGAGATGATGTAGTCCAGGAAGGGTAGAGCATCTTTCTCAAACACGCACTTCTCCAATTTGGGGTAAAGGCGATTCTCCCTTAATCGCAGCAAAACTTGACGGACATGTCTCTGATGAGTCATTGGATCTGGAGAAAAAATCAAGATGTCTGTTAGGGATCTGCCAGGTACTACGTCTAGGTATACTCCTGGGATTAATCAATCCACACCTGAGGCCAGACCTGTTAGACTGACACCGTCTCCCACAAACCAGGGTGGCAGGCTCAGGAGTGGGAGAGCCTATCGCGGCCTGGTCAGTCGGAGTTAGCTCCGCCCCCTGTCCTTTATTACCTGCCGTGTTCTCTTCCTCAGTGCTTGTAATTCTTCTGGATTCCTGGCCCCACTGCTGCTTGCTCCAGCCTGCTTCTGCCGTGCTTCTGCCTTGCTGCAGTTCCGCTTAACCTGCTTCGCTTTGCCCCTGGCTTGCTTCCTTCTCCGTGCTCACGTTGGTATACTCCACTTCATCCTGGTCCTGACTACTCATTCACCGCTCCGTTTCCTCGCGGCGTTCCGTGGGCTACTGCCCCTTCCCTTGCGTGTTCCCTGTTTGTTCTCCCGTGCACTTAGACAGCGTAGGGACCGCCGCCCAGTTGTACCCCGTCGCCTAGGGCGGGTCGTTGCAAGTAGGCAGGGACAGGGCGGTGGGTAGATTAGGGCTCACTTTCCCTTCACCTTCCTCCTGCCATTACATAATTACAAGCCCATACCTAGTCTACCATTTCTCCTACGCTGACGCTATCATGGACCCCCTTGAGACCCTGACCCAGCAGATGCAGGGCCTCTCCCTACAGGTCCAGGCCCTGGCCCAGAGGGTCAACCAGGGTGACGCTGCCTTAGTAGTACCCCTCACCTCACCTCTAGAACCCGACCTCAAGTTACCTGACCGGTTCTCAGGGGACCGTAAGACGTTTCTCTCCTTCCGGGAGAGTTGCAGACTGTATTTCCGCCTAAAACCCCACTCCTCAGGTTCCGAGAACCAGCGGGTGGGTATCATCATATCCCGACTCCAGGAAGGGCCCCAAGAGTGGGCCTTCTCCTTGGCTCCTGACGCCCCTGAACTTTCCTCTGTTGATCGTTTTTCCTCTGCCCTCGGACTCATTTACGACGAGACTGACAGGACTGCTTTAGCCGAGAGTCAGCTGGTGACCTTACGTCAGGGTAGGAGACCGGTTGAGGAATACTGTTCTGATTTTAGAAAGTCGTGCGTAGCTTCTCGGTGGAACGATCCGGCCCTAAGGTGCCAGTTTAGGTTAGGATTATCTGACGCCCTGAAGGATCTGCTGGTTAGCTACCCCTCTTCTGACTCCCTTGACCAGATTATGGCCCTAGCAGTACGACTTGACCGACGTCTCACAGAACGTCAGCTTGAACGTTTCAATGTGCTCCCCTCTGACTTTTCTGCGATCCCCCCCGAGGTCCCGTCCCCTCGCCCCTCCACGGAGTACTCGGAGGTACCTATGCAACTCGGGGCCTCCATGTCCCCTCAACAACGTAGGGAGTTTCGCAGAATGAATGGTCTCTGCTTCTACTGTGGGGACGACAAGCATCTACTGAACACCTGTCCCAGGCGCAAGAATAAAAAGCCGGAAAACTTCCGCGCCTAAGTGATCATCGGGGAGGTCACTTGGGCGCACAGGTATTTCCCGTTAATGTGAAACGCAATAAAATTTTGCTTCCCTTTCAGGTCTCGTTTGCTGGCCGGTCTGCCACGGGCAGTGCTTTCGTGGATTCTGGCTCATCTGCTAATATTATGTCTGTGGAATTTGCTATGTCTCTAAAGATGCCTTTTATTGATTTATCTTATCCTATCCCTGTAGTAGGTATCGACTCAACTCCCCTTGCTAATGGTTATTTTACTCAGCATACTCCTGTTTTTGAACTCCTGGTTGGCTCCATGCATTTGGAGCAGTGCTCTGTACTGGTGATGCAGGGATTATCGTCTGATCTGGTATTAGGTCTTCCCTGGTTGCAGTTGCATAATCCCACGTTTGATTGGAATACTGGGGAGCTTACCAAATGGGGTAATGAATGTCACGCTTCCTGAGTTTGTTCAGGACTTCGCCGATGTGTTTTCTAAGGAGGCCTCCGAGGTGTTGCCCCCCCATAGAGATTACGATTGCGCCATCGATTTGGTGCCTGGTGCCAAGCTTCCTAAGGGTAGGATATTTAATCTTTCATGTCCTGAACGTGAAGCTATGAGGGTGTATATCCAAGAATGCCTGGCCAAGGGTTTCATTCGCCCCTCGACTTCTCCTGTAGGTGCTGGCTTCTTCTTCGTGGGGAAGAAGGATGGTGGTCTTAGGCCGTGCATTGATTATCGTAACCTGAATAAGGTCACCGTAAGGAATCAGTACCCACTTCCTTTGATTCCGGATCTTTTTAATCAGGTTCAGGGAGCCCAATGGTTTTCTAAGTTCGATCTACGGGGGGCATATAACCTTATCCGCATCAAAGAGGGGGATGAGTGGAAAACTGCGTTCAACACACCCGAGGGTCATTTCGAATACCTGGTCATGCCCTTTGGGTTGTGTAATGCCCCTGCTGTCTTCCAGAATTTTATTAATGAAATCCTGAGAGATTACCTGGGTAATTTTTTTGTTGTGTACCTTGATGGCATACTGGTGTTTTCCAAGGACTGGTCCTCCCACTTGGAGCATGTCAGGAAGGTGCTCCAGGTCCTTCGGGAGAATAATCTGTTTGCTAAGACTGAAAAATGTGTCTTTGGGGTACAGGAGATACCATTTTTAGGGCAAATCCTCACTCCTCATGAATTCCGCATGGACCCTGCCAAGGTTCAGGCTGTGGCGGAATGGGTCCAACCTGCCTCCCTTAAGGCGTTACAGTGTTTTTTAGGGTTCGCCAACTATTACAGGAGATTTATTGCCAACTTCTCGGTCGTCGCTAAGCCTCTTACGGACCTTACTCGCAAGGGTGCTGATGTCCTCCATTGGCCCCCTGAGGCCGTCCAGGCCTTTGAGACCCTCAAGAAGTGCTTTATCTCGGTCCCCGTGCTGATTCAGCCCAACTAAGAGGAGCCATTTATTGTGGAGGTTGACGCATCCGAGGTGGGAGTGGGGGCCGTCTTGTCCCAGGGTACCAGCTCCCTCACCCATCTCCGCCCCTGTGCTTACTTCTCTAGGAAGTTTTCGCCCACGGAGAGTAACTATGATATTGGCAACCGCGACCTTCTAGCCATTAAATGGGCTTTTGAAGAGTGGCGGCACTTCCTGGAGGGGGCCAGACACCAGGTAACGGTCCTTACGGATCACAAGAATCTGGTTTTCCTAGAATCGGCCCGGAGGCTTAATCCTAGACAAGCTCGGTGGGCACTATTCTTTACCAGATTTAATTTCTTGGTTACCTATAGGGCTGGGTCCAAGAATATTAAGGCTGATGCTCTGTCACATAGTTTCATGGCCAATCCTCCTTCCGAGAAGGATCCTGCTTGTATTTTACCCCCTGGTATAATCGTTTCTGCCACAGATTCTGATTTAGCTTCTGATATTGCGGCTGATCAGGGTTCAGCTCCCGGGAACGTCCCTGGGGACAAACTGTTTGTTCCCCTGCAATACCGGCTAAGGGTACTCAGGGAAAACCATGACTCCGCTCTATCTGGTCATCCTGGCATCTTGGGCACCAAACACCTCATTACCAGAAACTATTGGTGGCCTGGGTTGCCTAAAGACGTTAGGGCTTACGTCGCCGCTTGTGAGGTTTGCGCTAGGTCCAAAACCCCTAGGTCCCGACCTGCGGGCCTACTACGTTCCTTGCCCATTCCCCAGAGACCTTGGACCCATATCTCCATGGATTTTATCACCGATTTGCCCCCATCTCAGGGCAAGTCGGTGGTGTGGGTGGTAGTAGACCGCTTCAGCAAGATGTGCCACTTTGTGCCCCTTAAGAAGCTACCTAACGCCAAGACGTTAGCTTCTTTGTTTGTGAAACACATCCTGCGTCTCCATGGGGCCCCAGTCAATATCGTTTCTGACAGAGGGGTACAATTTGTTTCCTTATTTTGGAGAGCTTTTTGTAAAAAGTTGGAGATTGATCTGTCCTTCTCCTCCGCCTTCCATCCTGAAAATAATGGCCAAACGGAAAGGACTAACCAATCCCTGGAACAATATTTAAGGTGTTTCATCTCTGACTGTCAATTCGATTGGGTCTCATTCCTTCCCCTTGCTGAATTTTCCCTGAATAACCGGGTCAGTAACACGTCAGGGGTCTCCCCGTTTTTCTGTAATTTCGGGTTTAACCCAAGGTTCTCCTCCGTTTCCCCTGGTTTTTCCAATAATCCTGAGGTAGAGGATGTTCATCGGGAACTGTGCACAGTCTGGGCCCAGGTTCAGAAGAACCTAGAGGCGTCCCAGAGCGCACAAAAGATTCAGGCTGATAGTAGACGTTCTGCTAACCCCCGGTTTGTCGTCGGGGGTTTGGTCTGGTTGTCGTCCAGGAACTTGCGCCTTAAGGTCCCGTCCAGGAAGTTTGCTCCCCGATTTATTGGACCTTATAAGATCATTGAAGTCCTCAACCCTGTATCCTTCCGTCTGGAGCTGCCCCCATCCTTTCGCATACATGACGTCTTCCATGCCTCCCTCCTTAAACGCTGCTCCCCGTCCTAGTCCCCCTCGAGGAAACCTCCTGTTCCCGTTCTCACCCCTGAGGGGGTGGAATTCGAGGTGGCCAAGATTATGGACAGTAGGATGGTCCAGGGCTCCCTCCAGTACCTGGTCCATTGGAGAGGATACGGGCCGGAGGAGAGGACTTGGGTACCTGCCCGTGATGTTCACGCTGTGGTATTGATCAGGAGGTTCCACCTTCTCTTCCCTACTAAACCGGGTCCTCTTAGTAAGGGTCCGGTGGCCCCTCATAAAAGGGGAAGTACTGTTAGGGATCTGCCAGGTACTACGTCTAGGTATACTCCTGGGATTAATCAATCCACACCTGAGGCCAGACCTGTTAGACTGACACCGTCTCCCACCAACCAGGGTGGCAGGCTCAGGAGTCGGAGAGCCTATCGCGGCCTGGTCAGTCGGAGTTAGCTCCGCCCCCTGTCCTTTATTACCTGCCGTGTTCTCTTCCTCAGTGCTTGTAATTCTTCTGGATTCCTGGCCCCACTGCTGCTTGCTCCAGCCTGCTTCTGCCGTGCTTCTGCCTTGCTGCAGTTCCGCTTAACCTGCTTCGCTTTGCCCCTGGCTTGCTTCCTTCTCCGTGCTCACGTTGGTATACTCCACTTCATCCTGGTCCTGACTACTCATTCACCGCTCCGTTTCCTCGCGGCGTTCCGTGGGCTACTGCCCCTTCCCTTGCGTGTTCCCTGTTTGTTCTCCCGTGCACTTAGACAGCGTAGGGACCGCCGCCCAGTTGTACGCCGTCGCCTAGGGTGGGTCGTTGCAAGTAGGCAGGGACAGGGCGGTGGGTAGATTAGGGCTCACTTTCCCTTCACCTTCCTCCTGCCATTACAATGTCATCAAGATAGACCACAACACAAACATAGAGGAGGTCACGGAAGATGTAACTAACGAACTCCTGGAAGACCGCGGGAGCATTACACAGGCCGAAGGGCATTACTAGATATTCATAGTGTCCGTCACGGGTGTTAAATGCAGTCTTTCATTCGTCGCCCTGGCGAATCCGGATTAGGTTGTAAAAAAAAAATCTTGGCACCACGTATTCGATCAAACAGTTCAGAGATCAATGGCAACGGATACCTATTTTTTACCGTGATCTGGTTGAGACCCTGGTAGTCGATGCAAGGACGCAGAGAACCATCCTTTTTCTTGACGAAGAAGAACCCGGCTCCTGCCGGGGAGGAAGACTTCCGTATGAACCCCCTCTCCAAGTTCTCCTTAACATAGGCGGACAAGGACAGAGTCTCTGGCAAGGAGAGAGGATATACCCTACCACGGGAAGGGATGCACCAGGATCTAGGTCAATAGGACAGTCATACACCCGGTGTGGGGGCAGCGTCTCCACCTCTTTCTTGCTGAAGACATCCGAAAATGCTGAATAATGACCGGACAGTCCTGCCAAGGACCGAGGCAGAGGAGACTGAGCCGAACAAATCTGTACCAGGGAACGGTTGAGACATTCGGAGCCCCACTGGAGAACCTCTTCAGAATTCCAGTCCAGGACTGGGGCATGTCGTCGGAGCCAGGGCAGGCCCAGCAACACAGGATTGATGGCTTTAGCCAGGACAAAGAACGAGAGGAGCTCGGAGTGGTGGGCTCCCACTTGAAGCCTCAGTGGCTTGGTCACAGCTATAACTGGATCTGGCAGAGGTAGTCCTTTCACAGATGCAACCATCAACGGCCTCTCCAGAGGGGTAGTGGGCAATTGGAGAAGATTCACCAGGTCTCTACGAATGAAATTAGCAGCGGATCCAGAGTCCAGATACGCAGAGACCCGATGCGTTTTCTTGCCGGACGCTATGGTCACGGGAATGGATAATTTAGACGAAAGTCCTTCTTTACCCAAGGTTGTCTCTGCCACCAACCCTAGGCTCTGGGGCTTTTAGGGACACAGACGCACAAGATGGCCTCCAAGGCCGCAATATAGACAGAGTCCCGAGGTGCGTCTGTGTTGTCTCTCCTGGGTAGACCGCTTACACTGGTCCGTCCTCACAGACCCCTTTAGAGGATCAGCATCTGAGGACAGCAGGGGTTGCTGCAAGGTAGGAACCGGGCTAGGGAGTCCTCCCTCCCGACGAGCTTCTTGGAGCCGTTCTCGGATCCTTATATCAATCCGGGCGGCCAGAAGGATGAGGTCATCCAGGGTAGATGGTAGATCCCGGGTGGCAAGCTCGTCCTTAATCTTAGGAGACAGTCCATGCCAGAATGTAGCCACCAGGACCTCATTGTTCCACAACAGTTCTCCAGCCAGGGTGCGGAAGGGGATGACGTACTTGCCCAAGGAGGTGTCTCCCTGGCGTAGGTTCAGCAAGGAAGCGGCTGCAGACGAGACTCGCCCAGGCTCCTCAAACACCATGCGAAAAGTCTGTATAAACCCCTGGAAGTCACGGGTATCTGGTCCTTTTCTTTACCAGATAGGGTTCACCGGTTGCAAGGGCCCTGCCAGTGAGGAGAGAGACGATGAAAGCTTATTGATATAAGGGCAGCTTAAAATACCTGTTCAAAGCAGCATACATATATGTTATATAGGGGGACCCAAATATTATATGGGGAAGGTAGTGCATTCGTTCAGACAGGCTGTTCAGCATCTTTTAAAGAAGACATCCAGTGGAAACACAATTTTACATGTCTGCATTCCCCACCTGATTGTATACCACACCCTACATTTCTTTTTTGTATACTGTACTTACTTTTTGAACTGCTGTCTTGTCTGTGCTTAGAAAAAGCCTCCGTCTTGATTTTTAGATTTCACCAGCTTTCTTTTCCTCTCTGATTTGCTATCAATCCCATGATGCTTCAGCACAGCATCACATGACCAGCTAAAGACCATACCATTTCTGCATGCTGGGGGACACTGATTATAATTCTCTCTATATTCTCCTAAATAAGATGCAAAATTATAAGAATACTGACAGGGAGGCTGCACTATATTCCTTTACATTATATGTGTGACCGGAACCTGTCTAAGTATCAGTGGTAGCTGATGATAGAAGTTCCCCACCCTCTGCAAAACTTGTGTGGTACAGGGACTGCTGAAGCCTGTTATGGGTGACACTTAGATCTCCATGGAAACAAGTAGAAAAAGCGTGTCACCGAGCCTGATTCAGACTGCTGCTAAGCAACCATCCCTGTCTGATATATAGGGCTAGAAGCAGCAAGAAAAATAACAGATTAGAGGCTGACACATGGACTACCATAATGGTACACATGGGAAAGTTTAGTTTTGACTGAACTGTCCCTTTAAGTATACCAAACACCACAAGTGCTGACTCTCATTCTCCAGCCAACATCACAAGGCCAGACTGCATTCTGCAAAAATAATTAACACGAGGTATTAGTTGATACTTTGGCCAAAATATGCAAGCTCGCAACTTGCGCCATGGGTCCTTATTGCCTTGTAAGGCTCTACACTAACATTACAAACAAATACCGGAAAATGGGATCAAAATATCTCCAACAGGATGCAGACGAGCCACAATGAGGAAAGTGTACTAAGCAGAATGCATTAGAATTCTGCTGCAAATTGAATTAAAAGAAAGCGTACATGGCGTGCACCAAATGTAACCCCTTGCCACTGAAGCCAAATTTTGTCTCACTTTATGTGATTACTTTGGAATGCTTTTACTTATCCAAGCGATTCTGAGACTCTCTTCTCGCTCCACATTGTACTATATGTTAGTAGTAAATATTGGTCGACACATTCATTGTTCATTTGTGAAAAAAAACCAATATGTATTGGAAATTTGGAAAACTTAGTATTTATTTTCTCTGCTTGTAAGGCATATCGTTATACCACACAAAATAGTTACTAATTAACATTTCTCATATGTCTACTTTATAATGATATCATTTTTCGAACATCCTTTAGATTTTTTTTAGGACAAAATGAGACGCAAACTGATCTAAGAAATTAATTGTTTCTACATCGTTGATCGGCGCTCGTTTGCACGGAGCTATGGATGGGGACGAGCAGTCGTTACTCCGATCGCTCTTCCCCATCCATTACTATCATGTTGTCAGCCCATCTTCCCATTTACACAGGGAGATGTGCTGCCGCCAATGATAATATTTAACTTTTTTAAGACGATACGACCAGCGGATGATAGACAGTCAATAGCTGATGGGTCGAGTTCCGACTCCAGGGACAACCCACCAATCAGCTGTTTTGAAGGGGTGCAGCGCTCGTACTTTAACTTTGATTAAATATACAATGAATTGAAAACAATTCCATCTGCCCTGCAATTTTGTTATTATAAATATACCATAAATAATTACTTATACCACTAAGAGACAAATAAGAGCCTTTAACGCCAATGTACATAATATAAAAAGTTAAATCTTTATTATACAGACAATGTACATACTAAAATAGCACAAAGAGAACTCTAGTAAAAAAGCGGAGACCGCACCGAGTGTTATAACCACCAATTAACCAAGGGTAGCTGCATACATGTTAGACTGAGTATCAGATTCACAATTAAGTATACCAATAATACACCATTTAGCTCAAGAGTAAGGAAGGGAGAGCAATGTCTCCATAAATAACTGGTTTGAGTGGAAGAAGGGTGCAATATATATCGTGCTGGATGGTAGTTGAATCAAACAAAAATGACTAAAATGCAGACTTACCCATAGATGGGATGAAGTGGTATGAAATGAGAGGTGTCCGCTCCGTAACATAGACCCCGACGCGCGTTTCGCCACGTAGTGCTTCCTCAGGGGGATGTAGATTGATGTGTGCTCTATCGTTTAGTCCCATTTATACTACCCATGCCATAGGATCGTGATGCCATTCAGCGGCGCATCCCAGCTGGGACCGCCGGAAGCGAGGAAATCCCCACATCCGGCTTCCGGCACTGCAGCACATGTCCGGGCTCCCGACGCGTAACGAGAGTTCCGGACATGCGCAATGAGCCATAGAAAGCGAAGGGGGAGAGCGTCGCCGTCAGCCGCCACAGCGGGCATGCGCACAACGGCGCCACAGTCCGGGCATAGAAGTATCCAATGTAGCCGTGACCCTGATGTAACACACCAGCGAATCACCTCGTCCCCATATTATTGAAATATCTACACTAAGCCCCGTAAAATAAAGCCGAATGCACCTGTCATAACCATATCATTGGTCAGGAGCCACCTATTTGTCTGTACATATGTATCTATGCATGTAGAGAGATCTAGATATATTTACAGTAGAAAGGTCATATAGTGTATATGGAGCAATGTGTGTGTGTGGTGATGTAAAAACGGGGTAGTATAAAATTACGGCCACCAACCATTTGTGTGTGTGGAGGCGAATAGATGCCGTTATATGTTATAAAGTATATAAAAAGTGAAGAAAAAAAGGGGAACAAAACAGAAGAAAAGTTTCTAGTGCCTGGCGTGACACCAAATAAAGTAAAAGGGTACAAACAATAATATTAGGGGGTACACAAGTGACTCACGTGCATTTACAAACAGAAGAGGCATAAGCCATACAGTGACAAAGGACACTGGTATACTGTACGACAAAGGTTTCGCACAATATTACAGTGACACAATACATAAAATTAGTCCTTTCAATCATAAGTATCCCGCATATCATATAACAGGATTATTAGTTAGGTACACCAATCAATCCCCACCCGATACCAATATATAATATTCATAATACATGATTATGCCATCAATCAGCGTGTTATACAGACAATAGTTGAATCATAGTGTATATATATTAGGTTATAGATCCATATCACGCACATCGATAAAAAACGTGATAGCAATGAATAAAACAGTTAAAATATCCCCAATAGTATAATAATGGTCACATGCATCAATTAGATACACAGAAACATACATACAAATAGTGACAGTAGTTCGCACGGCTCAATATACATATCAAAGACTGGACATACATACAATGAGAGACACAGCAGGAGAAAATATATTATTCCACACTGTCTGCGTACAGCAGGTACAGTTCAAATATATTGGAGACAGGTAGGCTGATATTGAGCACGCCGTCTCTCAAGAGTCCAATCCGACTCGATCCACATAGCAGGGCAGCAGATATTTAATATACCACATATGATGCCTAATGAACAGGAAACATATAGAGCAACACAAAATTAAAATACAGAAAATATATAATAAAAACAAGTCGGTGATAGAGATTGTGAGATAGGTTGTTACAGAAATGGAACGAAACTAAGGTTTTCATTAAGGCCCCGTGGTGTCATGGAGCCCAACATGACAATCCATTTGGATTCCCTTTGCGCCAAAACCCTCTTCACATTCCCCCCCCTGATGCCACAATGTATCCTATCAATGCCTTTGACCGAAAATGATTTCGGATTGCAGTCATGATACCTCTTAAAGTGCCGAGGTATAGTCTTCAGTTGTGTCGGATCATCTACCTCACTGGCCCCCAAGATATCACGTACATGTTCTCTAGTACGGATTCTCAGTTCTCGGGAGGTCAGTCCGATGTATATCTTTGGGCACCCACATGTGGCGTGGTAAATCACATGTGTCGTGCTGCATGAAATGTATTCACGGATATTAAAATTGCGTGTTCCATCTGCTGAGAAAAAGCTTGTTGCCCGACAAATATTAGCACATGCTCTGCATTTGCCGCACGGGTAGCACCCTTTTCTCGGTCCACGTGAACCAAAGGGTGATACCTGACGGGGGACATAATGGCTTTTTACAAGAAAATCCCTTAGGTTCTTGGCTCGTCTTGCAGTCATCAAGGGTCTCTCAGATAGACTTTGAGCTAAGTGAGGTTCAGACAGGAGAATGGGCCAGTGGTGCTCCAAAATGCTACGCATCTTGTTCCACTGCCCATTGTACGTGGATATGAAGCGTACCCCAGACTGGTTGTCCGATTGTTTTTTAGGTTTCAGAAGCTCATTCCGTAATGTCGTTTTTGCTCTCCTGTAACCCAACTTAATAGCCCTATTGATATATCCTCTATCCATGAATCTATTCCTCAGATCTGCTGATTGGCATTCGAATAGGGCATCAGAGGAACAGATCCGCCTCATCCTCAGGAATTGGCCAACCGGATGGCTTTAATCGTGGATGGAGTATGGGCCGATGAGGCATGCAGCAATGAATTAACCGATGTTGATTTCCGAAATACATCTGTGTGTAGAAAACCCTGATTATCAGAAAAAATCTGTATATCCAAGAATTCCACATGATGGCGGTGGTATTTATATGTAAGCTTAATATTGAATGGATTTACATTCAATTGCTGCATGAAACTCATCAGGCCAGACTCCGATCCCTGCCAAATAAAGAAAATATCATCAATATATCGCAGCCACAGGTGCACCTGGTCGGCAGCGCGAACGCCGTCCCCCAGAAAAACCTGTCTCTCTCAGAGCCCGAGAAACAGGTTCGCGTAGGACGGCGCGCACGCCGCCCCCATCGCTGTGCCCCGTCGCTGCAAATAGAAACAATCCTTGAATACAAAAAAATTATGACTTAAAATAAATTGTAGTAGTTCAAGAATAAAGTCACAAAGTTGACCATCCCGGTTACCAGTCCCCAGGAAGAAGCGGATCGCCTCCAGTCCATCCTGATGCCTAATACTCGTGTAGAGTGACTCGATGTCTGCAGTCACAAGGTACATATCTGGTTCCACCTGGATACCACTGACCCTACCGAGGACGTCCGTCGTGTCCCTGACATAGGAAGGTAAGTCATATACCATAGGTTTCAAATAGTGATCAATGAATTTACATACGGGATCACATAATCCCTCTATCCCGGACACGATTGGGCGTCCCGGGGGGTCAGTGGGATCCTTGTGGATCTTGGGCAGAAGATATAGGGTCGGAATTTTAGGGTCCTCAATAGTTAGCCCATAGTATATTTTCTTAGGGATGATACCTAAATCTAAAGCCATGTCTAGGATACTTCTTAGTTCCTGAGAGAAGCGATCAACTGGGTTGCTTGCTAATTTTTCGTATGTCGTCTTATCACGTAACTGCCTGAAAACCTCTTTCTCATATTTGACTGTTGGCCAAATCACAACATTACCCCCCTTGTCCGCGGCCTTAATTACTACATCATCCAAAGCTTGCAGTTCTTTCAATGCCTTTCTTTGGATGTGAGTTAAATTATCTCTGACATTTCTCGTTGATAACTTTCTGAAGTCCTCGGTAACCATTTTTGTAAATATTTCTACCTGTGGACATAGGGACAAGGGGGGAAATCTGGTGGATTTGGGCACAACAGCAGATGGAAACGTACCTTGTAATTCTGAGGTTTGTTCCAGTAGGAGGTCCTCCAAGGCTCGAAGAGCCTCCCTCTCGGCTTGACTATTCAATTCCACACCACCCCTATTGTGTAATTTTTTCAGAACTACCTTTCTAGAAAAAAGGTGCAAGTCCTTCAGAGCTGTGAAAAAATTAAAAGGGTTTGTGGGTGAAAACGTCAACCCCTTCCTTAACACATCACACTGGGCATTAACTTTGATTAAATATACAATGAATTGAAAACAATTCCATCTGCCCTGCAATTTTGTTATTATAAATATACCCTACATAATTACTGCATTAGAACCAAGCTCTGACATATATATGACCCCAGAACCAAGCTCAATACATATATACAGCACATTTAAACAAAAAGAAACAAAACGTGTATGCAGGCGCAAGAACGCCTGTGACTGCAAATTTATACAGCACACAAAAAAATTGTGACAGCACACTATGAACACTAATGCCTCCTAAGCCACTAAATATAAATAAATATGCATTACTGCTAAATCTACTTACAATATGGAGGTTCTTAGCGCACATTTTGATCAAATTGTATGAGCCCACCTGCCACAACAAGGCGTCCTCCATAGGTGGGGAACTACTCTGCACATACACCCAGAACCGCCCTATTGTACGTAGATTTAGCAGTAATGCATATTTATTTATATTTAGCAGTTTTGGTGACATTGGTGTTTGCAGTGTGCTGTCACCATGTTTTTTGTGTATTGTATATTCAGCACCAGTACGAACCTCAGTACATATATACAGCACCAGAGCAAAGCTAAATACATATATACAACACCAGAACCAAGCTCAGCACATACATACAGCACCAGAACCAAACTCATACAGATATACAGCTCCGGAACCAAGCTCAGCACATATATACAACACCCGAACCAAGCTCAGTAGATATATACAGCCCCAGAACCAAGCTCAGTACATATATACAGCATCAGAACCAAGCTCAGTACAAAAATACAGTACCAGAACTAAGCTCAGTACATATATAGCACCAGAACCAAGCCCAATACATATATACAACACCAGAACCAAGTTCAGCACATAAATACAGCACCAGAACCAAACTCATACAGATATACAGCACCAGAACAAAGCTCAATACATATATACAACACCAGAACCAAGCTCAGCACATAAATACAGCACCAAAACCAAACTCATACAGATATACAGCTCCTGAACTAAGCTCTGTAGATATATACAGCCCCAGAACCAAGCTCAGTACATATATACAGCATCAGAACCAAGCTCAGTACATAAATACAGTACCAGAACTAAGCTCAGTACATATATATAGCACCAGAGCCAAGCTCAATACATATATACAACACCAGAACCAAGCTCAGCACATAAATACAGCACCAGAACCAAACTCATACAGATATATAGCTCCGGAACCAAGCTCAGTACATATATACAACACTAGAACCAAGCTCAGTAGATATATACAGCACCAGAACCAAACTCATACAGATATACAGCACCAGAACAAAGCTCAATACATATATACAACACCAGAACCAAGCTTAGCACATAAATACAGCACCAGAACAAAACTCATACAGATATACAGCTCCGGAACCAAGCTCATTACATATATACAACACCAGAACCAAGCTCAGTAGATATATACAGCCCCAGAACAAAGCTCAGTACATATATACAGCATCAGAACCAAGCTCAGTACATAAATACAGTACCAGAACTAAGCTCAGTACATATATACAGCACCAGAACAAAACTCAATACATATATACAGCACCAGAATAAAAGCTCAATACATAAATACAGCACCAGAACAAAGCTCATACATACCAGTGGTCCCCCACCGAGGACAAATGCAGAAAAATTTTCAAGGACAGGACGGGGGTTAGAGTCCGTTCACATATTGTGGAAATACGGCGTATACCTGTATTATAATACCTGCATTATGCCTGGGGAAAATCCTCAACATAATACAGTAGCAGCAAAGTGGATGAGATAAAACAAGTCTCATCCACACTCTGAGTAAATGCTGAGTGGAAAAAACGCTCAGAAATTGACCACAGCAAGTCAATTGTATTTGCGTAAACGCTGCTTATTTGTTGCATTTTTTCCCCATTGAATTAAATGGGTTAGGTAACAATCCACCACAAATAGCAGCGGGGGCATAGCAAAAGACTCATGGGCCCTGGTGGAAGAATTCAGCTTGTGCTTCCCTACCCCTCCCCAATGCCACCAGATCCCTGCCCGTGACTATGCCCAGCCTCCTTGCCCAACAGTCCCCATGGATGCCCCCAAAGTATAATGCCTCCATGGTATAATGCCATCATAGCTTCCCCCACACAGTATAATGCCCCCATAGTATAATGCTCCCAATAGCTGCCCCCCTCACAGTATAATGCCCCCACACGGTATTATAAACATAATCCCAGGAGGCCGGCCTGGTTGACATTGGAGGGCCGGCTTCCTGGGATGATGTTTCATCCATTGTGAACGCCGCTGCAGCCAATCACAGGCTGCAGCGGTATCCTGGGATGAAACTCCATCCCAGGAGGTCTGCTCAGCAGTTTTCTGCAGCGGACATTCCGGGCAAAAAAATGCACCACAGTTTGGTCACCGGGGCAGATACCAGATCCTGCGGCCAGGTACCAAATGATCTGCGGCCCGGTAATGGTCCGCGGCCCGGTGGTTGAGGATTACTGATATATACAGCACCAGAACCAAACTTAGTACATATATACAGCCCAAGAACCAAGCTCAATACATATCTACAACACCAGCACAAATAGAGCTCAATTTAGTGGAACACCTTTGTATGGTTTGAACGTCGTAAAACTACAGCTCCCAGCATGGCCCGAACAATGGTAAGGATATGATGGGAATTGCTGTTTTTTTTACAAAAAAAAAATCATACCACCATCATCTTGCTGTAGATCATGCAGTTACTACAGTGCTGATTAGAGGCAGAATAAACATTTACATTAAGTGACTCCTGGTGACGTCTTTTCAGATTCTAGTTGTTCTTTTTCTCTTTTCTTTTCCATCCGGTCCAGACCCCTATCATGACTTCTCCCGGCCACAGCCCATTTCTGCAGTTTGCCGCTCAGATGTCTTCAGCTTCTCACTTTTCAAACATTTCTGCACATATAAACAAAGATAAAACTCTAATGATGCCACACACAATGCTCCTAAATATAATAGCGCCATACGCTGTAACTCTGTGTCCCTCATTATAATAGCACCATACACTGTGTCCCTGATTATAATAGCACCATACACTGTGTCCCCCCCACACACACACGCACGCAGTGCTCCCTGTTGCCACAGTTACCCTATACGAACTATAGACTTTGACCTGCGCCCTGTTGCCAGCTGCCATACCAGCCAAGGCGGTATGGCCCAGTGGGTGCACGAACCCTACGTGACTGTACGCTCAGGCCATGGACCCCGCTGGTCGATCCAAGACCATGACAACGTCACAAGAGATGCGGGCGGATATGCTAGACCTCCGGTCTCGACAGGATCAACTCCTCCAGGCCTTGAATATTCTCACACGTCGGCAAGAGGCACAAGCTGCCGTTCCTCCTTCTACACCTCCTGGAAGTACTGTTCCTCAGACTACACCTCCTGGGAGTGTTGACCCTCGTTTTTCTTTGCCACTTCCTGACCGCTATGATGGAGACGCAGGTATCTGTCATGGATTTTTGAACCAGTGCCAGATCCACTTCAGCCTGTATCCCAGAGCATTTTCGTCTGATGGCGCAAGGGTCGCTTTCATCATCTCTCTTCTCACTGGCAAGGCTCTTGCATGGGCGAACCCTATCTGGGAGAGACAAGGACCAGAGACCCGTGACTTCCAAGGGTTTCTCCGGACATATCGCACAGTGTTTGAGGAGCCTGGACAAGTCTCATCTGCAGCGGCTTCCTTGTTGAACCTACGCCAAGGAGACATCTCTGTGGGCGAGTACACCATCCACTTCCGCACCCTGGCAGGAGAACTCTTGTGGAACAATGAGACCCTGGTGGCTACATTCTGGCATGGACTGTCTCCTAAGATTAAGGACAAACTTGCCGCTCGAGACCTGCCATCTACCCTTGATGACCTCATCCTTCTGGCTGCCCGGATTGATAGAAGGCTCCGAGAATGGCTCCAAGAGGTTCGTAGGGAGGGAGCTCTTCCTAGTCCGGTCCCATCCTTGAAGCAACCTCTGCTGTCCTCAGATGCCGATCCTCCTAAGGAGTCTGTGAGGATGGACCAATGTATGCTAACTACCCAGGAGAGACAACGCAGACGCACTTCAGGACTCTGTCTTTATTGCGGCCTCGAGGCCATCTAGTACATCTTTGTCCCCAAAAGCCCCTAAGCCTAGGGTTGGTAGGAAAGACAACCTTGGGCAAAGAAGGACTCCTGTCTAAATTGTCCATACCCGTGACCATAGTATCCGGTGAGAAAACACATCATGTCTCTGTGTATCTGGAGTATCTGGACTCTGGATCCGCTGCTAATTTCATTTGTAGAGACCCGGTGGACCTTCTTCAATTACCCACTACCCCTCTGGAGAGGCCGTTGATGGTTGCATTTGTAAATGGACTACCTGTGCCAGACCCAGTTATAGCTGTGACCAAGCCGCTGAGGCTCCAAGTAGGGGCTCTTCACTCCGAACTTCTGTCATTCTATGTCCTATCCAAAGCCGTTAACACTGTGTTGCTGAGCCTGCCTTAACGCCGACTACATGCCCCAATCCTGGACTGGAATTCTGGAGAGGTTCTCCAGTGGGGCCCTGAGTGTCACAGCCGATGCCTGGTGCAGATTCGTTCGGCTCAGCCTTCTCTGCCTCGGTCATTGGCAGGATTGCCTGGTCATTATGCTGCATTTTTGGACGTCTTCAGCAAGAGGGAGGAGGAGACAATGCCCCCACACCGGGCGTATGACTGTCCTATCGAGCTGATTCCTGGTGCATCCCCTCCCCGTGGTAAGGTTTATCCTTTCTGCTTGCCAGAGACTCTGTCCATGTCCGCCTATGTTAAAGAGAACTTGGAGAGGGGCTTCCTCCCTGGCAGGAGCCGGATTCTTCTTCGTCAAAAAGAAGGATGGCTCCCTGCGTCCTTGTATTGACTACCGCGGGCTCAACCAAATCACGGTGAAGAATAAGTATCCATTGCCTCTGATCTCTGAACTGTTCGATCGTATACGTGGTGGCAATTTTTTTTCCAAACTAGTCCTGCGTGGGGCTTACAATCTAATCTGGATTTGCCAGGGTGACGAATGGAAGACTGCATTTAACACCCATGATGGACACAATGAATATCTTGTAATGCCCTTCAGCCTGTTTAATGCTCTTGCGGTCTTCCAGTTGTTAATGACATTTTCCGTGACCTCCTCTATGTTTGTGCTGTGGTCTATCTTGATGACATCTTGTTTTTTCTCCAGATCCTATATCGCATCAGAGACATGTCCGTCAAGTTTTGCTGCAGTTAAGGGAGAATTCTCTGTATGCCAAGTTGGAGAAGTACATGTTTGAAAAAGATGCTCTACGCTTTCTGGGATTCGCCAATTTGTACAGACAGTCTATTCCAAATTTCTCCTCACTGACTTCTCCTATCTCTAACCTCACTAAGAAGGGCATGAACGCCAAGGTGTGGACTCCTGAGGCAGAGTCCACATTTATTAGCCTGAATAGTGCCTTCACGTCAGCCTCTATCCTCTATCATCCAAATATTTCTCTACAGTTCTCGTTGGAGGTGGATACATCCTCTGTCGGTGCCGGCGCACTCCTGTTCCAAAGAGGTTCCAAGGGCAAGTCAATGGTATGTGGATTTTTCTCTAAGCTCTTCTCTTCCACAGAACACAACTACTCGATTGGGGATTGGGAGTTACTGGCCATAAAATTGGCTCTGGAAGAGGGGAGACATCTACTTGAGGGCATAGCTCATCCCATCCTGATTTTTACGGACCACAAGAACCTCACCTATTTTCAGATTGCCCAATGGCTGAACCCTCGTCAGGCCAGGTAGTCACTGTTCTTTACCAGGTTCCAGTTTGAGCTCCATTATCGGCCGGCCGACAAGAATGTGAGGGCCGATGCCTTGTCCAGGTCTTTTGAGACAGAAGACACCATGGAGATTCCACAGAACATTATTGATCCGTATTGCATTGTCTCTATCAATCCCCTGCAAGTTGGGGACATTCCTACAGGGAGGACTTTTGTGCGTCTGGCTGACAGTGGGAGAATCCTCCGCTGGGGACACTCCTCTAGACTGGCAGGTCACGCGGGGACCCGTAAGACCCGGGATCTGATTGTCCGTCATTTCTGGTGACCCACGCTGCCCAAGGACATTATGGACCTTGCTCAGTGTGTGCAGCTAACAAGGTCACTCACACCAGACCTGCTGGCCTGCTCCAGCCATTGCCTG
Organism: Rhinoderma darwinii; assembly: GCF_050947455.1. NCBI lineage: Eukaryota > Metazoa > Chordata > Amphibia > Anura > Rhinodermatidae > Rhinoderma > Rhinoderma darwinii. Next base: position 173,250,594 of record NC_134687.1, on the reverse strand, counting down.
TGCCCGATACTCCCTGGCAGCATATAGCTATGGACTTTGTCACTGACCTGCCTCTCTCTGCTGGATGCAGTGCTGTCTGGGTGGTGGTGGATCAATTTTCGAAGATGGCCCACTTCGTTCCTCTGACCGGTCTTCCTTCTGCTCCTCAACTGGCCAAGTTTTTTATCCAACACATCTTCCACCTGCATGGCTTGCCGCAGCATATTGTGTCTGATCGGGGGGTTCAGTTCACCTCGAAGTTCTGGAGAGTTCTCTGCGGACTCCTAGGTGTAAAGTTGGACTTATCCTCGGCCTACCATCCTCAGTCCAATGGTCAGGTCGAGAGGATCAATCAGATCTTGGAGAACTACTTACGCCACTTCATCTCCAAGCAGCATGATGACTGGGTGCAGTTGCTCCCGTGGGCTGAATCTCCTACAATAATCACACCAGCGAGTCCACAAGGAATACACCGTTCTTTATTGTCTAAGGTCAACACCCACAAATTCCTCTCCCGGTGCCTGATACGTAGCTACCAGGTACCAGCTGCTGTCACTGCTTTTAGGAACTTTCTGCAGATCTGGCAGCAGACTCGATCCTCCATCCTGCTAGCTGTCGACCGCATGAAACGGAAGGCGGACACAAGGAGAAGAGAACCTCCTCAGTTTCTTCCTGGCACGAAGGTCTGGCTGTCCTCCAGGAATATTCGTCTGAGGGTGCCATCATACAAATTTGCTCCCAAGTTCCTCGAACCCTCGAGATCTTGCAGCAGATCAACCCTTTCACCTACAAGCTTCGGCTGCCTCCTACCCTCAAGATCCCCAACTCCTTCCATGTCTCTCTCCTGAAACCAGTGGTTCTGAACCTCTTTACCACGACTCCTAGCCCTGCGGTTGCCTCCAGCGGCCCTTGAGACACCTTCGAGGTTAAGGAGATCTCGGACACCAAGAAAGTGAGAAGAAAGACTTTTTATTTGGTGGATTGGAGGGGGTTTGGTCCTGAAGAGAGGTCCTGGGAGCCAGAGGAGAACCACAATGCCCCTACCTTTCTGAAGAAATTCCTCTCTGGCCCCAAGAAGAGCGGGCGTAAGAGGGGCATACTGTAGCGGCCATGGCCGCGGGCCGTCCGGTTTACTTACCTCCTGATGCCCGCAGCCATGGATCTCCTTCCTAGGAGACGCCAGCGCTCACTTCCGCTCCAGTCCGCTGTGTCTTGTAGGGTGTGCGAGCACGCTCGTGCCCGCTCTCAAAGGGCCAGTGTGCGCACATGAAAACTATTATCATCGTCAACTCACATGATTTTCTGGACTATAAGAAATCCTCTGCCCTTCTGATCCTTGCCTGAGCATTGTTTGTCGTATCCTAGTTTGTCTAAGCAAATGGTCTCCTAGTATTTTCCAGTTCCAGTTTTTCCTGTTCCTGTATCCTGTAACCTGTATCCCGTGCTATACTGGTCTAGTGCTGTGCTGTTTTCGTGATGTGCTGTATCTCCGCATGTCCTGCTACTCCACGCCTGATGTCTACCTGCTGCCTAGTCCCAGACGAGCCTGCCTTGCTACTGTCCGAGCTGCCACAGGTACCCTATACAAACTATAGACTTTGAGCTGCGCCCTGTTGGCCAGCTGCCATACCACCAAGGCGGTACGGCCCAGTGGGTCCACGAACCCTACGTGACACCCCTGTAGATAGTGCCCCACATATAGCCCCCCTGTAAATAGTGTCCCACATATAGCACCCCCTGTATCTAGTGTCCACATATAGCGTCTCTGTATATAGTGCCCCACATATAGCCCCCTGTATATAGTGCCCCATATATAGCTGCCCAATATATAGCCCACGTCTGTAGATAGTGCCCCACATACAGCCTCACCTGTAGATTGTGCCTCACATATAGCTCCCCCTGTAGATGCAGGTACAATAAGTGCAGGAAGGGGTCATGGCTGCTGGTTTAAGTTGCGCCGCCGCCCCTTCAGAGAGGAAGCAGGCCACCGCCTGAGACGAGATGCTCATCTCACCTCATACACTGTCCCACTCACACACAGTGCCCCCTGTAGACAGTGCCCCCATAGATCCCCTATAGATAGTGCCCCCATAGAGCCCCCTGTAGACAGTGCCCTTCATATAGCCCCCTGTAGATAGTGCCCCCATAGAGCCCCCTGTAGACAGTGCCCCACATGCGCAGAGCCCCCTATAGAGCTTCCTGTAGATACTGCTTTCCATAGAGCCCCTGTAGATAGAGCCCCCTGTATATGGTGCCCCATAGAGCCCCCCGTAGTTAGTGCCCTACATAGATCTCCCTGTAGATAGTAGCCCCCATAGATCCCCCTGTAGTTAATAGCCCCTGTAGATAGTGTCCTATATATAGCCCACCCTCTAGATAGTGGCCCACATATAGCCCACCCTTTAGATAGTGCCCCACATTTAGCCCACCCTTTACATAGTGCCCCACATATAGGAGCCTGTAGATAAAGCCCCAAATATGGCCCCCCATTGTAGATAGTGCCCCACATATAGCTCCTCACACTTTTAACAGAAAAAAATGCTTTACATACTCACCTAATCCCGTTCCAATGCAGTCCTCTTGCAATGCAGGTCTGCTCTCTTCTGAGCAGGTCTGCTGGGTCTGAATAATTCAAGCGGCACAATGACGTCATCGCGCCGCTTCCGTCATTGAAAGGCGCTGAATGGTAGGGCACGGAACATACGAACGCTGCACCCCCTTCAAAACAGCTGATCGGCGGGGGTCCTGGGAGTCGGAACCTGACCCATCAGCTATTAATGGCCTATCCTGAGTATAGGCCATCAATTTTTAGGGACTGGACAAGCCCTTTAAAGCATTCCTCCTTTTAGGGGAATTTTCAGAATAAGCTGTGTACATTCTCAGTTTTCTCTGAACTAGAGGGTGGAGCCTAATGGCTATCACGTCTTCTATACAGTACACACAGAAGAGGAGAATCCTGCTCTCCTATCTCTATCATATATATATATATATATATATATATATATATATATATATATATATATATATACAAATAGAAAGGCAGCAGCACTCTAAATGTAATTCCAAGATGGTCTCAGGTTCAGGCAGGTAATCCCGATCCAGGGGATATAAGTAGATATAAAAGAAAATCCCACAGCACTCCGTGTTAGTGAAAAATATGATATAATGAGTATAATGAGTAAATGAGTAAACATATAAGAAAGTATACATAAAAAATCATACTGATATACATTCAAGTATAAAACTTTTAAAAAATTTTGAAGTGATCAAGTGCCAGTGTTGACACCAGTGAATAGAAGATTACAAAAACATTGTTAAAAACATACAAAATTAGCGTAATTGTAGTGAAATTGAAAATGCAACCACATGTGTGTGGGTGGAGAACATCCAAACAACTCACCAATCTGGGCTGGTATATGTCAATTCGTGGAAGGAGGTGCAGGTCCATTCCACACGTTGAATCCATAGCAGATCGGCGTCCTCAAACTTCCACTGCGCATGCTCGCGTATAGAAGAAGTAAGGCTGAAGTTGCTTAGCAACAACTGACACTCAAGCCAGTTAATGAATTAAACATAGCAAACAACACAGGAAGGAGGAATGACATATGCCAACTTACTTCTGAATCTGCCAGACCAATACAATCCAGGTATAATACGGGATAAACTGGTTAACAATCTAGTCGGTAAAACACATGTGACAGACCAACAAACACGCCTTAGACCTAGAAAAATGAGCAATTTCCCATGATTGCACTGTGTTTATTGCCGGTTTATGTGTAAGGGGAATGTTTTTGTACATACTGTTTCCCACAAACTACATAAAATCAAACAATTCCTTACCTGCGATACTGGGTGGGTTATATATGTGCTCTGGTGTCCTTGCTTACTACTTTATGTGGGTGAAACCACTTGCGATTTCAAGACCTGTTTTAACAACCATAGGCACTCTGTTCGCATAAAGAGATGTGATTTGCCAGTGGCAAAACACTTCTGTGATTTAGGGCACTCCGAGAAGGATTTGAAGTTCATGATTCTTGAACATATCCCGATTCCTTACAGGGGGGGGGGGGGGGGTGTGACAGACACAGACTTTTACATAAATGTGAACTTAAATGGACACACTTATTGGGTTCCTTACATCCTAGGGGCCTTAACATTGAATTTAATGTGGCGAGATTGAATTAGTTACCACATGGCCTTTGGACTGTTTGGTGCTCTTGCTATGTCCTCCTTGTTGAATGTATTTATACACGCATGCATGTAACAGCATGCGGTATGTGATACATGTTATACAACAGCTTTTTTGTTTTAGAGCAATTGTGATAATCTTCTTGAATAATGTTTTACTTATACACTACCGTTCAAAAGTTTGGGGTCAAGACATAGACAAGGTTAGAAATAATGATTTTTATTTCAAATAATAATTTTCTCCTTCAAACTTTGCCTTCGTCAAAGTATGCTCCATTTGCAGCAATTACAGCATTACAGACCTTTGGCATTGTAGCTGTTAATTTGCTTAAGTAATCGGGAGGAATTTCACCCCATGCTTCCAGAAGGCCCTCCCACAAGTTGGATTGGCTTGATGGGCACTTCTTGCGTACCATACGGTCAAGCTGCTCCCACAACAGCTCTATGGGGTTGAAATCTGGTGACTGCACTGGCCACTCCATTACAGATAGAATACCAGCTGCCTGCTTCTTCCCTAAATAGTTCTTGCATAATTTGGAGGTGTGCTTTGGGTCATTGTCCTGTTGTAGGATGAAATTGACTCTAATCAAGCGCTGTCCACAGGGTATGGCATGGCGTTGCAAAATGGAGTGATAGCCTTCCTTATTCAAAATCCCTTTTACCTTGTACAAATCTCCCACTTTACCAGCACCAAAGCAACCCCAGACCATCACATTACCTACACCATGCTTGACAGATGGCGTCAGGCACTCTTCCAGCATCTTTTCAGTTGTTCTGCGTCTCACAAATGTTCTTCTGTGTGATCCAAACACATCAAACTTCGATTCGTCTGTCCATAACACTTTTTTCCAATCTTCCTCTGTCCAATGTCTGTGTGCTTTTGCCCATATTAATCTTTTCCTTTTATTAGCCAGTCTCAGATATGGCTTTTTCTTTGCCACTCTGCCCTGAAGGCAAGCATCCCGGAGTCGCCTCTTCACTGTAGACGTTGCTTGACACTGGTGTTTTGCGGGTACTATTTAATGTAGCTGCCAGTTGAGGACCTGTGAGGCGTCTATTTCTCAAACTAGAGACTCTAATGTACTTGTTTTGTTGCTCAGTTGTGCAGCGGGGCCTCCCACTTCTCTTTCTACTCTGGTTAGAGCCTGTTTGTGCTGTCCTTTGAAGGGAGTAGTACACACCGTTGTAGGAAATCTTCAGTTTCTTGGCAATTTCTCGCATGGAATAGCCTTCATTTCTAAGAACAAGAATAGACTGTCGAGTTTCACATGAAAGTTCTCTTTTTCTAGCCATTTTGAGAGTTTAATCGAACCCACAAATGTAATGCTCCAGATTCTCAACTAGATCAAAGGAAGGTCAGTTTTATAGCTCCTCTAAACAGCAAAACTGTTTACAGCGGTGCTAACATAATTGCACAAGGGTTTTCAAGGGTTTTCTAATCATCCATTAGCCTTCTAACACAGTTAGCAAACACAATGTACCATTAGAACACTGGAGTGATGGTTGCCTGAAATGGGCCTCTATACACCTATGTAGATATTGCATTAAAAAACAGACGTTTGCATCTAGAATAGTCATTTAGCACATTAACAATGTATAGTGTATTTCTAATTAATTTAATGTTATCTTCATTGAAAAAAACTGTGCTTTTCTTTCAAAAATAAGGAAATTTCTAAGTGACCCTAAACTTTTGAACGGTAGTGTATAAAATATTGATGTTTTTCAGATAATTATCGAAATATCGTGACCACTCACCAGCTTTGTATTTACCGAAATACAATGATTCATATCCATATCTGCCCGACTAATCTAGCTATTTCAGTATTTTACAACCAGATGTATATAAAAACGTCTTGACCACGTAAATTCTCAATTTATTTTATACAGCTCTGATATATTACAGGGGTTCCGTTGTCTATATCAGTGGGACTACCAATATTATAATAGTTGCACTGTTATGTTACACAGTGCCCAGAACTTAATTGATATGTGGTTATCTCAATTTAAATATTATACCTTAAATATTATACCTGGATTGTATTGGTCTGGCAGATTCAGAAGTAAGTTGGCACATGGCATTCCTCCTTCCTGTGTTGTTTGCTATGTTTAATTCACTAACTGGCTTGAGTGTCAGTTGTTGCTAAGCAACTTCAGCCTTCCATCTTCTATACGCGAGCATGCGCAGTAGAAGTTTGAGGATGCCGATCTGCTATGGATTCAACGTGTGGAATGGACCTGCACCTCCTTCCACAAATTGACATATACCAGCCCAGATTGGTGAGTGGTCGGATGTTCTCCACCCACACACATGTGGTTGCATTTTAAATTTCACTACAATTACGCTGATTTTGTATGTTTTTAACAATGTTTTTGTAATCTTATATTCACTGGTGTCAACACTGGCACTTGATCAATTCAAAATTTTTGAAAAGTTTTATACTTGAATGTATATCAGTATGATTTTTATGTGACAAAAAAAGGGCATTTAAAAAATACAAATCTGAGGGTACAGCTCTAATAATAATAATAATAATAATCTTTATTTATATAGCGCCAACATATTACGCAGCACTTTACAATGTAGAGGGAACATGAAAACAATATCAGACATTACATAGTGACAAAGTTAATTTACAATTCAAACCTGGGGAGTGAGGACCCTGCTCGCAAGAGCTTACAATCTATGAGGACATAAGGGAGACACAAAGTGTAATAGTGTTTGTTCTGTACAATGGTCCGGCCATTTTTATACACATGCGGTGGTATCATAAAGCTGCATGAGCCGGTCACCAGCCACTATCCGTGTATGACGGACATGAAGAGAAGGAGTGTGAGGGAATCTTATTCTGATGACTAATCTAAATGGAGGGCCATGAAAAGCAGTCAGATGAGGGAATATTATAGGCCTGTCTAAATAGATGTGTTTTCAGGGCACGTTTAAAACTGTGGATATTGGGAATTAATCTGATTGTCTGGGGTAGCACATTCCAGAGGACGGGTGCAGCACGAGAGAAATCCTGGAGACGGTAGTGGGAGGTTCGGATTATGGAGGATTTTAATCTAAGGTCGTTGGCAGAACGTAGAGCCCGAGTAGGGTGGTAGCCTTTGTAAAATATAAAGAGCTTAATAAAATCTGTAAAAAGATAATAAAATCAGCAAAAATACAAAATGAAAGGCAGGTGGCCAAGGATAGTAAAACAAATCCTAAAAAAATTCTTCAAGCATATAAATGCAGAAAAGCCAAGGTCTGAACATGTAGGACCCTTAGATAGTGGTAATGGGGAGTTGGTCACAGGGGATCAAGAGAAGGCAGAGTTACTAAATGGGTTCTTCCGCTCTGTATACAGTCTCTCATGACTGGTATAGTGCCAAGGGACTGGCGCAGGGCAAATGTGGTGCCTATTTTCAAAAATGGCTCTAGGTCTTCGCCGGGTAATTATAGACCAGTAAGCTTAACATCAATTGTGGGGAAAATTTTTGAGGGGCTATTGAGGGACTATATACAGAATTATGTGACAATAAATAGTATTATAAGTGACAGCCAGCACGGTTTTACAAAGGACAGAAGCTGTCAAACCAACCTGATTTGTTTTTATGAAGAGGTAAGCAGAAGCCTAGACAGAGGGGCCGCTGTGGATTTAGTGTTTTTGGACTTTGCAAAGGCATTTGACACTGTCCCCCATAGACGTCTAATGGGTAAATTAAGGACTATAGGTTTAGAAAGTATAGTTTGTAATTGGATTGAGAATTGGCTCAAGGACCGTATCCAGAGAGTTTTGGTCAATGATTCCTACTCTGAATGGTCCCCAGTTATAAGTGGTGTACCCCAGGGTTCAGTGCTGGGACCCCTATTATTCAACTTATTTATTAATGATATAGAGGATGGGATTAATAGCACTATTTCTATTTTTGCAGATGACACCAAGCTATGCAATATAGTTCAGACTATGGAAGATGTTTGTGAATTGCAGGCAGATTTAAACAAACTAAGTGTTTGGGCGTTCACTTGGCAAATGAAGGTTAATGTAGATAAATGTAAAGTTATGCACCTGGGTACGAACAACCTGCACGCATCATATGTCCTAGGGGGAGCTACACTGGGGGAGTCACTTGTTGAGAAGGATCTGGGTGTACTTGTAAATCATAAACTAAATAACAGCATGCAGTGTCAATCAGCTGCTTCAAAGGCCAGCAAAATATTGTCGTGTATCAAAAGAGGCATGGACTCGCGGGACAGGGATGTAATATTACCAATTTACAAAGCATTAGTGAGGCCTTATCTAGAATATGCAGTCCAGTTCTTGGCTCCAGTTCATAGAAAGGATGCCCTGGAGTTTTGAAAAAATACAAAGAAGAGCAACGAAGCTAATAAGGGGCATGGAGAATCTAAGTTATGAGAAAAGATTAAAAGAACTAAACCTATTTAGCCTTGAGAAAAGACGACTAAGGGGGGACATGATTAACTTATATAAATATATGAATGGCACATACAAAAAACATGACGAAATCCTGTTCCATGTAAAACCCCCTCAAAAAACAAGGGGGCACACCCTTAATCTGGAAAAAGAAAGGTTCAACCTGCAGAGGCGACAGGCCTTCTTTACTGTGAGAACGGTGAATTTATGGAATGGCCTACCGCAGGAGCTGGTCACGGCGGGGACAGTGGATGGCTTTAAAAAAGGCTTAGGTAATTTCCTAGAACAAAAAAATATTAGCTCCTATGTGTAGAAATTTTTTACTTCCCCTTTCCCATCCCACTTCCCCTTTCGCATCCCTTGGTTGAACTTGATGGACATGTGTCTTTTTTCAACCGTACAAACTATGTAACTATGTAATGTATACTTTCTTAATGTTTACTCATTATGCTAATGAGAGACTCACTATATATGGTTCACATGTTGTATGTATCACTATGCTTGACAAAGGTCCTATAGTAGGACATAAACTTTGCAGCTTGTGCTGGCTCAATAAACCACCATTATTTTCACTAACACGGAGTACCTGCCTGCACCTGAGACCATCTTGGAATTACATTTAGAGTGCTGCTGCCTTTCTATTTGTACATATATATATATATTTATATATATATATATATATATATATATTTCACGGAGCGGGTTAGTGGACCCACTAGGCCGTGCCGCCGCAGCGGGGAGGCAGCTGGCCAAACAACAGGACACCCCAGAAATACAATGTCCCGTACAAGAGTACCTGAATAGTCCAGAAGGTGGCCGCAGCTCTGGCACAGATGAGATGGGTGCAGCAGATGGCGCAAAACGTGGTGGATGACACAGGAGCCGCAAGTTGCGCCAGACGAGGCGGATTCCTCCGGACGTGGCAGGTAACACAGGACGTGGCGGATTCCTCCGGACGTGGCAGATGACACAGGACGTGGCTTATTCCTCCAGACGTGGCAGATCACACAGGACGTGGCGGATTCCTCCAGACGTGGCAAATGACACAGGACGTGGCAGATTCCTCTGGACGTGGCAGATTCCTCTGGACGTGGCAGATTCCTCTGGACGTGGCAGATTCCTCTGGACGTAGCAGATGACACAGGACGTGGCACGACTTGATACTAGGGCAAAGCATGGGAAACAGGAACGGGGAACAAGGTACGGGTAACAACAGGAACGGGAAACACTAAGGGACCATTTGCAAGACAGACTGGGAAAACTAACAATGCTCAGGCATCGAACTAGGGGGCTGGACCCCTCTTATAGCCCAGGGTACTCACGGGTCAAAGGTCGTTCAAGATGTCCGGTGCGCGTGCTGCCCATTTAAGAGCGGGGAAGAGCGTGCGCGCGCACCCTGCGGGCTCCGGCGGAGGTGAGTGGATGCAAGCGCTGGCGTCTCCTGAGGAGGAGGCTGGGGCCAGCGCTTGCCGACTCGTGGCTGCGGCTGTCAGCGGGAGGCTGGAGCTGACAGCCCGCAGCCACGGACATTACAATATATATATACATATATATATATATATATATATATATATATGATAGCGATAGGAGAGCAGGATTCTCCTCTACTGTGTGTACTGTATAGAAGGCGTATGTATGTATGTATGTATATATATATATATATATATATATATATATAGTTAGGTCCAGAATTATTTGGACAGTGACAAATTCTTCATGATTTGGGCTCTGCTTGCCACTACATTGGAGTTGAAATGAAACAATTGAGATGTGATTGAAGTGTAGACTTTCATGCTTAATTCAAGGGGTTGAACAAAAATATCCTGTGAAACATTTAGGGTATGTTTACACGCACTAATTACGGACGTAATTCGGGCGTTTTTGCCCCGAATTACGTCCGAAAATAGCGCCTCGATAGCGCTGACAAACATCTGCCCATTGAAAGCAATGGGCAGACGTTTGTCTGTTCACACGAGGCGTATATTTATGCGCCGCTGTCAAATGACGGCGCCGTAAATAGACGCCCGCGTCAAAGAAGTGACCTGTCACTTCTTTGGCCGTAATTGGAGCCGTTATTCATTGACTCCAATGAATAGCAGCGCCAATTACGTCCGTAATGGACGCGGCGTTCAAGCGCCTGCACATGCCGTTACGGCTGAAATTACGGGGATGTTTTCAGGCGGAAACATCTCCGTAATTTCAGCCGTTACGGACGCCCTCGTGTGAACATACCCTTAGGAATTGCAACCATTTTTCTACACAGCCTCTTCATTTCATGGGCTCAAAAGTAATTGGACAAATTAACATTACCATAAATAAAATGATTTATTTTTAACATTTGTCGTATGGATACGTCATAGAAATCTAGTGTTTCCCGCATTTTTCCGTATCCATACGACAAATGGTAGACACCGGCACAGAAGCTGAGTCGGTGCCACCATCGCTGGTTGTCAGCGGTATCTTACAGCTGACATCTGGCTGTAATGGCGGGGACCGAAATTAGCCTCGATCCCCGCCATTAACCCCTTAAATGCAGCGCTCAAACGCGATCGCTGCATTTAAGCTGTTTGCAGCTCATCGCAACCCCAGCAATGAAATTGCTGGGGTTCCGGTGGCTGCAATGGCAACCGGAGGCCTAATACTGGCCTCCCGGTCTGCCTAGCACGGAAACAGTGGCGGATTATAATATGGGCGTTTCGGGCGGCCGCCCGGGGCCCAAGGCTCCCAGGGGGCCCATCGCAACCCGAAACGCACATCATTTTAAATCGCTTAAGGTCGGACTCATTAATGGCCGTTCAGAAGAAGCGCCGCTAATGGCTGTTGAGAGGGAGGGGTGGGCGGACTGCAACAGAGGGCAGCGCAGTGCTGATGAGGAGGGGGATGGATATCAACGTCTGGATAGGACTAGCAGATGTGCGTCTGCTAGTCGTGGTAGAACACGCCCCTCTGACGATTCACGTACCGCCAGTGAGGAACAGACGAGAAGGGCGGTGGTCGAGCAACGAGGAGGTTAGTGTTCATGTTCGTCTCCATCTTAATTTACATCTAAGTGACTTCAGAGGAGTCCATGAAGGGGGGAATAACCCCCCCATCCCATCCCCCATAGAGCCCTCAGTATTTCAGTATTTATTATACAGCAGGGGGGGCTGAGCGTGTAACTCACTGTAGAGGACTCTATGGGGGGACAATAATTTCCCTCCATAGACACTCAGCAGTGAGTTACACGCCAATCATGTGAAGGTGTTATTGAGGACAGGAGTGGAGGAGAGGTACAACTGAGCTATGTAATGGTAAGAGCAGAGTTCACAGCAGCACAGAATCTGCACGCTCCTCTCCTGAAATACTCTGTGCTGCTGTGAACTCTGCTGTTACCATTACGTAGCTCAGTCTGTTACCTCTCCTCCACTCCTGTCCTCAATAACACCTTCACATGATTGGCAAGTCACCACGTAATGGTAAGAGCAGAGTTCACAGCAGCACAGAGTATTTCAGGAGATGAGCGTGGAGGACAGGAGTGGAGGAGAGGTAACAGACTGAGCTACGTAATGGTAAGTGCAGAGTTCACAGCAGCACAGAATCTGCACGCTCCTCTCCTGAAATATTCTGTGCTGCTGTGAACTCTGCTCTTACCATTACGTAGCTCTCAGTCTGTTACCTCTCCTCCACTCCTGTCCTCAATAACACCTTCACATGATTGGCAAGTCACCACCCCGCACAAGATCCGCACGCTCATCTCCTGAAATACTCTGTGCTGCTGTGAACTCTGCTCTTACCGTTACGTGGTGACTTGCCAATCATGAAGGTGTTATTGAGGACAGTAGTGGAGAAGAGGTAACAGACTGAGAGCTACGTAATGGAAGAGCAGAGTTCACAGCAGCACTGAATCTGCACGCTCATCTCCTGAAATACTCTGTGCTGCCTTAAACTCTGTGGACAGGTCAGGATCCTGTTTCTTTTAAATTCTGCACTGTAGCGCAGCCTTATATAGTGGATCGAGCGGGTTCCCTAGCAGCATTTAAAAGAAACAGGATCCTGACCTGTCCACAGAGTTTAAGGCAGCACAGAGTATTTCAGGAGATGAGCACGGCTGGCCACGGGCAGCCGGTCGTTTTTCCGAGCCGTGCTCCCATTATGCACACGACCGTAAAAACACCCGTTATTGCGGGTCATAATTACGACCCGCAATAACGGGCTCATAGACTTCTGTTACCCACGGGTACCTTCCCGTTTTCTATTTTTCTATTTTACGGGCCGTGCTGCTATACTTTATAATGACAGCACGGCTCGCAAAAGCGGCCGGCTGCCCGTGGCTGGCCGTGCCCGGCCGTGCTCGTAATTACGAGTCGTAATTACGAGCACTGCCCGTAAAATAAAAAAATAGAACATGTTCTATCTTTTATTGGCACGGGCACCTTCCCGTGAGAAAACGGGAAGGTACCCGTGGCTAACAGAAGTCTATGGGCACGCTATTTCGGGTGTTTTTACGGTCGTGTGCATGAGGCCCCGTAATGACGGGTGGCTACATGTGTGCACCCGTCATTACGGCAGCGTTGCTAGGCGACGTCAGTAAATAGTCACTGTCCAGGGTGCTGAAAGAGTTAACTGATCAGCAGTAACTGTTTGAGCACCCTGGACAGTGACTACCGATCACAATATAGAGTAACCTGTAAAAAAAAAAAGACGTTCATACTTACCGAGAACTTTCTGCTTCCTCCAGTCCGGTCTCCTGGCCGTTGCCTTGGTGACGTGTTGCACAGACGTATATCACACTCGTGTAAACGAGGCCTTAAAAAGAGGTGCTACAATTTGATGTGTTAAAGGCTGTGTAAACCTTTCACATTTTTTTTTTTTTATTAAATAGTTTATGGTGTTTGGTGCAACCTTTCTAAATAATTATTAAAAATAATTTTTACTTTTTGAGATACAGCTGCTTTGTATCCTATTATACAGAGCCGCTGTATCTAGCACTGAAACCTGTATTGTCAGGACAGCGGGTCTCTGACACGAAGGATCGAGCTGCAATCGATCACATCTACGTTATTGGATCGTGTGTGTCAGAGTTTCTATTATTTTTCATACTACAAATTTTTGTTTTTTATTTTGCAGGTTCCGTTGGACCATTTGGACTACGTTGTAGATTCGTTGGACTACATCGATGTACATTTTTTTAAATAAAATGGTCAAAGAGGGTTGTGTAGGGGAGTTTTTATCTCAATAAAAATTTTTTTTCTCATGTCTCTGTGATTTTCAACACTTTATTACCACCTTAGTAATGGCTGCTGTGTAATAGACAGTGTCCACTACTAAGGCTAGGGCTCAGTGTTAGCCAGTAAAAAGGCTAGCACTAACCCCCCATTATTACCCCGGTACCCACCGCCACCAGGGGTACTGGGAAGAGTCAGGTACAACCTAGTACCCGACCCTCTGTAGTGAGGGATGGGTACTGAGGCCGCTGCAGACTGGTATTCCAACCCTGGTAATGCTGCCTGCTACGGCTATGTTGTATCTGGCTGGTTATCAAAAATGGGGGGGACCCCATGTTGTTTTATTTATGTTTTTTTAAATCAACATGGGGTCCCCCCCATTTTTCATAATCAGCCATATACAACACAGCAGATGCAGCCTAGCATTACCAGGGTGGGAAGGCCCATGGTTTTTAGCCCTTCCGGGCATGATAATACTAACCTGCGGCCGCCCCAGTACCCATCTGTCGCTTCAGATGGTTAGGTACTGGATCGTACCCGGCTCTTCTCAGTACCCCTCGTAGCGGTGGGTAGCGGGCTAATAATGGGGAGTTATTGCTAACCTTTTAACCGGCTAATACTAAGCCCCGTCTTAGTAATGGATGTTGTCATTCAGACAACGGCCATTACTGAGGTAATAAAGTATTAAAAATACACCGAGACATAAGAAAACACTTTTTATTGAAATAAAAACTCCCCCACACAACCCTCTCACCATATCATTTAAGAAGAAAAAACAAAAGTAAATCATCAACTAGAGGTCAATAAAAAATAATTCCCCCTCATGTAATGCTGCTACCTGTAAACTAAAAGTCATCCACCAGAGGTAAAAATGTTTCCCCATGGCTGAGTACAAGTAAGTCTAATTCCTAGGTGACACTTTCTTTTACTCCGCCATCGAGAAATATTATTTCCTGTCGGATGATTTTTCCGTTGACAGGTAGCAGAGTTCTACACGGGCGGAGTTGCTGTTCCACATTTAATAAATTATGAACAGAGAGTATTCACTATCATTTTTCTAATTGTTTAAAAGCTCAAAAAGCCTTTTACGGATGTGTAATGAATTTCATGTTTTGTTTTTTATAGTGGACACAGGCACAGACCAGAAGTATTTGCAGCATCAAGTGCTTCCAGATACCAATATCAACCTATCAGGACTTGGTCCTCCACATGAAAAGGTAGGCACTCTTCCCCTATTACTCCACTTTAGACACTGCACTATTCTCACATTTATTCTGTAAACTATTATTTAAATTCTATGATACTTACGCAGTGGGGCACTATGTGATGGCAGTTTAAGACTTAACCTGTTAGTGACCGGCCCATAGTGTTTCTACGTCGGTCACTAACGGGCCTTATTCCGATGCAATAGGCTTTTTACGTCGCTGCATCGGAATAAGTAAACAGAGCAGGGGGCTGTGAAATCTGCCAGAGGTAGCTGAGGGGTGGGGGCGTCCCTGCTCGAACGTGTGAGATCGATATTAGTATTGATCTCACCCGTTTAACCCTTCAGATGCGGCGCTCAATAGCGTGCACCGCATGAGTGGTTTTGGAGAGAGGGAGGGAGCTCCCTCTCATCCCACTGACACCCGGTGATAAGATCACCGAGTGTCTGTGTTTCCGATGGCAGCCGGGGGCCTAATAAAGGCCCCCAGGTCTGCCTGTAGTGAATGCCTGCTAGGTCATACCGGAGGCCTAGCACACGGACAGGCATAATACACTGCAATACAGAAGTATCGCAGTGTATTATAAATGCGATTGGACGATCGCACTGTGAAGTCCCTTAGTGGGATTAGTAAAAAAGTAACAAAAGAAGTTTAATAAAAAAATGAAAAAAACACTTTTCCCCCTTACAAACTGCTTTATTATTAACAAACAAAATAAAGTTAAAAAGTTACACATATTTGCTATCTGTAAAGGATCTGCCAGGCACAACTTCTGTGTATACGCCCATAGGTAATCAGTCTGCACCTGAGTCTATGTCTCTGAGACTGACTCCAGCTTCCACCACTCAGGCTGGCAGGCTTAGGAGTGGGAGAGCCTATCGCAGCCTGGCCAGACGGAGCTAGCTCCCGCCCTCTGTCTATTTATACCTGCCTTTCATGTTCCTCCTTTGCTTGTGATTCTTCTCGTGTGGTTTCCTGGACC
Source organism: Rhinoderma darwinii (assembly GCF_050947455.1). Classification (NCBI taxonomy): domain Eukaryota; kingdom Metazoa; phylum Chordata; class Amphibia; order Anura; family Rhinodermatidae; genus Rhinoderma; species Rhinoderma darwinii. Next base: position 173,234,621 of record NC_134687.1, on the reverse strand, counting down.
GCCGCCCAGTTGTACCCCGTCGCCTAGGGCGGGTCGTTGCAAGTAGGCAGGGACAGAGTGGCGGGTAGATTAGGGCTCACTTGTCCGTTTCCCTGCCCCCATCATTACATAATCACAAGCCCCTGGGTACCAAACACCTCATTGCCAGAAACTATTGGTGGCCTGGGTTGCCTAAAGACATTAAGGCCTACGTCGCCGCTTGTGAGGTTTGTGCTAGGTCCAAGACTCCCAGGTCCCGACCAGCGGGCTTACTACGTTCTTTGCCCATTCCCCAGAGACCTTGGACCCATATCTCCATGGATTTTATCACCGATTTGCCTCCATCTCAAGGCAAGTCGGTGGTGTGGGTTGTAGTAGACCGCTTCAGTAAGATGTGCCACTTTGTGCCCCTCAAGAAACTACCCAATGCCAAGACGTTAGCTACCTTGTTTGTCAAACACATCCTGCGTCTCCATGGGGTCCCTGTCAATATTGTTTTGGACAGAGGGGTACAATTTGTTTCATTGTTTTGGAGAGCCTTCTGTAAAAAGTTGGAGATTGATCTGTCCTTCTCCTCTGCCTTCCATCCTGAAACTAATGGCCAAACTGAGAGGACTAATCAATCTCTAGAACAATATTTAAGGTGTTTTATCTCTGACTGTCAATATGATTGGGTCTCATTCATTCCCCTCGCTGAATTTTCCCTTAATAACCGGGTCAGTAACTCGTCAGGGGTCTCCCCCTTTTTCTGTCATTTTGGGTTTAATCCACGGTTCTCCTCCATTTCACCTGGTAGTTCCAACAATCCCGAGGTAGAGGTCGTTCATCGGGAACTGTGCACAGTCTGGGCCCAGGTTCAGAAGAACCTAGAGGCGTCCCAGAGCGTACAAAAAACTCAGGCTGATAGAAGATGTTCTGCTAACCCCTTGTTTATGGTCGGGGATCTGGTGTGGTTATCGTCTAGGAATTTGCGCCTTAGGGTTCCGTCCAAGAAGTTTGCTCCCCGGTTTATTGGGCCGTATAAGGTCATTGAAGTCCTCAATCCTGTCTCCTTCCGACTGGAGCTGCCCCCATCTTTTCGAATACACGACGTGTTTCATGCCTCCTTCCTTAAATGCTGCTCCCCGTCCTTGGCTCCCTCGAGGAAACTTCCTGTTCCCGTTCACACCCCTGAGGGGGTGGAATTCGAGGTGGCCAAGATTGTGGACAGCAAGATGGTCCAAAGCTCCCTCCAGTACCTGGTCCATTGGAGAGGATACGGGCCTGAGGAGAGGACTTGGGTACCAGCCCGGGATGTTCACGCTGGGGTATTGGTCAGGAAGTTCCACCTTCGTTTCCCCAATAAACCAGGTCCACTTAGAAAGGGTTCGGTGGCCCCTCATAAAAGGGGGGGTACTGTAAAGGATCTGCCAGGCACAACTTCTGTGTATACGCCCATAGGTAATCAGTCTGCACCTGAGTCTATGTCTCTGAGACTGACTCCAGCTTCCACCACTCAGGCTGGCAGGTTAGGAGTGGGAGAGCCTATCGCAGCCTGGCCAGACGGAGCTAGCTTCTGCCCACTGTCTATTTGTACCTGCCTTTCCTGTTCCTCCTTTGCTTGTGATTCTTCTCGTGTGGTTTCCTGGCCCAGCTACAGCTTCTACTATTTGATCCTGCTCCATACTGACCCTGGCTTACTGACTACTCTCCTGCTCTGTGTCTGGTACCTCGTACACTCCTGGTTTGACTCGGCTCGTTCACCACTCTTCTTGCTCACGGTGTTGCCGTGGGCAACTGCCCCATTTCCCTTAGCTTTGTGTACCCTTGTCTGTTTGTCTCGTGCACTTACTGAGCATAGGGACCGCCGCCCAGTTGTACCCCGTCACCTAGGGCGGGTCGTTGCAAGTAGGCAGGGACAGAGTGGCGGTATATTAGGGCTCACTTGTCCGTTTCCCTGCCCCCATCATTACAGTATCGCCACGTCCGCAACGACCCCAACTACAAACTTATTACATCATTTAACCCGCACAGTGAACGTCGTAAAAAATAAAATAAAAAGCCATGCAAAAATTGCTGTTTTCTTTGAATCCAGCCTTAAAAAAATGTGATAAAAAGTGATCAAAAAGTCGCATCTACTCCAAAATGGTACCGATAAAAACTACAAGCCATCCTGCAAAAAAAAAAAAAGCCCTCATACAACTGCATCGGCGGAAAAATTAAAACGTTACGGCTCTTCAAATATGGAGGCACAAAAACATTTTTGAAAAAAAAAGTGTTTTCACTGTGTAAAAGTAGTAAAACATACAAAATCTATACAAATATTGTGTCATTGCAATCGCTACAACCCGCTGAAGAAAGTTATTGTGTTATTTATACCACACGGTAAACGGCGTAAATTTAGGATGCAGAAAAGTGTGGCGAAATTGCTGTTTTTTTTCTATTCCTCCCCAAAAAAAGTTAATAAAAGTTAATGAATAAATTCTATGTACCCCAAAATGGTGCTATTAAAAATTACAACTTGTCCTGCAAAAAACAAGACCTTATACAGCAATGTCGATGCAAAAAAGAAAAGGATATAGCTCTTTGAATGAGACGATGAAAAAACGTAACAAATGGCTTGGCCATTAAGGTCTAAAATAGGCTGGTTATTAAGGGGTTAAAGAGTTGCTCCACTACATAAAATATATGAACAGCTTTTTGTTGGTTATGTGTCCTTCCTTACTTTTGTTTTGCCTGTTTTGAGATATCCTGAGATATATGGCATGAGATGAGCAGCTTTTCAAACTTTGTTTTCTATTTATGTTTTTACTCTAATCTGGTCATCTCACACCACATATGTATAGATATCTCAAAACAAGCAGAAATGTAAGGAAGGACACATCTGTATGTGCATGGCACAATACATATTTACACAATTTCCACCATCATATTTTAATAGATGCAGTCAACACATAAATCGGGCGCTCAAAAACGAAGAATGCAACAGTTTAGAGAACAACAACAAAAAGAAGAGATTGCTAAAATTCCAAAGTTGGACACATTCTTTAAAAAGAAAACCCAACCTGGAACAGACCAAGAGCCCAGCAGCAGTTTACCGTCTACTTCAGCATCTGACCCAACTAATGTTTCCACTGAATCAGGGTCAGTTAATGACGAGTTAGATATTCAGGCAGATGATCCCGTGGAAAGTATTGAAGAGTTGGGTGCACATGTTGAAATTGTGCAATTTCCTTCGGATGTTGGACTGTGGGTCGAAAATATTTCCAAAGAAGTGTTGGAATACTGGGTTTCAAGGGGAAGCAAGGTTTGCCAAAATGTTGATGCTGACTTTAAAAACTCAGGAGTATTCTCAAGTGAAGGATATTATCGTTACTGCAACAAATCATACTTCACCCATGTTAATCCAAAAACTAAAGAAATCTCAGAGAGAAATTGGTTATGTTCCCCAACTAATGGAAAATTATTTTGCTTTGCTTGCAAACTGATCGCCAGTAGACGTGGCCCTTTTACTCATGGATTTAATGACTGGAAGCACGCAGAGGATAGAATCTTCAGTCATGAATGTAGTGATATCCACAAACAATCTGTCTTATCAATAGTGGCAAGAGGTCAAATCTCTGGACGAATTGACAGCCAGATAATTTCCCAATTGGAGGGTGAAACGTTGTACTGGCGCAAGGTACTTAAGAGATGTCTCATTGTTATCCAGTACCTTGCTGAACGGGGCCTTCCACTGAGAGGCAAAGATGAAATTATTGACCACAGCGTAAACACACATCTATGGATTATTTTATTGTTTTATTTACCCAACTATTATACCACCTGACTGCCCCTGATGTACTCTGCCCGGCTTACATATGCCACCACATTATAAACGGAAAGACCATCAATACTCAAACAAATCTACTACCAAGCAAAATTCACACTCCAAAAGCCAAATGGTGTTCCCTCCCCTCTGAACCCAACAGTGTGCCTAAACAGCTGTACTTCCACATATATGGCATCACCATACCCTGGAGAACCCTTTTAACAATTTATGGGGTGTGTGTCTCCAGTGGCACAAGCTGGGCACGACATATTTGCCACTGAAATGGCATATCTAGGGAGAAAATTCAAATTTTTACTTTGCTCCAGCCGCAGCGCAATCATTTATGGAAAAGACCTGTGGGGTGAAGATGCTCACTACACCTCTTAATAAATACCTTGAGGGGTGCAGTTTCCAAAATGGGGTCACTTCTCAGTGGTTTCTCTTATTATTTCACATCAGAGACTCTGCAATTGTTAACCAATACTTTGTAAATTCCCAAATTTGGCCTCAATTTTACATGGTACTCTTTCACTCCTGAGCACTGTGAAAAGTCCAGGCAAAAGATTAGGGCCACATGTGTGGTGTTTCTAAAACCGGGAAACACAGCATAATAATTAGAGAGCTGTCTTGTTATGGTGGCACAAGCTGGGCACCACATATTGGCATATATATGGAAAAAAATCCCATTTTCACTCTGCAACATCGAGTGCACACTAATTTCCGCAAAACACCTGTGGGGTTAACATGCTCACTACATGCCTAGGTGAATACCTTGAGGGGTCTAGTTTCCAAAATGTGGTCACTTTTGGGGGGTTTCCACTGCTTTGGTCGCACAGGGGCTTTGCAAATGCGACATAGCGCCCAGAAACCAATCCAGTAAAATCTGCACTCCAAAAGCCAAATGGCACTCCTTCCCTTCTGAGACCAAAAAAGCAGTTTATTACCACATATGGGGTATTGCCGTACTCGGGAGAAATTGCTTTACAAATTTTCTCGCTTTTTCTCCTTTAGTCCTTGTGGAAATGAAAAAAAATTTGCTAAACCTACATTTTCTTAGAAAAAAATTTAGATTTTAATTTTTACGGCCTAATTCCAATAATTTCTGCAAAAAACCTGTGCGGTCAAAATTCTCACTATACCTCTAGATAATTTCCTCAATGGGTGTAGTTTACAAAATGGGGTCACTTGTGTGGGGTGTTTCCACTGTTTGTCCCCTCAGGTGCTTTGCAAATGCGACATGGCCTCCGCAAACCATTCCTGGTAAATTTGAGCACCAAAAGCCAAACAGCCGTTTATGACCACACGTGGGGTATTGTTTTACTCGGGAGAAAGTGCTTTATACATTTTGCAGTGCTTTTTCTCCTTTAGTCCTTGTGGAAATTAAAAAAATATGAGCTAAACCTACAATTTCTTTGAAAAAATGTGGATTTGAATTTTTACGGCCTACTTACAATAATTTCTGCAATGAACCTGTGCGGTCAAAATGCTCACTATACCCCTAGATAATTTCCTTGAGGTGTGTAGTTTCCCAAATGGGGTCACTTTTGGGAAATTTCCACTGTTTTGGCACCGCAAGAGCCCTTCAATCCTGACATGGTGCCTAAAATATATTCTAATAAAAAGAAGGCCCCAAAATCCTCTAGGTGCTCCTTTGCTTCTGAGGCTGGTGCTTCAGTCTATTACCACACTAGGGCCACATGTGGGATATGTCCTAAATCTGCAGAACCTGGGCAATAAATTTTGAGTTCTGTGTTACAAAAAAAATTGATTAAAAATGAATTTCTACAAAAATAAATGAAATTTGTAAATTTCACCTCTACTTTGCTTTAATTCCTGTGAAACACCTAAAGGGTTAAGAAACTTTATAAATGCTTTTTTGAATACTTTGAGGGGTGAAGTTTTTAAAATGGGGTGACTTTTTGGGGGTTTATAATATATAAGGCCCTCAAAGCCACTTCACAACTGAACTAACCCCTGTAAAAATAGCCTTTTGAAATTTTCTTGAAAATGTGAGAAATTGCTGCTAAAGTTCTAAGCGTTGTAACGTCCTAGAAAAATAAAAGGATGTTCAAAAAATGATGCCAATCTAAAGTAGACATATGGAGGATGTTAATTAGCAACAATTTTGTGTGGTATAACTGCCTGTCTTACAAGCAGATACATTTAAATTGAGAAAAATGCAAATTTTTTTAATTTTTCGCTAAATTTTGGTGTTTTACACAATTAAATACTGAATGTATCTAGCAAATTTTGCCAGTAACATAAAGTCCAATGTGTCACGAGAAAACAATCTCAGAATCGCTTGGAAAGATAAAAGCACTCTGAAGTTATTACCACATAAAGGGAAACTTTTCAGATTTGAAAAATGAGGCTCTGTCAGGAAGATCAAAAGTGGCCAACAAGGGAAGGGGTTAATACTTTGTAGAGAATCCTTTGCAGGCAATGACTGGCTGAAGTCTGGAACCCATGGACATCACCAAACGCTGGGTTTCCTCCTTTGTGACGCTTTGCCACGCCTTTACTGCAACTGTTTTCAGTTGTTGCTTGTTTGTGGGTCTTTCTGCCTTAAGTTTTGTCTTAAGCGAGTGAAACTCCTGGGTTGCTCTCGCAGTATGTTTTTGGTCATTGTCCATCTGTACTGTGAAGCGACGTCCAATCAACCTTGCTGCATTTGATTGAATGTGACCAGAAAGTATATACCTGAACACTTCAGAATTAATCCGGTTGCTTCTGTCTTCAGTCACATCATCAATAAACACTAGTGACCCAGTGCCTTTGGCAGCCATGCATGCCCATGCCATCACACTGCCTCCACCATGTTTTACAGAGGATGTGGTGTGCTTTGGATCATGAGCCGTTCCAAGCCTTCTCCATACTTTCTTCCTCCCATCATTCTGGTACAAGTTGATCTTAGTTTCATCTGTCCAAAGAATGCTGTTCCAGAACTGGGCTGGCTTCTTTACATGTTGTTTGGCAAAGTCACATCTGCGTTGGGGCCTCCGTCACAGATCTGGCAGGGATTACCAGGGATTACTGGAGATTACTGCTGCGCTATTGTGTCCGATAAAATTACATACACGCCGTTGGCTGCTGGCGGTGTTCGTTGTGCAACGGAACCGTTGCTTTTGTTATTCCCTTGTTCTGTCCCTCTCATGGAGCAGAACGAAATGTCACAACAACGCAGGTGTGAACCAAGCCTCAGATAACATAATTTAGTAGCTTTACTAGCTAGATTGTCATGTGACCAGTTAAACAACAGAGACTGGGATTGGTGGAAGCCCTCACTGAAAAAGTCTTCAGCCTCCACCAGCGCCTAGACTCATGTAGAGTTAGATAACTAAACCCCTTAGGTGCTGCATTTAAATCATAGTGCCTTTAAATGAATGTGTACTAAGTGAGTCTTCTATATTTGCAATATTCTAATTTGTGCTGGATTTTTTATTTTTACTACATTTTTGAGCATAGGAGTAGGATTTCCAGGTAATGGCACATTTATCTTTTTTTTTTAATCAAGTAAACCTTGAGTAATATGTTCGTTCTATAAAAAAGACAATGAAACAATCACAGAATAGTACCACATGTAAGAAGTGCAGGTGTAACACAGTGAATAATCTCCACACTTCTGCACTTCTGTATAGGTGTTTCTAGTGATTAATAATTACAAATTACTGTAGAAATACAGAATAAATGAACAATTAATTGACTTTCACATGTGTTAAAGTTCAGATTTAACATCTGTTACGTACCACTAGGGGGCACAGTTTCCCCGCACAAGCTTATGCAAGTTTAGAGGTTTGCATTTAAATTTTCATATAAACCCTGTAACTAAACAAAATGTAAATAAAACACGGTATCTATCTATTCTCTCTCAGTCTCTCTCTCTCTCGGAAATATATATGTGCTGCCCTTCCTTTTTCATCTATCTATCTATCTATCTATCTATCTATCTATCTATCTATCTATCTATCTATCTATCTATCTATCTATCTATCTATCTATCTATCTATCTATCTATCTATCTATCTATCTATCTAACTATCATCTATCTTTGTTAAAAATGAATAAGGAAACAGTTTAATTAACTACTGTTACTATATTAGGGTATGTTCACACGCTTAACCAAAAACGTCTGAAAATACAAAGCTGTTTTCAGAGAAAATAGCCTCTGATTTTCAGGCGTTTTTACAAAATGATATAATGTTCTGTTGATATATGTGAATTAGCCTCTGTTTTTAACGGAAGCCACCATGCTGTGACGGATCCGTCGCTCAACGAACACGAGTTTCGCCTGATGGACCTATTGACTAATAATGGGGTTCGTTTGGTTCCGCCGAGGAGTCAGTTGTATTGACAGGAAAAATAGCTTTATTTGCAGTGCCGGAATGTCGGAATCTGTGAGAGAGGATTTGACAGAGGATGTGTATCTATAAATACGGGCACTATAAGGGTAAGACCACATGGTGCAGTCACGGTGCGTTTATGTTGCGTTTTTAACCCCTTCCCGACATTTGCTGTATGGGTATGCCATGGAAAGCATTGACTTCCCGCAAATTGCCGTACCCATACGCCAAATGTTTGGCACCGGCTCAGAAGCTGAGCCGGTGCCATCATCGCCGGATCTCAGCTGTATCTTACGCCATTAACCCCTTAAGTGCAGCGCTCAAACGCGAGTGCTGCACTTAAGGTGTTTGCAGCTCATCGGAATCCCGGCAATGAAATTGCCGGGGGTTCCAGTGGCTGCAATGGCAACCGGAGGCCTAATACTGGCCTCCCGGTCTGCCTAGCATGGAAACCGGTCAAGAGCCGCCCGGCGGCGGAGCCTGATTAGCTTCCGTAGCCGCCGGCAAGATGGCGCCGGCTCAGGAGCTGATCCGGCGTCATCAGCGGTAAAAGTCCACTGTATGTTACAGCTGACATCCACCTGTAACGGCAGGAACCGGAGCTAGCTCCAATCCCTGCCATTAACCCCTTCGATGCAGCAATCGAAAGCGATAGCTGCATCGTAGCGGTTACTAGCAGATCGCCAGCCCTGACAGGCAATCAGGACTGGCGACTGCTGCTATGGCAACAGGAGACACAATGGCCTCCTGCTCTGCCATTACGGAAGCCAATTAGGCCCCAGCGGGAGGCGAAGCCTAATCGGCTTGCTGTCAGTGAATAACTGATAGATCGAATACATTGCACTACGTTCAGTAGGTAGTGCAATGTATTAGAAAAAAATAAATCTGACAGCTGGACCTTCAAGTCCCTTAGTGGGACTTGAGAAAAAGTATAAAAAAAGTTTAAAAAAAAAAAAGTTTAAAAAAAAGTGAAAAAAATAATAAAGTAATAAAATAAAACACTCCCCCTTTTACACTTTTCAAGTCCTTTATTGTTGAAAAAAAATAATAAACCATACATATTTGGTATCGCCGCGACCGTAACGACCTGAGGTATCAAAATATTATATTATTTATTGCACGCGGTGAACAGCATAAAAAAAACACGTAAAAAATGATACCAGAGTTTCTGTTTTTTGGTCACTTTGCCCTATAAATATAGGAATAAAAAGTGATCAAAAAGTCACACGTATACAAAAATAGTACCTATAAAAACTATAGCTCGTCTCGCAAAAAACAAACCCTCATACAGCTGCATTGTGAAAAAGTATTCGGCACACTGAGTCGTAGGCAGGGCCGCCATCAGGAATTTCAGGGCCCCCTACAGCTACATTTTTTGGGCCCCCCTACCGTGGCACCGCCTGTTAACGGTACTCCGTCCAGCACTATATCATGGTACCCAGGGCGGCCATCAGGGGGGGTATTAGGGGTACTGATGTGAGAGGCCCGGCCAAACCTAATTGAAAGGGGGGCCCGGCAAACTGCCGCGACTTGCCTTTGGTAGAAAAAAAACAGGCCCCTGCAATGGGGCCCGTTTTTTTCACCAAAAGAATGTTGTGAGCTGCGGGCCCCCCTTTCAATTAGGTTTGGCCGGGCCTCTCACATCAGTACCCATAATACCCCCCCTGATGGCGGCCCTGGGTAGCATGGGGGTCGTCATGGGGCCGTCAAACACCGCCGCCCGTGCGACCGATCGCGCGCACCCGCAAACTCCTGCGCATGGGCACCCGCGACCGCCTGGAACCGCGCACCGAATTTTGAGGCAGATATTGACCTGCCCACACTATCTTGCCGCGTTTTTTGCCCGCTGCGATTGAGGACAGCAGACAAAAAACGCAGGGAAAAATGCATTTTCTGCCTTCCATTGATTTCGATGGGAGGTCAGAGGCAGAACCGCGGCAAGAAAGGACGTGCTGCTTTTTCTTTTTTCCGCGACTGGCTCCCATTGATTTCAGATTAAATCAATGGGAGGCGGTTTTGGAAGTTTTTTGGTGCTGATTCTGACGCAGTGTCCGAGTCAATATCAAGGCCCAAAAACTCTGTGAACTGGGCCTTATTGTTAGGGCTTATTCAGACGAACGTGTAATACGTCCGTGCAACGCGCGTGATTTTCACACGGACCTATGTTACTCTATGGGGCCATGCAGACTGTCCGTGATTTTCACGCAGCGTGTGTCCGCTGCGTAAAACTCACGACATGTCCTATATTTGTGCATTGTTCGCGCATCACGCACCCATTGAAGTCAATGGGTGCGTGAAAGTCACGCCCAGCACTTCCGCAACCGTATAAACTATGAATGAAAACAGAAAAGCACCACGTGCTACAAACATCCAAACAGAGTGTCATAATGATGGCGCGAAAATCACGCAGCCGCGCATCATACGCTGCTGCCACACGGAGCTGTTATGGACCTTTTGCATGCGCAAAACGCCATGTTTTTGCGCGCGCAAATAGCACGCGCTCGTGTGAATCCGGCCTTAGGGTAGGAACACACTAGGCATGGACACTGCAGATTTTATGCAACACATTTTATTGTGGAAAATCCGCAGCGTATCACAGTCGCAGCAGAGTGGATGAGATATGAACAAATCTCATCCACACTCTGCAAAAAAAATTGACCTGCAGTGTGACTTTTGGCTTTTTAATCCGCAGCGTGTCAATGTATTCTGTGGGATCGCTGCTCCTCTGTTGTGGAAATGCTGCGGTTCTGCCGCAAAAATCACACATGAGAAAAAAAAAAAGGCACTTTTTTAAATTTATAAAAAAGTTTAGACTTGCCCCGGCCGTAGTCCTGGTGACGCGATCCTCTAGTCTTAGCGCAGCTCGGCCTCCTGTCATGACTTTTCATCCCATGTGACCGCTGCAGCGGTCACATGGTCTACAGCGTCATCCCAGGAGGCGGGGCTACGTTCAGAAGAGAGAGATGCGTCACCAGGACTACGGCCGGGGGAAGTCTAAACTTTTTTTTCCCTGCAGGATTCCCGCAGCGGACACGCCTCACGAAACCTGCACCACTACTTGGTGCGGTTTTGCTTGCAGAATTCCCTGCGGCTACCGGGGCGGATAAGCTGTGTAGTTTTACTCAGCATATCCGCCTAGTGTGTCCCTTATGATGTCGCTCCTGGAGCTGCTGCCGGTCTCTAAATAGGCAGTTGGTCCAGTAGAATTTGGAATTATTTTTTTTTGTGAACCAGCTTAAAAAAATACAAAACTTTTGTGTTAGGGCCTGTTCACATGACCGTTCGCTTCCGCTCCGGGGTTCCATCTGAGGTTTCCGTCGGGTGAACCCCGCAACGGAAAGTGAAAGTGACAGCACAGCTTCCGTCACAATTAGCGCAGTCGACTGCACTATTGATTCCGTCCGAAAACCAGCCGGAATGGTGACGAACGGAAACCATTAGCGATGTTTCCGTCACCATTGAGATCAATGGTGACTGAAACGGAAGCTGTGCTGTCACTTTCACTTTCCGTTGCGGTGTTCACCCGACAGAAACCTCAGATGGAACCCCGGAGCGGAAGCGAACGGTGATGTGAACAGGCCCTAACACAAAAGTTTTGTATTTTTTTAAGCTGGTTCACAAAAAAAAATAATTCCAAATTTTACTGGACCAACTGCCTATTTAGAGACCGGCAGCAGCTCCAGGAGCTGCGCTAAGAATAGAAGATCGCGTCACCAGGACTACGGCCGGGGTAAGTATAAACTTTTTTATCAATTTAAAAAAGTGCCTTTTTTTTTTCTCTTTTGTGATTTTTGCGGCAGAACCGCAGCATTTCCACACCAGACGAGTGGCGATTCTGCAGCATAAATTGACATGCTGCGGCCTAAAAAGCCACACTGCAGGTCAATTTTTTTTGCAGCGTGTGGGTGAGATTTGTTCAAATCTCATCCACTCGGCTGTGACTGTGATACGCTGCGGATTGTCCACAATAAAATGTGTTGCATAAAATCCGCAGTGTTCATGCCTAGTGTGTTCCTACCCTAAGGCCGGATTTACACGAGCGTGTGATTTTTGCGTGCGCAAAAAACGTGGTGTTTTGCGCATGCAAAAGGTCCATAACAGCTCCGTGTGTCAGCAGCGTATGATGCGTGGCTGCGTGATTTTCGCGCAGCCGCCATCATTATGACACTCTGTTTGGATGTTTGTAGCACGTGGTGCTTTTCTGTTTTCATTCATAGTTTATACGGCTGCGGGAGTGCTTCCATGTGCTGGGCGTGACTTTCACGCACCCATTGACTTCAATGGGTGCGTGATGCGCGAACAATGCACAAATATTGGACATGTCGTGAGTTTTACGCAGCGGACACACGGACACACGCTGCGTGAAAATCACTGGCAGTCCGCACGGCCCCATAGAGTAACATAGGTCCGTGCGAGGCGCGTGAAAATCACACACGTTGCACGGACGTATTACACGTTCGTCTGAATAAGCCCTAACAATAAGGCCCAGTTCACAGAGTTTTTGGGCCTTGATATTGACTCGGACACTGCGTCAGAATCAGCACCAAAAAACTTCCAAAACCGCCTCCCATTGATTTAATCTGAAATCAATGGGAGCCAGTCGCGGAAAAAAGAAAAAGCAGCACGTCCTTTCTTGCCGCGGTTCTGCCTCTGACCTCCCATCGAAATCAATGGGAGGCAGAAAATGCATTTTTCGCTGCCTTTTTTGTCTGCTGTCCTCAATCGCCGCGGGCAAAAAACGCAGCAAAAAACGCGGCAAGATAGTGTGGGCAGGTCAAAATCTGCCTCAAAATTCTTTAAGGAATTTTGAGGCAGATTTTTTTGGCCTGCAAAAATACTCTGTGTGAACAGGGCCATACATAAACAGCACTTTCAGACACTTTACTCACTGTGTCAGAAGAGCTGCTCCCTCTCCAGTCCTCGTCAGGCGATGTCTTCGGTCCAGATGTCGTCCTTCACCTCCAGGCTCCAGAAAATTGCGGGTATCGAAGAACTCCTGCCGTCGCGCAAGAACTGGACTCCTCCCCCTCTCCTTACGCAGCTACGCTCTGGAGGAGGAGAAGAAGGAGGAGGCGGAGGCGGAGTCGGACGAGGAGGCGCTGGACGAGGAGGCCGAGGAGGAGGACGAGGAGGCGGAGGAGGAGGACGAGGAGGCGGGCCAGCAGGTAATTAGACTGTGCGCCGCTGTTCTTCCCAGTTGATTGGTCGCTGTACTTTTGGTGCGTGCGCACCGCATCCCTCTCGGCGGCGGGCACGAGCGGGTTGCTTTCCAGCCTTCCCCAGGTCGTTCGCGCGTGAGCGCGCGTTTGCGGTAACGAGCGCGCCGGCGCGCGCTTGCGGTCGTTCGCGCGCGCGGTCGCGCGCGGTGTTTCGCGGCAGTGTTAGATGAGAGGGGGGCCCGCAGCTCACAGCGGTGTTTGATGAGAGGGGGGCCCGCAGCTCACGACATTGCTTTGGTGAAAAGAACAGGCCCCATTGCAGGGGCCTGTTTTTTTCTAACAAAGGCAAGTCGCGGCAGTTGCCGGGCCCCCCTTTCAATTAAGTTTGGCCGGGCCCCCTACAGTAGTACCCCTAATACCCCCCTGATGGCGGCCCTGGTCGTAGGTAATGGATTCTCTAAATTTTTATTATGTTTGATGCCAAGGGTTAGGTGCAACGTTTCGGTCAAAGGACCTTCGTCAGGCACTATAAGTATACAGAATATTTATACATTGGTATATTAGCATCATATACGTACATTGGTCAAAAATTGAGTAAAACATGACGTAAGTAAGGAAAATAAATAAATAAATAAATAAAGTATAGGAAATAAAATGAAGTAAATCAAAGAACAGAATTGTGCATTGAAATATCACAGAATAAATAATCAATCAAGCAAGAACAGTATGAGTGTACGGACGACCTCCTCGTCCCAAGCACAATAACGTAATCAGGTATGTGCCAATACAGGTATGTGGCAATACAGCAAGTTCTTCATATAGGCAGCATAAACAGTTCCACAGAGGCTATGTTTAACAAATAGAGATATCCATACATAGATCGTTAAGGAAAAGACAGGGGTAAAGCAGTATCTCCTGCTGTCAAACAGGCACATCGCTAAGGGCAACCTAATAACATCACAACATGTTAATAAAGTATGACAGGCTTCCATGGTCCACTAGGTAAATGCATTGAGGGGTGTAGTTTCCAAAATGTGGTCACTTCTGGGGGGTTTCCACTGTTTTGGTCCCACAGGCGCCCAGAAACCAATCCAACAAAATCTGCACTCCAAATGGCGCTCCTTCCCTTCTGAGCCCTGCCGTGTGCCCAAACAGCAGTTTATGACCACATATGGGGTATTGCCGTACTCGGGAGAAATTGCTTTACAAATGTTGGGTTCTTCTTTTACCTTTATTTGTTGAGAAAATGAAACATTTTGCGCTAAAACTACTTATTGAAGAAAAAGGATTGTTTTTATTTTCACTGCCCAATTATAATAAATTCTATGAAACATCTATGGAGTCTAAATGCTTACTACACCCCTAGATGAATTCCTCAAGGGGTGTAGTTTAGTAAATGGAATCACTTTTTGGGCATTTTCATTGTTTTGTCCCCTCAGGGGCTCTGTAAATGTGACATGGCCTCCGCAAACCATTCCTGCTAAATGTGAACTCCAAAAGCCAAATGGTGCTCCATCCCTTCTAAGCCTTGCCGTGTGTCCAAACAGCCGTTTATTACCACATGTGGGGTATTGTTTTACTCGAGAGAAATTGCTTTACAAATTTTGCAGTGCTTTTTCTTCTTCAGTCCTTGTGGAAATGAGAAAAAATTAGCTAAACTTACATTTTCTTTGAAAAAAATGTAGATTTTTATTTTCCCGGCCTATATCCAATAATTTCTGTAAAAAACCCAATGCGGTCAAAATGCTCACTACACCTCTAGATCATTTCCTTGAGGTGTGTAGTTTCCCAAATGGGGTCACTTTTAGGTTATTTCCACTGTTTTGGCACCGCAAGAGCCCTTCAAACCTGACATGGTGCCTAAAATATATTGTAATAAAAATAAGGCCCCAAAATCCACTAGGTCCTCCTTTGCTTCTGAGGCCGGTGCTTCAGTCCAGTAGCACGCTAGGGCCACAGGTGGGATATTTCCTAAAACTGCAGAACCTGGGCAATAAATATTGAGTTGCATTTCTCTGGTAAAACTTTCTGTGTTATAAAGAAAATTGGATTAAAAATTCATTTCTGCAAAAAAAGAAGAAATTTGTAAATTTCACCTCTACATTGCTTTAATTCCTGTGAAAAGTCTAAAGGGTTAAGAAATTTTCTAAATGCTGTTTTGAATACTTTGAGGGGTGAAGTTTTTAAAATGGGGTGACTTTTTGGGGGTTTATAATATATAAGGCCCTCAAAGCCACTTCACAACTGAACTGACCCCTGTAAAAATAGCCTTTTGAAATATTCTTGAAAATGTGAGAAATTGCTGCTAAAGTTCAAAGCCTTGTAACGCCCTAGAAAAATAAAAGGATGTTCAAAAAACGATGCCAATCTAATGTAGACATATGGGGGATGTTAATCAGCCACAATTTTGTGTGTTATAACTGCCTGTCTTAGGGTATGTTCACACGGCAGCGTCCATTACGACTGAAATCATGGAGCTGTTTTCAGGCGTAATGGCATGTTGTAATCAATATATATGCTCCAGTAGCATTAGTGCTGTGGGCTAGGTACGTTTCACACGAAGAGAAAGGTCCCCCCATAAATTTATTGAATAGGCAACTCCAAGATATATACCAACAACACAAAAAAAGAGTTTATAGCCAAACATATGTATAAATAATGAATATTTTTATTACCACACATTAATACAGGATTAAAAAGTATAACAACAGGACAAGACCCTAGTAAAAAGGATTGGGAGCGGTTACTGATATATCTAGTGAAAACATGGGAAATAAAAATGCTGTCCACTAGTTCCGATCAGTGCAGAAAATTCCCCTTTTAAATTGTAAACCAGTGAGCCAAAAATAGAGATGCTATATAGCTCAAACTCACCATGTTATAAGTGAACATTATATGATCAGGAGAAGATTCATAGTAAAGTGCCAAATGCAATTAGTAGTCAGAAACAGATGACAGCAGCTTACCCATAATGATGGTAGTAAAAGTCAGTTTTCGCTCCAACACATAAGCCCCAACGCGCGTTTCGCTATTCAGTTGCTTCCTCAGGGGGAGATGTGCATATGTATGTACCCTGCCTAGCTGTCCTTTTATACTGTGATGCATATCGGGTTAGTTAGCAATGACTGTCGGCGCATGCGCCGTGATGCGACCGGAAGCGAAAACTGCCCCACTTTCGTCCCCAGGTGCTGGAGCGCACATCCGGATTCCCGACACGTAACGGGAGTTCCGGACATGCGCAGTGCACTAAAGGAGACGGAGCGGAGGCAGCGTCACACCAGCAGCTAACACGGGCATGCGCACTCATCGCATGGGGGAACTTGGAATATGTAAGTAAGATCATATGTGTTATGAACATAATTAATTATGTATGTACCTCAAAATCGTGCCTCGCTAGCTTCGTAGAGACAAACAAATAGAAATCTAAGCATGTCTATAAAAATCGTGCTAAGAGAAGGGGGTTAATGTAAAAAAGGAGATAAGTATCTAGTCTCCGAAAATATGTAGTGACACGAGTATATGCATGTGACAAAAAAAGGGGAGATAAATATATAAAATAAGAGACCTTAGTCAAAAAGTCATTGTGCTAAAAAATACAGCAAAAGGAAGAAAAGAAGAAAACTGCTAAGCAAGAAAAAAGGAAAATAATAATAAGACAATAGCAAAAATGCTATTGATGTACATGGTGACAAAAGTGCAAATTATGATATATCCTACCAACAAGCAGATATAAATGGAAACATAATATCTATATTATAATAAAAACATGCAGAAAATAATAATAATAATAATACATAGTGATATGGTACAGTTTCGAAATTTTCTAAATGCTGTTTTGAATACTTTGAGGGGTGAAGTTTTTAAAATGGGGTGACTTTTTGGGGGTTTATAATATATAAGGCCCTCAAAGCCACTTCACAACTGAACTGACCCCTGTAAAAATAGCCTTTTGAAATATTCTTGAAAATGTGAGAAATTGCTGCTAAAGTTCAAAGCCTTGTAACGTCCTAGAAAAATAAAAGGATGTTCAAAAAACGATGCCAATCTAATGTAGACATATGGGGGATGTTAATCAGCCACAATTTTGTGTGTTATAACTGCCTGTCTTAGGGTATGTTCACACGGCAGCGTCCATTACGACTGAAATCACGGAGCTGTTTTCAGGCGAAAACAGCTCCTGAATTTCAGACGTAATGGCATGTTGCCAGCGTTTTTCGCTGCCTCCATTACGGACGTAATTGGAGCTGTTTTTCTGGGGGATGTTGATCAGCCACAATTTTGTGTTATAACTGCCTGTGTTAGGGTATGTTCACACGGCAGCGTCCATTACGACTGAAATCACGGAGCTGTTTTCAGGCGAAAACAGCTCCTGAATTTACAACGTAATGGCATGTTACCAATGGAAAACGGCTCCAATTACGTCCCAGGAAGTGACAGTCACTTCTTTGACGCGGCGCATAAAAAAAATTACCGTCGGCACAGAACATCGTAAAGCCCATTCAAATGAATGGGCAGATGTTTGCCGGCGCATTGGAGCCATATTTTCGGCCGTAATTCGAGGTTAAAATGCCCGAATTACGTCCATAAATAGGGTGTGTGAACCCAGCCTTATAAGCAGATACATTTAAGTTGAGAAAAATGCAAATTTTTGCAATTTTTCTCAAAATTTTGGTGTTTTTCACAATTAAATACTGAACATATCGAGCAAATTTTGCCAGTAACATAAAGTCCAATGTGTCACGAGAAAACAATCTCAGAATCGCTTGGATAGGTAAAAGCATTCCGACGTTATTACCACATAAAGTGAAACATGTCAGATATGAAAAATGAAGCTCTGTCAGGAAGGTCAAAAGTGGCTAAAGAGGGAAGGGGTTAAACAAGTCATTTTCCAAAAGAAGTCAATGGAGAAATGTTTGTTATGGACAGGCTGCTGCTATTATATTACAATGCGTTTTTAGTGCAGTTAACTGCATCTTCATAATGTCCCACCGCGTGCAGTTAATGACCGCGCTGCCAAAGTTGTTGCTGAACTGCGTGCGTTTTTGCTAACAGTTCTGCAATGCAATGTAATGAACTATACACAGGAAGCACCTAACAAACTTCAACACGGGTAAAAACTGTGTCCATCAATTATTTCCTTTAACCCCTTCCCGCCGCAGCCCTTTTTCAGATTTTTGTTTTAGTTTTTTCCTCCCCACATTCCAGAAGCCATAACGTCTTTATTTTCCGTCTATATAGTACTTTGAGGGCTTGATTTTTGCGGGACGAGTTGTAGTTTTTTTGTAGCACTATTTATTTTGCCATATAATGTACTAGGAAATGGGAAAAAAATTATTTGTGGGGTAGAAAATGTAAAAAACTTTCGATTCCTCCATGGTTTTTTGCACGCCGTTTTTACGGAATTCACTGTGCAATTAAAACAACATGTTAACTTTATTCTGTGGGTCAATACGATTACGGCGATACCAAATATAAGTTTTTTCTATATTTTACTACTTTTACCAGTAAAAACCGAAGTGTAAAAGTGGTTTGAGGGCTTATTTTTTGCGGGATAAGCTTTAGTTTTTAATAATACCATTTTGGTGTACATGCGATGTTTTGATTACTTTTTATTTTATTTTTTGTGTGAGATTAGGTGACCAATTTTTTTTCAGGGCATAATAGGTGCACAAAGATGGCGGACCTGGGGGCCTTCATTAGGCCCCCAGGCAGCCATAGCAACCATAGCGATTGCGGGGGGCGCGATGAGCTGTTAGAGGAGGTCGCCCCCTCTTTCTAACGATTTAAATGCTGCGGTCGCTATTGACCACAGCATTTAACGAGTTAAACGAGCAGGATCGCGCTCGAGCGCGATGCCGCTAGTTACTCTGAAGTGTCGGCTGTAACAAACAGCCGACACCGGCATTGTATGGAGCGGGTTTACTCGGTGAGCCCGTTCCATACTTCCCCTACCTGACTTTGACGTATGGATACGTCAAATGTCGGGAAGGGGTTAAAAACGCAACAGAATTGCAGCATTATAGAGAAAAAAACGCATGCAGTTGACCGCATGCGGTTTTCAAACGCAACAAAACCGCGTCAAAGACGCACCGTGTGGCCTTACCCTAAAGATTGCTGTGAAGAATATATTAAGGAAATGCATTAGGTATAACTTCATAATATGATGCTAACTGTGGGGTCACCTAGAATTTCAAATCCCTCATAAAAAGATCAGGGCAAGCATTCAGATAATTAGGCTATGTTCACACTGGGTATTTTGCCGAGTTTTTTGACGCGGAAACCGCATTGCAAAACTCGGCAAAAACGGCCCGAGAACGCCTCCCATTGATTTCAATGGGAGGCGTCGGCGTCTTTTTCCCGCGAGCAGTAAAACTGCCTCGCGGGAAAAAGAAGCGACATGCCCTATCTTCGGGCGCTTCCACCTCTGACCTCCCATTGACTTCAATGGGAGGCAGGAGAAAGCGTATTTCTCGCTGTTTTATGCCCGCGGCGCTCAATGGCCGCGGGCGAAAAACGGCGCGATAATCGCCGCGAAAATCGGCGTGCAGGGAGAGGAATATCTGCCTCAAAGTTCCAAACGGAATTTTGAGGCAGATATTCCTCCCCCAAAATACTCCGTGTGAACAAAACCTTAAATTCCCTGTTGATCTGCAACTTATAAGAAATCTCTAAAGGCTAATGACATATTACATATAATTGAAAATTACATCTTGTGGGTAAAAGGCCTCAGTCTTCAATGAAGAGGTAAATGGCAGCAACAAGGAGCATGTGCTACTGCCATATTTGCTAGAGATCTTAAATCATAAGTAATTTTCAGTACCTGGACCTTGTAAAGATGCAATACATTTTTCTTTTGTATTCTTGATTTTATTTCATGTTGCTTTGACTTCTACTTTTTTCAGAATGGATCCTCACAAAACTTCTAAATTAGAGCCCAGTCAGAATCCCCTTTCATTGATACTTGCCCCAAACCCTCCCCACCCCCTACTGTCTGATCACACTCTCATCATAGCAAAGGGGCATTATGCCCCACACTTGTAAGTAGTTACTCTAAAAAAAACACAGTCGCAGACAAAATGAATGTTGAACAAGTTATCTTTACTGAACACAACTATTACAGTGGCACACAAGCATATGGTTACTTTCTCTTTAAGAGGCACATCAAGCTTAAGGCTGGGTTCACACGACCTATTTTCAGGCGTAAACGAGGCGTATTATGCCTCGTTTTACGCCTGAAAATAGGACTAGAATACGTCGGCAAACATCTGCCCATTCATTTGAATGGGTTTGCCGACGTATTGTGCAGACGACCTGTAATTTACGCGTCGTCGTTTGACAGCTGTCAAACGACGACGCGTAAATGGACTGCCTCGGCAAAGAAGTGCAGGGCACTTCTTTGCCACGTAATTTGAGCTGTTCTTCATTGAACTCAATGAAGCACAGCTCAAAATTTACGAGCGTCTCAGACGGCTCGCAAAATGCGAGGAGGAGGATTTACGTGTGAAACGAGGCAGCTGTTAACAGTCTGTCTTTTCACACGTAAATGCCTCTCATCGTGTGAACATACCCTTATAGTTAAAAAATTTAAAGTGGCACTGTAAAGGGTTTGCCTGACACAGGTTCTGTGTCGACGCCCGGGGTTAATCAGCCTTCATCAGCTCCAAGGTCTGCTAGAGTGACGCGATCTGTTACCAATCAGGCTTGCAGGCTGAGGAGAGGGAGAACCTATAACAGCCTGGCCTGACGGAACAAGCTCCCGCCCTTGGTCTATTTATACCCTCACTTGCAGCATGTTCCTTGCATGTGATTCTCTGGTTTCCTGGCTCTGCTATTCCTGCTATTTACCTGTTTGACCACTTTAACTTTTTGACCCTTGCTTGCCTGACTATTCTCCTGCTCTGTTTTGCTACTACATACTCTCCTGGCTTGATTCGGCTCGTTCACCACTGCCTGTTGCTCACAGTTTTCCGTGGGCAACTGCCCCCACTTCTCCTTTGCTTCTGTGTGCCCTTGTCTTGTGTTGTCTGTCTTGAACTTACTGAGCGTAGGGACCGTCGCCCAGTTGTACGCCCTCACTTAGGACGGGCCGTGCAAGTAGGCAGGGGCTGAGTTGCTGGTAGATTAGGGCTCACCTGTCGTCTCCCTACCCCGATTCATTACATAATCACAGGCCCTATACCTTTTCTTACCCTGGTCCCTGACTCTACTATGGATCCCCTTTTGGCCCTGGCTCAGCAAATGCAGGGTCTCTCCCTACAGGTCCAAGACCTGGCACAGAGGTTCAACCAGCGTGATGCTACACAGGTAGTACCCTTCACCTCACCTCTTGAACCCCACCTCAAGTTGCCTGACCGGTTCTCAGGGGACCGGAGGACTTTTTTCTCTTTTCGGGAGAGTTGTAGACTCTATTTCCGATTAAGACCCCACTCCTCAGGTTCTGAGAGCCAGCGAGTGGGTATAATTAGGTCCCTGCTCCAGGACGGCCCCAGGAATGGGCCTTCTCCTTGGCTCCTGATGCCCCTGAACTTTCTTCTGTTGACCTTTTTTTTTTCTGCTCTCGGGCTCATCTATGACGAAACTGACAAGACTGCCTTTGCCGAGAGTCAGCTGGTGACCTTACGTCAGGGTAAGAGGCCCGTTGAGGAGTACTGTTCTGACTTTAGGAAGTGGTGTGTAGCTTCTCGGTGGAATGACCCTGCCTTGAGGTGCCAGTTTAGATTGGGTCTGTCGAACGCCCTGAAAGACCTGTTAGTTAACTATCCCACTTCAGACTCTCTAGATCAGGCTATGGCTTTAGCGGTACGTCTTGACCGACGTCTCAGGGAACGATAACTTGAAGGTTCTGGTGCCTTCACCTTTGGCTCCCCTATGATGGCTCCAGAGGTTCCGCTACTTCGTTCTTCCACGGAAAACTTGAATGAACAGATGCAACTCGGGGCCTCTGCGTCTCCCCAACAATGTAGAGATTTCCGCAGGAAGAATGGTCTCTGCTTCTACTGTGGCGATGACAAGCATCAATTGAATTCCTGTCCCAGGCGCAAGAATAAGCAGCTGGAAAACTTCCGCGCCTAAGTGACGATCGGGGAGGTCGCTTGGGCGCACAGGTAGTTCCCGTTAACATGAAGCCTAATAAAATCTTGCTTCCCTTTCAGGTCTCTTTTGATGGAAGGTCTGCCACCGGCAGTGCCTTCGTGGATTCAGGGTCTGCTGCTAATATTATGTCTGTAGAATTTGCCATATCTCTAGCTATACCACTAATTGATTTGCCTAAACCTGTCCCGGTAGTGTGTATTGACTCCACTCCGCTTCCAAATGGTTACTTTATGCAGCTTACCCCTGTTTTTGAACTCATTGTTGGCTCCATACATTTGGAGCAGTGTTCTGTGTTAGTGATGCAGGGGTTATCGTCCGATTTGATTTTAGGCCTCCCTTGGTTGCAGACGCGTAATCCCACTTTTAACTGGAATACTGGTGATCTTACTAAATGGGGTAATGAATGCATGACGTCATGTTTTTCTATTAATTTGGTTTCTCTCACCGAGGAGGTGATCACTCTACCTGAGTTCATTCAGGACTTCGCGGATGTCTTTTCTAAAAAGTCCTCCGAAGAGTTACCTCCTCATAGAGAGTACGATTGCGCAATCGACTTGGTACCAGGAGCTAAGTTCCCTAAAGGAAGGATATTTAATCTCTCTTGTCCTGAACGTGAAGCCATGAGAGAATATATCCAGAAAAGCCTGACCAAGGGTTACATTCGCCCCTCTACTTCTCCGGTAGGTGCTGGCTTCTTCTTCATGGGGAAGAAGGATGGTGGTCTTAGGCCGTGCATCGATTACCGAAGTTTAAATAAGATCACTGTAAGGAACCAGTATCCCCTTCCTTTGATTCCTGATCTCTTCAATCAGGTTCAGGGGGCCCAATGGTTCTCTAAGTTCGATCTTCGGGGGGCTTATAACCTTATCCAGATCAGAGAGGGGGATGAGTGGAAGACTGCGTTTAATACACCCGAAGGTCATTTCGAATATCTCGTCATGCCCTTTGGGTTGTGTAATGCTCACGCGGTCTTCCAGAGTTTCATAAATGAGATTTTAAGAGACTATCTGGGGGTATTTCTTGTAGTGTACCTTGATGATATACTTCTGTTTTCCAAGGACTGGTCCTCCCACATTGAGCATGTCAGGAAGGTGCTCCAGGCCCTTCGGAAAAACAAACTCTTTGCAAAAACCGAAAATGTGTGTTTGGGGTGCAGGAGATAACATTTTTGGGTCAAATCCTCACTCCTAACGAATTCCGCATGGGCCCTGCCAAGGTTCAGGCTGTGGCAGAATGGGTCCGCCCTGCCTCCCTGAAGGCCTTACAGTGTTTCCTGGGGTTTGCTAATTATTACAGGAGATTTTTTGCTAACTTCTCGGTCATCGCTAAGCCTCTTACGGA
The DNA here is from genome assembly GCF_050947455.1 of Rhinoderma darwinii. NCBI lineage: Eukaryota > Metazoa > Chordata > Amphibia > Anura > Rhinodermatidae > Rhinoderma > Rhinoderma darwinii. Next base: position 173,210,919 of record NC_134687.1, on the reverse strand, counting down.
CCTCACTCGTACAGGTGCTGATCTCCTCCACTGGCCTCCGGAGGCAGTCCAGGCTTTTGAGATCCTTAAGAGGTGCTTTGTCTCTGCCCCAGTGCTGATTCAGAAATCCAAAAATATACCTGATGTAAAAATAACACCAAGTAGACAACAAAAATAAAATATGTAAATCTTTATTATCCCATACGGGAGAAATTACCCACAAAAAACATACATTTAAAATACAAAAAACTAAAAAACACCCCGGATGGGAATGTGCACCAAGTCCCATGGAAATGACCATATGTTATAACAAGATGAAAGCATAAGACATACTAGTAGAATAGCCAGAAGATCCAGTGTCTAGAATGATCAACTTTAAACGGCAAGATATGACTCAATATTTATGCAAATCCATCAAAGTCTATCAAAGTCTAAATAGATCGTCATTTACCTGAAGTGGACATGGTAAAAGGAACACACTCCGATCCAAGGACCACCTCCAGTGCTGATTCAGCCTAACCAAATGGAGCCATTCATCGTGGAGGTTGACGCCTCCGAGGTGGGAGTGGGTGCTGTCTTGTCCCAGGGTACTAGGTCTCTCACCCATCTCCATCCCTGTGCCTACTTCTCCAGGAAGTTCTCTCCCGCTGAGAGAAACTATGACGTTTGCAACCGCAAACTCTTAGCCATTACATGGGCATTTGAAGAGTGGCGCCACTTCCTGGAGCGGGCTAGGCACCAGGTAACGGTTCTTACTGACCACAAGAATCTGGTGTTCCTAGAATCTGCCCGGAGGCTAAACCCGAGACAAGCTCGATGGGCGTTGTTTTTTACGAGATTCAACTTTGTGGTTACCTTTAGGGCTGGGTCAAAAAATATCAAAGCTGATGCTCTGTCGCGTAGCTTCATGGCCAGCCCTCCTCCTTAGGAGGATCCCGCTTGTATTTTGCCTCCAGGTATAATCATATCCTCTGTGGATTCAGACTTAGCCTCCGAAATTGCGGCTGATCAAGGTTCTGCTCCCGAGAACCTTCCTGAGAACAAGCTGTTTGTTCCCCTGCAATTCCGGCTAAGGTTGCTCAGGGAGAATCATGACTCTGCACTATCTGGCCATCCAGGCATTCTGGGTACCAAGCACCTCATTTCCAGAACCTATTGGTGGCCTAGGTTGCTTAAAGACGTTAAGACCTATGTCGCCGCTTGTGAAATTTGTGCTAGGTCCAAGACTCCCAGGTCCCGACCTGCGGGCTTACTATGTTCTTTGCCCATTCCCCAGAGAACTTGTACCCATATCTCCATGGATTTTATCACTGATCTGCCTCCATCCCAAGGCAAGTCGGTGGTGTGGGTTGTAGTAGACCGCTTCAATAAGATGTGCCACTTTGTACCCCTCAAGAAACTACCCAATGCCAAGACGTTAGCTACCTTGTTTGTCAAACACATCCTGCGTCTCCATGGGGTTCCGGTCAATATTGTTTCTGACAGATGGGTACAATTTGTTTCATTGTTTTGGAGAGCTTTCTGTAAGAAGCTGGAGATTGATCTGTCCTTTTCCTCGGCCTTCCATCCGGAAACTAATGGCCAAACTGAGAGGACTAATCAGTCTCTAGAACAATACTTAAGGTGTTTTATCTCAGACTGTCAAAATGATTGGGTCTCCTTTATTCCCCTCGCCGAATTTTCCCTTAATAACCGGGTCATTAGCTCGTCGGGGGTCTCCCCCTTCTTCTGCAATTTTGGGTTTAATCCACGGTTCTCCTCCGTTATTCCCGGTGGTTCCAACAACCCTGAGGTAGATGTCGTTCATTGGGAACTGTGCACAGTCTGGGCCCAGGTTCAGAAGAACCTTGAGGCGTCCCAGAGCATCCAAAAGACTCAGGCAGATAAAAGACGTTCAACTAACCCCCTATTTGTGGTCGGGGATCTGGTGTGGCTGTCTTCTAAAAATGTACGCCTTAAAGTTCCGTTCAAGAAATTTGCTCCCCGGTATATAGGGCCATACAAAATCATTGAGGTCCTCAACCCTGTCTCCTTCCGGCTGGAGTTACCCCTGTCTTTTCAGATACACAACGTGTTCCATGCCTCCCTCTTGAAAAGCTGCTCCCCGTCTGTCACGATGCGGGGTGTGGACCCAATGGGCTGTACCCCGTAGCGGGGTAGCAGCTGGCCAACAAGGTACAAAACAATGTCTATAATTCTGAATGGATACCTGAGGCAATGTAGACAGTGGCAGGAACACGACTTGGCTTTCACAGCAGGTGACGCCGCGGATGCAGCGGGAAGACACGACTTGGCTTTAACAGCAGGTGACGCCGCGGATGCAGCGGAAGACACGACTTGGCTTTCACAGCAGGTGACGCCGCTGATGCAGTGGGAAGACACGACTTGGCTTTCTCAGCAGGTGACGACGCGGATGCAGCGGAAGTCACGACTTGGCTTTCACAGCAGGTAACGATAGTACGGGTAGCAGGGTACAGGCAGCAGGAATGGGTAACACTGGGGACTAGAAAACACTGGGAGACCTTTAGCAAGACAAACTAGGGTATACAATAATGCTCAGGCAAGGAACCAGTGGGCAGAGCCCCTTTTTATAGTGCAGCAGCCATTTGGGCTGATAATTGTTTTTTGAAAGCTGGACGCGTACTGGCCCTTTAAGGCCGTGCACGCGCGGGCGCGCGCGCCCTGCGAGAAACACCACGAGGACCCGGAAGAGAGTGCCGGCGTCTGCCAGGGGGAGGAGGACGCCGAGCAGAGAGATGTCCATGGACGTAACACCGTTCTTGGCTACATCGAGGAAACCTCCAGTCCCTGTTCTCACTCCTGATGGGGTAGAATTCGAGGTAGCCAAGATTGTGGACAGCAGGATGGTCCAAGGGTCCAAGGCTCCCTCCAGTACCTGGTGCATTGGAGAGGATACCAGCCTGAGGAGAGGACTTGGGTACCCGCCCGGGATGTTCACGCCGGTATATTGCTCAGGAAGTTCCATCTTCGGTTCCTCAACAAGCCAGGCCCACCTAGGAAGGGTCCAGTGGCCCGTCATAAAAGGGGGGATACTGTAAAGGGTTTGCCTGACACAGGATCTTTGCCGACGCCCGGGGTTATTCATCCTTCATCCGCTCCAAGGTCTGCTAGAGTGACGCGATCTGTTACCACTCAGGCTTGCAGGCTGAGGATAGGGAGAACCTATCACAGCCCGGTCTGACGGTTCTAGCTCCCGCCCTTGGTCTATTTATACCCTCACTTGCAGCATGTTCCTTGCCTGTGACTCTCTGGTTTCCTGGCTCTGCTATTCCTGCTATTTACCTGATTGACCGCTTTAACTTTTTGACCCTGGCTTGCCTGACTATTCTCCTGCTCTGTTTTGCTACTACGTACTCTCCTGGTTTGTTTCGGCTCGTTCACCACTGCCTGTTGCTCACGGTTTTCCGTGGGCAATTGCCCCCACTTTTCCTTTGCTTCTGTGTCCCCTTGTCTTGTGTTGTCTGTCTTGCACTTAGTGAGCATAGGGACCGTCGCCCAGTTGTACGCCGTCACTTAGGACGGGCCGTGCAAGTAGGCAGGGACTGAGTTGAGGGTAGATTAGGGCTCACCGGTCGTTTCCCTACCCCGATTCATTACAGGCACAGTCTCCTAAACGCCACTTGTATCCCTAACAAGATAAACTCTTTATCAAACAGAACTATTCTCTGTTGTAGGTTTCTACTTGTTTTCCAGTGACCACGCCAAGGCTGGGTTTGTTAACACAGTCTCACGCCTCCTTCACAGAAGTAATTCACAGCTGACACTCACAGCTCTTCTGCTCCCACTATGACGTATCAGTATGTCTGTTACGAACCGGGTTAGTGGACCCACTAGGCCGTACCAACGTAGCGGGTAGGCAGCTGGCCAAACAACAGGAAACCACAGCAATACAATGTCCCTCACAAGGGTACCTGGATAGTCCAGACAGTGGCCGCAGCTCTGACACTGATGGAGATGGGTGCAGCAGATAACGCCAAACGTGGCGGATGACAAAGGTGCCGCAGCTTGCGCCAGATGTGGCGGATTCCTCTGGACGTGGTAGATGACACAGGACGTGGTGGATTCCTCCAGATGTTGCAGATGACACAGGATATGGCACGACTCGACACTATAGGCACAGCACGGGATACAGGAACAGGTAACAACGCACGGGTAACAACTGGAACGGGAAACGCTAAGGGACCATTTGCTAGACAGACTGGCAAAACTAACAACGCTCAGGCAAGGATCAGAAGGCCTGGGGCCTTCTTATAGACCAGGAAATCATGGCAGTTGATGATAATGATTTCCTTTGTGCGCGTGCTGGCCCTTTAAGGCTGGGCACGAGCGTGCGCGCGCACCCTACGGGATACAGCAGACCAGAGCGGAAGTGAGCGCTGGCGTCTCCTAGGAAGGAGATGGGGACCAGCGCTCACGGATCCATGGCTGCGGGCGTCGGGAGGTGAGTAAACCTGATGGCCTGCGGCCATGGACGCTAAAATGTCATTGTGCGAGAAGGGGTTACACAGCAATAGACCTCATATATCTTCAGTAGTAACCATATTGGTATTTCACAAAACATACATAAATTGACGTTTACAAATTTATCATTTATTCGCTGATAATAAAGGGACTAGCCCTAATCCTAAAAAACAGACCACCAAATTTTACAGTAGGCACTAGCTGCTCAATCATGGAAACCATTTGATGAAGCTCCTGACGCACAGTACTTGTGCTGATGTCACATCTGGAGGCAGTTTGGAACTCTGTAGTGAGTGAAGCAATAAACAATTATTATGCTCCACGCACTTCAGTACTTGGAAGCCATGTTCTGTGAGATTGTGTGGTCTACCACTTAATGGCTGAGCTGTTGTTGCTCCCAGATGCTTACAGTTCACAATACTAGCACTTAAATTTGACCAGCGCAGATCTAACAGATCAGAAATTTTACAAACCGACTTGTGGCAAAGGTGGCATCCTATGACCCATACTACTACCAATTAATGTTTTTTTTTTGCAAAAATCACGGCAACAAACACCAAACGACTGCAACGTGTGAAATTACTCTAAACTCGGTGCCACTGCCTAAAGCCAGGATCACACACACACAGCTTTGGTGCTGTTTTTGGTGCAGTCTTTTTTTAGTCAAAGCCAGAAGTGGATCCAAAACGAAGGAAAGGTATAAAGAAAAGACTAATGCATCCCCTTTTTTTTTTTTTTTTTTTTTTGTGTCCACTCCTGTCTTTGGCTAATAAAAAGATAAAAACTGCACCAAAACTGCGAGGGTGATCCTGGTCTTAAAGGGGTTTGCCCATCTTGGACATTTATGGCATATCCATAGGATATGCCATAAATGTCAGATATATGCAGGTCCCACCTCTAGGACCCGCACCTATCTCTAGAGTGGGATCCCCTAAACCAGGTTCTACTTTTCTCGGATCCCGCTGCCTTCCGGGCCACTTCCTAATTACATGGTCGGAAATTACGAAAACTGAGCTGAGCTACGCTGTTTTTGTAACTCCCATAGAAGTGAATGGCAGTTCCGGAAACAGAGTGGCTCGCCTGCTACGCTGCTTCTGTAACTGCCATTCACTTCTATGGAAGTTATGGAAAAAGCATAGCTCAGAAAGCTACAATATTTTCTTAATTCCCGACCATCTAATCAGGAAGTGTCCGGGAGGCAGCGGGAGCCGAGAAAGGTAGAACAGGCTTTAGGGGGAGTGCGGTTTGACCCAGTGTGACAGCTGGCAGGTAGGACATTTGGATTAGTAGTCCACTATCTTGGTTTGTTCACAGTGTTCAGGGTGGCAGGGCCCACCTCCACTAGTCCTCCCCCTCTCCTAGAGCTCACACAGTGTTGAGGGAGTTGCATATAGATGATAGTAATAGTTGTTCCCCCAGGGCACGTCCTGTGTTAATGTCTCTTGACTGGTGGAAGGTGGGGTGTCCTTGATGGTGTAGTGTAAATGATAGGCAGGGGACTATAGTGCAATTGAACCGATAACACACGGTTTCTTTACTTGTCAGCGAAATGCAAAACTCTTTCAAGATGGAGGTACACAATCTTACAAGGCAGTTTTCCAACAATGGGCTGGCTGAGCTGAAGCTAGAGCAAGGTGTCCCAAATCTTACGATTTCTTTTGACTGTAGCAATCCGTTTCTCTGATGCAATTTCTCAATTAGAGATTCCTCTTACATGCAGTTCCCCATGGCAGAATATCTACATTTTCTGCGATTCCTGTGAGGTGCATATCCTCCATTAAAAGCAACATGTAACCTGAAAAAAGCTGCTGGTAATCCTTTTCAAATGATTTATTTTTTTGTTAAAAAAAATAAAAATTACATGGGGTCCCCATTTTTAGAATCAGCCAGATACAACACAGCAGCAGCAGGCTAGCATTACCAGGGTGGGAAAGGTGACTGTTTTGGGGCTTTCCAAACCAAATAATACCAGCCTGCAGTCGCCCCTCGTAACCAACCATCGCTACAGATGATCGGATACTGGATCGTACCCGGCTCTTCCCAGTAACCCTGGTGGCGGTGGATACTGGGGTAATAATGGGGGTTAGTTTTAGCCTTTTCAAAGGCTAACATTAAGGCCCGCCTTAGTAATGGACGCTGTCAATCAGCCAGCGGCCATTACTGAAGCAGTAGTAATAAAGTTTAAAAAAACACATAGGAAAAAATATTTTATTGAAATAAAAAAACACAATCCTCATTACCATTTTATTGAGAATAAAAAAACTGCCATCATCGAAGTAGTCCTCGAATCCGACGTAGTCGAACAACTGAACCTGTAAAAAAACACACAAAAAAATTAGTAACATAACAAAGCAAAACAATTATTATTCTTATCTTTCATGGGTCCAGCGCTGGAGCCGCAATGTCAGCGAGCTGGGCGCTATATCTAAGCCTATCATATGTGATACTGTCTGCTTAGCCACTGTATCTAATCCTATCCATAACAAACTCCAAAATACAAGGCAGCACTCCAGATTTAGTGAAAAAATAGAAAATAGGATCACTTTAATCACCACTTGTGACGTTTCAGCCCTACTAAACGGGGCCTTTCTCAAGCAATATATTCAGTGAACAGTGCACATATAAATACAAAATTTCCCAAAGTACATAATAAAGTGATCCGTCAGATTACATTTTCTTTATTTGGCTGGGTACGACTGAGGAACTAGAATTGTTCCACAAGTTTTTCAACAATATTGATGTGGATATACAGTTCACACTGGTGCAATCATGTACATCGATACAATTTTTAGACACCACAGTAACCAAATCAGAAATGAACCTAACATCGGACATTTATATAAAAATTACGGACAGGAATAATCTCTTAAGGTTTGAGAGTTGTCATCCAAGGCACCTTGTAAGGACACTCCCGTATAGTCAATTATTGAGGGTGAGGCGCATTGGAGACAGAGATGAGACAACCAAGATTAGGTTAGATGAAATGGGTAAAACATTTATTTCCTGGGGTTACCCAAAGATATTAATTCAATATCATAGAGATAGAGTAACTAAGTCCAATATAGAGGGGATCCTCTCCACACAAGTATCCACACAGATAACCACTGACACTAAAAAGGGCATTTGTGAGAGATTACCGTTTGTATCCACACACAACAAAACCAGTAATGATGTAGCGAAAATTATTCGTAAACACTGGCCGATACTTAAAAGTAACTTGAGACATGTCCCAGAGTTTGTTTTACCTCCACTAATGTCATACAAGTGTTCTAAAAATCTAAAAGATAAATTAGTGAAAGCAGATGTGTGTCCAACTAAGAAGGTAACACAAACGTTTCTTGGGAAACAAAAGTTAGGATGCTTCCCGTGTCTTAATTGTGTTAATTGTAGGTATATGACAAAGGGGGAGACTTTTATCCACCCCATAACTGGAAAAGAGTTCAGAATTAAACATCATTTGACCTGCACGTCGGAATGGGTTATTTATATGTTACAATGCCCATGTAATCTTCTCTATATGGGGGAGGCTAGGTTGGATTGTAAAGCACGTATGAATAACCATAGGTTTACAATCCGCAATAAAAGACTAGACTTACCAGTGTCAAAGCATTTTGTGGAAGCTAACCATTCAGAAAGGGACTTACGTTTTAAAATCATAGACCATATTGCCAACCTAGACGAGGAGGCGACAGAGTGTCTTTGCTTAAAAAAACGAGAATTGGAGTAGATCTACAGGTTGAACACATTACATCTATAAGGTCTAAAGGCTGACTTTAAATTGAGTGGTATAGGGTAGGGGACGACTTGCCCACTTCCCTGTTGCTCTCTTTCCACATCAGACTGAAATTGATTAGACAATATGTACATATTGATTGACTAATTTTATTCTCTCTCTGTCGTCTATTGCAGATAAGACATGAAGACTCACCCAGTACGGATCCCCTCATCATTCATTCATTCATTCATTCATTCATTCATTCACCATGCACATCCTGTAAAAACATATGTATTTATTAATTCTGCATTTATTTGGAATATTAATGTCTGCCTTTGAAGTGCATCAAAGTATAATAAAATCTTTATCACAACAGGAAATCCCTGAGTTAACACAAGAATGGGGTACCATTTGCACGGCAGTAAACTACTTTAGCATCCCTCATAGGAGATTGCATACTTCCATTTTTGGGCGATATGTAAACGGTCTGTTTTATACGGATCGGGCATCATATCGGTCCCTGTTAAGGGTGAGGCATCCCTATTTCAATTGGGGATGATCACCTATATCTGGACCTCATTAAACTCTGAGAGTTGAAGCAATGTCTTCTAAGGCTGGATTCACACGAGCACATTACGTCCGTAATTGACGGACGTATTTCGGCCGCAAGTCCCAGACCGAACACACTGCAGGGAGCAGGGCTCCTAGCATCATACTTATGTATGATGCTAGGAGTCCCTGCCTCGCTGCCGGACAACTGTCCCGTACTGCAGGGGCGTAGCTAGGGGGGGCAGGCGGGGCATGTGCCCCGGGCGCAACTTAGAGGGGGGCGCCAGCGCCACCTCCTCCTGCACTACAATTGTACCTGTGTCTATAGGACACAGGTAGAATTAGAAGCAATGAATGACCGGGCACGTTCTGTGCCCGGCTATTCAGTGCTTTTGTACCAGTGAAGCGACTGGTACCTTTTGTACCAGTGAAGCTTCCGTCGATGCAAGGTGCTGATTGACAGGGAAAGTCATCCTGCCCAGCCAATCAGCGCCTGTCAAAGACGAGAGCAGGTCTCCATTGCTGCCAGCTGGCGTGGGAGCGGGATTAAGGTGAGTTTGAATCGTTTTTTGTTTTTTTTAATTGTAATAAAAGTGTGTGGCTTTATCTACAAGGGGGACTTTATCTACAGGGGGAACTTTAGCTACGGAGGGGGTACTTTGTCTACATGGGGGGGGGCCTTTATCTACGCGGGGGGGACTTTATCTACGGAGGGGGACTTTGTCTACGGAGGGGGACTTTATCTGCGGGGGGCCTTTATCTACAGGGGGTACTTTATCTATGGAGGGGGGACTTTATCTACGGAGGGGGGACTTTATCTATGGAGGGGGGACTTTGTCTACATGGGGGGGGGCTTTATCTACAAGGGGGACTTTATCTACGGGGGGTGTCTATCTACAGGGGGGCTATATACTGGGGTGGGCTATCTATGGAGCACCATATACAGGGATGGGCTATAGCTACAGGGGGGGCCATATAGTATATAGCCCCCCTTGTAGATATAGCCCACCCCTGTATATAGTGCTCCATAGATCGCCCACCCCTCTATATAGCCCCTCTGTAGATATAGCCCACCCCTGTATATAGTCCCCCTGTAGATATAGTCCCCCTGTAGATATAGTCCCCCTGTAGATATAGCCCACCCCTGTATATAGTATCCCACAAATAGCTCCCCCTATAGTGCTCCACAGAAAGCCCACCCCTGTATATAGCCCCCCTGTACATATAGTCCACCCCTGTATATAGTGCTCCACAGATAGCCCACCCCTGTATATAGTATATACAGGGGTGGGATATCTGTGGAGCACTATATACAGGGGTGGACTATCTAGTGGAGCACTATATGCAGGGGTGGACTATATGTACAGGGGGGCTATATACAGGGCTGGGCTTTCTGTGGAGCACTATAGGGGGAGCTATTTGTGGGATACTATATACAGGGGTGGACTATATCTACAGGGGGACTATATCTACAGGGGGACTATATACAGGGGTGGGCTATATCTACAGGGGGGCTATATACAGGGGTGGGCGATCTATGGAGCACTATATACAGGGGTGGACTATCTAGTGGAGCACTATATACAGGGGTGGACTATATGTACAGGGGGGCTATATACAGGGGTGGGCTACTGTGAAACACTATATACAGGGGTGGACTATATGTGGAGCACTATATACAGGGGTGGACTATATGTGGAGCACTATATACAGGGGTGGGCTATATCTACAGGGGGGCTATATACAGGGGTGGGCTATCTGTGGAGCACTATATACAGGGGTGGGATATATCTACAGGGGGCTATATACAGGGTTGGGCTATACGTGGAGCACTATATACAGGGCTGGACTATATCTACAGGAGGCTATATACAGGGGTGGGCTATCTGTAGAGCACTATAGGGGGAGTTATTTGTGGGACACTATATACAGGGGTGGGTTATATGGGGGCACTATCTACAGGAGGCTCTATGGGGGCACTATCTACAGGGGGCTCTATGGCAGACACTATCTACAGGGGGCACAGTGTGTGTGTGTGTGGGACACAGTGTATGGTGCTATTATAATTAGAGGTGCAGTGTATGTCACTATTATATTTAGGGGCGTAGTGTGTGGTATAATGATAACTTTATCTTTGTTTAAAGGTCTAGAACTGTTTGAAAAGTGAGAAGCTGAAGACATGTGAGCGGCAAACTGCAGAAATGGTCTGTGGCTGGGAGAAGTCATCATAGAGTTCTGGACCGGATGGAGAAAAAGAACTAGAATCTGAGATGTCACCGGTGAGTCACTTAATGTAAATGTTTATTCTGCCTCTAATCAGTAATGTAGTCACTGTATGATCTGCAGCGAGATGATGGGTGGTATGATTATGATATGATTTATTTTTTGTGAAACAGCATCTCCCAGCATATCCTTATCATTGTTCAGGCCATGCTGGGAGCTGTAGTTTTATGCCGTATAAACCTGTACAGCAGGGGTTGCACTAAATTGAGCTGTATTTGTGCTGGTGCTGTATATATGTACTGAGCTTGGTTCTGGGGCTGTATTTCTGTACTGAGCACTATTGTGGTGCTGTGTATAGAACTATATTGCTTGTAAAATGTACAAATGTTTTTATGCTCGCGTTACATAAAAAGAAATGTGGAAAAAAAATGACACGTCATTGATTGGTAGAGAGAACAAACACGGTGATGGAGAAGGAGATGTCGGGAAAGAGGTTGGGGGGGGGGGGGCGCCAAACTGAATCTTTGCCCCGGTGCTGGAGAACCTAGCTACACCTCTGCGTACTGAAAACATGATTACAGTACGGGACAGTTGTCTGGCAGTGAGGCAGAGACTCCTAGCATCGTACATAAGTATGATGCTCGGAGCCCGGCTCCCTGCAGTGTGCTCGGTCCGGGACCTGCGGCCGAAATACGTCCGTCAATTACGAACGTAATGTGCTTGTGTGAATCCAGCCTTAGACATACTGGTATTACAATTCAGATTCACTAAGTGCATTGACACACTGTGTAATTTTTTTAATCGAAATTACTTTATTATGTACTTTGGGAAATTGTGTATTTATATGTGCACTGTTCACTGAATGTATTGCTTGAGAAAGGCCCCATGGAGTAGGGCTGAAATGTCGCAAGTGGAGATGAAAGTGATCCTATTTTTTCACTAAATCTGGAGTGCTGCCTTGTATTTTGGAGTTTGTAACGAATTTTGGGACATTGGTCACGTGTCCGCACGAGGATATTGCACCCTATATACATCTGAAACGGTGCTGCTTTTTATTTGTTTTTTAATCCTATCCATAGCTATAGGGTCGTAGTGCTTTAGATATCTGTCTACTATATACGGTAGCAGTGCAGCTACTAAGGGGCAGGATTTGGGCCCAGAATTATATATTTAAAAGGTCTGGGTTGCTGGAGTGGAAGAGAATAGTAAAGTTCCACTCCGTCTTCAGGACAGACCAGGGTTTGGGCTGCCTTATGAGTCTCATTAGCTGCCAGCTGTTAAGGCTCCTTTAAGAAAGGTGTGATCTATTCACACAAGATTCCCAGTCTGAGGAAGACAGGTATGCCCAGCCTGTGGGAGTCAGAAGTTCTGGTAAGAACATATGCTTGTTGTGAGGTGCTGGGCAGAAGGCCTTTCACCCTGATAGCTAGGGAAGCTGTATGTTTAGTTAGGGGCTGGACGGCCTAGGGTTTATTTTTGAACTGTTTTGTAAAACCACTTTTCATGTATAAAGACAATAAAGCTGGTTGCGACCAGTTTCATACCGAATCCACTGTGTTGGAGTGAAAATTCTTAAGTGTGCCAATCATCTTACCATGGAGATGGCGATCCTGTGAGCTAACTTACCTCGAGTTGTCACATATGGTGGAGAATTGTTTTGGGCACAAAAAGGGCAACTGGAATTTAAAAGGCCAGAAGCTGGATGTTTGAAAGTGACTGTCTCTGAGGAGAGAGGCTGTTTATGCTGAGTTGGGAAGCTTCAGAGACCAAGATGCAAGCAGGTTCTTCCAGCATGGAGGAGCTGATTAAACAGTTGGTGCTGGCAAATGTGCAACAGCAAGAGACTAATCAACTCCTTGTTAAGCAAATTACGGCCTTGACAGAAACCGTCGGAGCTAAAGAAAGGGTAGCTCTTCCAACCCAAAGTGTCCAGGCACAGTTTGAAGCAGAGCGAGAGGCTGTGCAGGCGCAACTGCAGGTGTCGCTGGATAAATGGACCTCTGCACAAGGTGGATGCTCCACAACACAAGGTGCCTTGATGTCGGTGACTCCTAAGGTTTACAAGCAACAGCAAAGAGCTTGGATGCCAAAGATACAAGCTGTGAGTGCCGTTGCTAAGGGCAACCAATCGGAGCCAGGCTGGAGAAGTCTGAGAGCGAATTGCTGCATGGTCGGATGTCCTGCTGCTGAGTGGCCAAGTGTTAAAAAGTCAATTCGTCGGTGGTGCCATGATGCAGTTGCTAGGGGCAACAAAGTTCAACAGCAGTGCCATCAAGTGGAGAAATGTGCACTTCATTGTCCTTTAGTCAAGAGGCCAGAGGAATGGCATAACAAGACCTTGGCGTTTGGTGGTGGGTAGAGTCCCACTACTTGTTGATTTGGATCCTACACAGGCGGTGTCGAGGGTGCTTCCAGAGACATTGCTATTCGTTAAGAAGAATCCTGAGAGTGGTGAAACTGTTCTTCTTACTTTTGAGACTGATTTTGGGACTGTACAGCACAAACTCATAAAATGTGAGGAACTTAATGTGGATTTTGTGCTTGGCAGAGACTTTCCGCATTTTTGGCAGTTGTGGGAGAAAGACAGTATCCCAAATAACCATTATGGATATTCCAGAAGAGGCTGGACGCAGCTGCAGGCTTGAGGGAAGCCGACATGACCGTCCTGGTAGGGAAAGGGTTAATGTTAAGAGGTGAGGGAAAGGTGAAGGAGCTGAAGGAGGGACGGGGAGGAGCTAGGGGGGACGGGGGGGCCGTTACTGCGCTTCCCGCTGTTTCTCGGCATTGAGCCGGAAGCAGCGGGAGGAGTAATACACAAGAAGCAAAGCTCCCCGTTGCCCGGCTTTTTAGTATGGCAGAGGCCCTGATTTTAGAGCGGCTGCGTGCCGCTGCTGTGCACCACGGTCCCGGATGGCTGGAGGAGACCGTGGCTGCATTAACGCGGATCCCGGACGCCGTTTCGCCACGTCGGGCACGGCGTTCGGGGTCTGTTGTAAGGGACAGGCTCCCCTCCCCCGGCCCCCCTACGAGCATGGCTATGGCGGCGGGGGGGGAGTCGGCAACAACCGCTCCTGCGCTGGGCAGGCAGAGAGCGGTAGCAGGGGTGACGGCGATGCAGGCTGTGTCGACCCGTCCCTCTCGGCGGTCCCGACCTCCAGAGCGCCTGAGTCCGGAGGTAGTCCCGCGGACACGGCGTCGCAGAGGGAGCCCGATCCCGGACGCTGCAGGCCAGGCAGCTGGGAGGACCGCCCCTTCCCAGGCCCTGCGTCCTGGCAGGAATCCCAGGCCGCGACGGGGTCCGGCGGTAAGCAGGGAGTCGCAGGCCGGGCTCCCTGTCACCCCTCCCCCATCAGATGGAAGATGTCGAGAGCAAGGTACGGCCGCCCCGCATGGTGATGTTCCGGCCAGGGGGCAGGCTTCGTCAGGATCGTCTAGACGGACGACTAGATCTGCAGCGACGTCGAGGCAACAGGTCCGGTCGGAAGTCTGGGTCCCGGCGGTCGGGCGGCAGGTTGCCGGCCCATCGGTCAGCGCGTCCTCATCCCCTTTCCGAAGAGGTCGTTGGGAGGGACAGTCGTCGGCGAGAGAAGAACTGGAGGAAGGTGAACTGGACGTCTATCGTCGAGGTCAGGATGGTCCGGCTGACGGGAACACAGCGCCTGTGCAGCCCGGTGAGTGTATAACTCCATTATTGTCTTATCCAGCGATTTTTATGTCGGGTGTCGGCGGGGGGGCTGCTAGCATAGCATCGGGGGCCGGTAGTGGCGCGGGCGGACGCGACGGAGCGGGTTTGGCAGATTTAGTGGGTTGCTTACGGGAGCTGGTGGGGCGCCTGGATAGGGCCGCGGCGCCGGTAGTAACGGAAGTGTCCCCTGCGGTAGTTTGGGAAGGCCCCAGGGAAGTGGGATCGTTGCAGGCGCGTCCTGTGGTGGCGGTTAGAGAGGCGGTCGCGGTGTCGGTGCAGACTGAGGCACAGAAGGACGGCGATCGAGTGCGCATGGACGATCGTGCTCGGGGGGAGGTGTATGTTTGTTTTGAGGGTCCGTTGGGGGCGCATTTAAAGCAGGAGGTGCGTGATCGGATCTGGAAAGATGAATATGTTGAAATTTTTTCTCTCTTGCCGCTGGCTAAATTCAATTTGGATAAGAGCAAGCGGGATGAGAGTAAAAAGGACGAGGAGGAACGGCGGCGGTATAGGCTTATCCCGCAGACGTTCGTTAATTGGTCGCAGGCGTTCGCCATATTGGCTAGTGTGATAGGGGAAAAGGCGCCGGAAAATTGTTCGGCGTTATTTTGTTATTTTGATGCTATTGGGGAGGCTCATAGGGCGTATGGGGGTCAGGCGTGGCTGCGATATGATGAGCAATTCCGTCAGCGGAAGGCGGTTCGGCCGGCGATTCGGTGGGACCAGAAGGATATTGCTCTCTGGTTACGGGTTACGGCTCCGGTTAGGCAGCCCTTTCCCGGGAGCGGTGGCCAGGGAGGCCAGACTAGTCAGAGTGGACCAAGCGGCGGGGGAAAGGCGGGGTTTTGCTGGCAATTCAATGAAGGCCAGTGCAAGTTCGGGGCCACGTGCAAGTTCAAGCACGTGTGCTCCGAGTGTAATGGGGCATCACACGGGGCGGCAAAATGTCTGCGGAAAAAGAGGTCCGGGAACCAGCACGGGGCTGGTCAAGGGGGTGTCGCCGGTGAGGGTGGAAAGGATGGCCCCTTATCTAAATGAGTATCCGGATAGGGCGGCAGCTAAGTTGCTTTATGAAGGGTTTAGTGTTGGTTTTGTTATTCCTCCGCCTCCTTATGAGGTTCCGGTTACGCGGAGAAATTTAAAATCGGCTTACTTGCATGCGGAAGTCGTGTCGGAAAAGTTGTTAAAAGAAGTTTCGTTGGGGCGCATGTCGGGGCCATTTGTGGAGTCGCCGGTGAAAGATTTAGTTGTGTCCCCTTTGGGTATTGTCCCTAAACGCGAGCCCGGAAAGTTTCGTTTGATTCAACATTTATCGTATCCCAAAGGTTCGTCGGTAAATGACGGGATTGATCACGAGTTGTGTTCCGTAGTTTATACCTCATTCGATAAGGCGGTGGGGTTAGTGCGGGCTGCGGGTCCGGGGGCGCTGCTAGCAAAAACCGACATCGAGGCGGCGTTCAGGTTGTTGCCGGTGCATCCAGAAAGCCAACGGCTGTTGGGTTGTTTTTGGAATGGGGCCTTTTACGTGGATCGGTGCCTTCCGATGGGGTGTTCTCTTTCTTGTGCATACTTCGAGGCGTTTAGTAGCTTCGTGGAGTGGGTAACGAGGGGAGTATCCGGGGTCGATTCGTTGATCCATTACTTAGATGATTTTTGTGCGTTGGCCCGGGGGGTTCGCCGGTTTGCGGTAACTTGCTTCATGCCCTGCAGAAGGTGGCGAGGGATTTTGGGATCCCTTTGGCGCCGGAAAAAACGGAGGGCCCGGTAGCGACGATTTGTTTCTTGGGAATCGAAATTGACTCGGTGGCAATGGAGTGTCGGCTCCCGGCGGATAAGCTGGGTGCTTTGAGGCTGGAGGTGCGACGGGCTTGTAGAAGGAAGAAAATGTCGCTGAGGGAGCTTCAGTCGCTGCTGGGGAAGTTGAATTTCGCCTGCCGGATTATGCCGATGGGGAGGGTGTTTGGTAGAAGGTTGGCGGCGGCAACGGCGGGAGTGCGGGCGCCGCATCATTTTGTGAGGCTCAAGGAGGAGCACCGAGCTGATCTTCAGGTTTGGGATGACTTCTTGGGCCAGTACAATGGTCGCTCGCTATGGATGGCCCCAGCGCAGGATACGAGTGATCTGAATATTTTCACGGATGCGGCTGGGGCGGGTGGCTTTGGAGCTTACGGGGGAGGTCCGTGGTGCGCAGGTCAATGGCCGGCTAGCTGGGTGTCCAGTGGATTGACGCGGAATCTGGCCCTGCTCGAGCTGTTTCCCATCGTGGTGGCGGCTACCATTTGGGGGGACAGGCTCAGGGATAAGAAGGTCCGTTTTTACTGCGACAACATGGGGGTGGTGCTTGCCATTAATAACATCACGGCGTCCTCTCCTCCGGTAGTTCAATTGTTGCGACATTTAGTGTTGGTGTGTTTGTCGCTGAACGCGTGGGTGGTGGCGGTGCATGTCCCGGGTGTACGGAATTGTGTTGCTGATGCTCTTTCTCGCTCGCAGTGGGACCGGTTTCGGCAATTGGCCCCGGGAGCGGAACGTCTCGGTTTGGCGTGTCCGGATCATCTATGGGATCTGGTATCGGTCCCGTAGAGCAGCTGTTACAAAGGTCTTTGGCGCGCACGACGTGGAGGGCTTATGCTGCTTGTTGGAGGCAGTGGGAGGAGTGGGTAAGAGAGTTGGGTGATGTTAATACGGATAGAGACAGGTTGGTGGCACTTTTGTATTGGTTAGGGGATGCCTGGGAGGGGGGGTTTTCAGTAGCGAAGGTGAACCGGTTTATATCCGCGGTGGCGTTTGGGCTTAAGTTGCGGGGCTTGCGGGATGTATCGAAGGAATTTCTGGTATCGCAGGCTTTGAAGGGGTTGCGCAGAGGTAGGGTGGAGGCGGATAGTAGAAGGCCGGTGTCGTTTGCTTTGCTGGGCTTGTTGGGCGGTTCATTGGCATCGGTATGTCGTTCTTCAGATGAAAGGGATTTGTTTCGGTTGGCTTTCTCGTTGGCGTTCTTCGGAGCATTTAGAATAGGTGAGTTGGTGTCGCCAAGTACTAAACAGGCAGGGGGGCTGAGATCTGGGGAGGTGAGCCTTTTTGCAGATCGGTTGGAGGTATGGTTGCGTAGATCAAAAACTGACCAATTAGGGAAGGGAAAACTGATAGTTTTGTTCGCTCTCCCGGGGTCGGTCATGTGCCCAGTAGAGTGC
This sequence comes from Rhinoderma darwinii, assembly GCF_050947455.1. Classification (NCBI taxonomy): domain Eukaryota; kingdom Metazoa; phylum Chordata; class Amphibia; order Anura; family Rhinodermatidae; genus Rhinoderma; species Rhinoderma darwinii. The sequence continues at coordinate 173,193,095 of NC_134687.1, read as the reverse complement.
ATGCGGGGTTTTTCAAAAAACAGGGGGTCTCCAGATTTGCCTTTGTTACGTCATGTGGACGGGTCGTTCTTGTCCAGGTTTCAGTTTGGAGCTGTTTTTAAAAAATGTTTGACGGCGGTTGGGGTTGCGGCAGGCTCATATTCATCTCATTCCTTCCGGATTGGCGCAGCAACGGAAGCAGGGCGCTGGGGGTTGGATGATGAGGGGGTGAGGCGTATTGGTCGTTGGGAGTCAAAAAGGTTTAAGTCCTATGTCCGCCCCCATATGTTGTAATTTTGTTGTTTATGCTTGCAAATGTTATATGGTGGTGCCTAACTGTGTTTTCCGTTTCAGATTCGCCTCCTTGTCTGGTGTGGTTGATGGGTCATTCGTACGTGCACTGGGGGGCTTTGAGGGCGGACGTCCGCCCGGATGGTCGCCAGTTGCGCATTCCGCGACAGGATGCGGTTGTGCATTGGCTGGGGTTTAGAGGTATGTCGTGGAACAGGGTGTTGGCGGAATTCCAGACATATGTGCGGCTTGATAGGGTTCCGGAGGTTTTAGTGTTGCACGTGGGTGGGAATGACTTAGGAGTCCGCCCTTTTCGTGAGTTGGTGCGGGATATCAAACATGATTTGTTGTGTTTGTGGGTATCTTATCCCAAGTTGGTGGTAGTGTGGTCGGACATAGTCCCAAGGAAGCATTGGCGGTTAGCTAGATCGGTGGAGAGAGTCAATAAGGCTCGGATAAAAGTTAACCGGGCGGTGTCCCGTTTTGTGGCAAAGAACGGGGGCATTTGCGTGAGGCATAGGGATTTGGAGTCAGGATTGGGGAATTTCTGGAGGAGTGACGGGGTTCATCTGACCGAGGTTGGCATTGATATTTGGAGCTTGGCTATAGCAGAAGGCATAGAAAGGGCGGTGGTGGTGTGGAGGAACTCACAGGCTTAAGGTGGTCAAGGCCTGTTTCGCGGTGGCGGGGGGAGTCCTTGAGGCCAGTCAGTACAAAATGGTGGGGGGGTCGCATCGGGGGTATGCGTCCCCCAAAAAAGGTACATGGTTGAAGACTTCATCGGGTGTTATCCCTTTGAAGTGGTCTTCTGGTAGAAGGTATGTCACTTGAAGGCTTCATCGGGTGTTATCCCTTTGAAGTGGACTTCTAGTGGTCGGTATATCACTTGAGGGCTTCAACGGGTGTTATCCCCTTGAAGTGGACTTCTAGTGGTTGGAGCCATCTGCAGAGGTGAACGGTGCTTCCGAGCTGGTTTACGGCTGGAGGTAATTAGTGGTTTGCAGATGGCTAATTCGGTGTGTTCTTGAAAGGAACATCTGAAGGGGCTTCAAGGACTTCCTCTGCTCGGGTTAATGTTAACGTTTAATTGTTATTTATGATTCTGACCCATGTTGGGTCATGTGAATTATTAGGAGGAATTCTCTGGTGGATTCCTAACTAGTTATCCGAATGTTTCGGATTTAAATTGTTTTTATAAAACTGTGAAATTAATAAACGGCTGCTGTGGCCATTTCACATCCAACCTCGGTGTCATGTGTCGTTACTAAATGGGGGTGGGGGATAGTATGGTTTAAGGTTAACACACGACTCTACCTAGGCAGGTCAAGAAGAGGCTGGACGCAGCTGCAGGCTTGAGGGAAGCCGACATGACCGTCCTGGTAGGGAAAGGGTTAATGTTAAGAGGTGAGGGAAAGGTGAAGGAGCTGAAGGAGGGACGGGGAGGAGCTAGGGGGGACGGGGGGGCCGTTACTGCGCTTCCCGCTGTTTCTCGGCATTGAGCCGGAAGCAGCGGGAGGAGTAATACACAAGAAGCAAAGCTCCCACCCTCCCACCCTTGTTTTGTTACTCCTTAGGTCTTCTGTACGTCCGTATATGAGCGTTGTGTTTTATTTTGTGTGTTTATTTAACATGTTTTTCTTTTTTCCGGAGTAGGTTCTGTTGTCATGGCAGCTGGCGGGGGGAGTCCTTGAGGCCAGTCAGTACAAAATGGTGGGGGGGTCGCATCGGGGGTATGCGTCCCCCAAAAAAGGTACATGGTTGAAGACTTCATCGGGTGTTATCCCTTTGAAGTGGTCTTCTGGTAGAAGGTATGTCACTTGAAGGCTTCATCGGGTGTTATCCCTTTGAAGTGGACTTCTAGTGGTCGGTATATCACTTGAGGGCTTCAACGGGTGTTATCCCCTTGAAGTGGACTTCTAGTGGTTGGAGCCATCTGCAGAGGTGAACGGTGCTTCCGAGCTGGTTTACGGCTGGAGGTAATTAGTGGTTTGCAGATGGCTAATTCGGTGTGTTCTTGAAAGGAACATCTGAAGGGGCTTCAAGGACTTCCTCTGCTCGGGTTAATGTTAACGTTTAATTGTTATTTATGATTCTGACCCATGTTGGGTCATGTGAATTATTAGGAGGAATTCTCTGGTGGATTCCTAACTAGTTATCCGAATGTTTCGGATTTAAATTGTTTTTATAAAACTGTGAAATTAATAAACGGCTGCTGTGGCCATTTCACATCCAACCTCGGTGTCATGTGTCGTTACTAAATGGGGGTGGGGGATAGTATGGTTTAAGGTTAACACACGACTCTACCTAGGCAGGTCATGGGAGAAGCCCTCTTTAGAGTATGCTGCTACTAATTCTAAAGAGGGACATGCAGCTATACTAACTGTGTCTGATGATAAAAATGTGTTTCCTGTAATAATGTCTATAGCAAATGACCCACAACGGATATGTGATGACACTAATAAAATGTCCAGTTTTGCGCTTAACAAGTCTGTAACCCATGAACAGGTCACACAGTCTGAACAGGTAAATGCAGTGTGTGAACGGGCTGGTAAAGAAACAGCAGCCGAGACAGAAGAGGTGAGCTCAAGTGCGCCCCTGGAGGCGGGAGTATAGAATGTCGAGAGTGTCACATGTGATGTGCGCGCTGTTACTAATGGTAACCCAGAGAATAATGTTGCCATCTCAGTTTTGGGGGGAAACTAATGTGGTTGCTATTGGCAACCAGCTGCTTTGTGCATCTGTGATTGACTATGATTAAATAAGTTTTACTGAAGGAGTGAGTGAATTTGCCAAAATGCAAGCTGTAGGGGTAACCCTGAGTAAAACTGAAAGTTCTCTCATAGGGGTTGATACCGGAGATGCCGAGAAGATATTTCCTCATTTTACAGCAGAGAGGGATCTATTAAATAGAGCCAGTGAGGTGGTGGATGTGTCCTTGGACACAGACGTACCATGTAATAAACCAGGTGTATCTGAGGAGATTTCCCTAGAGGTTGGGATTGTTGATGGTAACCTGGAGTACAGCCCTGCAATACCTAACGATTGTGATGAAAATGTGCATGGTGCAATAGATGTGACTGCAGCACCTTTAGAAATGTTTCCCCCTACAGGTCATTCATTTCCTGTAGAAAAGGAGACTGATGTAACGCTCACTCATTCCAAGGAGATGGGGGAAACACAGGCGTTAGACTTCAAACCTTGTTCTGTGGATGCTACTACAATGTATGCTTCAGCCACTGACATTGTATGTGATATAGAACAGGTTACTAATGGCAACAAGCCGTGGTCAGTGGATGCTACTACAGTTTATGCTTCACCACTGACATTGTATGTGATATAGAACAGGTTACTAATGGCAACAAGCCATGTTCAGTGGATGCTACTACAGTGAATGCTTCAGCCACTGACATTGTATGTGATATAGAACAGGTTACTAATGGCAACAAGCTGTGTTCAGTGGATGCTACTATAGTGTATGCTTCAGCCACTGACATTGTATGTAATATAGAACAGGTTACTAATGACGACAAGCCATGTTCAGTGGATGCTACTACAGTGTATGCTTCAGCCACCGACATTACATGTGATATAGAACAGGTTACTAATGGCAACAAGCCATGTTCAGTGGATGCTACTACAGTGTATGCTTCAGCCACCGACATTACATGTGATATAGAACAGGTTACTAATGGCAACCAGCCGTGTTCAGTGGATGCTACTACAGTGTATGCGTCTGTCACTGACATCGCATGTGAGGTAAAAAAGGTTGCGAATGGCAACAAGTCGTGTATTGCCACTAAGCAGGAACAGGGCCGTAACACTGCTGTGGAGATGACCACTCTTTGGTCTAATAATCTTAAACCTGTGTCTGAACAGTGTCATAGGAAATTCTCCCTGGCTAGCCAGTCTGAGCATGTAAATGCTGAGACACATGTTTTGGACTCCAAGATGGAAGGGAGTAAAGCTACTGAAAGTGGTGTTGTACATGATCATATATTGCGTACCACATCCAAAGGGTGTATATGTTATGATTCTCAGGTTCCACGGCTCAGAGCGAGTCAGGCAGACTGTAGTGAGCCAAGTCAATGTACGTGCTCATCCTTGTCAGCACACAAGGGGTTAACTCCTGCCCGTTTCTGAGCAGTAACATTGTCACATGAAAGTAAAAGGCAGAGTGATAAAGAATCATGTGCTAATACTCCAGAGCAATTAGATTATGCACCTTCCATAGAGAAAGCTCTACAACCTCATTTTGAGGAGATGGTCGCAGAAGATGACGTGTGTGATAGAGAAGAGACCCATTGTTCTGATCGGCACAGTGACCTGCAGTATATAGCATGTACTCGGGATGAGATTGATATTATGATGCCCCATTGTTGGTTAGGTGAGAAAGAGACAAATATGGAGGATATAAATTATTCCCATGCTGTTAATGTTGAATTAAACAAACCAAGAAGATGCGATTTTGAGGTGTGTTCAACAGAAAGGAACAAAGTGTGTCCCACAATTACTGCGAGAACTGATTGTTACGTTACAGAGTTTGCTGCAGATTTATATGATTGCAGTTGAGAACATAGTGGTAATGTATATACTTCTGTCTCTGAAGTTTATCTTGATCCTATTGAGTTATCAGAGTACAAAATGGATCTGGTAGATCCCACGGAGTCACATGACCGGGATATATACTCGCCTTTACCACTGCAGGAGCAACTGGTTGAAACCTCTGGTAAAGTAACACTTGATGTGGTTGAAGAAACTGTATCTCACAAACATGAATTGAAACTTTGTAAAGTATTTGATATTGCAGAGAAATTGTCTTGTGTCCCTCTACTAGTGGAAAGTACACATATTGCTAAGGTAATGGCAGACACGAGCTTAATATCTGATGTAGGACAGTGCCTCCAATTAAATATGTGGTTTATGGTAGATGGTACCCCAATGCAGGAACTTTGACCTTTTGGGGTTGTAGTCAAGTGATCCCACCCACGGTTGTGATCAGGGGGGGGGGGGGGGGGATATGTAGCAGTGCAGCTACTAAGGGGCAGGATTTGGGGCCAGAATTATATATTTAAAAGGTCTGGGTTGCTGGAGTGGAAGAGAATAGTAAAGTTCCACTCCGTCTTCAGGACAGTCCAGGGTTTGGGCTGCCTTACGAGTCTCATTAGCTGCCAGCTGTTAAGGCTCCTTTAAGAAAGGTGTGATCTATTCACACAAGATTCCCAGTCTAAGGAAGACAGGTATGGCCAGCCTGTGGGAGTCAGAGGTTCTGGTAAGAACATATGTTTGTTGTGAGGTGCTGGGCAGAAGGCCTTTCACCCTGAGAGCTAGGGAAGCTGTATGTTTAGTTAGGGGCTGGACGGCCTAGGGTTTATTTTTGAACTGTTTTGTAAAACCACTTTTCATGTTTGAAGACAACACACCTGGTTGCGGCCAGTTTCATACCGAATCCATTGTGTTGGAGTGAAAATTCTTAAGTGTGCCAGTCATCTTACCCTGGAGATGGCGATCCTGTGATCTAACTTACCCCGAGTTGTCACAATACACATATACATACACGCGCACACATTTTTTTTTTGGGGGGTGGGACATATGTATTGGGGCTATTGTCCCTAATGTTTTAAGACCTTAGTGACGACCCTGGCTGCTAGTGCTGTATCGTTGGGTCACTCAGGATACCCTGCGATGCAGATTACACAGGTCGACCTGGCAACATTGTCATTCACGATGGTCTGCCGACGTCACTACGACCATCATGCGTTCCACGCCTCCTTATGCTTTACCACAGTGGAACACATGGCCATCCCGCCGTCCTCTCCACTGCGCATGCGCCGACGTCAATTATGACATCATACGGCGCGCACCTGTCTCTCCTAAACGGCTTTGCGCTCTCCCCTCATAAGAGCAGCTGGTACACAGGGACTACAAGCGCTTCTCTGAGCGGTAAGCCGCCATTATAGACTTCAGCGCCAGCTATACGCCTAAACAGTCCCCAGTATGGCTTAAGTAAGGTGTCACCTCTGTAAATGCATGAAAACGTCCTATGTCATTGCTTTACATCCTCTTATTCCCTACTTCCTGCCTATTACCTATCACACAAGTTTATTAACTATGTATCAGCTTTGATGTTATTCACTCGTTATCTAGACATACCTTTGATCTCCTTAACTAAAGCCACGTAGCTAACATTATATATGCCATCCTACCCACTCAATAGAATTGTGTCACCCGTCGCTCCGTAATCTATATGATATAAAATGTTTCTCTTCATTAATTGACCCTTTGACAATTTGATACTCTGCACTGTTCCTATTTTAAAATCCATTGTGTGTACAATAATTTCTACTGTATATAACTGTAAATTTTGTATGCTACACATCCCTATTATGTATATGGAATCTCTGTATATATACTTATATGTGTTTATATTATCTGTATATATCTCCTCAGTGCCTGACGAAGGTCTTGCAACTGAAACGTTGCACGTAAGCTACTGGCAAAAACAGAAAATAAAAATAATCTTTTTCACTTTCCAAGAGTGTGCCGAATACTTTTCTTGTATATCTCAACTGGGTTGGAACCCTATCTCGAGCAACCAAGAAGACTAGTGCTAACTGAAACATGTCCATATGGATACACCCTTTTCAGACCAGCACAGACGAGGATGTCGAATCCAATCATCTCTTTTAACCAGGAACAAATGGATAACATCTTGTCCCAGGTCACCGCTTCAAGGGAATTTCTCCAGATACCTCCAACTGAAGTTCACAGCATGGACTTCGAGAAAACTTCAAGAAGACTAATAAACCAGGAACTACAAAGCGCCACATTGGCAGAATAGATTAAGGGTCAGCACAACCCAAGGGACCTACTATCTTCAAGGATGACCAGGATTACTGCACGCAATTTGAACACATTTTGAATAAATGCTCCTTCGACCTCATGACATTGACAGTGTCATACCTCCAGAAGAATATCACAGTTCTCAGCATCTCTATTGCAGAACAACAACTAAGATCCACACTATCTCCGACTACGCAGATTTTGACAACACATTAAAATCCAACCTCATTACACACCGAAGTGAGATCGAAGCTCAGAAAAGGAGAAAATTCCAGAGAGATCAAGAGGACTACCTTAACAAGAGAGTCTATAGACGGCAGGAAGGCTACATCACAACAGAACAACAACGCAGAGGACAACACCACTCATCTGGATCATCGCATTCCGGATCAGGTGGCGAAGGCTCGGATTTTTACCATCCAGGTTATTACAACTACTGCAGCAATTTTTTAGGCTAATGCGGAGGCAGACGCCCAAGAAGAGGACAAGGAGAGGTAGAAAACACAGGAAAAGCAACTCGTTCGATGGCCACAAGGTCACAGGTATGACTTACACCCCACAGTCACTAGTTGTGAACATCTCTTACAAGTTCCTGGGTCCGGCGCTGCACCTCCCCCCCTACAAAAAGGCCTATCCTTTTGCCCTGCATATAGGTATGATCTGTTCCAACTGGACATGGATCTCAACCGTTTCTTCAGGTCTCTACGCCTCCGGGTGTTTTTCTCCAACAAGGGGGAAACCCGAAGACTAGAGGACTCCTCTACTACAAGCGTGACCTCGATGGTCACCTCCAAAGACTTAGGGTTGAGGAACGAGATCTTGTTCTCTCCCCCTAAAAACTCACCCCCCTTGGAGACATTTGTTGGACTGGTCCACAGGGATGTGGAGGTCTTCCGCCATGATTTTGGCCTGGACCTTTATAAATGCCAGACCAATCTTCGCAATGTAGACAGACAAGCCTTCCTATCCCTTACAAGTGATAAAGATCTAATCATAAAACCAGCAGACGAGGGGGGTGCCATAGTGGTGATGGATAGGACTACCTACATGGATGAAGCACATAGGCACAAAGGCAACATTAAGACCGAGCGGTCTATAAACCTGTCAATCATGATCCCACCAGTCAAATCATGACTAAAGTCCAAAACATATTAAATAAACACATGGTCAAGGGTACTATAGACCAGGATACTGCTACATTCCTAACAAAGAGACATCCAGTAATACCAGTATTTAATATCTTATCCAAGATGCACAAGAGGCTAGACAAACCCCCAGGCCGCCAATAGTGGCATCCACTGACTCTGTCTTTTCACCTTTATCAGTATTTATGGAAAAATTACTCACACCACTTGTCAAAAACACTAGGTCTTTCCTACTCGACACTGCTTCCTTTTTAACATGTATTGGAACAGGTGCCCCAATATCGTCTGACACCGTACTGGAGACCTTTGACGTTAGTAATCTTTACACATCTATTCTACACCACAAAGGATTGAGGGCAGTACAGGAGTTATTGCATAATGTAGGAAAATATCCTGATATTATGGATCTTACTCCAGGTGATACTTACAGAAATTATTTTCTCTTTGAGTACACATTCTACATACATCTACAAGGGACAGAAATGGGATCCAATGTGGCCAATGTATGCCAATAGCTTTATGGCCTCCTTTGAGGAACAGTTTTTCTACCCAAACATTTGTTTCAAATAACATGCCATCATGTGAAAGAGATATATTGATGACATTTTCTGCTTATGGGACGGTCCCTTAGATAATCTCAATGATTTCACAACATATCTTAATAACATATAGCCTGAGCTACAATTCACCCACAGTAAAATAGAAAATCGCTTTTTGGACACATTATTCAAAAAGGACGAACATAGTAGACGGAGTACAGACCTATACTCCAAAAAGACGGACAAGAATGGTCTACTCCTCTATTCCAGTTGCCACCCCCTAGCTACAAAAAACTCACTACCTAGATCCCAATATAACCGGATCTCACGTATAGTAGACAACCCTGATCTGAGAAATCAGAGAATGAAAACCATGACAAACAAATTCCTCGAAAGAGGTTACCCTGAAATAACAGTACACCCAGCACAGGAACCTAGCACATGTCATTCCAAGGAGAAACAAACGCATTCCTTTTATACATGTTTTTCATCCATGTGCATATCGAATACATCACATCAGGGCCGGCCCTAGGATAGATGGAGCCCTGTGTGAAATGATCTTTCGGCCCCACACCCCATCATTAAAAAAAAATGTCCCATAAAAAAATTATAATGCCCCTTTAGTGCCCCCATACAGTATAATAATAATATTTAATAATATAATATATTACAACCCCTTCAAGGACACAGTATTTTGTCCTCTAATTGTGCCCACAGTATTATGCCATCTGTGTTACTCCTACACAGTATAATGTCCTCTTAGTGGCCCCCACACAGTATAGTGCCCCCCTGTAGATTTTGCCATACAGCCTCCCTGTAGACAGTGCCATAATTCCCCACCTCGTTTTTGTAGATCGTGCCATACAGCCCCCCAACTCCCCCTTGTAGACAGTGCCATACAGTCTCCCACCTTCCCCTTGTAGACAGTGCCATACAGTCCCCCCCCCCTTCCCCTTGTAGACAGTGCCATACAGTCCCCCCCTTTCCCTTGTAGACAGTTCCATACAGTCCCCCACCTTCCCCTTGTAGACAGTGCCATACAGTCTCCCACCTTCCCCTTGTAGACAGTGCCATACAGTCCCCCCCCTTCCCCTTGTAGACAGTGCCATACAGTCCCCCCCTTTCCCTTGTAGACAGTTCCATACAGTCCCCCACCTTCCCCTTGTAGACAGTGCCATACAATCCCCCACCTCCCCCTTGTAGATCGTGCCATACAGTCCCCGCACCTCCCCCTTGTAGACAGTGCCCCCAAACATAAACAAAAATTTTACTCACCTAGGCCCCGTTCCCATGATGAACTGAGCTTCTCGATGACGGGACCCTGTAGCCTAGTACAGAATTTCCCAACCTTTTCGGACTCGAGGAAAAACAAAATTTCCTCAGGGCCCCCCTACCAAAAATTGTTTTGAGAACAAGCACTACACTCGCAGGGTATGTTCACACACGTTTTTTGTAAGGCAAAAAAAATCTGCTTCAAAATTCCTTCAGCAACTGACAGCGTTGGGTGACCTTTTTTTTGTTTTTTCTTAAGCTGTTGAAGCGAATGCAAAAGACGCTGGAAAAAAAAGCTCCAAGCGGGCGGCGCAGGTATTTTCTGCCTCCTATTAATTTCAATTAGAGGTCAGAGGTGAAAACCACTTGAAGACCATCAGCCCCCCACTCACAGTAAAATGACTATCAACCCCCCACTTACAGTAAAATGACCATCAGCCCATCACTCACAGTAAAATGACCATCAGCCCCCCACTCACAGATTCCCCCTGTAGGTAGCACCACACAGCCCCTTGTGGGTAGCGCCACACAGCCCCTTGTGGGTAGCACCAGACAGCCCCCTTGTAGGTAGCGCCACACAGCTCCCTTGTGGGTAGCACCACACAGCCCACTTGTGGGTAGCGCCACACAGCCCCCTTGTGGGTAGCGCCACACAGCCCCCTTGTAGGTAGCGCCACGCAGCCCCCTTGTAGGTAGCGCCAGGCAGCCCCCTTGTAGGTAGCGCCACACAGCCCGCTTGTAGGTAGCGCCACACAGCCCCCTTGTAGATAGCGCCGCACAGCCCCCTCTAGAGTGGGCCGCACAGACCCCTGTAGGGAGTGCTGCACAGCCCCCTGGTAGCGAGTGCCACACAGCCCACAGCCCCTGGTTGGTAGTGCCCCACAGCCCCCTGGTTGGTAGTGCCCCACAACCCCTTTATTGGTAGTGTCCCAAAGCCCCCTGGTTGGTAGTGCCACACAGCCCACTACCCCCTGGTAGGTAGTGCCACACAGCCCCCTGGTAGGTAGTGCCACACAGCCCCCTGGTAGGTAGTGCCACACAGCCCCCTGGTTGGTAGTGCCACACAGCCCACAGCCCCCTGGTTGGTAGTGGCCCACAGCCCCCTGGTTGGTAGTGCCACACAGCCCACAGCCCCCTGGTTGGTAGTGCCACACAGCCCACAGCCCCCTTGTAGGTAGTGCAAGGACTACGAAATGACCCTGATAGCTGGCGGGCAATAGACATTCAAAAAAGGATAACTGTGCAGGAGCACACAAAAATACCCAGCTTTCCCAGCTATCAAATAAATGTGTGGAAATAAACTAAGATATAACTTTTATTTAGTCTGAGTAAAGGATTAATCCTTTTAGCTAGATTAAATAAAAGTTATATCTTAGTTTATTTCCACACTTTTTTTTGATACCCGGGAAAGCTGGGTATTTTATGTCCTCCTGCACAGTTGTCTTTTGTAGGTAGTGCCACACAGCCCACAGCCCCCCTGTAGATAGCAACCCCCCCTTCCAGTAAAGATAGCGCCACTGTAGCTCCCTGAAGGAGCGGAATCCCCGTGTGGCCGGGGGATTCCGCTCCTGGAGCGCTGCTTGATGCCTCTTCCATATATGGACAGTGACATCAGGGAAAACTCCTGAAGCGGAATCGCCGGTCACAGCGTTGCAGACGCTATGACCGTCGATTCCACTCCAGGAGAAGCTCCTGTCGTCTGTGTCCATGACGTCATTGGCTTCTCCTGCAGTGGAATTCCCGGTCATAGAGTCTGCAATGCTATGACAGGGGATTCCACTAAAGGAGTTTCACCTGATGTCACTGTCCATATATGGACAGAAACATCAAGCAGCGCTCCAGCGCTCTCTGCTATAGTGCCCCCCTGTAGATAGCAAACCCACCCCCCTTCCAGTATAGATAGCGCCACTGTAGCTCCCTGAAGGAGCGGAATCCCTGTGTGGCCGGGGATTCCGCTCCTGGAGCGCTGCTTGATGCCTCTGTCCATATATGGACAGTGACATCAGGGAAAACTCCTGAAGCGGAATCCCTGGTCACAGTGTTGCTGTAATGTCGGGGTAGGGAAACAGACAAGTGAGCCCTAATCTACCCGCCACTCAGTCCCTGCCTACTTGCAACGACCCGCCCTAGGCGGCGGGGTACAACTGGGCGACGGTCCCTACACTCAATAGGTGCACGACAGACAAACAGACAAGGGTACAAAGAAGCCAGGGAAATGGGGAAGTTGCCCATGGGAACACCGTGAGCAAAAAGCGAGGTGAACGAGCCTAGTCAAACCAGGAGATGAGTGAGGTACAAAAACGCAGAGCAGAAGAGTGGTCAGAAAAGCCAAGGTCAATCAGAAGCAGAGGATCAGTAGTTCAAGAAGCTGCAGCAGGGCCAGGAAACCAACAGAGAAGACTCACAAGCAAAGGAGGAACAGGAAAGGCAGGTATAAATAGACAGAGGGCGGGAGCTAGCTCCGTCTGGCCAGGCTGTGATAGGCTCTCCCACTCCTAAGCCTGCCAGCCTGAGTGGTGGAAGATGGAGTCAGTCTCACAGACATAGAAGCAGGTGCAGACTCATTACCTATGGGCGTAGACACAGAAGTTGTGTCTGGCAGATCCTTTACAGTTGCAGACGCTATGACCGTCGATTGCACTCCAGGGGAAGCTCCTGTCGTCTGTGTCCATGACGTCATTGGCTTCTCCTGAAGTGGTATCCCCGGTCATAGAGTCTGCAATGCTGTGACCGGGGATTCCGCTTCAGGAGTTTCCCCTGTTGTCACTGTCCATATATGGACAGAAACATCAAGCAGCGCTCCAGGAGCGGAATCCCCGTCCACACGGGGATTCCGCTCCTTCAGGGAGCTACAGTGGCGCTAGTAGACAGCAGAGCAGGGTGATACCTCCCTGCTCTGCTATAGTGCCCCCCTGTAGATACCAACCCCACCCCCCTTCCAGTATAGATAGCGCCACTGTAGCTCCCTGAAGGAGCGGAATCCCTGTGTGGCCGGGGATTCCACTCCTGGAGCGCTGCTTGACTCCTCTGTCCATATATGGACAGTGACATCAGGGAAAACTCCTGAAGCGGAATCCCCGGTCACACGGGGATTCCGCTTCTTCAGGGAGCTACAGTGGCGCTAGTAGACAGCAGAGCAGGGAGATATCTCCCTGCTCTGCTCTAGTGCCGTCGCTACCGCTGTAGCAGCCATAGCAGCTGCTAGCGGTGACACCGAGCATGAGGGCCACTAAGTGAAGAAGCGCCCGGGTGGAAAGGCGACTGGAGTTAGTGTATGTATCCCCGCTGGTAGTTGCTACGGCGCGGGGATACACACACCCGCTGGCGCCCCTCTTGCCGTGTGGCAGCTGGCGTCCTGTGCGACCGCACTGATCAAACATAGCTAAGGCCGGCCATGCATCACATCATCAGAAAACACTGGCCCCTACTTAAGGAATCATATCCCCAAATTGATGAGTTCAAATCCCATTTCCTACCATGTGTAAAGAAACCGCAAAACCTTAGGAACAAACTAGTGAGAGCTGAAGCCACAAACTACAGACTCTGGAACCGAAAGGCCTTAATAGGGAGTATGAGATAAGCAGCTTTTTGTAAACTTTTTAGGTATTGGAGAGTTTCGAGCTTTGCATATATCATGTGACTATTGTATTAACATTCATTCTCTTCCTCATACAGATTCGTTGCAGCTCACTGGGTCGCAAAGGGGACTGATTTCTTGTCTAATGTATCCTTTTATGGGTATTATAGACTAAATTCACTCCCCACTTTATTATTCATTACCTTCGGAGAATTCAATTCCTCCTAGCTTTGAAGTGCAGGGTCTTCTGTGTAGTTTTCTGCTCTCTCATATATTTACCCATATATTTATACTTTCCGGTCCTATTGTCCTATTCTCTCACTTTTCCATACCTAAACATGCCCACTACCTTAATACAGTGGTCTACACCACCCATTACTTGACATCTACCACAGCATACCTTCCATCTATCCCGGCCTTAGACCGTGAGTATGGTTTACTCAGGTCGCCCTGGCAACATCGTCAATAACGATGCTCTGCCGACATCACTACGACCATCATGCGTTCCACGCCTCCTTATGCTTTACCACAGTGGAACGCACGGCCATCCCGCCGTGCTTTCCACTGCGCATGCGCCGACGTCCATTATGGCATTATGCGGCGTGCACCTGTCTCTCCTAAACGGCTCTGCGCTCTCCCATCATAACAGCCGGTACACAGGGAACAGTAGCGCTTCTCTGAGCGGTAAGCTGCCATTATAGACTTCCGCACCAGCTATACGCCTAAACAGTCCCCAGTACGGCTTAGGTAAGGTATCATCTCTGTGACTGCCTGTAACTGCCTTTTAACTGCATGAACACGTCCTATGTCATTTCTTTACATCCACTTATTCCCTACTTCCTGCCTATTACCTATCACACAAGTTTATTGTCAACTATGTATCAGCTTTGATGTTATGCACCCGTTATCTAGACATATCTTTGATCTCCTTAACTAAAGCCACGTAGATAACAACAGGATATATGCCATCATACACACTCAATAGAATTGTCACCCGTCACTCTGTAGTCTATATGATATAAAATGTTTCTCTTCATTAATTGACCCTTTGACAAACTGATACTCCTCATTGTTCCTATTTTAAAATCTATTGTGTATACAATGTCTACTGTATATAATATGTATATAACTGTAAAGTTTGTACGCTATACATCCCTATTATGTATATGGAATCTCTGTATATATACTTATATACAGATAATATAGACACATATATCTCCTCAGTGCCTGACGAAGGTCTTGCGACCGAAACGTTGCATGTAAGCTACTGGCAAAAAAACAGAAAATCTAAATAATTATAATCTTTTTCACTTTCCAAGAGTGTGCCGCATACTTTTCTTGTAAGAAAGCTGCGGGTCGTCGGCCATAAGAAGAAGTTTGGGGGGCCCCAAGAACTTTTGCATCGGGGCCCATGAGCCTTTAGCTACGCCCCTGCGTGTCCTTATTTTGCTCCTTATAAACCAGCTGCGGCTGCTTTCGTGATGGCATGCATAATGCGCACATGCAGAAAACATCATACAGTATGTGCTTTCAAAAAAAAAAAAAAAAAAAACATTGTAGGAGGAGATAAACTCAACTACTGAGGATTTGACTTTTTGTAAAAACATGGCCAGCCTACATAGGACTTAATAAAAAGTAATAATAATTATATTAAAGTGAATCTGTCAGCTGAATATGCTACAAGTCAGTACTTATTCAAAACGGCAGCGAAAATTGTGCTGTTTTTGTAGTGGGAGCGATAAAAAACAAACATTGTGTATTCATTAGTGGAGCACTCTCCTACCCCTCTCTGCAGTGACTGACAGGCTGCTGTATATATACTACAGCCTGTCAGTCACTGCAAAGAGGGGCGGGGAAGCGCTCTCTGTTTGAATAATACAGGCTCATAACTATGGATCCACTGTATTTTTTCATTGCTCTCATTATCCAAACGTCACACAAAGTCTTAACCCCTTAATGACCGGGCATGTTTGTACCTTAATGACCAAGCCAGATTTGTCAAATCTGGTATGTCTGACTTTATCAGAGAATAACTCTGTGAAAGTTTTGAATATCCAAGTAATTCTGACATTGTTTTTTCGTCACATGTTGTACTTTATTTTAGTGGTAAAAGTAGACTGATACGATTTGCGGAAATTAATTAAAAAATAGAAAAATTGAAGACATTTTGTAAAAATTACCATTTTCCCCTATTTTTAACTGCAATATGTCACATATGTACACACATACTGTACAATTTTTTTAATTAAATATATATTTCTATCTCTTTACTCCATTTTGGCAGCACTTTTGAAAAAATAAAATAAATTTTCAGCAATTTAGAGGACTTACAAATTGAATAATAATTTTATAAATTTTGAAGTACATTTTGTTTTCCGGCACCAAGCCAGGTTTTCAGAGGCTCATAGGTCTCAGAGTGATGGAAACCCCCACAAATGACCCCATTTAGAAAACTAGACCCCTTAAGGTATTTACCTAAGGGTATAGTAAGTATTTTGACCCCACAGTTTTTTGCTAAATGTAATACATAGCAGGTGAAAAAAAAAAATATTTCACTTTTTTCATAAAAGTATCAGTTTGAAGACCAATTTCTTTGTAAAGCGACCATGAGAATGAAGAAACACACCACAAAATCTATCACCCTGTTTCTCCTGTTTTCAAAAATACCAACATTGTGGCCCTAATGCGCTGCCTGGACACACGGCAGGACCCAAAATGAAGGGAGCACCCGGAGGCTTTCAGGACTCATATTTTGCTTGAAAATGTTTTAGGCCCCACTGTACATTTGGAGAGGCTTTGAGCTGCCAGAATGATAGAAACTCCCCATAAACGACCCCATTTCGAAAACTAGACCCCTTAAGGTATTTATCTAGGGGTATAGTTAGCATTTTGACCACACAGGTTTTTCGCTAAATATATTGAAATTAGTCTGTAAGAATTAAAATGTACTTTTTTTCTGAAACAACATAGAAATTTTTATTATTTACAAGGAATAACGAAGAAAATGCACCCCAACATTTGTAAAGCAATGTCTCCCGATTACGACAATACCCCATATGTGGTAATAAACTGCTGTTTGGACCCACAGCAGGGCTCAGAATGGAAGGAGCGCCATTTGGATTTATGATTTTGCTGGAATGGTTTTCGGTGCCATGTCGCATTTGCAATGCACTGGAGGGACCAAAACAGTGGAAACCCACCAAAAGTGACCCCATTTTGGAAAAACCTTCAAGGAATTTTTCTAGGGGTATAGTGAGCATTTAGACCCCACGGGTCTTTTGCAGAGTTTATTAGAATTAGGGCGCGAATATTAATATCAAAATTTTTTCCACTAAAATGTTGCATTTTCTCATTTTCACAAGGGATAAAGGAGGAAAAAAACAACCATTTTTTTATAAAGCAATTTCTCCCGAGTACGGAAATACCCAACATGTTGTCATACGTTTTTTCATTAGAAATGAATTAACCCTTTCATGACTGATCCATTTTTTGCTTTCATATTTTAGATTTTCACTCCCCGCTTTCCAAGAGCCATAACTTTTTTATTTTTCCATCAATAGAGTGGTGTGAAGGCTTATTTGTTGCGGGACAATCTGTAGTTTTCATTGGTACCATTTTGGGGTACATGCGATTTTTTTTGATCACTTTTTATTCAATTTTTTTGCAATCCTGAGCAAAAAACAGGAATTCTGACACCGTTTTTTTAGGTTTTTTTTTTGCGGCGCTCACCGTACGCAATAAATGACATTTTTAATTTATTCTGCGGGTTGGTACGATTACGGAGATACCATATGTATATAGGTTTGGTCCTTTTTTTTAGCGTTTGCGCAATAAAATGACTTATTTATAAAAAAAAAAATTCTGTGTCGCCATATTCTGAGAGCCATAATTTTTTAATTTTTTAGTCAAAAAAGCTGTGTAAGGGCTTGTTTTTTGCGGGACGGATAGAAGTTTTTATTGGTACTATTTTCGGGTACATGCGACTTTTTGATCACTTTTTATTCTTTATTTAGGGAGCGGTGGTGACCCAAAAAATTGCGATTCTGTCGTAGTTTTTTATTGATTTTTTTTGGGGTGTTCATCGTGCGGGAAAAATAACATTATAGTTTTATAGTTGGGTTCGTTACGAACGCGGTGATACCAGATATGTGTACTTTTTTAACGTGTTCATTTTTTTTCTATAATAAAAGTCTTATTATAGGAAAAAAAGCATTTAGTGTTTATAGAACTTATAACTTTTATTTTTACACTTTTTTTAAAACATTTTTATTACTTTTTTTTACTTTTTTAACTTGTCCCACTAGGGGACACTTAGTCTTGCAGCTTTGATCGCTGCTAGAGTACATTACACTACACACGTAGTGTAATGTACTCTAACTGTCATTGTGACGTGACTGTCACACTGACAGGAAGCAGAGGAGGAACGGCCGGAGGCTGTTCCTCCGAGGCTTCCGTGCATGGCAACCCGGAGGTCATTATCTGACCTCCGATTGCCGTGACAAGCATCGGTAGCCCCCACGATCACTTCGTGGGGGCTGCTGATGTGCTTCAAACCACTTAAATGCGGCGACGGCAATCAGTCGCCGCACTTAAGGGGTTAACTGCCGAAATCAGCGGCGATGGTCCGCTGTCCGGCAAGACTGATGTCTCAGCTGTCGGGGACAGCTGTCAGCGCGGGTCTGTCACTCTGTGTTTACACAGAGTGACAGTTTGAAATGCGGACGAAAATGTACGTCATGGTGCGGGAACTAGCAGCCGACCATGACGTACATTTTCGTCCTTGGTCGTTAAGGGGTTAAAGGACACCGAAGTCCCCATCCCTTCAATGGAACTTTTCTCTCTCCAATTCGTTATACGCAGAGACTATGCACCTGGGGGGGGGGGGGGGGGGGGATTTATTAAATAATTTACTCCACTTAACAAATAAAGGTTGCAAATTTTAGCGTACATCATATTTGACATGGAGAGTTAAATGGGCGATGCTAGGCGGAGGGGGCAGGGCCACCATCAGCTCCATGCATTTACAATTATTTACGCCAGAAAGCAGGAATAGATTTTAATTTCTGGGACACGGCTAGCCAAGGATGTGCCAAATTTATTAACAGGTGTTCAAATTTACTATGCATAGGGTATACAGTTACATCCCCAGAGCAGCTAGCCCCCAGCATCTTTAATGAGCAGCCTGCTACAAACTGCCATTCTTACAATAAAGATAGATAAACTACTACTCCAAACATTTGTAATGGATTTTATCACAAGGGACTCAAAGCGCATCAGACTTGTCATTTTCTGGCCACATTAGGGACATCTCCAAATCCTGCTACTTTAGTTTAAAAACATTTCTTTCATTCAGACCAATGGTTTAACTAATCTTGGAATATCATACTTTTGGCCAATACGATAGATAGATAGATAGATAGCAGTGCTGAAAACATGTTGCTTTATTCTTAGTTGGATCCCTACCTATAACTTGTTAAAGCCAGCAGGTGGCTGCACTTATGTACCTGCTCCAGTTACTAGTAGAAATCCATTGCTTATAATACAGTTTACTAATACTATTGTATGTATTTCCCTTTTCTGAACTAGTGACCATTGTGTTTACATATGGCAGAGAGACATCTGGAACATCTTAAAAGTGCAGTGTTAGATACTTTTTCTGTGTCCTGATGACAGAGAAGACAGACCAGTGATTTATATGACAAATGGATTGTGGAAGTTGAAATTGGACACAGGGATCTATGAGCATCCTCCCTGGGGTCATAGCATCAATCTCATATCCATGCCATGAAGAGTTGCATACAAGGCCAGCGCAAAACCACCCACAGAAATAGAAAAATATGACACTGATGGGTAGAGATTAGCAATGGAAAACTCTGTTGCATTCATTGTGATAGAATGTAAGTCATAATTTTGTCTAATTTTCATACATGCCATATGTTAAAGGGGTTTTATAGCAAAAGTCATGTATTGCATTTTAAAATATAAATTTGTCCATTTATTAGTGGATCAAAAGTTTTGAAATGTTGTCCCTTTCACTTACAGATATATTGACATTTTTATGGTATGTTGCGGCTGCCATTTTTGTAACAGGAAGTGCAGCCATATTGGTTGTCACGTTTGAATTGGCTTCATAAAAACAGATGATCAACTTTTATTCTCTCAGAATGTTCTATTAAAAACTGATCATTTTGCCATCAGTTTCTGAGACGCTAATTCAAAAGTTAAAACCAAAATGGCTGCACTTCCTATTGTTACTTTGTATTTTTTTAAATTTTCAAAGAGCTTTATTTCTTTATATAAAACCTATTGTTACCTTTCCAAACATGGCTGCCACAATAAAACTGAAGAATGACAATAGCAAAATAAAATGTGTACAGTACTTTTGACATACGTTTGGATGGTATATATTAATACACCTCTGCCTCAATTTTATTCAAAAACATAGAACATAGAAATAAAATGTTTATTACCATTGCACACAGGTAAACCTTCTAAAAGGTGCCAGTCACAAGGTTACGTGTTGTGCACCATGCTGGCTTACAGTCTGTTAGAGACGCCCATACTATTGGGTCAGACGGGCTAATGCTGGGCAGGCGAGCTGTCTGATCTAATAGTTTTGGGGTTTTGAGAACCCCATTCACATGTATTGTACTGTCAATTGCCATAAACCAATTCCCACAACTGAACTCAACCCAACTAGATTTTAAAATCAGTCACTGACCTCAAGGCTTATGATTTTTCTTACACGGACCACTTTTCTAATGCTCGCTGTTGTGACCAGTTTCCTCCTTTTTCACATCTGTCTTACTTTAGAAGGTCATGGTGGCCATTTAACTTAGACAATAAACAATCATTTGAGTTTAGATTAACAAATAAAAAAAACACTCGCCTAAAATGCTATTTTCTCTTTGTCTGCTGTGTTTGTTTGTGAAATGCAAGCAATTTTGTATTTCTGCATGTCCCTGTCGCAAAAATTGGGTGCACCAATGAGTAATCGTTGCTTTAATTCTGTGCTGTGAATACATATGTCTTCCAACGTGTCTCCAATCATTTATTTTTTTGGCTCATGTAGATTATGGAAGGGTTTGGCACATAGATTAATTGTAAAATACACACTTTAACATGGTTTGTAAAATGAGATGTCAATGTATAGAATGTGCTTAGAGTCACACTGAGATTGGTTGTTAGCGTTGGTTAATATTGGTTGTCCTTACAGAAGGAGGCAGGGTTGCACCACTCCTGCTAAAACATCATTTTTGGCACCTCCTCAACAAGTTTGGCATGGGCTATCTCATTTTGCAGATATGGCACTAGTTACCATCTACATATATAGACTGATATGGTTTAGCATCTTGTTTTGGTCTTTGGCCAATGGGAGGTTGAGATTTTGGCTTATGGACAGTCCCATGCAGAACTTTGAATGTATTGTCCAAGGCAAAAGTGCTCTGAATGGTTTTTCTAAGTAAACATTCGTAGGAAATGCATAAAACATCAAAGCAAAAAGTTGTTGTAAAAATCCTCGATTTCATTTTAAAATATACAGTAGTATCGGTTTATTAGAAGAAGTTTCTTATTTCTAACTGTCATCATAGCCACAGTGGAGCATGGCTACTCAACATTACATATACATTCCCTTGTTTTCAATGAGTATCATGTAATGCTACATATCCTCTGTGGTGGCGCCACAGGAATATTGAACAGTTGCTGCTGGATTAGGCCTCATGTACACGACTGTACGGGTTTTTACTGTCCGCAAATACGGATCCGTAAGTCATTCGCATATCTGGCACGCTGTCCGCAAATACGTATACGTAGTCCATCTGTATTTACGGATCCGCAAAAAAAAAGGAGGCTACAAATGATGCCATCGACATGTGCCAACCCCTTAAAAAGTTCTATATGGTGAATCCCCTGTCATCGCATAGCAACGCTTCAGCAATTATGGACGGCTACGAATGGACATCTGAAGCGCACATAGACTTCTCTGGGCGAGTTCGTGCCGCCATTGCGGACAGCAGTAGGACATGTTCTATATTTTGCTGTTAATTTTTAAGGCCCGGACACACATCCGTAAATATACGGAAAGGTGTCCATGGCCTATAGAAATTAATGGGTCCGCAAATTCACCCGTAATTACGGATGAAAACTACGGTCTTGTGCATGTGGACTTACTCTGCAGATTAGATCGGTTCCCAGCAGCGGGACACCCTGTGATCAGCTTATTATACAGTAGATTGTCCACAATGGAAAACTCCTTTCCGATACAACAATTTCAATAAATTGTTTGTGTGCAACTTTGAACTAAATCTTTTTCATCATCTTTTACATTTCTGTAAATTTCAATAAACAAAAGTGTAAAAAAAAATGATTGTAATCATCTGTCTCAGAACGCCTTTACTCAATCTTTAAATGCATAACTTTATTGTCTGAGGGATTATGAAAAGGCACAAAAATGTACAGAGCGCAGTTTACAGTGTAGAAAGTAGAGAAAGAATAGTGCGGCGAGAGTGGGAACGGTATGTGCCCCTCAGCAATTTAGGCCTTTTCAAGTCTCAGTTGTGCAATTATTCTTACATCTCTGCCTTAGTATGCATCCCCAGTTTTATAGCTCTGGTTTATAATGTACATGTGATACTGTTCCTTTCATGATTTCTGGCTAAACCATGCTTAGTTTCGAAAGAACTTATGAGATAAAGATGTAGCACAAGTCACAGTTTCCCTTAATCTTATAAAAGTCATTGTGAAACAATTCCTAAATCTTTGACCTAAAGAAAAAGGCAGGGGGCATATGTTGTAGTTGCTGCATCCAAAAGTATAATGAACACAGCATTAGGAGCTCTGTCTAATACACATGACATCAATTCTTCAGTTTGGTTCAGTTATCGCTCAATTTATAGAAAGGAAACACTTTGAATGTAAGCCAAATGAGTGCCAAGTTTGCATAGGGGGAAGTAAATGGCCTTCACTGTACAATTACTTCACAATCATGAAATGGGAGAATTGGATGTTTTAGATAAATGATAATGTAAAGCATGTTTCAGATGTAGACATGGGGCTGTGTTTACCGAATGCCTGAGCCCTGACAGTCCCTGACTGTATATACAATCATATAGAAGATAGAGTATCACACACAGCTAGCCCTAGCACAAGTAAACACAGTCATTCAAACAAAGTGCCTGGAAACCTTTTTAATAAACAAAAATTATAGATATGGAGATTGTCGAATGAATATTAGCTCTAGACAATGTCCGAAAAGCCAACTGAAACAAAATGTCATAGGAGGATTAGTTTAGAATGTAGTCGCTTGCGCGTTGACCATGAAGATATATCACTCATGTGACTTTTTGACATTATATGATCAAGCAGCATCAACTCAACCACAAAAAAGTAATATAGAATCTCTTAAATAAGGGTGTAAAGCAGTAAGAATGAACTCTATCACTGGGGTAAAGCTGACATGGAAAAGAAGGGTATGATTCCATGAGTCATTTTTTTGTGGCGTTTTTAAGGTAAAAACACATTATTTTTGTCCAATCTGCAGTTTTTTTTTACTACGTTTGAGGCAGTAACTGCCACAAAAAAACGGTTCATGTAAACTTTTCCTATAGAAATTTTAGCTGACAGTAGACTTAATTGTAGCAACCAATGTCAGGCAGCTGCTGCCAAGGCGAATAAGATTATGGGGTTCATAAAAATGGGCATAGAGTCACATGGTGAAAACATAGTTCTACCACTTTATATATCACTCGCCAGACCGCACATGGCACCAGTGCACAAGAAAGACATAGTAGAGCTTGAGCGGGTTCAAAGGTAGGCAACTTAAGTATAAATGGAATGGGTAGACTACTGTACCCAGAAAAATCAATACATGTTTTTTTTTTTTACGTTTAGAAAAAAGACGGCTGACGGGGGTGACCTAATAACTGTATATAAATATATCAAAGGTCAATACAGAGATCTCTCTCATGATTTATTTATACCCAGGACTGTAATTATAACAAGAACACATCCTCTATGTCTAGAGGAAAGAAAGTTTCTACACAAACAGAGAAGGGGATTCTTTACTGTAAGGGTATGTTCACACGCAGTGTTTTCAGGCGTAATTCTTACGCCTCGAATTACGCCTGAAAAAACGGCTCCATTACGCCTACAAACATCTGCCCATTTCTTGCAATGGGATTTACGATGTTCTGTTCCCACGAGCCTTTATTTTACATGTCGCTGTCAAAATACGGCGTGTAAAATGACGGCTCGTCAAAAGAAGTGCAGGACACTTCTTGGGACGGTTGTGGAGGCATTTTTGCTACAAAAGCGGCTGAAAAATCAGGAGCTGTTTTCAGGTGAAAACAGCTCCATAATTTCAGACGTATTTTGCTACTGCGTGTGAACATACCCTAAGAGCAGTGAGACTATAGAACTCTCTGGCTTAGGAAGCTGATATAGTGAATTCACTAAAAGAGTTCTACAGTGGCCTGGATGCCTTTCTTGAATGTAAGGGTATGTGCACATGAGAAGTGGCTTTTACATCTGAAATTACAGACTGTTTTCAGGAGAAAACAGCTCCGTTGTTTCAGACGTAAATGCTCCTCCTCGCATTTTGCGAGGCGTCATTGACGCCCGTAATCTTGAGCTGTTCTTCATTGAATTCAATGAAAAACGACTCAAATTAAGTTTCAAAGAAGTGTCCTGCACTTCTTTGACGAGGCAGTCATTTTACGCGTCGTCGTTTGACAGCTGTCAAACTACGACGCGTAAATGACAGGTCGTCGGCACAGTACGTCGGCAAACCCATTCAAATGAATGGGCAGATGTTTGCCGACGTATTGGAGCCGTATTTTCAGACGTAAAACGAGGCATAATACGCCTAGTTTACGTCTGAAAATAGGTCGTGTGAACCCATCCTAATAGTATTGCAGGTAATGTTTACTAGATTATTGTACATGGGTTGATGATTCAGGGATTTTTTCTGATTGCCAAATTGGAGTCAGCAATGCATTGTTCCCTAAGAAGAGAAAATTGGCTTTTGCCTCTTAGGGGTTCTACCTTCTTGATGATCAATCTGTGTGAGGGCTGAGTGGAAAAGTCTGTGAAAAAGTTGCTAAAATGTGGTTTAGGTAAACTGGCAGAGACAGCTGAGCCCACACCATACACGGCAAGGGGGTTTTATACAACTGACATCAACCTAAGGGGAACTAAAAAAAAAAGTTAAACAAAAATTGTATCACATTTTTAAAAATATATATAAAAAAGTGAAGCTTAAAAAAAAACCCCAAAACTTTTCCTATTTTTTACAATAAAAAAATGAACACAATTGTCAGAATTGCTATTGTTTGGTCTCCAAGAAAATGGAATAAAAGTGATTAAATGTCATATGAAACCCAAAAGAGTGCCAATAAAAACTACAGCTCAAACCACAAAAAAATATAGCTCCATCGACAGAAAAATTAAGTTATGGATCTTAGAATATGGCAATACAAAACAATCACACATTTTTGTGGAGGATGCGCGCAACACTATGAGAGCAGCAGAACATGAATGCAAATCAGAAAGTAGAGAACTGTGTGTTTACTGCTAAGCTTACTGCATTCAAAATGGCCATGATGTCTGGCTGTCTAGACGTAAAGAGTGGAGGTACCATTGCTAAGGGCAACCAAATCGTGCCATGTTTGGGTTGTCTAAGTCTGGACAAGTGCACTAAAAGCTGTGCAGTTTCCAAGAGTCCCAGTCTGCAGAGAAAGAGTTGGGAATTAACACTGGGTGAAATCCCATTCAGGATTAGTCTGGATCCGAACCAGGAAAACAATTTTGCTATGAATACTAATGTATGTTAATAATAATCATAAAAGTTGTGACTAAATTATGAGACTGACTTTGGAACAGTGGAACATGAATTTATTAAATTTATTTATGTCTGTTACCTGTGTAGCACTAACATATTCCACAGTGCTGTACAGAAGTTGTCCTCTGTGGGGTTAAAAATCTATTATCCGTATGTTTTTGGAGCGTGCGCGGAAACCGCAGTACAAAGAGGAAACCCACGCAAGCATGGGAGAACATACAAACTCCAAACAGACGTTGTCCTTGGTCTGATTTGAAACCAGGAACCTAATTCTACAAGACAAGAGTGTTAACCGATGAGCCACCATGCTGTGCCCATTCTCTACAATGACCATGATGAAGAGGTGCTGCTAGGCCAAGATTCTTTTTGGAATTGTTGAGGCAAAAAAAAAAGTCAGAAAATGGTGTTAATCTTCCAAAGAAGGACAAGATGCCTCAGAGACTGTTTCTGGTGCTAAAAATGTCTTTAACCCCTTCCCTCTTTGGCCACTTTTGACCTTCCTGACAGAGCCTCATTTTTCAAATCTGACATTTTCACTTTATGTGGTAATAACTTTGTAATGCTTTTACCTATGCAAGAGATTCTGAGATTCTTTTCTTGTGACACATTGGACTTTATGTTAATGATAAAATTAGCTCGATATATTCAGTATTTATTTGTGAAAAACACCAAAATTGAGCAAAAAAATGCAAAAATTAGCATTTTCCTAAATTTTAATGTATCTGCTTGTAAGTTAGGCAGTTATACCACACAAAATAGTTGCTAATTAACATCCCCCATATGTCTACTTTAGATTGGCATCATTTTTTGAACATCCTTTTATTTTTCTAGGACGTTACAAGGCTTAGAACTTAAAGAGGCTCTGTCACCAGTTTATAAGTGCGCTATCTCCACCTAATCTGATAGGTGCTGTAATGTAGATAACAACAGGTTTTTTTAGTTTTTTCTTAAAACGTTTATTTTTGAGTGAGTTATGGTGATTTTTATGCTAATTTGCTAAATGACCAACTGGGCGTTTTTTTTAAAAACTTTTGACGAAGTGGGTAAAGAGAAGTCAGCATCATATACTTCTCTTTACAATGCCCACTTGGCCAAAAGTTAAAAAAAACGCCCAGTTGGGCATTTAGAACAAATTAGCATAAAACTAAAAATCATCATAACACAGTCAAAAATAAACGTTTTTTAAAAAACATGTTATCTACATTACAGTGCCTATCATATTAGGTAGGAGATAGGGCATTTATAAACTGGTGACAGAGCCTCTGTAAGCAGCAATTTCTCACATTTTCATGAAAATTTCAAAAGGCAATTTCATTTTTACAGGGGCCAGTTCAGTTGTGAAGTGGCTTTGAGGGCCTTATATATTAGAAACCCCCAATAAGTCATCCCATTTTAAAAACTTCACCCCTCAAAGTATTCAAAACAGCATTTAAAAATATTCTTAACCCTTTAGACGTTTCACAGGAATTGAAGCAAAGTAGAGGTAAAATGTAAAAATTTTATTTTTTTTAGAAGAAATTAATATTTAATCCATTTTCTCTGTAACACAGAAGGTTTTACCAGAGAAACACAATTTAATATATATTGCCCATTTTCTGCAGTTTTAGGAAATATCCCACATTTATCCCTAGTGTGGTAATGGACTGAAACACAGGCCTCAGGAGCCATGGAGCAACTAGAGGATTTTGAGCCTCCTTTTTATTAGGATATCTTTTAGGCACCATGTCAGGTTTGAAGAGCTCTTGCAGTGCCAAAACAGTGGAAACCCCCCCACAAGTGACTCCATTTTGGAAACTACACCCCTTGAGGAAATTATCTAGGTGTATAGTGAGCTTTTTGACACCACAGTGTTTTTGCAGAAATTATTGGTAGTAGGCCGTGAAAATGAAAATTTACATTTCTTCAAAGAATATGTCGGTTTAACAAATTGTTTTCTCATTTCCACAAGGACTAAAGGAGAAAAAGCACCAAAACATTTGTGAAGCAGATTCTCCCGAGTAAAACAATACCCCAAATGTGGTCATAAACGGCTGTTTGGACACACAGCAGGGCTTAGAAGGGAAAGAGCGCCATATGGCTTTTGGAGCTCAAATTTAGCAAGAATGGTTTGCGGAGGCCATGTCGCATTTGCAGAGCCCCTGAGGGACCAAAACAGTGAAAATGCCAAAAAAGTGACTCCATTTAGGAAACTTCACCCCTTGAGGAATTAATCTAGGGGTGTAGTGAGCATTTTGACCCCACAGGTGTTTCATAGATTTTATTAGAATTGGGCAGTAAAAATAAAGAAATCCCTTTTCTTCAATAAGACATAGGTTTAGGTCAAATTTTTTTATTTTCTCAACAAATAAAGGGAAAAAGAACCCCAACATTTGTAAAGCAATTTCTCTCAAGTGCAGCAATACCCCATTTGTGGGCATAAACTGCTGTTTGGGCACACAGTAGGGCTCAGAAGGGAAGGAGCGTCATTTGGCTTTTGGAGTACAGATTTTGCTGGATTGATTTCTGGTCGCTATGTCACATTTGCAAAGCCCCTGTGGGATCAAAACAGTGGAAACCCCCAAGAAGTGACCCTATTTTGGAAACTACACCCCTCAAGGTATTCACCTAGGGGCATAGTGAGCATGTTAACCCCGCAGGCGTTTTGCAGAAATTAGTGTGCGCTCGATGTTGCAGAGTGAAAATGGGATTTTTTTCCCATAGATATGTTAATATGTGGTGCCCAGCTTGTGCCACCATAACAAGACAGCTCACTATTTATTATGCGGTGTTTCCCAGTTTTAGAAACACCCTACATGTGGCCCTAATCTTTTGCCTGGACATTCGACCAGTCTCAGGAGTGAAAGAGTACCATGTATTAATGTGGTCTAAGTTGGTGATTTACAAAGTATTGGTTCGCAATTGCAGGATTCTGATGTCAAATAATAAAAGAAACCCCTGAGAAGTGACCTCATTTTAGAAACTACGCCCCTCAAGGCATTTATTAAGGGGTGTAGTGAGCATTTTAACCACACAGGTAATTTCCGCAAATGATTGCACTGCGGATGGTGCAAAGTAAAAATGAACATTTTTCCCCAGATATGCCATTTCAGTGGCAAATATGTCGTGCCCAGCTTGTGCCACTGGAGACACACACCCCATAAATTGTTCAAAGGGTTCTCCCAGGTATGGCGATGCCATATATGTGGAAGTAAACTGCTGTTTTGGCACACTGTAGATTTGTTTGGAGTTTTACGAGTATTTCAGTTTATAATGTGGGGGTACATGTAAGCTGGGCAGAGTACATCAGGGGCATAGTAATGTGGTATAATAATGGGGTAAAATAATCCATAGATGTGTGTTACACTGTGAAGCAATCCTTTATGTTTATGCATAGGCCGGTGTCGCACTGATAAATGGTGTCCTTTCTTAACCCCCTTTTGGTCCACACTCGGCAACTTTGCAGCTTGGGGAATTTTGCTGGGAAAATGTTGTCCTAGTATAATACGGGCGCCCTCTTTTCGAGCAGATATGTTTGAGTCCTACCCTTCCCGGTTCCCTAGATTTAGGGCCCTGATAAATCGCCTCTTGAAACAGAAGAAATGTTCCCCTCGGGCCTGCACAACTGCATATTTTTCTTTCCTGACTGATTGAAGCCTTAACTATTTTTACATTTTCATGGACGTAGTGGTAGGAGGGCTGTTTTTTTTTTTGGGATGCGCTGTAGTTATTGTTGGTACCATTTTGGAGTACATGGGACTTTTTGATACATTTTTATCCTATTTTTTTGGGAGCAAGGTGACCAGCTCGCAATTCTGGCATAGTTTTTTAGTTCTTTTTATACATTCACCACACATTATAAATTACATGTTAACTTTATTCTGTGGGTCTGTACGATTCCGGCGATACCAAATTTATAGCACTTTTTTATGTTTTACAACTTTTTGCACAATAAAATTACTTTTGTAAAAAGAATATATTTTTTCTGTCACCATGTTTTAAGAGCCATAACAGTTACATTTATTCGTCGACCGAGCTGTATGAGGGCTTGTTTTTTGCGAGATGAGCTGTAGCGTTTATAGTTACCATTTTTGGATGCATGCGACTTTTTGATCACTTTTTATTCCAATTTGTGTAGAGCAAAGTTACCAAAAAACTGAAATTCTGACATTGTTTTTTACATTTTGTTATACGCCGTTCATCGCTTGGAGTAAATAACATAATATTTTTATAGTTCAGGCCGTTACGGATGCAGCGATACCAAATATTTATGGTTTATTTTTTATTTTTTTTTAATAATAAAGGACTTGATAAGGGAAAGAGGGCGATTGTGTTTTATTTTATTACTTGAAACTTTTATTATATTTTTTACAACTTTTTTTCACTTTTCTTTAGTCCCACTACTAGGGGACTTGAAGGTCCAGCTGTCAGATTTTTTTTATAATACATTGCACTACCTATGTAGTGCAATGTATTAGATCTGTCAGTCATTCACTGACAGCAAGCTGATTAGGCTTCGCCTCCCGGCTGGGCCTAATCGGCTTCCGTAATGGCAAAGCAGGCATAGCATGGCAGGGCTGCCAATCTGCTGCCAACCTCTAAGATGCAGCGATCGCTGGATCTAAGGTGTTAATGGCAGGGATCGGAGCTTGCTCCGGTTCCTGCCATTACAGGAGGATGTCAGCTGTAACGTATAGCTGACAACCACCGCTGATGACGCCGTCTCACCTACTGAGCGGGCGCCATCTTGCTGGCGGCTACGGAGGACTTTTAGGCTCCGCCTCCGGTCGGGGCCTGAAAGTTTTCCATACTAGGCATACCGGAGGCCAGTGTTAGGCCTCCGGTTGCCTTTGCAGCCACCGGCTCCCCGGCAATTTCATTGCTGGGGTGCCGATGAGCTGCAAACCCCTTAAATGCAGCGATCGCTTTTGACCGCTGCATTTAAGGGGTTAATGGTGGAGATCGGAGCAATCTTGAGTCCCTGCCATTACCCCAGGGTGTTAGCTGTAACATACAGCCGACACTCGGGGATGGTGGCACCGACTCAGCTTCTGAGCTGGTGTCCACCATTTGTCATATGGATACGGCAAAATGCGGGAAGCACTAGCTTTCCATGACGTATCCATACGACAAATGTTAGGAAGGGGCTAAGAGAGAAAATGCTCGTCCGAGCACTAAATAAACAAAATCTTTTATCTATACCAGATACCTTCCTACCAGGCACTGGAAACGCAGTAACACAGTTATTACTTACATAGAGCAATTTACCAAGATTTACTCAGTCCTTCCTCCTTTTTTTTTATGCCTGCTGCAGGTGGAGCCACCTGATTGTTGCTAAGGCTCCAGCACACTAGATTAACTACGGATTGGGGAACCCGACCAACTCTTCCCTAATCCAACTATCCAGTTATTAGATAAGTTCAGTTATGGAAACCGGTTTCCATCTCACTTAATCCAACATTCCCTGGAGCCTATGTATGTAAGAGTTTTCTAGGGGGAATATATATCTTCCCTCCGGGACTTGTCCCGTCACCATCTCACAATGGGAACACGACTAAATATTAAAACATTGATGTAAAATGAGAAATAAATATCAGTCAGGTTGGTAATATGTCCACCATCATTTAACATCTAAACATGAGATGCTTGAAGAATTTGCAAAAGTGTACTGATCCTTCGAATTATCCTTTCCCTGTTTATCCTGGGAACCCTAGAATTAAGGTGTATTTTCAAGCAACAGCACAAAATCTGTATGGGAACATTACAAAAAAGAAATCCAATTTCCCATTAGTGGCAGTGCAAGTATGATACTTTACTACTGAAAACACTGGTCTCGAGTGCTAAATAGTTTGCAAAACACATTACGCAAAGATGTGTAACAAAGATCATTTTTGTTTATGGGAATTATTGAGAAGAGGTGAGGGTCACCCTTGAGTTATTTATGATCCTATGTGGCAAACATAATACAAAATCAATAAATTAACCTGATGTACCATCAATTTATTGGATCAGTGGCCTTTTGAGTTGAGTTTAACATAAAAATCATATGGTAGAAAAAAAATACCACCTGCTCAATAGGATATTGCAATTTCCTATTCGATGTAACCTTTGAACTATGCTATTTCATTGTATAACTGATATATGGCAACTTACTTATTAACATCTGCCTGCCACCTTTCACAAAGGAGACATAATTAACCTAATTTCATGAGGAAGTAAAAACATTTTATAAAGTAGTGTCATTGTCATAAACTTATATTCTCCTTGGCTGAACAGACTGTATGAAGCCTAATCACAAATACTTACCATGTACTGCAGGGTTATATGCAGTGGCGTAACTACCGCTGTAGCAGACGTAGGGCATGCTACGGCGCCTGAGGCGGCCTGTGCCCCCTTGCTGACACGCCCCCCATATGCCCGGTGGCGCCTTTAGCAGCTGTTATGGCTGCTACAGCGGTAGCAACACTACTACGGGACCCGCGCCGCCGAGCCTCTAACATTTATGGGCCAGGCGGCACGGGCACTCTCATGCCTGGTGGCGTCGCTAGCACCAGTGGGAGCCCCAGTGCTAGCAAAAAAGAGGGGGCTCTTGCAGTAATTGTACATACATCTATAGCGCACAGGCACAAATACATGCATTAGCGCTGAGTAGCGGGGCATGCCCGACCATTCAGCGCCTTACAATGATGCTGATTGGCGGAGCAAAATTACTTGCCCTGCCAATCAGCGCCTTTCAATGATGTGCCGCTTGCGTCGTTCAGCTCCAGCGGACCTGCTCTAAAGAAATCAGATCTGCATTTCCACCAGACGTCGCGGGAACGGGATCAGAGTGAGTATGTAAAATATTTATTTTTTTCTACTAAAACTGTGAGAGGCATTATCTACAGTGGGGGCTCTATCTACAGGGGGGGGGGTCTATATGTGGGGATGTGGAGCACTATATACAGGTGGTGTTATATGTAGGGCACTATCTACAGAGGTAGGCTATTTGTAGGGCACTATCAATAGGGGTGGGCTATATGTGGCACACTATATACAGGGGTGGGTTACCTATGGGGCACTATCTATAGGGGGCTATATGTAGGGCACTGTCTACAGGGGTGGGCTATATATGGGCAGTGGCGGATTAAGTAGACCATGGGCCCTGGGCTGTTACCCCCTTCCTCACCGCCGCCCTGCCGTAACTATTTTTAACACTACTTTTTTGGGCAAGCATTAACAGTGTTACGATTTCCCTTGTCACAGGGCTGTGTCCCTACATACTGAGAGTATCACACTGTGCAGGGACACAACCTCCTGACAAGGGGAATTTTCTATCAGTCCTGGACTGCAGAAAGACTTTTTGTGAAATACAAGGATTCCTATAATAAACATGTCAGGAGAGGTGACAGATTCTCTATAAATCTAGTGACTCACAAGTGACGACGTCTCAGATTCTAGTAGTTTTTTTCCTCTTTTCTTCTCCATCCGGTCCAGCGCTCATGACGACTTCTCCCGGCCATGACTCATTTCTGCAGAATTTGCCACTCAGACGTCTCCTCACTTTTCAAACATTTCCACACCTATAAACGAAAATAAAGTTATCATGGTGCCACATACTGTGCCCCTAAATATAATAGCACCACACACTGCGTGCCTGAATATAATAATACCACACACTGTAAAACACCACCACATACACACATAGCTCCCTGTACATAGTGCCACACACATCCCCTGTAGATATTACACACCCCCATAGATATCGCCATACACAGCCCCCTCTATATATCACACATCCCCCCATAGAGAGCGTTACACACAGCCCCATATAGATAGTGCCATACAGCCCCCTGTAGAGAGCGCCACACAGCCCTC
Source organism: Rhinoderma darwinii (assembly GCF_050947455.1). Classification (NCBI taxonomy): domain Eukaryota; kingdom Metazoa; phylum Chordata; class Amphibia; order Anura; family Rhinodermatidae; genus Rhinoderma; species Rhinoderma darwinii. The sequence goes on along the minus strand of NC_134687.1, from coordinate 173,159,780 downwards.
CCCCTCTTGTAAATAGCACCAAAAAGCCCCCCTATAAAGAGCGCCACACACATACCACTGTGGATAGAACTACACAGCCCCCCCTTGTATATAGTGGCACACAGCGCTCCCCCTTGTATATAGTGCCACACAGCGCTCCCCCTTGTATATAGTGCCACACAGCGCTCCCCCTTGTATATAGTGCCACAAGGTTATGTACACATTTAAAAACTTTATATCATAATTTTATTTATATATATATAAGGTATATATGTAGGCTTAGTCCCAGTTCTGGGTGTATGTGCAGCGTAGGTTCCCACCTTACAGAGGTCGCCTTGTCGTGGCAGGTGGGCTAACACTTTTTGATCAAAATGTGCACTAAGAACCTCCCTATTTGTAAGTAGATTTAGCTTTAGTGCATATTTATTTATATTTAGTGGTTTAGGTGGCATTAGTGTCGCAGGGTGCTGTCGCCAGTTTTTGTCTGCTGTATATCTGCAGTCATAGGTGTTCTTGCACCTGCATACATTTTGTATCATTTAGTTGGAATGTGCTGTTCAAATTTTTGTTGTGTTTATGGTATCCATATATGTGGGGTTAGTGACTGCCTCCACTTGTTGTTCTTGCACTCCTCCCATTCTGCCCTGGGTGATTTTAATCAGTTCAATGCTGGATCCTACCATCCCCAGGTATATATGTAGGCTTAGTCCCAGTTCTGGGTGTATGTGCAGCGTAGGTTCCCACCTTACAGAGGTCGCCTTGTCGTGGCAGGTGGGCTAACACTTTTTGATCAAAATGTGCACTAAGAACCTCCCTATTTGTAAGTAGATTTAGCTTTAGTGCATATTTATTTATATTTAGTGGTTTAGGTGGCATTAGTGTCGCAGGGTGCTGCCGCCATTTTTTGTCTGCTGTATATCTGCAGTCATAGGTGTTCTTGCACCTGCATACATTTTGTATCATTTAGTTGGAATGTGCTGTTCAAATTTTTGTTGTGTTTATGGTATCCATATATGTGGGGTTAGTGACTGCCTCCACTTGTTGTTCTTGCACTCCTCCCATTCTGCCCTGGGTGATTTTAATCAGTTCAATGCTGGATCCTACCATCCCCAGGTATATATGTAGGCTTAGTCCCAGTTCTGGGTGTATGTGCAGCGTAGGTTCCCACCTTACAGAGGTCGCCTTGTCGTGGCAGGTGGGCTAACACTTTTTGATCAAAATGTGCACTAAGAACCTCCCTATTTGTAAGTAGATTTAGCTTTAGTGCATATTTATTTATATTTAGTGGTTTAGGTGGCATTAGTGTCGCAGGGTGCTGTCGCCATTTTTTGTCTGCTATATATATATATATATATATATATATATATATATATATATATATATATATATATATATTAGTATGTGTAAGATTGATTGATTTTATTAAAAAATATTTTTACTTTTTGAGATACAGCTGCTTTGTATCCTGTATCCGTCAGGTCAGCAGGACTGACAGGATCAGTGACACGCAGGATCCACCTCAAATCTATCACATCTAAGATTATAATTTAGCGCAGGGCCCGTTTCACTGATCCCGTCAGTCCTGCTGACCTGACGGATACAGGCTACAAAGCAGCTGTATCTCAAAAAGTGAAAATATTTTTTAATAAAACATAATTACAAAGTTGCACCAAACACATTTTTATAAAAAATAAATAAAAACGACGTGATTTTTGCGACGTTTTTTCCGTAGACAATGCAGGTTTCTTTTTTTATCGTTTTTATACACACCTTTTTTGCTATTTTAGAATTTTTATTCATAAAGTTTGAAAATAATAGTAAAAAAATAAGCTTTTTTACGTTTCAGCTATTTTTTTTGGTAATAACATAGTTTTACCCTAAAATAGACCTTTTATTTGTAATCGTCATTGTTTACCGTAAATTTTAATATATTACATGTCTATATTAGGGTAATTGGGTCAGCGCTAGCGTTACAACAATGATTGGCGGGGGGGGGGGGAACGTTTTTTTTTGGGGTGGGTATTTTATGTGTATTTATTATTTAATTTTTTTTTGCACTTTACTTTATTATTTTTTTATTACTATGGTCTGTCCCCCAAAGGTCAAAAAAGACCTTTGGGGAACTTTATATATATTTTTTCTTTCTTTTACACCATGTTTTTCCACTGTAACTGGAGCTGCATAGCAGCCCCAGTTACAGGGGAAATCAGCCCTCTCATAATGACGATTGTCACTAATAGGGCTGTGCTGGGTCTTGTAAGACCCAGCAGCAGTCTGCCACTAACGGCACCCGGCGATCATGTGACCAGTCCGGGAGCGCCGCTGCTGCTGTCTCTATTCCTATACACAGCGTTCATTGAACGCTGTGTAAGAAGACATCGGAGAAGACAGAAGCCGCGAAAGCTGCTTCTGTCTTCTCCTCAGGGTCCCCGGCAGTCACTGACAGCCGGAGACCCGACATTCAGCTGCCCGATCGCGCGGGCAGCAAGTTAAAACCCGAGCCGTAGAAAGTCTATGGCTCGGGTTTTAAGGACCCGTCCCTGACCGCTGGCCGTAAAAATACAGCCAGCGGTCGGGAACCAGTTGGGAAGGAGGATAACTAACCTCAGCGCCGGTGACCGCCCGTCCGGCTCTTCTCTTGCAGCTTTGGAGTAACAGAACAGCCGTCCGTCGCTGTTCTGTTACTCAATGGCGGCGCCCGCACTTGTCAGGGAGGCGTGTCCTAGCCCTTTCTCGGCCAATTCCCTGCTCCTCCCCTCCTCATCTTCGGCAGTTAGATAGCTAGCGCGCTGAATAGGTACCTTTGTAAGATGATGTGCGGTTCGGGCTGCCATGGGCCCCCTGGGAGCCTCGGGCCCCGGGCGGCCAGCCGAATTGCCCATATGATAATCCGCCACTGTATATGGGACACTATATACAGGGGGAGCTTTATGTGAGGCACTATCTGCAGAGGTGGGCTATATGTGGAGCACTATTTTAAGGGAAAGCTATTTGTAGGGTACTATCTACAGGGGTGGGCTTTATGTGGGATGCTATATACAGGGGTGGGTTACCTGTGGGGCACTATCTACAGGGGGCTATATGTAGGGCACTGTCTACAGGGGTGGGCTATATGTGAGGCACTATCTACAGAGGTGGGCTATATGTGGAGCACTATCTATAGGGGAAGCTTTATGTAGGGCAGCACGGTGGCTCAGTGGTTAGCACTATTACCTGGCAGCTCTGGAGACCATATGTGGGCACTATCTACAGAGGGCTGTATGTGGGGCACTAGCTACAGGGGCTTCTATGTAGGGCACTAGCTACAGGGGCTCTATGGGGGTCACTATCTACAGGGGGCTATGGGGGCACTATCTACACGGGGCACTGTGTGTTTGTGGGACACAGTGTATGGTACTATTATAATCAGGGACACAGTGTATGACGCTATTACAGGAAAACTGCAGAAATGGGTCGTGGTCGGGAGAAATCCATCATAGAGTTTTGGACCGGATTGAGAAGAAAAGAGAAAAAGAACTAGAATCTGAGACGTCACCAGTGATTAAATTAATGTAAATCATTATTCTGCCTCTAATTAGTAATGTAGTCACTGTATGATCTGCAGCGACACAAAATTAATCTTCTTTTTTACACTTAGGTTTTTACTTGTAAAAGTAGTAAAATATAGAAAAAACTATATATATTTGGTATTGCCATAATTGTATTGACCCACAGAATAAAGTTAACATGTTATTTTAATTGCACAGTGAATTCCGTAAAAACGGCGCTCAAAAAACCATGGAGGAATTGCTGTTTTTTTTCATTTTCTACCCCACAAATAATATTTTTCCCCTTTTCCTAGTACATTATCTGGCAAAATAAATGGTGCTACGAAAAACTACAACTCGTCCTGCAAAAATCAAGTCCTCATAGTACTATATCAACGGAAAAATAAAGACGTTTTGGCTTTTGGAAGGTGGGGAGGAAAAAACTAAAATGAAAATCTGAAAAAGGGCTGCGTCGGGAAGGGGTTAAAGAATGCCACAAACAATCTCCAGATGGACTATCGTTCATGGCTATTTATCAGCTTCCCAGGGGTAACAGGGGTGGCAGCCGTGACCGGGTGCTACTCCAAAAAGAGACTATGTGGATTTATAATCTCAAAACTCTAAATCCCCTGGGTTTGAACAACGAACTTAAATTTCATATGTTTCTATGATGCGGTATGTGTCCCGGGACTCTGTTCTCATGACTGTATCCAGTGTACGGCCTGACTCCCGGGAACCTGTCCGCATCCTCCGTGACCTTATTATTCATAATTTTTTTACTTTCTCGCTCTCCTTTTTTTCTTTTCTTTTTGTTTTGTCGAGTTATATAATCTGGCGATGAGTATATGATTTGATATGTGCCATTGGATAATAATCTCTGTTGTTTTTTGCCTCTATTCATGTTCATGTGATCGATTGCAATTCTTTGATTCAACAAGGCTTATGGGCTTTATATATTGATACTATTTTATACGTGCATTAAGAGGTTATATTCACCTTATATCTACAGCTGACACTAATTCCAATCCTTGTGTGGCATATATTTATTGATTGACTCTTTACCTAACGGGTTTATTCTTAGCTCACACTTATATATGTCTTATTAAATTTCAAGCTACCAGATACTGCAAATTATATGCTACATCATTTGTGTATTGTCTATGTCATTATATATGAATGGTAGAGATAATTTATGTGAGCTAATTATCAGTAACCCGGCCGGGCTTGTGACATCTATTTGTGTTTGTTCATTTAATGTGTTTGTGTTGTGTTTATTTTGTCATTTTGACACAGTTTTGCACTTAGTGCCATCTCTGTCATTTAATTAATTGTTTAATAAATTTTGATACTTTTATAAACATGCTGAGCCGAGTGCCTACTTACCAGTGGTAATCCCTGCTTATTCCTTATTTCTCCACCCATTTCCCGTTCCCTCCTCCAATTTTTTGAATATCACTCTCATTCACTGGTCGGCACCGTACGATTTGTACTGAGCTCTAGCATTTGGATATGATCTGGTTCTCATATTTACTTTGGGGTTTACATATAGCCTGTACTGTATTATTAATCTCTGTGTTATCTTTTGTATAGTATTTGTAAAAATTATTCCAACCTGGCCAAGGTCTCTAGAGGTTTCATAGATTAAAGGACAGCAGAAGACTGCAAGCACATCATGTGTCTTTCATCTTTCATGGATGAACTCCACTGGGAGGAAATCCAAGAAGTTTAATAATAATAAACACGAGTAGTAGAGATTCCTCAATGAGTCTTATTCAGTAGTTTCTATTAGCATAAATCCCAGATAGGAAATGATGTTAATATTTGACAACTTGAAGTCATCTCCTTAGGTACCACAAGAAACAGTTACATCAGCTTGTTCATAATTGTAACCATACGTTGTAAGGCTAATGGCTTCTTCAAATGAGTCAAATTATAGGTTTGTCAGATGATTCCTATAGTCATCTCAAGTTGCTTGTAATGAAAATTAGGACATTTAACAGTGGTATTTGTGAGTGATGTAGATACACTGGGAGTGAGCGACAGTATAGCAACAATGGAGCAGTTAAAGTTAGACCGCCTTTTAGAGGGAATGTATCACGGATTAAATATTTTTTTTTTAAGTAAGTTACTTATTTTTATTATATGTTTTATAGATTTTTGTGCAGTTTTTTTTCCCTCCACAAGGTGGGAAGTATTAAAAGTTAAATAATAATTTGACGTGTTTTCTTATGTTGGCCACCAGAGGGAGCACTTCCAAGAATTACAGCAAGGTGAATCAGGCAAAGCAACCTAACTTACAGCTGCTGTAAGTTTGGGAGGGAGACTCACCCCCTCCCTATTTTTGGCTACAAGGCTGGAAAAGGTGTCTTCAAATTGCTAAGCAGTGTCCAGGTGTATTTTTGAAGAGATTGTACAAATGGTAGCTGACAGAAGCTATAGAACACACCAGAAGGCTAAGAATAATGAAAGTCAAGTGGGAAGACTCTGTGGTGAATTACTTTTCCGTTTAAAAAAATGGATAGCACACTGAAGCATTTCACTGAAGTGTGCTTGAGGCCTAACTTTATTTTTTTTTGTTTAGCAGGTTCTGCTGGACCTATTGGAAAACATCATAGATTAGGTGGACTACTGCGATGATCTACGGTGTTTTTTTGTGTGTTTTTTTTAAAAATAAAATGGTTAGCGAGGATTGTATGGGGGAGTTTTTATTTCAATAAAAATATTTTCTTATGTCTGTATTTTCTTAATACTTTATTAGCGCCTTGATAATGGAAGTTGTCTGTTTGACAACGTCCATTACTAAGGGAGGGCTTAGTGTTAGCCAGTAAAAAGGCTAGCACTAATCCCCCATTATTACCCCGGTACTCACCGCCACCGGGGGTGCTGGGAAGAGCCGAGTACAATCCAGTACCCAACCATCTGTAGTGGTGGACAGGTACTGGGGCGGCCACATCCTGGTGTTATGGGGCTGGGCAGGGCCAAAATCCGTGGCCCTTCCCACCCTGGTAATGCTAGTCTGCTGCTGCTATGTTGTAGCTGGCTGGTTAGGAACAATGGGGGGGGGGGGGAGACCCCATGTCATTTAAAAAAAAAATGTTTCTATTGTGGCGCACGGGACCTAGAGATGCGCCAGAAATATTAATAGTTATTAATAATTCTGGCGCATCATGGAGCTCCACCCATAAACCTTTCCGAGACGCTCTGCGAACCCCCCCCCCCCCACACACCACAAGTTCCATCTCAACCCCACCCACACACGCGCGGCTCAACCCCACATGCACCCTGCACGCACCCCCAAACCCCCCCCACATACACCCTGCAAACCACCACACATCCCCCCACAGACACCCCCGCACATACCACCCCACAAGCACGCACCCCCAAAAGACCCCTGCACGCTTCCCCTGCATACACGCCTGCAAACCATCACACAACCCCTCCCCCCACAACACCTTACATGCACCCCCCGCAAGCCCCCCCTCACAGACAGACCCACACGCACCCCCCCACAAGCATCCCCCACACCGCCGCAAACGCCCACACAACCCGCCACAGACACCTTACCTGCTATGCTGCCGGGCTTCAAAAAGATGGCGCCGACTTTCCTCCTACGAACCAGTGTGAACTGCTCCTGTTACAGAGCATGCACAGTTCAGAGTTAGAACAGCAGAAGCTTAGGAGATAGGGACAGGAGCCGTTCCTATCTACTATGCCCTGTAGCTGCCGTATTGCATCTCTGCATATGTCGTGAAGAGGCACATACACAAAAGCAATAAAAAATAGCAGCCCTCATAAAAAAAGTGTTAATAAAAAAAAAATGATGTAAAAAAAATAAATAAATATTAAATATAATATTAAAATAAATAAAAACATAAAATAATAATAATTTTTTTTATGACACCTTTCCTTTAATACGCCAATCATATTGTGAAGCTCACAGGACTAAGATGCTGACGTAGATTTCCCCTATAATTTATGGCACTTTCCTGCATAAATTATTGTAAGTATGTAATGCCGTGAGTGTCTCTGTCCCTTCCACGAAGCCTCACCTATTTTTACTTAATGTGCCGTGAGCAGGGTAAATGCATCAAAAGAAGCATTTTTTGCGCAATTTTGATACTTTGGAAATCTCTGTACTCCAGAAAACTGCCATAGAACATTTCATAATTTCCCCCAAGTACTAATCATAAATAAATCTCTTATATTCTGGGTATACCTTTATAAAAATTTTCTTATATTGATATTTCTGTGTATTGTTACCTACCTCGACTTGATTCACTGGACTGCCGGGGGTCTCCATGATGACTGGCCTGCTCTGTTGACATCACACAAGCAGCAGGTTTATAAGGGAAGATCATCTGGTATAACTTACCTGTTCATAAGGTACTTTCAGTCTAGCTAGTTACTTGTATTGATGCTCACCCTAACCTTGGCATTAGCCTTGGCCTCGGTTTTGGCTCTGTCTTCCTCCTTCAGATTTGTCGCATGGTACTTTTCGTTCTACCTCCTAGTATGGACCCCTGGCATGTCTCCTGGTGTAATGTCCGTGGCTGCAGGCTGTCAGGGGGAGGTTGGAGCTGCCCCAGCCTCCTCCTCAGGAGACGCCAGCACTCGGGTCCACTCACCTCAGCCGGATCCTGTAGGGTGCGCTCGCACGCTCGTGCCCGCTCTTAAAGGGGCAGCGCACGCACCGGACCTCGTTGATGAACTTTGACCCGTGAGTACCCTGGACTATAAGAGGGGTCCAGCCCCTTAGTTCTATCCCTGAGTGTTGTTGTGTTCCCTAGTTTGTCTATGTGATGGCCTCCTAGTGTGTTTCCTGTTCCAGTCCCTGTACCTATACCTGTTTCCAGTTCCTGTTCCTAGCAATCCATACCTTCCTGGTCTAGTACTGTGCTGTACCAAAGTCGTGCTGCGCTACATCCACGTCTGACCTGCTTCACCTCGCCTGACGTCCGCCTGCTACCTAGTCCCTGCCGAGCCTGCCCTGCTGCTGTCTGAGCTGCCACAGGTACCTATAGATCTATAGACCCTCACCTGCTCCCTGTTGGCCAGCTGCCTTACCGCCAAGGCGGTACGGCCCAGTGGGTCCACAGACCATTCGTGACACCTGGTTAACTCGTTGTCTTCTCCTCTGGTTTATTGAACTTTCAGCTGCTTCTCCATTACCGACGTTTGGCTCTGTTCCTGACTATATTTCATCTATTCCTTACTGCGCACTTGCCGCCAATTGGTGACTACTCTGGGAGCTACGACCTGAGAATCCAACTGCAAAGTCTATACTCCCGAACGGAGGTTCTAGGGTGAGAATACTTTGACTCTGTACCTTGATTTAGCCAGCGCCAAACCAATTGTGGTATTAGGATCTATTTCCCTGGTAAAAACCATAAAATAATAATAAATATATTAAATATACATTATATAAACAATGCTGTCATTTTTCAATATGATGTATTTTTTTGGACTATAAGATAAATTTTTAGCATGTCAAAAGCATGGTTTTTATAGTCCAAATGCTAGGGAGAAGTAAAGCCATATGTCACAGCTGATAAGCATCAAAACACATAAAGCTGGCCATAGACATAAAGTTGTAGACAGACTTGCTCTGCTTCAATCATCATGAATGGAGCAGCCAGGTTGATCTCTCTGTCTAGCATTTATAAGAACGCCTCTGCTCTGTGTCGCTCATTACACTGGTTACCTGTTTCTTGTATAATTCAATTCAAAACTCTCCTACTAAAAAGCTCTTCATAGTGCTACACTGGCATACATCTTTGCTCTCATCTCCATCTACCGGCCCACTTGTACTCTTTGCTCTGCCAATGACTAATGACTTTTATCCTCCCTTATTACATCCTCTCAGCAGGACTTCTCCAGTGCTAAACCCACTACCACCGACCCTCAGATGTGCTCCTTACATTTGTAGTTCAAAGCGTGCCTTGAAAACTAATTTCATCAGGAGGTTTAGGTCACATAACCATAGTCCCTAGCTAGTATACAACCTGACCTGGTCACAGATACAGTATCTGTACTATACTCTGCTATGTCTTAAACTAGCTACCCTTGTCAAATCACTCTACACTTTTTATGATTATGGCTGGGTGACTGGCTTATGCTGTATTATTCATATTCTACTTGCGAACACAAGGGGCTTCTACCCTGGACAAAATTAGCATTATGTACTTATTGTGTGACTCCCACAATTACATTTAAATTGTCTTATTGGCTGAAGTTTCCTTATATCTCATTGTTTGTTCATTTGTTTTGTTCACATGTCATTTTTACTTTATTGTTTACGTGCCAATTGTAAAGCGCAGCTTATTATTATTATCTTTATTAAAGATTTGGCCACAATATGAACGAAAGAAGAAGCCGAGACGTTGAAACTTGAGTCAGCATAGCCACGAGGCTCATTTTGGTAGACTATATGCTTGTATATGATTTAATTATTATACACTGGAGGCAGACTAAGAACCAATCAACTTCTTTACGAAACAGCAGCGTATAAATTTCAGCAAAGCTAGCAAAAACCGAGGTGGGGGAACTCAACCTTTGCGGGAGTTCCCACCATGCCTGTTTTTGTGAAAGGAATCTGTGGATGCACAGGTCCCACCTTCTATAGTGCACCACAGGTCACAGAGACACCACTCTCTACTACGCGGCTTATCCCGATCGCCTAATTCACCTATATCACCGAGTTGCACCAGATTTCTTTGTGGAGGACGCCCTCCTACCCCTGCTGCACTTATTAGGGTCGCTGCGTAGGCCCTGCTACCTTTCGCGCGGGGACACACTCGGCGGTACACTGGCAACGGTCCAAGTACCTTTGGTGCAACTGTTTAAGGAGGTATTGTAAAGTAAGTAGTTAGTCCAAAGTCCATACAAATCAGTCCCTTGAATAAGATAATTACTGCCCCTTTAAGACCGCTTTGCACTGGCTATAACATAAACATAACTTGCTTGTAAGGCTTCGTTCACATCTGCGTCGGGGTCCTGTTCTGACGTTCCGTCTGAGCTTTCCGTCAGAAAATGACCCTGAACAGACACAAACTGACATGATCGGAAACCCTACGCTATTGCTTCCGTCAAAACGACGGGTCCGGTGCACAACAGACACAAACAGAAACCATGGGCACCGGATCCGTCACCATTGACACCAATGGTGATGGAAACGGAAACCTCTGTTCACCGTCCTGTTCTGAAGGAAAGCTCAGACGGAACGTCAGAACGGGACCCCAATGCAGATGTGAACGAAGCCTAACTTGTATATTTATAACAAGAAAATATTACTTCCAAGATGACTGTTCACTCAAATTACCACAAGGAGTGGAGAGATGACCATACTTCACTTGATGATTATGTTCTGGATATAATTCATCCAGTCAGTATTCAGACCTTATTCTTAGGTCCCTCTTAGTTGATAACACTTTATGGTGTTAGATTCCCAGACAGTCTCATTTTCAGTTTCTTTCTACCTATTCTTAGGCCTCATGCACACGGCCTTGCCCGTAATCACGGCCCGATTTCGGGCAAGGCCCGAAAAGTAGGACATGCAACATAATTACTGGCACGGTTCTACGGCACGGACACCTTTCCGTAACGATATGGAAATGTGTCCACTGGCAATCGAACTGGGCGGGTCCGTAATTGCGGACCGTACTGCGGTCCGCAATTACAGAGGTTTTTTTTACGGTCGTGTGCATGGGGCCTTACTCTAACTCCCTCAACTGTCATCACCTCACACTCTCCCGCCTTTTTATAACCCCACCCCCTTTTCTCTCTAACCTCTTCCTATACAGGGGCCACACCAATCAAGTTGACCAGTTGTAGTCACCTGATCTGTGCACTAATACAAGGCTTAGTACATGGCTACTGTATTTAGTTGGTTGCTAGGGAAACCCAACCTCCCCCCGCCCACTGGGAAGGCATACAGAAACATGAGGATACAAACAACAAAGACAGACCCCAGGGGACACACAAAAGGGTGAGAGAGCAAAACGCAACCGTTTACAATACCTGGTGGGTGACCAGGAAACACCCCACATGCTGTCATTTTACTACATGTCTTTTTCCCTTTCATACTCTGTGAGTACAATAAAACTGTGTGTGGATGTCTTGTATTGCTTCACCATCATAGGTCGGTATTTGCTTTTCTTTTGACAGGGATTACAAGGATACAGTGTTGTGAAGTGGTGGAGTATCCACTGGCAACGTAGGTGTCCGACTAACACTGTACTGATTCATGGACTTTTCTACATCACACAAGTACTGTTTTTAATTACTGCTCCTGTATCTTTAACCTCTTAATGACGAGGCCATTTTGCGCGTTAATGACCAAGGATTATTTTTTGTTTTTTCACGGTCGCATTCCAAGAGTCGTAACTTTTTTTTTATTCCGTTGACATAGCCGTATAAGGGCTTGTTTTTTGCTGGACGAGTTGTATTTTGTAATTGCACCATTTTTAGATGCTTGTAATATATCGATTAACTTTTATTAACTTTATTTTAGGAGAGAATTGAAAATAAGCAGCTATTCCAGCATTGATTTTCACGTTATAAATTTATGCCGTTTACTATGCAGCGTAAATAACATGTTAAATTTATTATATGGGTCGGTACGATTACGGGGATACCAAATATGTAAAGGTTTTATATGTTTTCCTACGTTTGCACAATAAAAACCCTTTTAGAAAAAAATTACTTGTTTTTGCATCGCCGCATTCCAAGAGACGTAATTTTTTTACTTTTCCGTCAATGTGGCCGTATGTGGGCTTGATTTTTGCGGGCCAATGTGTAGTTTTCATTAGTACTATTTTGGGGTACATAGGACTTATAGATTAACTTTTATTTCATTTTTTTTGCTGTTTTTTTGGACGCCGTTCATCCGGCGGTTAAATTAATGTGTTCATTTTATTGTTTAAGTTGTTACGATTGTGGGGATACCATATATGTGTATGTGTTATTCGTTTTGGCACTTTTAGGCCTCATGCACACGACCGTAAAAACTCCCGTTATTACGGGTCGTAATTACGACCCCTAATAACGGGCTCATAGACTTCTATTGGCGACGGGTGCCTTCCCGTTTTCTCACGGGAAGGTGCCCGTGCCGTTGAAAAAGATAGAACATGTCCTATTTCAGGCCGTAATAACGGCACGGACAGTCCATAGAAGTCTATGGAGCTCTCGTAATGACGGGTGGCTACATGTGTGCACCCGTCATTACGGCAGCGTTGCTAAGCGACGTCAGTAAATAGTCACTGTCCAGGGAGCTGAAAGAGTTAACTGATCGGCAGTAACTCTTTCAGCACCCTGGACAGTGACTACCGATCAGTATAAACCTGTAAAAAATAAAAATAAAAGATGTTCATACTTACCGACAACTTCCTGCTTCCTCCAGTCCGGTCTCCCGCCCGTTGCCTTGGTGACGCGTCTCTCTCGACACCCGGCCCGACGTCCTGGATGACGTTTCAGGCCATGTGACCACTGCAGCCAATCACAGGTCAATCACAGGCTGCAGCGGTCACATGGACTGCCGCGTCATCCAGGGATGTCGGGCTGGATGTGAAGAGAGGGACGCGTCACCAAGACAACGGCCGGGTAAGTATGAATTTCTTTAACTTTTATTACAGAAAAGGCTGTCCCTTCTCTCTATCCTGCACTGATAGAGAGAAGGGGCTGCTGATTAGTGCAGTGCTATTTTGCCGCCAAAACGTGCTCGTAAATACGGGTGGAATACGTGTGACACCGGACCCATATTTACGAGCACGGGTTCGTAAATACTGGTGCAAAACGGGTGGAATACGTGTGACACCGGACCCGTATTTACGCCAGTATTTACGGGTGGGAAAAAATACGGTCGTGTGCATGAGGCCTTACTAAATAAAACCACTTTTTGGGCAAAAAAAGTTTTATTTGATTTTGACTGTAAATTATTATTTTTTTTTCACAAACTTTATTTAACTGCTTTACATCTTTTTTTTTAGTCCCACCAGGGGACTTCACTATGAGATCTGTTGATCGCATACATAATGCTTTGGTATACTTAGTATACCAAAGCATTATTGCCTGTCAGTGGCCTAACAGGCATTTGCTGAAGACAGACCTGGGGGTCTTTGTTAGGCCCTCGGCTGCCATGGAAATCCGATGGCGACCCGCGATTTCTTTGCGGGGGCGCCGATGGGGTGACAGAGTGAGCTCCCTCTCCCTGACAAACACATTAGATGTCGCTGTCGCTATTGACAGCGGCATTTAATGGGTTAAACTGCCGGAATCGGAGCGCGCTTCGATTCCGGCAGTTGCAGCAGGAGCCAGGCTTTGTATAACAGCCGTGCTCCTGCCGCTGATCGCGTGGGTATACTGGCAGTTCCTGCGCGAACTAGCAGCTGCAGAGGACGGATATATCCGTCCTTCGGCGTTAACAGGTTAATGTGTTATCGCTAATCGCCAGGAGCAGCGCAGGTCTTTTTTTTAATATTGTGACTTTATATAAGGGAGGTAATCTACTTTTTTAGAACTTTGCTGCGCTCCGGGTTTTATTTGAAAGACTTTGACACGGACTAAGTTTTTTATTTATATTCACTGGGAAGATCGCATAGTAAAGTCCCCTAGTGGGACTAAAAAAATAAGTAATAAATGTGAAATAAAAATTATTAATAAAATTTACAGTAAAAAAAATAAAATAAAATAATTTTTTTCCATAAAAATTGGCTTTATTTAGTAAAAGAGTAAAAAATTAATAAAATTACACATATATGGTATCACCGCGACCGTAATGACCTAAACAATAAAGTTGGCAAAATTGCTGTTTTTTTTCATTGCCCACCAAAAAAGTCATAATAAAAGTTAATCAATAAGTCCCATGTACCCCAAAACAGTACCAATCAAAACTATGACTCATCCCGCAAGAAAACAAGCCCTTACATCACTACATTGGTGAAAAATAAAAGAATTACGGCCCTTGGAATGCGACGATGCAAAAACAAATAATTTTAGTTCAAAAGCGTTTTTATTGTGCAAAAGTAATAAAACATAAAAAACCTCTACATATGTGGTATCATTGTAATCGTACCGACCCATAGAATAAAGGTAACGTGTTACTTACGCCGCACTTTCCTCTTTCCCCCCAAAAAAGTTAATAACAGTTAATAAAAAAATTATATGTACCCCAAAATGGTGCCAATAAGAAGTACAACTAATCCCACAAAAAACAAGTCCTCATACAGCTATGTCGACGGAAGAATAAAAAAGTTAGAGCTCTTTGAATGCGACATATCCAACAGAATAGATATCCATGCCTTCTCCTGCACTGTTATCTTGCAGCGTTTTCTGATGGCACTAAGTCTTTGAGCATGCGCCGTCTTTAAGAATATCAAAAATTAAGTCCGGACGCATGCGCAGTCCACAGTGACCCATACTTAGATTCTGTGTGTTTTGGTGCTATTGGGCATGCTCCCTACGTAAGAAGCAATTGGCTCTTGTAGGAGCATCGTGTAAGTCCGCTGTCTATCAAATGTGTCTGAATAACCTACGATACACCAATCCACCTGATTGGCTACTGTGCACTATCCTCCTCTAGTGACGTTCTACAAGGTTTTATAGGCATCAGACTTGCTATTTCCGTCGCCATTGCCTCATTGTACCCCTGAGGACGCCATCTCGGCGAGGCATATCGTGGAGGCTCTGTTGAATGTTTTTAACATACCATCAGCTCAGAATCAATTCTGGGATTGCGATCTGCAGACATTTCCCTCTAGCATAGACAGTACCAAAAAAATGACAGCCGCACAGTCAAAAAGTTGTAGATGGGTGCAAGCCCGCCAGAGTCACGACCATAAGACCCAAACAAGTAGATCCCGAAAATCAGGCAGGACTTTGAAGATATTTTGCAAAAAAAGTGGTGGTGCTTTATTAATCCATCAGTCAATGCAACGTTTCAGCTCTGCAATAGAGCCTTTCTTAATTCTACTGCTGTTAGCAGAGAATGACCATTACATCTATATGGGTGATAAAGTTTCTGGGCTCATGGGTTGTTTTTAGACTATAAGCTACATGCCTTTAATATAGGTTATTTTCTTTAATATGAATTATGTGAATAGAACAATTCAATACCTTATGTTAGTATTGTGGTAAATAGGGTTAGTTGCCTTACAGGCAAATTGTGTTTTGTCATAAAATTTACCTGCCACCTACTAGTGCAAATATTTTTGTTTTTGTTTATTTTCTGTTTATTGTATTAGAGTCTTATAAACTTACAAACACCAGGTATTACGACGTATTGGCAGTTTAGGAGGCTGAAAAGTGTTGACAGCTTCCCTTTAAGGGGTTAAAGTATTTTTGGAAGTACTTGGCTTACAATATTAGGCTTTGCTCCAATATTAGGGAATCACTAGTAATTGAGTAGGGAGTAATAGTTATCGTTATTGGATACTTCAATTTCAGTCCGCCAACAGATGACAGTCTACAGCCTGCTGTAACGTCTGTGGCCGCGGCCCGTCGTTCTGACTTACCCCTCGACGGCCGCGGCCATGGACAAGTGAGTTCCCTGCAGCATCATCCCCCTGTGAGGCGCCGGCACTCACTTCCTGGTATCGAGACTGTCTCCCGGAGGGCGCGCAAATGGTCTTAAAGGGCCAGTGTGCACATAATTGCAGGAAGTCTGCAATCAAGCCCAGAATACTACTGGACTATAAAAGGGGCTCTGCACTCTTGTTCTTTGCCTGAGCGTTGTTTGTTACCAAAGTTTGTCTTGCAAATGGTCTCCTATTGTCTTCCAGTTTCCAAGTGTTCCCTGTTCCTGTATCCTGTGTCCTGTATCCCGTGCTATCCTGGTCAAGTGCCGTGCTGAGCTGTTGTCGTGTTGTGCTGTATTCCATGCCTGTTCTTCTACTCCACGCCTGACGTCTACCTGCTGCCTGGTCCCAGCCGAGCCTGCCTTGCTACTGTCCGAGTTGCCACAGGTACCCTTTCTGGACTATAGACTCTGTACTATACCTGTTTGGCCAGCTGCCCAGTGGGTCCACACCCAACATCGTGCATCTCTCAGAAGGAATACTCTAAATGTCAACATATTTTGAGCTCTTGGTATTGCTCAGATCAGCTAATAACAATATATTGGCATTATATAGTGAACATAAATCAGGGAAAGCAGCTATTGTATAGCCTTACAACTGTGGATACACCAATAAAAATATCACTGCCTACAACATGGTAGACTTTTCTTTAGTTCCAAACTACCAGATTGCTTGTAACAAAATATATTATTCTTTGTGGTTACATCTTGTCTACCTAAATAAACATAGGGAAAATGAAAGATGGTTGAAGCATTCTTCCTGGTGAGAGGAGTATTTTAGGACAACTAAATAATCCAAATAGGCTTTTGAGAATGTAATCCTTTAAATGCTAGTTTATTCATCTTACTTAAAGATACTTTTACCAATGACTGGAAAGCAAACTTCATTCACTTAAATCCCTACTAGAATGAACATGCAGAAGAGGTTGTGTTCCATTACACCAGAGATTACAATAGAGAATCATCACAATTGTCGAAAAAGATCACTTAGTATACAGTATGAAGCAAGCAACACCTTTCAAGAGTCACCAGTTGTGTTCAATTTGTAATAGAGTCCACAATGTAAATTATCTGTGCAATAAAGTTGAATGATGCACAGTGACATCTGAATGCACATGGTCTAATAAGTAAAGTCATATATTTTGCAACCACATGTCTAAGTAAGGCTAATGAATATTTAGGAAAACATCTGGAGATTGACATAAGCACATTTCCTTTCTTGCCCTTCATCTCGTTTTGTCTTACATACTAAAATGGCTATAAATTAAAAAGGATGTTTCCTAATCAGTATAGTTTAACACTAATCTGAGGGTTTGTACAATTTCTGTTTTGTTATCGAAATGAAGAGTAAATTATATTGTTATGTGGTGTCTTACCGTTTCATTATTGGATGGATGAATTTTTTTTTACCCACCAGAATAACTAGTTTTCAAATGCCCTATCAGGGCGAATAAACATCATAGAGGAGTGTCCCCCAGGAAAGATCAGATCTGTTAGTCAGAGTGAGTAGCTGATAAAAAAAATTGGCTTCTGCCCTGGAGGACTTAGCAATACCTGGTATAAAATGGTTGCCTTTTAATTTCCCAATACTGCAGTGTAAATGTGTACCATCCTCGGCAGTTCCTCGGCAGTAACAATTAAGTTCTGTGGATTCAGCTAAACAACATCGTGAGTATTTGTTTAGAAAAATGATTGTGCTTATGGACCAACCCCTTTAAATACACTAGTCTATAACAACCATTGAGATATGTCACGATTACAGGGTATGTGGATCCACTAGGCCGCTCCGCCGTAGCGGAGAGGCAGCTGGCCTAGTCACAGTCTATACATAGCAGTTCGTAACACACGGGTACCTGAACTAGTCCAGACAGTGGCTGTGGCTTCAGCACGGATGGAGGTAGGTGCAACAGGTTGCGACAGACGTGGTGGACAGTACTAGACGTGGCAGATGACACTGGGCGTGGCAGAAGACAGTGGACGTGGCAGAAGACACTGGATGTGGCAAACGACAGCAGGTGCAGTAGGGCACGACTCCAACACTAAGAGGCTCAGAAACTAGAACACAGTACGGGATACAGTATATGGGTAACAGGGCACGGGTAACAACTGGAACAGGAAAACACTAAGGGACCATTTGCAAGACAGACTTGGGATACACTAACAACGCTCATGCAAGGATCAGAAGGGCAGGGCCCTTCTTATAGTCCAGGAATCATGTGTAGTTGATGATGCTGATGATTGTTTCACATGTGGCCCTTTAAAACCGGGATCGAGCGTGTGCACGCGCACCCTACGGGAAAGTGAGCACTGGTGTCTCCTAGGAAGGAGATTTGAGCCAGCGCTCACTGATCCATGGCTGCATGCCTAAAAAATTCCCCCATAAAAATCAATTGGTTGGGACGTGGCTTAGCGCGCAGAGGGAATGGATGCATGAGCTTCACAGTGAACCTGTGCCATTATTATCCTGCAGAAATCCTTGCCTCCAAAAATTCCATCCCAGAGGTCTAAAAAGCTTTGGGTTAACAGGCAAAGCAGCCCTTGAGCCATGCAAGAGGTCAAACGGCCGCAGACCGACTGCAAGAATTTGCTAGGGGGGAGGGGCAAGATGGTGGCCGCTCCCCTCTACCGCAGCGCACTCTAGGGGTAGAGACTTCTGGGAAGGCTGTACAGGACCCACACACAGCAGAGGAAGAATAGGAGATTACCCTGAAAGAAGTGACACATAAGCTGTTGCATGCAAGACCTCTCTCACAGGCAAGTTGAAGGAGGTTAAAATGAACATAGGCTAAATCCAACATGACATGCAGGCCCTGCGTGAGCGCATGACTCACATTGAAGATCGAATCTCTGACATGGAGGACAGAGCTGCGCCAATACCAGGTGCTATTACAGCTTTAGACTCTGCTACTGAAATGTGTAAACAGAAATCAGACTATTCAGAAAACCGGCTTCGCCGGAACAATATCAGAGTGATAGTCCAACACGAAAAGTCGAGGGCCAAAACCCTGGGGGAGTTTATTGCAAAATTGTTACAGGAATCACTCCCTGATGCGCTATTCTGACAGGCCTTTGCTATAGAACCTGCTCATAGAGTGCCGGCGAGTCCGCTTGGCTGGACCCCCACCAAGACTACTACTTGCCCTCCTCTTACATTGCAATGACAGGGACTTAATTCTTCGCTTGGCCTGTAGGCTACCAGACATCAAATTTAATCTAGCTGGGATATCGATTTTTCCTGACTTTTCAGCTGAGTTACAAAAGAGAAGAGCTACATTTATGGTCGTGACAAAATGTCTGAGGGACCAACAGGAAATTGTTGTTCACAAAAAAAAACAGCAACCAGTTGAGTAAGTTGCTGGCCTATCTGATACACCAAAGCACTCAAAGTCCAGCCATTCTCAAAAATTAAAGACCCATCTGATGTCGTGCTTACCGATACCCCAAAGATTGCTGACAGATTTGCCCAATTTTACAGAGACGTGTACTACTCTTAGACCTTGTATGAATTCTAAGATTTCCTGTCATAAATAAACACCATAGATAAACAGCATAGAGTTTCCGGCTCTGGATGTGGCAGGTAGGTTTGCCCTGGAGGCGGCTATCACATCAGAAGAGGTTTTACAGGCTTTAAAGTACATGACCAAGGGGAAGACACCAGGTCCAGACGGAATTCCCATTGATATTTTTTGATAGGTATGCCGACCATCTCACCCCCAGTTTGTGCACCATGTACACTAATTAGTTAAGAACAGGTATGCTTCCTGAGACTATGTATAACGCCACTATATTTGTACTGTTAAAGCCCACGGAGTGTGCTTCTTATCGACCAATTTCGTTATTAAACAAGGATTATAAGATACTCTCACCCTAGTGTCTGTCATAGACTTTCCGTTTGACCAGCTGCTACTCCGCTACGGCGGAGCGGCCCAATGAGTCCACACACCCCACAGCCATGAAAATAGGGGAGTGATGCTGGGCCCAAGGGAGAACAGAATAAGTCTCTATGCCAATGACATTGTTCTTTTAATGTTCGGCCTAGAGATACTCTTCCTTTGTTATTAATGCTCTGGATAAATTTGGGATTTTCTCCAATCTGTGAATAAACTGGACTGTCTTTCTTATTCCGCTCCAAGAGGTGGGATGATCAGATGTTGAATGTGAGTTGAAGCTTGTTTTGAGTACCTGGGTTTTATTATTAATAGGAATCATGTCACTGATTTGTCGTTCAATGTTTTTCCACTACTGGAATATATTAAAGTAGGTCCCCTAAATAGTGGTAATGGGGAATTGGTCACAGGGGATCAAGAGAAGGCAGAGTTACTAAATGGGTTCTTTAGCTCTGCATATACAACAGAAGAAAGAGCAGCTGATGTAGCCGGTGCCAGTGTTGTTAATATATCAGTTGATATACTGAATTTGCTGAATGTAGATATGGTCCAAGCCAAGTTAAATAAAATAAATGTACACAAGGCCCGGGACCAGATGGGTTACACCCTAGAGTTCTTAAAGAGCTTTGTTCAGTTATTTCTGTCCCCCTCTTCATAATATTTAGAGATTCTCTAGTGACTAGTATAGTGCCAAGGGACTGGCAAATGTGGTGCCTATTTTCAAAAAGGGCTCTAGGTCTTCCCTGGGTAATTATAGACCAGTAAGCTTAACATCCATCGTGGAGAAAATGTTTGAGGGGGTATTGAGGGATTATATACAGGAATATGTGACAAAAAATTGTATTATAAGTGACAGCCAGCACGGTTTTACTAAGGACAGAAATTGTCAAACCAACCTGATTTGTTTTTATGAAGAGGTGAGTAAAAGCCTAGACAGAGGGGCCGCTGTGGATATAGTGTTTTTGGACTCTGCAAAGGCATTTGACACTGTCCCTCATGGACACCTAATGTGTAAATTAAGGACTATAGGTTTAGAAAGTATAGTTTGTAATTGGATTAAGAATTGGCTCATGGACCGTATAAAGAGAGTTGTGGTCAATGATTCCTACTCTGAATGGTCCCCGGTTATAAGTGGTGTACCCGAGGGTTCCGTGCTGGGACCACTATTATTCAACTTGTTTATTAATGATATAGAGGATGGGAATAATAGCACTATTTATATTTTTGCAGATGACACCAAGCTATGTAGTATTGTTCAGTCTATGGAAGATGTTCCTAAATTGCAAGCTGATTTGAACAAACTAAGTGTTTGGGCATCCACTTAGCAAATTAAGTTTAATGTAGATAAATGTAATGTTATGCATCTGGGTACCAACAATCTGCATGCATCATATGTCCTAGGGGGAGCTACACTGGGGGAGTCACTTGTTGAGAAGGATCTGGGTGTACTTGTAGATCATAAACTAAATAACAGCATGCAATGTCAATCAGCACCTTCAAAGGCGAGCAAGATATTGTCGTGTAATAAAAGAGGCACAGACTCGCGGGACAGGGATATAATATTACCACTATACAAAGCGTTAGTGAGGCTTCATCTAGAATATGCAGTCCAGTTCTGGGCTCCAGTTCATAGAAAGGATGCCCTGGAGTTGGAAAAAAATACAAAGAAGAGCAACGAAGCTAATTAGGGGCATGGAGAATTTAAGTTATGAGGAAAGATTAAAATAATTAAACCTATTTAGCCTTGAAAAAAGATGACTAAGGGGGGACATGATTAACTTCTATAAATATATTAATTGCACATACAAAAAATATGGTGAAATCCTGTTCCATATAAAACCCCCTCAAAAAACAAGGGGGCACTCCCTCCGTCTGGAGAAAAAAAGGTTCAATCTGCAGAGGCAAAAAGCCTTCTTTACTGTGAGAACTGTGAATCTATGGAATAGCCTACCGCAGGAGCTGGTCACAGCAGAGACAGTAGATGGCTTTAAAAAAGGCTTAGATAATTTCCTAGAACAAAAAAATCTTAGCTCCTATGTGTAGAAATTTTTCCCTTCCCTTTTCCCATGCCTTGGTTGAACTTGATGGACATATGTCTTTTTTCAACCGTACTAACTATGTAAAAAGCTAAATTTAAAAAGAGTATGGAGTGCCCTTACTGTGGCAGTTTCAGGCTGGATGAATTTTTTTAAAATGGTCATACTTCCTAAATACCTGGATACACTAGAACTTTTTGCGGTGCCAGTCGCTATGTCCTTTTTCAAACAGCTACATGCATTATTTCCCTCGTTTATATGGGGTTCTAATTGCTCTAAATTTGCATTGTACTAAAGTATGTGTTATCTGGCAGGCCAGTTACAATAACTGGTCACATGGTTGGAGTTAGCTCCCCTTCCTAATAGCACCACTTAGCACAATTTTTACAGCTCGCCCACCTTCAGACAGTACTGGAGAGACCTCCTGGTACCCTCAAAAACTTACAGCCCATACACAAAGTAGCCTCACAGGTATGGTTGGCTGCTTACTCGGATGTTTAATTAGGCATGTTTCCGTGGTGTAACCCCCTTATTTCCACATTTATCAGAAGCCTTAGCTACTAATTTTAGGACTCAACATGGGGTGCGAACAATTTGCAACCTTTGAGACAGGAACACTCTAAAGTCCTTCTCTCAAATGCATAGCAAATTTAGTTTACCGAGATAATCATTGTACAGATTCCTGCAGCTTTGACATGCGATAACAAGTCAATATCACTCCTCTGAAGTGAGTTTCTCTAAATTGCCATTAATTTGGATCTACAGGTCCCAGGGCCATAGGGGCTTGATTTCAGCGATATACACTTACCTTATTCAAGCCAAACTGGCCAGTGCACCGTTGCCTGTGAAAGACGAGTTGGAATCCCAAATACCGACCTGTCCAGTGACGATTCGGGGAGATACTCTCGTCTCCTTTATCAGTGTCAACTGCCGCCAACAACAAAATGATACAACATTCTATTGCACACCAGAGCTATCTTACACCCGTGAGATTGCACAAAATGCATAGGTGCCCTACCACTGAATGTTATAGATGCCGATTTCCAAGATCTGAGTTTTGGAACATGATGTGGGCATTCCCATTGATTTCTTCCTTTTGGGAAGAAGTGGTGGACATAGTCTCTGATGTGATACAGACACGGGTCCCTATGTCCCCACAGATATGTCTGTTTGGTATTTTTCTGGAAGATTAATGGCACCATTAAGTTTTTTCTTAGAGAAGTGCTTTTTATGGCACGCAAAACTATTGCACTGCCCTGGATTGATCCGAGATCTCCTAAAATCTCTAAATGGATCTCTCTTGTAAATTTGGTCTTCCCTTTCAAACAAATAGTTTATGAAAATAGGGGATGTGTATATGAACTAGAGTCAGGGGGGCCTGGTTCAATTCATCACTTACCCTGTATACTTAACATAGTATGTGAATTTGAGGGATTCATTATTGCATAACTTGAACATGTAAAGTACTAATTTTATAAATTGAAAATATATCTATCGGTTAAGGGATTATTCTCTTTCTACAAGTTTTAACATATTAAATGTACTGTACATGCTGGTTTCTGTGTATATCTTATGTGTGTAACTATTTTTCTTTGCATATACTTTAGTTAGAAATGATGATACAATTTTCTATTTTCCCTCCCAAGTACTTTTATTGTATATTTGTTACATTTGTACTGGAATTCTTCCATAAAATTCGTTTAAAAAAAATAAAGTCAATTGATTATCTCCAGACTATTGTTTCCTTTGGTCCATGTGGCTACCGGAAAGCATATCTCTAAAATGCTAACAGAGCAGAACAGCAGTTCAAGCAAGATGGCTGCCCCATAATCATGCACAGAAAATAAAATATAAAAATCTACAATCAGAAAATAAAAACTATTTAAAAAAGGAATATGTTTCATTATCTGTTTCTAATTAGTAACAGTGACACATTTCCTTAAAATTGATGTATAAGATTTACTAACTGATGCACACTTTGCTCCTCCTGGTCACAGATATTTGCATTCTTTACCCTTGGCTTATGACCTTGACTGCAGTTTTGTTCTGCTTGTCTTTGATCTCTCTACCTTCTTATTAACAGGAGTACTGGTGCCCACTCGCTATGGTCTTTTTATTTGACTATTACTTTCAGCTCTCATAAACTTGAACTTATTTATTAGCTTAAATGTTCTCAATTTTAAGATCTGGTAAACCTCCATTTATCCTCTGATGCGCTTGCCTTTAGGTTAGCCTATACCCTGCTCCACTCTCAGATTTCCGTATACAAGATACAGTTAGGTGCAGAATTATTTGGACAGTGACACAATCTTCATGATTTGGGCTCTGCATGCCAGCACATTGGATTTGAAATGAAACAACTGAGATGCAATTGAAGTGTAGACTTACAGGTTTAATTCAAGGGGTTGAACAAAAATATCCTGTGAAATGTTTAGGAATTGCAACCATTTTTCTACACAGCCTCCTCATTTCAAGGGCTCAAAAGTAATTTGACAAATTAACATTGCCATAAATAAAATAGTTTTTTTTTAATACTTTGTAGAGAATCCTTTGCAGGCAATGACTGCCTGAAGTCTGGAACCCATGGACATCACCAAACACTGGGTTTCCTCCTTTGTGGTGCTTTGCCTGGCCTTTACTGCAGCTGTCTTCAGTTGTTGCTTGTTTGTGTGTCTTTCTGCCTTAAGCAAGTGAAATGCATGCTCGATCGGGTTGAGATCTGGTGATTGACTTGGCCATTGCAGAATATTCCACTTCTTTGCCTTAAAAAACTCCTGGGTTGCTTTTGCAGTATGTTTTGGGTCCTTGTCCATCTGCACTGTGAAGCGACGTCCTATCAACATTGCCGCATTTGGTTGAATATGAGCAGAAAGTATATCCCTGAACACTTCAGAATTCATCCGGCTGCTTCTGTCTTCAGTCACATCATCAATAAACACTAGTGACCCAGTGCCTTTGGCAGCCATGCATGCCCATGCCATCACACTGCCTCCACCATGTTTTACAGAGGATGTGGTGTGCTTTGGATCATGAGCCATTCCAAGCTGTCTCAATACTTTCTTCCTTCCATCATTCTGGTACAGGTTGATCTTAGTTTCATCTGTCCAAAGAATGCTGTTCCAGAACTGGGTTTGGGAAGAAAAAAACGTACACAGCGCCACATGGTGCAAGATAAACCTGATAGGTAGGTTAATTAGTAGTGGTGGTAAGTTATAGCACTCACCTAAAGAAGTTTGTACTGGCAGGTACAACTTAGGGATGTAGGCAGTAGTAAAAATAGGTTGCAGATTTCAATATCCAGAAGATGGCATCAATTGTATTGTGCCATGAGAAAAGCCATTTAAAAAAGTATATCATTTTTAGAAAAAAATATATATTAAAAATGGATATAGGAAAGTGCTACACAAAGGAGTAATAATAGGTGGCTTTATTTTGCAAAGAAGGGCAACGCGTTTCAACGCAGAACCTGCGTCTTCATCAGGCCAAAAAATGAGTAAAAGCATGGCACAGCATACATCTTAAATACACATGTGAACAAGGGGGAGGAGATCAAAGTAAAAAACCGCCAAACAATTGCACTAAACACAACTGATGTAAATGACGTCATCAGGGTTACAATCAAGGTTAAAACAAGGAAAAAGATAGTGGGAAAAAAATGTAAACAATGATAATGATACTCCTTTGTGTAGCGCTTTCCTATATCCATTTTTAATATATATTTTTTTCAAAAAAATATACAGTATACTTTTTTAAATGGCCAGAACTGGGTTGGCTTCATTAGATGTTGTTTGGCAAAGTCTAATCTGGTCTTTCTATTTTTGAGGCTTATTAATGGTTTGCACCTTGTGGTTAACCCTCTGTATTTGCTCTCATGAAATCTTTTCTTTATAGTAGACTTAGATACCGATACACCTACTTCCAGGAGAGTTTTCTTGGGTATATGTTGTGAAGGGGTTTTTCTTCACCATGGAAAGGATTCTGCAATCGTCCACCAATGTTTTCTTCCGTGGACATCCAAGCCTTTTGGAGTTCACAAGATCACCAGGGCGCTCTTTTTTTCATGAATGTACCAAACTGTTGATTTGGCCACTCCTAACATTTGTGCTATCGCTCTGATGGATTTCTTCATTTGTTTCAGCCTAACAATGGTCTGTTTCACTTGCATTGAGAGCTCCTTTGACCTCATGTTGTGGGTTCACAGCAACAGCTTCCAAATGCCAATATTACACCTGTATTCAACTCCAGACCTTTTACCTGCTTAATTGATGATAGATTAATGAGGGAATAGCCCATACAGCCCATTAAATAGCTTTTGAGATAATTGTCCAATTATCTTTGGTCCCTTGAAAAAGAGGCAGCTACATATTAAAGAGCTGTAAGTCCTAAACCCTTCCTCAAATTAGGATGCGAGTACCCTCAAATTAAAACTGAGAATCTGCACTTTAAGCCCATATTGATTATATAACTGTATATTCAATATGTTTCGGCAAACAGCTAAAATGCAAAAACTTGTGTCACTGTCCAAATAATTCTGAACCTAACTGTAGGTGCAAATATAGGTGCAAGTTATGACTCTATATATATATATATATATGTGTGTGTGTGTAGAGAATAAGCAACGTTTCGGTTCACACCTGATCCTTTCTCAAGCTAATAAAAAGTGCATTGTGCCAGGTATATATAGGAAGTACATACAGTGTACAATATAGAATGCAATAAATAGCAATAAATATAAACAAACATACAGATATAAATAGTGAATTTTTTTGAAATAGTGTTACATGATTAGTGTGTACAAACACAATGTAACGTCTATGGCCACGGTCCGTCGTTCTGTCTTAAATCTCGACGGCCGTGGCCATGGACATCTTACCTGCATGCAGCATCGTCCTCCTGTGAGGCGCCGGCACTCACTTCCGGACATCGAGACTATCTCCGGCGGGCGTGCGCGCCTGCGTGTGCACGGTCTTAAAGGGCCAGTGCATGCATTTTGCAGGAAGTCTGCAATCTAGCCCAGGATGCCCTGGGCTATAAAAAGGGCTCTGCCCTCTTGCTCTTTGCCAGAGCGTTGATTGTTACCCATAGTTTGTCATGCTAATGGTCTCCCAGTGTCTTCCAGTTTCCCAGTGTACCTTGTTGCTTTATCCCATATCCTGTTTCCGTGCTAGTGCCATGCTGAGCTGTTGCCGTGCTGTGCTACAGTCTACACTTGCTTTGATACGCCTCACCTGACGTCTTCCCGCCGCCTGGTCCTGGACGTGCCTGCCTCACTACTGTCTACGTTGTATCAGGTATCCTTGCTGAACTATTGAACTCTGTACTTACCTGTTTTCCAGCTGCCATTCTGCTACGCGGTACGGCCCAGTGGGCCCACACCCCGCTCCGTGACACACAACATCCCTCATTAATATAAGTGAAGTTATGCAATACAGACTAAAAAACTAATTTTATATTAAATTATGTCAATCACTCCTAGTGAAGGGGGAGGCAGAGGCCAATCATATATTTAAATAAAATTAATGAAGAAAATGAATAAAGAAACTCACAATGCCATATTAGTTGATGTGCGTGGAACAGACACCGGCATCCTATACTACATAATGGGCATGCACACGATGGCGCAGATACCAGAAATGCGTCAATGGAACGCATCTGTCATAATCTAGGGGTATGTGGACAAAATAGCTGGCCAAGTCACAGTCTATGCAATAGTCTATACAAGTTCGTAGCACAAGGGTACTTGAAATAGTCGAGATGGTGGCAGGGGCTCTTGCACGGATGGTAGTAGGTGCAGCAGGTTGCGCCAGACATGGCAGATGACAGCAGGTGCAGAAGGTTGCGCCAGACGCGGCGGATGACAAAGGGTGCAGTAGGTTGCGCCAGATGTGACGGATGACATCGGGGGCAGTAGGTTGCGCCAGACGTGGCGGAGGGCAAAGGGTGTAGTAGGACACGACTCCAATCACTAAACAGGCTCAGGACCAATAACACAGCACGGCTGTTAAGGATCTGCCAGGCACAGCTTCTGTATCCACGCCCATAGGTAATCAGTCTGCACCTGCTTCTATGTCAGTGAGACTGACTCCATCTTCCACCACTCAGGATGGCAGGCTTAGGAGTGGGAGAGCCTATCACAGCCTGGCCAGACGGAGCTAGCTCCCGCCCTCTGTCTATTTATACCTGCCTTTCCTGTTCCTCCTTGCTTGTGATTCTTCTCTGTTGGTTTCCTGGCCCTGCTGCAGCTTCTTGAACTACTTGTCCCTGCTTCGTATTGACCCTGGCTTACTGACTACTCTTCTGCTCTGCGTTTGGTACCTCGTACACTCCTGGTTTGACTCGGCTTGTTCACTACTCTCCTGCTCTGCGTTTGGCACCTCATACTCTCCTGGTTTGACTCGGCTCGTTTACTACTCTTGTTGCTCACGGTGTTGCCGTGGGCAACTGCCCCGTTTCCCTTTGTTCTGTGTTTCCTTGACTGGTTTTCTGTCATGCACTTACTGAGTGTAGGGACCGTCGCCCAGTTGTACCCCGTCGCCTAGGGCGGGTCGTTGCAAGTAGGCAGGGACTGAGTGGCGGGTAGATTAGGGCTCACTTATCTGTTTCCCTATCCCTGTCATTACATAATCATAAGCCCATATACCTACTCTACCCTTGTCCCTTACACCACTATGGACCCCCTTGAGACCCTGGTTCAGCAAATGCAGGGTCTCTCCCTACAGGACCAGGCCCTGGCTCAGAGGGTCAACCAGCCTGATGCTACCATGGGAGTGCCCCTCACCTCTTGAACCCCACCTCAAGTTGCCTGACCGGTTCTCAGGGGACCGGAAGACTTTTCTCTCCTTTCGGGAGAGTTGTAGGCTCTATTTTCGTTTAAAGCCCCACTCCTCAGGTTCTGAGAGCCAGCGGGTGGGTATAATTATGTCCCGGCTCCAGGAAGGGCCCCAAGAATGGGCCTTCTCCTTGGCTCCTGACGCCCCTGAACTTTCCTCCGTTGATCTTTTCTTTTCTGCTCTCGGACTCATTTATGACGAGACTGACAGGACTGCCTTTGCCGAGAGTCAGCTGGTGACCTTACGTCAGGGTAAGAGACCTGTTGTGGAGTATTGCTCTGACTTTAGGAAGTGGTGCGTAGCTTCTCGGTGGAATGACCCTGCCTTAAGGTGCCAGTTTAGGTTGGGTCTGTCGAACGCCCTGAAAGACCTGCTAGTTAGCTATCCCTCTTCTGACTCCGTAGACCAGGTTATGGCTTTAGCGGTACGACTTGACTGACGTCTCAGGGAACGACAACGTGAACGTTTATGTGTTTTCTCCTCTGACTCCCCCATGATGCCTCCCGAGGTTCCGTTGCTTCGTTCTTCAAAGGAAGACTCGGAGGTACCTATGCAAATCGGGGCCTCCGTGTCCCCGCAACAACGTAGAGAGTTCCGCAGGAAGAATGGTCTCTGCTTCTATTGTGGGGATGACAAGCATCAAGTGAACACCTGTCCTAGGCGTAAGAATAAGCAGCCGGAAAACTTCCGCGCCTAAGTGACCATCGGGAAGGTCACTTGGGCGCACAGGTATTTCCCGTAAATATGAAACGTAATAAAATCTTGCTTCCCTTTCAGGTGTCTTTTGGTGGTAGGTCTGCTACCGGCAGTGCCTTCGTGGATTCAGGGTCGTCTGCTAATATCATGTCTGTGGAATTTGCTATGTCTTTAGCTATGCCTTTGATTGATTTGCCTAAACCTGTCCCGGTAGTGGGTATCGACTCCACTCCTGTTGCTAATGGTTATTTTACACAGCATACCCCTGTTTTTGAACTCCTTGTTGGCTCCATGCATTTGGAGCAGTGCTCTGTACTGTTGATACAGGGATTATCGTCCGATTTGGTTTTAGGCCTTCCCTTGTTGCAGTTGCATAATCCCACGTTTGACTGGAATACTGGGGAGCTTACCAAATGGGGTAATGAATGCTTGACGTCATGTTTTTATGTTAATTCTATTTCTCCCCCTGAGGAGGTGAACACGCTACCTTAGTTTGTTCAGGACTTCGCTGATCTTTTCTCTAAGGAGGCCTCCGAAGTGTTACCTCCTCATAGAGAATACGATTGCGCTATCGATTTGGTACCAGGAGCTAAGCTCCCTAAGGGTAGGATATTTAATCTCTCTTGTCCCGAACGTGAAGCCATGAGAGAGTATATCCAGGAATGCCTGGCCAAGGGTTACATTCGCCCCTCTACTTCTCCGGTAGGTGCTGGCTTCTTCTTCGTAGGGAAGAAAGATGGTGGTCTTATACCATGCATTGACGACCGTAACTTGGATAAGGTCCTGGTAAGGAACCAGTATCCCCTTCCTTTGATTCCTGATCTCTTTAATCAGGTTCAGGGGGCCCAATGGTTCTCTAAGTTTTATCTACGGGGGGCATATAACCTTATCCGCATCAAAGAGGGGGATGAGTGGAAGACTGCGTTTAACACGCCCGAAGGTCATTTCGAATACCTCGTCATGCCCTTTGGGTTGTGTAATGCTCCCGCGGTCTTTCAGAATTTCATAAATGAGATTTTAAGAGATTACCTGGGGGTATTTCTAGTAGAGTACCTTGATGACATACTTATGTTTTCCAAGGACTGGTCCTCCCACATTGAGCATGTCAGGAAGGTGCTCCAGGTCCTTCGGGAAAACAAACTGTTTGCGAAGACCGAAAAATGTGTGTTTGGGGTGCAGGCGATACCATTTTTGGGTCAAATCCTCACTCCTCATGAATTCCGCATGGACCCCGCCAAGGTCCAGGCTGTGGCGGAATGGGTCCAACCTGCCTCCCTGAAGGCGTTACAGTGCTTCTTGGGGTTCGCTAATTATTACAGGAGATTTATTGCTAACTTCTCGGTCATCGCTAAGCCTCTTACGGACCTCACTCGCAAGGGTGCTGATCTCCTCCACTGGCCTCCTGAGGCTGTCCAGGCTTTTGAGGCCCTTAAGAAGTGCTCTATCTCGGCCCCGGTGTTGGCTCAGCCCAACCAAATGGAGCCATTTATCGTGGAGGTTGACGCGTCCGAGGTGGGAGTGGGGGCTGTCTTGTCCCAGGGTACCAGGTCCCTCACCCATCTGCGTCCCTGTGCCTACTTCTCCAGGAAGTTTTCGCCCACTGAGAGTAACTATGATATTGGCAACTGCGAACTCTTAGACATTAAATGGGCATTTGAAGAGTGGCGCCACTTCCTGGAGGGGGCTAGGCACCAGGTAACGGTCCTTACCGACCACAAGAATCTGGTTTTCCTAGAATCGGCCCGGAGGCTAAACCCGAGACAAGCTCGATGGGCGTTATTTTTTACCAGATTCAATTTTTTGGTTACCTATAGGGCTGGGTCTAAAAATATTAAGGCTGATGCACTGTCGCGTAGCTTCATGGCCAGCCCTCCTTCGGAGGAAGATCCTGCTTGTATTTTGCCTCCAGGTATAATCATTTCCCCTATTGATTCTGATTTAGTCTCTGAAATTGCTGCTGATCATTGTTCAGCTCCCGGGAACCTTCCTGAGAACAAGCTGTTTGTTCCCCTGCAATTCCGGCTAAGGGTACTTAGGGAAAATCATGACTCCGCACTATCTGGCCATCCAGGCATCCTGGGTACCAAGCACCTCATTTCCAGAACCTATTGGTGGCCTAGGTTGCTTAAAGACGTTAAGACCTACGTCGCCGCTTGTGAGGTTTGTGCTAGGTCCAAGACTCCCAGGTCCCGTCCAGCGGGCTTACTACTTTCTTTGCCCATTCCCAAGAGACCTTGGACCCATATCTCCATGGATTTTATCACCGATTTGCCTCCATCTCAAGGCAAGTTGGTGGTGTGGGTTGTAGTAGACCGCTTCAGTAAGATGTGCCACTTTGTGCCCCTCAAAAAACTACCCAATGCTAAGATGTTAGCTACCTTGTTTGTCAAATACATCCTGCGTCTCCATGGGGTCCCTGTCAATATTGTTTCTGACAGAGGGGTACAATTTGTTTCTTTGTTTTGGAGAGCCTTCTGTAAAAAGTTGGAGATTGATCTGTCCTTCTCCTCTGCCTTCCATCCTGAAACTAATGGCCAAACCGAGAGGACTAATCAGTCTCTAGAACAATATTTAAGGTGTTTTATCTCTGACTGTCAATATGATTGGGTCGCATTCATTCCCCTCGCCAAATTTTCCCTTAATAACCGGGTCGTTGCAAGTAGGCAGGGACTGAGTGGCGGGTAGATTAGGGCTCACTTATCTGTTTCCCTATCCCTGTCATTACAACGGCATACAGGATACAGGTAGCAGGGCACAGGAACACTGGGTATGGGACAACACTAAGGAACCATTTGCAAGACGTGGACTTGTACGAGGCACAGTTTGTACATGAAGAGACGTAATTCGCAACATTTCTAGGCAGCGTGGGCCACCAGTAATGACAAGCTACCAAATCCTGAGTCTTTCGAACACCACAGTACCCGGCTAGTTTGGAGCTGTGTCCCCAGCGGAGAATTCTCATCCTCTCCGCAAGCCGAACAAAAGTCTTTCTGGGCGGAATGTCTCTAATTTGCAAAGGGTTAGCGGTAATAATCCTAGAAGGATCTATAATATATTGAGGAATCTCCTCAGAGTCACTAGTCTCAAATGATCGGGACAGGGCATCAGACTTCACATTCTTATCAGCAGGACGGAAGTGAAGCAAGAATACAAAACGGGCAAAGAACAACGACCACCTGGCTTGGCGAGGACTGAGTCGTTGTTCTAACTGTAGGTACGTGAGGTTCTTGTGATCTGTATAAATGGTAATAGTGTGAACCACGCCCTCCAGCAAGTGTCTCCACTCCTCTAATGCCAACTTGATGGCCTGCAACTCCCGATCCCCGATGGAGGACTTCTCCAGAACTCCAGTCGAGAACTGGAGCATGTAGACAAAGCCATGGAAGGCCCAGCAGATTAGGGTTGATAGCTTTAGGTAATACAAGGAAGGCGATCTGTTCTGAGTGAAGAACTCTGACTTGTAGTGTCAATGGTTCCGTGATGAACACAATTGGATCGGGCAATGGTAGACCATTCACAGAGGCAATGGCAGAGGTCTCTCCAGAGGAACTGTGGGTAGATGTAAGCGATCCACTAGATCCTGCTGGATGAAATTTGCAGCTGCTCCAGAATCAAGATCGGCAGAGGAGGGATGTTATGTTTTTCCAGATATGATGGTCACAGGAATTGATACTTTGGAAGAGGTTTTGATGTTTCGAGACGTCCCCCTAGAGTTGCCTCTCCAACCAACCCTAGGTGTTGGAGTTTCCCGGCTTCTGTGGACATTGGCGCATGAAATGACCCTTAAGGCCACAATACAGACATAAACCAGAAAAGCATCTGCGCTGTCTCTCCTGTTCTGACAGCAGTACTCTGTCTACCTGCATAGGTTCTTCAGGTAGTGCACTAGGGGAAGGCATTAGTGGTCTCTGGACCGAGGGTGCTAGTCTGTGAAACCGGCTCTCCTGAGTGCACTCGCAATCCTCTTGTCAACCCGAGTGGCCAAAAGGATGAGGGCATCCAAGGTAGAAGGAAGGTCGCAGGCTGCAAGCTCGTCCTTGATGTGTGAGGACAGTCCCTGCCAAAAGGTCGCCACCAATGCCTCATTCTTCCATGCCAACTCTGATGCCAGGTTACGGAAGGAGAGACCATACTCTCCAACTATGGAACCCCCTTGCTTGAGGGTTAGCAGAGTGGCTGCGGCAGAAGATGTTCGGCCCGGCTCCTCGAACACGGCACGGAAAAACTGCAGGAACAAGGCTAGGTCTAAGAATTCAGGTCCCTGTTGTTCCAAGATGGGATTCGCCCATGCGAGGACCTTGCCAGCGTGGAGGGAGATAATAAACGCTACTTTGTCCGAGGGGAAGATATGAGCTCGTAGCTTAAAATGAACCGTGCAATAATTGATGAACCAACTTAAGGCTCTGGGATCACCGTCATAGCGAGGAGGAAGAGGCAGTGAAACTGTGGATCCGGAACAAACAGGAGGAGCAACGGTCAGTGGAACAGCAACAGTCTCTGGAGGAAGAACCGGAGGTGGAACAGTGAGTTGATCCAGACGGGCCATGATGGAATTTACAGCCTCAAGGAGTTGATCCTGACGTGTCCGTAGGTCATGCATCTCCGTCTGTATCCTTATAACTGCGGTCTTGGGCTGGCCAGCGGGTTCCATGGCCTGAGCGTACTGTCACGATCTAGGGGTATGTCCACCCACTAGGCCGCTTCGCCATAGCAGAGAGGCAGCTGGCCAAGTCACAGTCTATGCAAATGTCTATACAAGTTCGTAGCACAAGGGTACCTGAAATAGTCCAGATGGTGGCAAGGGCTCTGGCACGGATGGTAGTTGTTGCAGCAGGTTGCGCCAGATGTGGCGGAGGACAGCAGGTGCAGTAGGTTGCGCCAGACGTGGTAGATGACAACGTGTGCAGTATGTTGCGCCAGTCGTGGCAGAGGGCAACGGGTGTAGTAGGACATGACTCCAATCACTAAACATGCTCATGAACAATAACACAGCACGGTATACAGGATACAGGTCGCAGGGCACGGGAACACTTGGAACAGGACAACACTAAGAAACCATTTGCAAGACTAACATGGGAATTACAAACAACACTCAGGCAAGGAGCAGAAAGGCAGGGCTCTTTTTTATAGTTCAGGGTGATCTGGGAATAATTAATTAATTGTTTACATATAAGCACGCTGGCCCTTCAAGGCCAGGAACCAGTGCGCGCGCCCCATAGTGAGCACTACGGGACAGAGCGGATGCCGGCGGGGAGGGAGACGTCGGCAGGAAGAGGAAGATCTGCAGGAGGCAGTTAAGTGGAGGTCGCGGTCCGTGACCGTGGCCGTAGCAACATCCCTGAAACGCAAGGAAGATTACGATAGATCGCGTACGCACAGAGAGAATATACTGTCCGCACATCCGTGAACAATAAAACTATAACGGAATGATATTTATACATAAGAGGCGAAAAATCTCATGGTTATACAGTATGTCAATTTTGCAAATGTCCAAAAAAAACACAACGGAACCGAGCTGTACTACATCAAAAGAATCAAGTATATCAAATGTATCTCAAAAATGGAAAAATTATGAGAGGAATGGTGTACCTGAGCACTACAGGCAACCACACCAGAATACTGGTGTCTAATTCCCACAATACTTTTATGAACGAAAACAGGCCTATTCATAATTCCACATTAGATACAGCCTTCTAAGTTATTCTTTATAAAGAAGTATACAAGAACTTATTTCTATTCACTTATAGTTTATTCCAAGCACATCAAATGCAGCGGCACAGATCAACAAAAAATTACCAATTCACATACATATTTTTTATATTTTATATGTGGCCGTTATTTCAACAACGGACCATGTGAAGGGTCTGTCAGAAAATAGGACATGACCTATGTTTTCACGCTTCACGCATCCCCCATAGACGGATGCATCTCGGATGTGAAAAACGTCAGTTTTTCACGTCCGAGATGCGCAATGCCCGTGTAAATATAGCCTAATCATGTAACACTATCTCATAAGAATTCACTATTTGTTTTTGTTTATATTTATTGCTATTTATTATGAATTTATTGCTTTCTATACTGTACACTGTATGTACTTCCTATATATACCTGGCACTATGCACTTTTGATTAGCTTGAGAAAGGTTCAGGTGTGAACCGAAACGTTGCTCATTCTGTTCACTTTGTGGTGAATAAACCAACATCTCTCCATTATCATTGAAGTCCTGGTGCTGTTACTTGTCCGATACTACTGCCATTTTGTTTTACTCCAAGGAGTGGATTTATCCTTTCACTGGTAACGTGCACATGGCCTGATATTGAGCTTGATTTGAGTGCTGTGTTTTTCCTATTGTGCCCCTTGCTATATATATATATATATATATATATATATATAAAGCAGCACTCACCCCAGGGAAAATATGACTAAATACAATTTTCAAAAAAAGAACTTGCGGCACTCCAATAAGCAATAAAAGAGTATAATTTATTCAGTCCACATCACAAAAAGGTGCAACGTTTCAGTCCTGCAATAGGACCGTTCTCAAGCATAAATTATAATGAGTAATTAGCATATAGTGTGCGCCGATTTAAAAGTGGATTTGAAAGATTTTGCTGCATCTGAATAAAACATACATTTGGAAATATTGTCAGGTCATGTATTACCGCATGGTGGCGGTTCAAGGGGTTAAAACTACCAGACACGTTCCCATGAAATATACAATGAATTGAGAACATATATACAGCACCAGAACAAAGCTCAGTACATAAATACAGCACTTGCAGGGGCGTAACTAGGAAAGACTGGAACCCATAGCAAACTCTCGACCGGGGCCCCCCCGGGTGCGACAAACAGCCCCCCTTATAAATAGTGCCCCCTGTAGAATGTGCCATACAGCCCCCCTGTAGACAGTGCTATATAGCCCTGCCTATAGACAGTGTTACACCCCATTTGTAGATAGCGCCCCCACCTCCCCCTTGTAGATAGTGCCATACAGGCCCACTGTAGATATCGTCATAAAGCCCCCACTGTATAAAGCGCTATACAGCTCCCACTGTATATAGTGCCACACAGCCCTCCTCCCTTGTATATAGTGCCACAAAGTCCCCCCTTAGTAGATAGTGCAGCACATCCCTCCCTTAGTAGATAGTGCCACACACAGACCCCTGTAGATTGCGCCACACTCAGCCCCCTGTAGATAGAGCCACAGTCCTCCCCATTGTAAATAGTGCCATACAGTTCCCCATTTCTATAGTGCCACACAGCTCCCCCTTGTGTATAGTGCCAGACAGCCCCCCTTTGTGAATAGTGCCACACAGCCCCCCTCCCTTGTGTATAGTGCCACAAGGCAATGGCGCATCTGAGAAAGTTGTATCAGCCAGGGAGATATCACTCAAACATGGAAGGGTGGGTTTGGAGGCAGGACTATGTGATTCTTCAGGATCGCGGCACCACCCCATGACCCTTTAATGAGTAATTAGCATATAGCATGTGCCGTTTTAAAAGTGGATTTTAAAGATTTTGCTGCATCTGAAAAAAACATACAAGGGAATGTTTGGAAATATTGTCAGGTCATGTATTACCGCATGGTGGCAGTTCAAGGGGTTAAAACTTAAAAAATAGATAGTTCTCCACATATAGCCCACTTCTGTAGATAGTGCCTCACATATAGCCCACCCCTATAGACAGTGCCATGCATATAGCCCCCCTGTAGATAGTGCCCCACAGGTAACCCACCCCTGTATATAGTGTCCCACATATAGCCCACACCTGTAGATAGTGCCCTACATATAGCTCCCCCTATAGATAGTGCTCCACATATAGCACACCTCTGTAGATAGTACCTCACATATATCTCCCCCTGTATATAGTGTCTGACATATAGCCCACCCCTGTAGACAGTGCCCTACATCTAGCCCCCCTGTAGCTAGTGCCCCTCAGGTAAACCACCCCTGTATATAGTGTCCCACATATAGCCCACACCTGTAGATAGTGCCCTACAAATAGCTCCCCTATAGATAGTGCTCTACATATAGCCCACCCCTGTATATTGTGTCCGACATATAGCTCCCCCTGTATATATAGTGCCCCACATATTGACCCCCCTGTAGATAGTGCCCCACATCCCCACATATAGACCGCCTGTATATGGTGCCCCACATCCCCATATATAGACCCCCCCTGTAGATACTGCCCCACATCCCCACATATAGACCCCCCTGTAGACAATGCCCCACATATAGACTCCCCCTGTATATAGTGGCCCACATCCCCACATATAGAAACCCCCTGTAGATAGTGTCCCACATATAGACCCCCCTGTAGATAGTGTCCCACATATAGACCCCCCTGTAGATAGTGTCCCATATATAGACCCCCCTGTATACAGTGGCCCACATCCCCACATATAGACCCCCCCTGTAGATAATGCCACTCACAGTTTTATTACTAAAAACTTTACATACTGACATGATCCCGTTCCGCCGCCGTCTGGTGGCAATGCAGATCTGCTCTCTTCTGAGCTGGTCTGCTGGAGCTGAATGACGTGTCATTCAAATGCGCTGATTGGCAGGGCAGAATGACTTGCCCCGTCAATCAGCGCCTTTCAAGCACAGAAGTGGCGAGATTACATCATCGGGCCGCTAGCGTCGTTGAAAGGCGCTGAATGGTGGGGAAAGTCATTTTGCCCCGCCAATCAGCATCATTGTTAGGCGCTGAATGGTTGGGCAAACATGCCCGGCCATTCAGCGCTGATGCATGTATTTGTACCTGCGTGCTATAGACACAGGTACAATTACTGCAAGAGGGGGTGGCTGTCGCTAGCACCGGGGCCTATAAATGTTAGAGGCTTGGCGGCGCGGGCCCCGTAGTAGCGTCGCTACAGCTGTAGCAGCCATAACGGCTGCTAACGGCGCCACCGGACATATGGGGGGGCGTGTCGGCTAGCGGCACGGGTCCCGTAGCAGCCGCTACGGCTGCTAAAGCGGTAGTTACGCCACTGCCCATATGGTATAATGTCCCTCATAGCTGCCCAACACAGTATAATGCCCCCATAGCAGCCCCATAGAGTATAATGCCTCATAGCTGCCCCATATATTATAATGCCCCTCATAGCTGCCACCATATCAGCCCCCCATTATACAGTATAATTCCCCCATATGTGCATAATAGAAAAATAATAAAGTAACTTACCTATCCCCGTTCCCACGATGGGTCGAGGAGGAGATCCTTCTTTGTTATGAGTGTCTCGGCACAGACAGGTGCGATGACAGCACTAAATCGCTCCGGTCTGCGCCGAACCGCTAATGGCTCACGACAAAGTGAATGCTGGAGGAAGGAGCCATCAGCTCCTTGCTCTAGCATCAAATTCGACTGGATCTGCGTCCTGAGGACGCAAATACAGTTGGAACCGAGACCTCGGTGAGTGGCTCGCGACCCCCCGGAGGTATTCACACGACCCCCCAGGGGGTGGCGACCCACAGTTTGTATTGTATCGTGCAGTTTGTGTTTGCGGTGGAGAGAGGAGAGGGGGGCCTGTAATTTAAAGCCCCCCTCTCCTCTCTCCACCGCAAACACAGACAGTACAATACAACACACATACAATACGGGGCCCCTCTGCAGCTCACCTGCAGTCTTCCATGCTCTTCTGCACCGGCTCTTCCACAGTGGCTGGAGCGCCCCCTCACGTGACGTCACGGTCACATGGTATACAGTGTACCATGTGACTGTGACATCTAAAGGAGCCCTGCCCATAACCAGGAAGTGCCGGCATCACGGCATATAAAAAATTACTATTAGAGCCCCCCCCAGGCTTAGGGGCCCAGTCGCAAGTGTGACCGCTGCGACCCCTATAGCTACGCCACTGCTTAATATGACTTTTTAAACCATTTGATTTACTTGCATTCAAGCAATATATTTTGATCTTTAAAGGTATGTTCACACGTAGCGTAAACTGTGTATTTTCTGCAACAGATGAGATGAGATTTGAAAAATCTCATCCACACACTGCGTAAAAAATCCGACGAAAAACCTGTGGTGTTTTTTTTAAAATCCGCATCGTGTCAATTTATGTTTCGGAATCGCTGCTTTTCTGTTGGGGCTGTTCCCCTTTGAAAAGCTCCAATTCCGCTGCAAAAATCGCAAACTACGTTTCATCCCATGTGACTGCTGTAGCCAATCAGAGGCTGCAGTGGTAACATGGGATGAAATGTCATCCCAGGAGGCTGGGCTGCACGGACAAGAATGGGACACGTCGCCATGACTACGGACACCGGGCTAAGCAAACGTTTATTTTTTTAACCGCTGTTTCCCGAAGCCGACAATTTGGTGCATTTTTTCTGCAGGAACTCTGTGGGTTCCAGGGCGAAAACGATGTGTACTTTTACGCAGTGTATCTGCCCTGTGCGAACATGGTCTAAATCTGTGATGTAGATCACGTTGCAGTTCAAAACTTTATGATGTGTTCTGGGCATAGAAAGATAAATTGATTTTCCTAGCATGTGAAGGTCTTAAGTGCATACTATGCCCTGAACTTTATGGTTTTTATTTTTGACAGCATAGTAAATATGACATTTTTATGCTTTCTTTTGGATTTTTATATTTATACATTTGTAGACTCAATGACTGTTTTACAACCTGCACTTGGAGAAGTTCAACATCAGAACTGAGTTGTTAGTCGTTTAAGCACAAAATAGAAAGTTGGCCAATCTCTGGTACAATGTATTGGGTTTGTAAACTGTTTTCATTTCATGCACATAAACTGGTCAGAAACAGATCCATTTTTTGCCCATTTCGTTTTTTATTGAGCTGTATAAGTCATTGCATGCCTTTTTTGAGTAGTATTTTTCTTTTCTGTCTCCAAATTTGAAATTTGGATAGCTGATGAATTTTGTCACTTTAAGGAAATGAAGTTGGAATAATTTGGAGAAAGCATTCAGTGGAGCCAGGAAAACCAGAACGATTAGTTCAAAGGCCTAGAAATAAGATCTTTTGATACCAGACTCTATGTAGCTAATGGAGTTCCAATATTTTTAGTTCATGAGCCCTAACTAAAAAGACTGTTTAAAACAAAGAATTATATAACATGATAGGAAAAGTAAGATTTCCAGCGGTAAAGGCCAAAAACAACTTAATGTCAGAATTATAATGATTCATCTGCGCTCTGCAATTAAATATATGGCACTCCCATTAACTTGAAGATTACAGACTATAGCAAGAAAACCGAATGATCACAGAGGTTCACTTGTTTGTAGTTACTGACTAAGGCTATGTTCAGATGATGGAAGAATCCCACGTAAAATTGGTAGAGAACCCACAGCAGAAATCCGAGGCTGCCTTGCGCAATTTTGCCACGGTTTTCAGTAAAACCAGTCGCGGTTCTGTAAACAGATTATCCCAATTTAATGGCCATAATCTGCTTGTGGCTACCCTACCCTGGCGGAATACGTCACTTCTTTTTTTTCAGCGAAGCGGATTGCAATTCCGCCCACTGAAAATTCCAACCCTGGGGGGTTTTCCATTGATGACAATAGGAAGTATTTACAAGCATTTTTCACACTGATTCCGATGCGGAAAATGATGCATGAAAATTCTATATTTCTTTTTATTCTTTTGTTTTAGAAACAGATATCTATTTTAATACTCTTAGATTTTATTTTATTTTTTTAAAGTATCCAAACAACTAAACATTCAATGTTAAAGTATCATATCACCATTTATTTAATTATAATGGTCTGTGTCATATTTAGGGTATCCAAAGATAAATCCACTGGGTTGACTAAATGTTCTTGATCAGCACTGCCCTCCCACTCGTGGCCATTGGCTCCCGTCTGGCAGCAGATTTAAAGGGTGATTCTAAATAGAACCACCGCTTGTATATTGTGGTACATTCCTTATTTCTAGTCTATTAATCCTTTGTTTTGACACTGATCCTGACTTTGCCTTGTTTTTGCATTTTGCCATCGTCTCGTACCTTATAGTTTTGTTGCCTAGTACTTGCAGTTCGACCTCCTTGTTATTGACTCCTGGCTCGTCCCCTGGTTACGAATTGTCCTGTGACTTATCTATTCATTGTCCACTTTCCTGGTTCTGGCTCCTGCCTTCATTCTGACTCCATTTCTGCACCAGACATTCCTGCAGTGCACCCACTACCAATTGGGGGCTGCAACCAGGGAATCTGGCCGTTAAAGACCTTACCCCCTTGTGGGGGCTCTAGGTGGAGAGCGGGGGGATTCCACAGAAACCGCACCTCAGTACAGCCAGTGTCAGAGATGTAACACCAACATATTTATTCTTATAAAGGTATTCCAACAACAGAAAATAATGGCATATCGGACCCCCAACTTTCAGAGGAAATATGGTCCTGTGATGTGTATAAGATGGCAGTTGGCGGCTGCAAAGGAGAGTAGAAACGGGAGAACTAACTGTGCATGTGCTCAGCTGTTTCCTTTCTAGTCTATGAGAGTTATAGATGAGCTGAATGCAATATCATGCATGTGCAGCTCTCCCTTGTTACTTGTCCTGATTTTGGCTACCTGTGCCCGCCATCTAATACACAACCCAACCATTCCAGACCCTTTGAAAGACACATGCTACAGAAACTAAGGTGAATACTTTCATTCCACCTCTCACTTAATTCCATTTAAACCTTTATTTCCTGCTCACTGCATTACACTTCCCTTATGTCCCCACTGCGTTCTTGCTAAAAAAACAATAAAAAGTTTAAATTGCAGTAGAATGAGGAGAAAGAAGTAAATCTGGTGTCTGGACATTATCTATAATGTAACAAACCTTGATGATTTTTATATAATGTGAAACAGAGGATGATGTTTCAAATAGTATGTAATTTCTTTCCATGCATCCATCACAACTGTTCCATATAAAATGCCAGTGCAGCTTAATCAATGATGCCCAGGAGGTTTATTGTCCTGAAAACCAAGTGTCTTTCCTTTTTCTTGAATATATCTAAAAGTTTTATTAAACTTCCAGTGAAATCTTGTACTTGAGGAAATGTTATGTACGCAGAACAGATGTAATCAAATCTTGACACTAATTAATTATTTGTATGAAAAGAAGAAACAGATGGAAGTTTCAAGAAACTAAAGTACAGATAGTTAGGTAGACAGAGTACCCAGAGAGTTGGAAGTTGGTCGTTGACCAAAAATATGTAATGAAAACAAGGAACCTTAAATGGAATGGTTCATGATACAGAGACATTTAGCCTGTAACGCATGATCCTATCAACCATCTGTATAATGAATTAAAGCATTTTAAATGGGGGCGTGGACGTGCATAGCCTTAGCTTCAGGCCTCACATGCAAAAATCCTGGGCCATCCTTGCTCGACAGGGTGCTAGCAAGCACACTCTGTACCCTGGACAATCCCCCGGTCCATCTCCTAGCCTTTGTGAGATGTTTTGGCCGTTATTACGGCTTTTAAAGATTGTGGTCTACCTACGCTCCAAAACACGGGACCGCGATTACTGCAGGCTGCAGGATTTACTGACGGCAAATACAGAGACTGCCTGCCTCCAGCCATCCTTCTGGTCCTGCCTGCCTTGCCCACATCGGGAACTTGGTGCCTGTTGAGGCCTCCTACAATGCGGCCTAGATTGGGATGCATGCCATTACTCCACCGTACATTAGAGGGAAGGTTAGTGCCAGCCATATAATATCCTGCTGACATTTATATGAGGCATTTCCAAAGCCCACTGGCCCCCTACTGGACTGCTGCACAAGCTCACCCTTGAGAGGGTGAAGCTGTGCAACCTCTTTTTTATGTAGTGCTAGGGTGATTCATGGCACTACTACTAGCAGCTATGGAACACGCAGCATCTGACTGCCTTCCAATGCCATACACAGTGCAATAATATTAACAATAGCACATTTTTGTCTGTGTACTCCATCTGCTGTGCTAGTGCTGTTTTTTGCTGAAGTGATGCCATCTTGTGACTACACCATCCTCGCTCTAGCTTCCGCTGTCCAGGAGAATCTAACTATACCTGTATTCCCAGTATAGCACCTCGGTGAAACCTGATGAACATGCCACTGTACCACCTGTGTTTGGAAAACGTTTCACCACCATGAAGTTTTGTTACAGGACACCTGTAGGGCCCATGCCTCACTCCGGTGAGCCCCCTGGTCCTAGCCCAAATGTATTGAGATGCCTTAGTCCTCTGTCTCCGTGACTTCTCCAGGCCTCATCTGCATAGTACCCACTGGACAATTTAACCTCTCTTATGCAGTGAAATATCTGCGGTGTTACACCACCTAAATCCACACATTGCTGGTGAACTCATTGCTTCTTGTTACTATTCTATATTTCCACCCCATCATGCCTCGGAAGGGGCCGTGTCTGCTTCACATCAAAAGAAACTGAGTAATGCATCGGACAAGCTGGATCAGTTCCACTGGGTCCCACGTCCAGATGAAGCTCCTTCTACCAGTTCTTCTAACCCTCAATATGAATCCCTTAATGAGCCACAATGTGATATGTAAATAGTCTTACTGGCCATCCAGCAATCCTTAATTTTCCATGACCCTATCTTTCTTAGTTTGGCATAATCGCAGAGCTAGATTGCGCTGGCAGGTACAATAAAACCCCTGGGATCATGGGGGGAGTGGCCTTC
Organism: Rhinoderma darwinii; assembly: GCF_050947455.1. Lineage (NCBI taxonomy): Eukaryota > Metazoa > Chordata > Amphibia > Anura > Rhinodermatidae > Rhinoderma > Rhinoderma darwinii. The sequence continues at coordinate 173,115,634 of NC_134687.1, read as the reverse complement.
CTGACCTTCAGCTATACTATTGGACTTCGAAATTGTTCTATCTCTGTAGAGTTTATTGTCAACCCCTGTGTGCCAGATATCTCCCACCCACTACATGTCCTGTTTCAGGTTTCTGATGACTCTCAGCAAGCTTCCATAAGATTTTATATCCTTCATACCCTCCTCATCTGGAAGGCTGTCTGTAAGCTGTAAGTGGCTGCATATGATACCCTTACTCCCCTGTGGCACAATGAGAGCCTGGGAGAATTAAGGAGCCTGGAATGTGCCAAATAATGGGAGAGATCTGGCCTTTTTTTACCTGAGGCAATTATACTTTGTTGAAGGCATTAAATCATTCAAATCTCTTAAGGCCTTCCAAATAACCTCCTCTTTCTGCTTCCTATAGGTCCAACATGTTCTTCCGACCCAATTTAATACCACACTGCCCTCGCTATATGACTTTATGATCTCTAAATGTGTACATAACACTCCTGGTGTGTGTCTCATCTCCTTCTTTTATAGAACACTCCTTGATAAATGTGTAAAACCCACCCATTAACCCACCAAGTTGAAGTGGGAGGCTGATGTTGGGCAGATGACTGATGAACAACGGTCCTTAGCCTTGGAAACACCCAAGTTAGTCTCACCACCCAGCCCTATATCCTACATTGTGCCTACTACATAACGGCCAGATTACATAAATTTCAGCTGAACACTCCAAACTTCTGCCCAAAGTGCTATGGGGCTCCTAGTGCATTCTTTCACCTTCTCTGCGACTGCCCAGATTTCAGTGGCTTTTGGTCCCAAGTCATTACATTTCTGCATGAGATGATGGGTATGCCAGCCACAGAGGACCCTAAAACACATCTACTTTTCTTAGACCCTGAAAATGACACCTCTACTTCTGACAGAACCTTCCTGTTAGAAACACTTTTTATATCTAGGAAATATGTTGCTGTATTTTGGATGGCTAAGCATGTACCCACCCTTCACGACTGAAAAGTTTTGGTCAACACATCCCATATCATATAAAAAGCCATATATGCATGTAGAGGCTGCAAAGCAAAATTTACTTTGTCTGTTTAGTTATGGGTTACTTATCTTACTTATCCTATGCTATCCTATGCTGTTCTGATGCCTAATAGATAGGTGTATATGTTCTCTGTTTCCTCTGTACTCGTTATAACACGCTGTGCTCAGTGATATCTTGTGCCTTGTGATGCTTATCCTTTACTTGCACTAATGTAACCAAGTTTATGCATCTTGCTGCACTGTTTTGCTGTATTCAGAATTTATTGTTCTGTTTAGAATGTATTGTACTTCTCTATTTTATGGTTGTTGACTACTGTATGCTGACATTGTCACCCGTGTCTATTTTAATATAATGTTATTTAGTTAAAAAAAAATGATAAAAAAAACAAAAACAACAACATTACTAGACCACAGAATTATTTAAGTTCAGTTTAATTTACCAAATGGGCAAATATAATTTATTTTCATGTTAACTAACAGGTTAAAATACATAGTACCCAATTAAATAATCAGTGGTTGACACTAACTACATATAAAATAGATATTTTCAAGGTTCATTATTATGACAATATCCAAAATCACCTGTTTCGCCTTATCAGTCGCTTAGCCAAAGGTGTACAGCAGTTTCAGCTTCAACCAGACCCCCTAAATCCCAGGGTACCACCCACCATACCACCATATCTAAACCCTGTTTTGGGCCCCCATTGCCCAAGCTACTGACCACTCAATTTACGGCTGACCAGTCAATGAAGTGGAGGAATGACTGCTCAACGTTCAGGAAGGACTTGCGATAGGTGAATTAGTGGGCTAAGCTAAATTCCTCCCCTCCTATGAATCTGTGACCTATTATTTTACTATTTAGGAATAGCAGCACATGTAGAGATGATAAATAGTTCAACAGCAAGAATATCATAAACACCAATGAAAGAAAGGTTCACAGTCACTATCTGGCATCAACTTCTAGTTGGATAAAAATGTTCAATGTAATACTTTCTTTTCAATTTAAGCCTTCCTATAATTTCTGTATAGTTAAAATGGGGCATAAAATGCAATATGCAGTAGTTAAAACTGTATTTTTTCCTTAGATACAGCATTAGTTTAACCTTATCTTCAATATAAACATTTAAAGTTTGGCTTGATATGTAATTAAGATCTTCTTCTGAAAGCTGACTCTGCAGTCTCTTTGAATTGTATAAGGGCCCTATAAGACAGAGCGATTATTGTGCGAATTTTGTATAATCATTCTAAAGTAAAAGATAATTGCCACATGTAATAGCGGGCAATGATCGAACAACAAACAATAAATTGTTTGATTTCCGCGTATTGGACACATCTACTTGAGTGAAAGATTATGATTCATCATCACCACATAGCCACGTCTAATCAGAAATCCCCTCTGGATCACTAACATATTTGGCACAACAGCTGGAGTGCCGAAGGTTGCTGACCGCTGCCATAGGGAATCTCCTGGTCAGTACCCCCTGGAGTAGTCTCCGTTTAGCAACAGCTGTCGCGTAGATAGATCGTAAACACCAGGAAGCGGTACCAAGGCACGGGTCAAGACAAGTCAGCGTTTGGTTGTAAACGGTAGACAGGCAGGAGTCAGGATGGGCAGCAGACAGGAAGACATGGTCAAATATACAAGCCGGGTCAGGAACAGATGAAATAGACTTCCAGAACTGGACCTTATTGTTCAGTCAAGAAGAGATTGGGAAGGTTTTTTTTTATTATTTCTGGTTACAACTGCAGTTAAGGCTGGAGGCTGATGGACGGCTCTTACCTTTGTTAGACGAAGACAGGACACTCCTCCACGGTGCAGGAGATTTCTGGCAAATTCAGGCCTACTAGGCCGCAATTGGCTTGCTGACTTGTTGGCTTTATGAACTGATGCATGTGGGGAGCCTCCTGCCCATTACCCACCACAGCTCACACAACACAATGGGAAGGTTCCAGCCAATACCTGCAATAGCTCCCAAACCACTCAGACTCAAGCCCACCAACATCATGCCAATCGCACACAAAACACATATTCAGCAGCTCTCTCTCTTTCAGGTTCCTCTACTTTCCCCACTCACTGAACATACACTGGCGCGAACACTGCTCTATTATACAGCAAGGTCTGCCCCCAAAGCCGCAACGCAGCATAACCACGCTGGGACGTCCTAGCGCTGTCATGGCATGGCAAATATTTAGCTAAGATAACCCCCACACTATTCATCGCTGCACCAAGCAATTTAGGCCCCCAACCAACATGTGCCCTCCCTGTCAACAAAAATAAACATAAGCAAAACATGGCCATTCTTCTTGGGGAACGCCACCTACGGGAGGAAAACAACACAACACATCACTTAAAGACACAATGCACACAAAATAGGTGTATACAAACATAAATAAGCATGTATTAAAGTCCCTTTAAGGATTTGGTTTTGTTCCCCACACTCTTAAATGCTGACCTGTTTCTGATTTGTCCTTTGATGAACTCTCTTCTTACAGATTTTTTCTTTGTTGGTTTCAGGTTTGCTGTGACCTTCAAAGGAAACTGTGTTCAGAATGGAAAACGGCAAATTTCTAGGATCAGCCAAGTAACTGTGAATGCAACTATTTTTAAGGGAAAGGAAGTTACTATGGCCAAATCACACAATCCATTATTCTGCTTCCTGCTGTTTCTGCTGAGAGCACCCTGATCGCTTATTTGAGGCAATGGAACCACAATGTATATGGGTATTTCCAACAAAGCATGGCAGGAGTGTCTATTGTAATCAACTGATGCTACAGCCATGCTATGGTTACATGGTCCATTGTAACCACTGGTGTGTCTTACTGAGCTGTGCACAGTACAATAAATCTAAAGTCCATTAAATAGCTGATTTTCCTTCAGAAAAAAAAAGCATCCAGAAAATTGATTGCAATACGTGCTGTAATTTTTGGCACAGGACACAAGTATTTGAAAATTGGGCCATTTCCTTTTCTTTGTAATCATAATAACTACTTTCAGTTTTCCGATTTCCTAATTAGATTTTTTAACTTGGAAATATTGTGTCATTATATTAGCTCTGGTCCTGTATATATAATCGAAATTCTATGCATCTGTTGATTTTCACTAGATAAATCATTTCTTTCTATAACAATGTTCGTCCTATGAAATGAATGAACTAAGAATAACTTCTGTTAGTTGTTTACCCTACCATTAGATTCAATAAGAGATAATGTACATGTGGAAACTGTTTCTTGAGTTGATCATCAGGATCAGTGCATGTCTGTATTCACGTCTGTTCATATGTTGAATTGTTAAATAATCCTTAATTTTGAAACAGAAAACAAAGATATCTTCATTATAACAAATCTGAGCACCACTTATTCATAAAATATTCCATAATGCAGCAAAAATGATTACTGAAACCATCCCCACTAATCATAATAATCCAAGAGCCAGGTTAAATAAGAAGTTGTTTAGTAGCAAAAATGGGAAACAGAAGTATTCTCATGTAATATTCATGTAAATATCCTGGGCCCTTCCTATCTATGGCCAGCTTACAAAGAATCTCCACCTTTTATCACTGTGTTGTATTAAGGTCCAACATTCGGTCCGGATTTATTTCATAATAATCCAAACAAACAGAAAATGGAGCAGCACCAACGTCATGGGACCTAAATGGTGCCAGGTCGTGAAATTGGGTAAATCCTTCCCCAGACAATTCAACTTCTAATCACCTTGGTACAACAACCAAACCTCTGGTTCGAAATTCAAGGTATCTATTATGTCCGACAACCTTTAAAAATATGCAACGTTTCGTCTCATAATTGTTGTAGGGCCTTTTTGAAGCAACTAACAAGATTAACTGTCCACTTATACTGTATATATTAAACATAGTAGATCATATGACCCAATTGTTCATTAACCAATCAGGTAAGGTGATTAGACGTTATTCCATAATATATCCATTATTCCATAATATATAAGCTCCTAAATTCCCTCTAGTGTCTAGTGGTAGCTACAGGCGGCTAGCATGTTATCGTTCAAATCTATATCTGTTCTGGGCATATGCAGATATGTATCAGTTGCAACCTATATAAAGATATATTAAGAAATTCTCCTCAGTATAGAGTTTTGCACATATTTAGACGAGATACTTTTTTCAAGTGTGGACATTCACTTGACGTAAATATGGACTCCCTTGGTTAATGTAGGCGGTTTCCTAACCTTGTAGTGTGAACCACACAATTCTCTTAGGCCTCATGCACACGGCCGTAGCCGTGTGCACGGTCCGTGATTACGGGAACGGACGGCCACGGAGTGTCATCTTCGGGCCGTCCGCAATTACGGACCGTGCACATACAAGATGTGCATTGACTTTTAGTAGCCCGGCCTGCAAATGCGGCCTGTAAAATGACTTGTCCTATTTCTTTTGTGGTCCGGGCACTCGGCCAATGCACGGTCGTGGAAACCACGGTAGTGTGCATGGGCCCATAGAATAGAATGTGTCCTGTACTATCCGCAATTGCAGATACTATGCGGACCGTAATGTATGGTGGTGTGCATGGGGCCTAACTCTGTGGTTTATCGCAGTTGATAATTAGTTTTTAATGCTCAGAAAAGTTTTTGCAATGAGATCAATTATGAACAGAAATAAAAGGTGAGATGCGGTAGAGGCAGGAATAATTACATATTTAATTCAGGGACATAAATATGACTGGTGCATATGAAATCTGTCCTTCCTAAAGACTTAAAGAGGCTCTGTCACCAGATTATCAAACCCCTATCTCCTATTGCATGTGATCGGTTCTGCAGTGTAGATAACAGTAACGTTTTTTTTTTGTTTTTTTTTAAAACGATCATTTTTGGCTAAGTTATGAGCAATTTTATATTTATGCAAATGAGCCTTTCTAATGGACAACTGGGCGTGTTTTCTCTTATTTCCAACTGGGCGTGTATTGTGTTTTAAGCAACTGGGCGTGTTTACTTCTTTCACTGCACAATCACACTGTGCTGTGGATCATGCTGGGCTGGAACAATGAGAAGTGTAGGACACTGATGGGTCACTGATTGGTCTGCCTCATACACTCCTCTGTACAACACCCAGTTGGTAAAAAATAAAAACACGCCCAGTTGTCCATTGAGAGTCATTAGCATAAATCTAAACTAATAACTTGCTCAAAAATGATCGTTTTTCAAAATAAAAACCACTGCTGTTATCTACATTACAGCGCCAATCACATTATGTAGGACATAGGGCACTTATAATCTGGTGACAGAGCCTCTTTAAAATAGTCAAACATAATTGTGTGACTTTATGCAAGGCAAACTTCCATATAGGATGGAATCAGATTTTCATGTCATTCTTTGTTCCATAACATAGTACAAAAATTAAGTTTTATATAAAACTAAAAGAATTTATCTAGTAATTTATATTAAAGATGCCTAATTAATTATTTAACACAGATCATCTAATCTAATAAAAAGTTGCACATTGCCCGTAAAACCAGTTTATTAGTTAAAGGGGAATTCCAATTTTGTAATGTTAATAGGGCATATGGACAGGGTTTGTCCTTATGGGACAACCCCTTTAAAGACTATGTATACCTTTGAAAAGGTTTTTGTTTTTTATTAACAAAAATGTATATCAGTGAAAAGTTATTTTTACTTTTTGAGATACAGCTGCTTTTTATCCTGTATACAGAGCAGCTGTATCTTGCGCTGAGACCTAAATCCATCAGGTCAGCGGCACTGACTGGTTCATTGTCAGTAGGTCCACGCAGGATCCATCTGTAATCGATCACATCTAAGTTATGTCAGAGACACACAGGACCCGCTGATACTGAACCCGTCAGTGCCGCTGACCTGATGGATACAGGTTTCAGTTCAAGATTCAGCTGTTCTGTACACAGGATTCAAAACAGCTGTATCTCAAAAAGTTAAAATACATTTTAATAAAAAGTAATTAGAAAGGTGCACCAAACACACTGATACACATTATTATAAAAAAAATATATATATATTTTCAAAGGTTTAAATTGCCTCTTGCTGAAAAGATAGCCAAAAAGTCATTGTTTGTAAAATACACCTCCGTGTCAAAAACCCTAATAGGTAATTTATATCCTTCTATCAAACCTGACACAAAGGATCTGCCTGTTATCGATCACTTCTAAGTTCATAACTTTGATGTGATCAATAACAGGTGGATTCTACATCTTTCTGACATGCAGGACTCGCTGTCACCAAAGCCGTCAGTGTTGCGGTCCTGATGGATTTTGGTTTGAGGGCAAGATACAGCTTCTATGTATCCAGGATATATAGAAGCTGTATTTCAAAAAGTAAAAACATTTTTAAATAAAAAACAGTGAAAAAGTTGTTTAACATACCATGATACATTGTTTTATTTAAAAAATAAATAAATCGTGTGCAAAGCTTTACATACCCTTTAAGGGCCAAGAGAATATTTTCAGCTATGAGGCTGCAACAATAGGACATTGGTAACAAAGTATTTTCCAGCAAACGTGACTAACCCATCTTTTGCAACAGGGGGAAAAATGATCTCCAAGTGAGATAATCTGTCAGAATCCAATATATTCTCACATTATTATTGTAAAATATAAACATTCCCTAATATATATACTTATAAAAAGCCACAATTTAAAAATTTAATTATGATATCTTCGACAAACGAAAAGCAAAACACAGCAATACTAAATGACCATACTATGCAATGACAGTTTTACCTTCCTTGCAAAGAAAAAAAAAAAACAGTCACTTGATTCCTAAGGGCCAATGAATATTATAATTAAATCCATCCTCTATTTTTTTTTTAACTAAACTGCAAGTGTAATGTAATACTTCCTCTCAATTAGTACAAACAGGTCATCTGATCATTATTAACCAATAAAAGAATTAAGCCTCGGTTTATATATTCCCTTTGAATGTTTTGTGTCTTTCATTCGAGCAATAAAATCACATGTCCAATTTTGACCAACAGAATTGAGAGAAATCAGACAGTGTTTGCAATAACTGTAATTCATATCAGAACCTAGAGTGCCTATCCTGAACATTCTAGCCAAACAAAGGGCCGATCTTTCTGCAAAAACTGCAACATGTCCTCGGCTACATCGTATTCCCATCCTATTCATGAACTCCTATTAGAGTTCATAAAAGTAAGGAAAACATCACAAAAATTATCCACAATCGCCATTCCCCATAAAAAAACATAATTACATTAAAAAAACCATAATTATCCTTGTTTTTTTCATTTTTTTTAATGCCGGTTTTCCAGCCACTAAAGAATTGATGGCCTATCCTCAGGATTCAGGGGTATTGCAGTCTTTTCTCCCATTCAATTCAATGGGAGAAAAGGCTGCAATACCTGTGAATCACTGCTAAATGCATGTCGACGATTCACAGTGAGCAAGAAGAAATGAAGGGGAAGCAACGCTCGTACGAGTGCTGCATTCCCTTCAAAACAGCTGATTGGCAGGGGTCCCGAAAGTCGGACCCCGACCAATCAGCTATTGATGGCCTATCCTGAGGGTAGGCCATCAATTTTTAGTGGCTGGAAAACCCCATTAACTGTTAAAATGCATAGTGATCATAACTTTATTGCACGGGTCAAGATGAATGTGGGATATATAATATGTAGGTTTAATATGTGTCACAGTGAGATTCTTCTTAATCTTAATATTTTTTTTATATCTTTTTATTTTTACAGAGCAACACCATAATACAAAAAAAGTAAATTTTCAAATGTTTTATAAGGTTCTGTTTGGTACATCAAGTTTAAAATGAATATGAACTCCCAGCCCAAACCTTCCCTCACTCCCTCATTCTCGTGGGTACCTGAAGTTCAAGAATTGGAAGAAAATGCGTATAGTGAATGTTACCCGCAATATATAATAGAGGTTTAGTGGATTTTTAACCTGCCTAAGGACCCTGCTACAGAGGTATACCTAAAATTAGTCATCAGCTGTTTAATTTCCTGTTCACCTAAGAACTGGTCAATAAATGTTTTCCTTTTTCTATAGAACCTAGTGGAGTGTGATTCTTTTGATCTTCCATCTCCAACCTATCCATATTCAGAAAGTGTTTTATCAGTAGGATCACTGTCGAAATTGAGGGGACTGATGGCTGAAGCCATTTAAGCAAGAGACAGTAAATAAAAGAGTTGGGATCGAGATTCTAATGGTATCTTAATCCGCCATATCGGCTTTATTTAGTTTGATATCTCATGCCAGAATCTTTGGGCGGCTGTACATGACCACATGCTTTGTGTTAAATTATATATTTTTTTTTTGTCAATTAGGACATGGCACGAATTGATCAGGTGCATTTGGCTGGGGAGATACTGTATATTGAAGCCATATATGGCGTGTATTAATTTAAACGTGTCTTGCGCCATCTCTAATTTTTTCACTGCTTTTCTTACCAACTTCCATCTCTCCAATATTTTCTGTTGAATATCCAGGTTTTGAAATTCTCTTTTCTTAAAATGGCCTTTGGGACATTACTACCTGTGCATCTAAAATACATCGGCAACTGTTAGGTCATACCCAGGGCCACACCGTCCATGAGGCGAGATGAGCAACTCGCCTCCAGCACTATAATTGTACCTGTATCTATAGGACGCAGATACAATTGCATGCATAAGTGCTGAATGGCGGGGCACAAAACGTCGATTGCATCGTCGAATGACAGGGCAAGGCAGCCTGCCATTCAGCGCCTTTCAATGACGCAACGTTGAAAGGCGCTGATTGGCAGGGCAAAATTACTTGCCCTGCCACTCAGCGCCTTTTAACGCCGCAAGCAGCACGATGACGTCATCACGGCGCTTGCGTCGTTGAATGACCGGGCAAGGCAGCCTACCAATCAGCGCCTTTCAACGACGCAATGTTGAAAGCCGCTGATTGGCCGACCAGAATCATTTGCCCTGCCGCTTGCAATGTTCAGCCCCAGCAGACCTGCTTAGAAGGGAGCAGGTCTGCATTGCAGGAGGACGGCACGGGAACGAGGTTTAAGTGAGTATGTAAAGGTTCTTTTTCTGTTAAAAGTGTGAGGGGTATATGAGAAGCACTACCTACAGGGGGGGCTATATGTGGGGGCTATATGTGGAGCACTACCTACAGAGGGGGCTGTTTGTGGAGCACTAACTACAGGGGGGGCTGTATGTAGGGGCTATATGTGGAGCATTATCTACAGGGGGAGCTGTATTTGGGGCTGTATGTGGAGCACTGCCTACAGGGGGGGCTGTATGTGGGGGCTATATGTGGAGCAATGCCTACAGGGGGGTTGTATGTGGAGCACTACCTACAGGGGGTGCTGTATGTGGGGGCTATATGTGGAGCACTGTCTACAGGAGGATCTATGTAGGGCACTATCTACAGGGGCTCTATGGGGGGGCAGTATCCACAGGAGGCTCTATAGGGGCACTATGTATGTGGGGCACTGTCTGCAGGGGGCTCTATGGGGAGCACTGTCTACAAGGGGCAATGTGTGTGTGTGTGTGTGTGTGTGCGTGCGTGCGTGCGTACGTACGTAAGTACGTACGTACGTAAGTGCGTGCGTGTGTGTGTGTGACAAAATGTATGTTGCTACTATAATCAGGGACACAGTGTATACTTTTATTAGAATTAGAAGTGCAGTGTATGGGGCTTTTATATTTAGGAGCATTGTGTAGGGCACCATGAGCATTTTATCTTCGTTTATAGGTGCAGAAATGTTTGAAATGTGAGAGGCTGAAGACATCGGAGCGGAAAACTGCAGAAATGGGCCATGGCCGGGAGTAGACATCTTAGAGGTCTGGACTGGATAGAGATGTCACCTGTGAGTCACTTAATGTAAATGTTTATTCTGCTTCTAATCAGTACTGTAGTCACTATATGATCTGCAACGAGATAATGGGTGGTATGATTTTTTTTTTGTGAGACTGCCAGTGATGTAGAACAGCCAGGTGGATGTCAATCATGTTGACCAATTTTCGCCTCAGGCAGCAGAAATGCTAGAATCGACCCTGGTCATACCTAAGTTATGCCCTAAAAGAGATTATTAATAGAAAGTGCTGGAGGACTTTATTAAGCCCAGGGCTGTCAGAGTTTCCTAGTCAACCCTGGTGATGACATTCCTCGGGCTGACAGGAAGAGGACAAAGGGGAGACCCCTCCCTTTGTCCAGACCGCAATTAGTACTGACTGATCTCTGTACATCAGGGGTTAAACATCCAGGATCTGAGTTTTATTTTATCCCAGCTGCTAGTGTGGTACTGTGGGCTTTAATCACAGCCACACTCCCCCTTCTAATCATGTGGACACAGCTGTGATCAGGAGTTGAAGTGTGGCTGTGATCACCTATGATTTACATGAATGGCATCGTGCGGGAACTACGTCCTGCTGATGACGCACACGTATGTTATATTGGGTTAAGAGGATTAAGGAGAAATATAGTTAAAATGATCTTCTCATATGTTATAAGTACGTACTTGGTAAAGTATGCGATCTTGGATTATCACTAATTTCCAGAGAAAAGGGTCTCTATAGGGCTCTTGGCACTGCTCATAGATTTCTATTACTAAAAAACAAACACATTCTAAGCATACTATCATTGATTTAACTCACCCTGTTTTGTTAGATTTGTAAGCAACAGAAATCTCTGAGCATTTCATTCTGAAAATCAGTGATGACCCAAGATCTCTAACTTGACTAATGAGATCTTCTTCACATGTGTCTTTGACAGATCACATAATTTTGACCAAATTTCTCCTTTAAGTACAGTACAGTTGGCCGACAGCATATATCAAATATCAGTATGCAATGTTGGTTTCTAATGAGAAGTGAGACATACTGTGCAATGCAAGAAGCACAGATGACTCATTCTTTTGAAGATCCATATATATATATATATATATATATATATATATATATAGGGATTTGCCTATGCTGCCAACTTGCAACTAAAACAATTGATACTAAGTACCTGGGAAGCAGATCAAGAGCTTTCATTGCAAATGATAAATTGTAACCATTGTCATATAAAGTGAGTGAATATTCCATTTTGGTCCTTCATGGGGAAAATTATACTTTCCAGTTTACATATGTTCATCATTAAATAGATCAAGGTATGCAGATGATGTTGAGCGAGCTAAAAAAAAAATATTTTGTAGATTTTGATGCAAACCCAAAAGTATTACAAAATAAATGGGATCATAACCCAATGAAGAAGAAGCTATAATAGTTCAGTGTAAAGTTTGAGTAATCCACAAGAGCAAATTGTTTTTTATTGAATCATGCTTCATGAAACCTGAAGCATGAAGTGCTGTCAGTTGGTAAATTAATGTTCTTTACCTCTTGGATGTACATTCAGATATTGCATATAATCTGATGTATGTTGCTAAGTTTTGTTTATTCTCTTCATGTTTACGGTTGATGTCCAGGAAGGAGATCATTATAATCTCATCACTGTGTAGCATTGTTTTACTTTGGGAATATCTGATAGCAGCGACATGAGTGTTGATATTTTCTTGAATTGTAGTAAAGATAGATCATATATTAACGTGTCTTTTCTTTCTTTACTCTGTACTATGATGTAATGCCTTTATGGAATATTTCACATTTTGCTTTTTTTTTTTAAAGGGGAAATTTGCTCCAATGATTAAAATCTTACATTTGCTCAGGAAAATTCCTGTTCTCTTAGTTTGTACAATATTTGACTTGTTAGAAAGCATTGTAGTTCCAGAGCATCGTTTCCAACTGTAACGGGGTACAGGTTATAGTAACTATTTTGCCATTTTAAAGCCTATTTGGAGCTGTTATTTGTCAACCAGTCACCCCCTTAACAAGTATAAAAAAAACTTCATTTTCTCTCTTCTTTCCTCAACTTGTGTATGTTACATCCATATATACACCCCACAAATTCCACCAAAAATTCACCTAAACGCCTATGACAATCCTTTATATGGTTCTGTTCATATCTGCGTCGTGGTCCCCGATAGGAGCCTCCATTGCAGATTCCTTCATTTTTGTGGACAAAATAGTGCAGCATGCAATGCTATCTTAGACAGAACCGATAAAAACACAGGGACATATACAAAAACACAGAAAAAGGCCATACTTACAAATGGACACAGCCAGGCCAGAAATGCTGATGAAAGGGCGAGCAGGTGCTTTAAATAATAATAGCCACTCCCACTAGTCTTGAGGGGAGTGGTGTGTGGTGCATGGGATGTGTAGTAAGAAATAATAAATGAATAGTGTGTGTGCAAGTGTAATACTATAAGTGAAATATAGGGGGCAGTAATAAATGAAGTGCCTCAATAGAAATAAATGGATAATGGGGTGCAAGTGAGTGAAACATGGAGGGATAGTGTGTACGTCATGAGGCACAACGTGTATAGCCAGGTAGAAGCCTATTTGTGACGCCTTGATAATTCATAGAGCGGGCTACCCTGCTTGCTATGCCAAACAACAACACACCATGCTCTCCCAGCATCAAAGACCCGGCTGTGTCCAAGAGAAGCGAATATACATAATAATGAAAAATACCTGGGGTATTGGTAATCATTTTGGCCAAAAGGACGCAAGCTCGCAATCCACGACAAGGATCCCCAGACTTGCGAGTCCCTAACTCCTAAACTGGAACAGAATGTTCCTGATGCACAAACAGAACCGATAAAAACACAGGGACATATACAAAAACACCGAAAAAGGCCATACTTACAAATGGACACAGCCAGGCCAGAAATGCTGATGAAAGGGCGAGAAGGTGCTTTAAATAATAATAGCCACTCCCACTAGTCTTGAGGGGAGTGGTGTGTGGTGCATGGGATGTGTAGTAAGAAATAATAAATGAATAGTGTGTGTGCAAGTGTAATACTATAAGTGAAATATAGGGGGCAGTAATAAATGAAGTGCCTCAATAGAAATAAATGGATAATGGGGTGCAAGTGAGTGAAACATGGAGGGATAGTGTGTACGTCATGAGGCACAACGTGTATAGCCAGGTTTATTATTTCTTACTACACATCCCATGCACCACACACCACTCCCCTCAAGACTAGTGGGAGTGGCTATTATTATTTAAAGCACCTGCTCGCCCTTTCATCAGCATTTCTGGCCTGGCTGTGTCCATTTGTAAGTATGGCCTTTTTCGGTGTTTTTATGCAATGCTATCTTGTCTGGCAAAATGACAGAAATAATGACGGAATCCAGATGGAACCAATTAAAAGTCAATGGGTCCCATTGGGCAACATTGGTTTCTGTCATGCAATGGATCCGGCACTTGCATTTTTTCTGTTCCTCTGATGGAACAGAATAACAAAAATTGTAGCGCAGATATGAACAGAGCCTAACACAGACATTTTGCATTGGTGTAATTACATTAATTCATAGTCCCCCATGTTTCTCTACCCATCTCCGGACCTATTTGTTCTTGCACCTATGATAAAATTCAATTAATAGGAGCTTAGCACATATGTGCATAAACCACATACCATGGTAACTCAGTGGTTGGACTAATTGTAGAAACAAGAGGGGGAGACGAAACCTCCAGCTCACCTTTAGTATGTCAATTTTGCACTTTGAATCACTGCACGGATCCTCGCGTCGGCACGCGATATATGTTGAGTAGAAGACAAGGACGAGGTGGATCCAGCGTTGCTGTAAATAAAACGGAACTTGTTCCAAGTTTAATAAAGATGATTTAAAATTCAGGAACAATCTGGACGATGTTTCAAATCTAGCCATGATTAAGAACGCAGGAAGCGTTTGAAACGCGTAGGCTCCTTCAATTGCCCTCACATCTCTCCTAAGCACCTCAGGACATCGTCCAGATTGTTCCTGAATTTTAAATCATCTTTATTAAACTTGGAACAAGTTCCGTTTTATTTACAGCAACGCTGGATCCACCTCGTCCTTGTCTTCTACTCAGTGGTTGGACTGTTGGTTTGCAGCGCTGGGGGCCTGGGTTGAATCCAACCAAAGAAAGCATCTGCATGGAGTTTGTATGTTCTTCTTCTGTTTGCATGAGTTTTCCTCTGGGTACTCCAGTTTCCTCCCAGACCCCCAAAAAATACTGATCGTTTAATTTGGAATTTAGATTGGGAGCTCCAATGGGGACAGGGACCGATATGAGTGATGACAACCTTTGTACAATACTGCAGACTTTGTTGCCACTATATAAATTAATAAAATACAGAGTGGGAGACACTCTACAACTAAAATAAGAGCTGTTTGTTTAATACAAAACAAGGAGTGGATACAAAATAGCGGTGAAGTAGAAGTATTTTCTGTATACTTTTCCTCACTTTATTAGCCATTCCTGGCTTTGACTAAAAAAAATAACTACATCCAAACTGATTTGTTTGAACTTGGCCTCATAGTGATTGGAAAGGCACATTCTAAAGGAGAATACGTTTTTTCAAACAAAATTCTTTACCTTTTTGTTGGACAAATGGGGCTTTACTATTGCACTAAAATTGAACCAATATCTAAAATAGAACCAAACTAATAAAGATAAAAATAAACTAATCTAAGAAAGAAGATTATTTTTTGGTGTAAATTTATTTGGTGAAAAAATACATTAAATGATAAGGGAATAAAAAAGGAAACACACATTTTACCTTTTGTCATTTCAAGAAAATGTATATTTTCTTTGTACATTTTATCATCAATTAGTTACATAGTTACACATGGTAAAGAACGGATCCCTAGTGCATACTTAGGCACATTTCTTTAGAAATTGTGATAAAAATAAAGGAGATCTGATTTAAGTTTTGATGTACATAATTCATAAGTTTTGCCAAGTGTTTGCCTTTGCTTCATTGGAAGCAATAATGTATGTGATGATGCCTGAATGTGTCTTCAAAATAGATCACTAGTTATCAGATACTTTTTTATGCTTGCTAATTCCAGGGGTTTTCCAGGATTAGAGAAACACGGATGCATTCTTTCTAAAAGAGTTCCATTAAACTTCTGCTGCCTATTTTGTGTAATGATGATATTGTTTATTTACCTTAACGACTGCCCACTGTCTTTTGATGGCGGGCGGTACAGGTGCTTACTATACAGCAACATCTTTTGGCATAAGAGTCTAATGAGTGCTTTAGTGAGCGCTCATGCTCTATATATGAGCTGTTACTAACTTCGATCCCGGCCAGTCAACCCTTTGTTTGCTGCTGTCCGTGACCTCATCATGATCAAAGGGGACTCCTTCCTTCAAATGGTTTGCCAGGTATCCCAGTGACCTGATTGGCCACTGGGGAATTTCTCTGCAGTCAGCCCAGGAGACCTAAAAAGGACCTCAGGGATGTCTGTTCAGTAAGCCTACTGTAAGGGCACACGTAGTGTTGCCCCAACAGTACCCTGTGTCTTAGTGGCACAGTATAATGTACTAGCATACAGGAGTATTTTAATACATTTTAAGTATAAAATAAAGTTTTAAAATAGTAATCCCCTCATGGGCTTAAAACATGTAATATAAAAATGGCAAAAAATGAACAACAAAAACCAAATCCCTTTTTTTTCTATATTGACTTTGCAAAAAATTAATATAAATTGCACAGTAATTTATTTGTACCTTCAAACAGTGCCGAAAAAAAACCCATTTCCTACTGCCATAAAACAAGGCCTCATACAGTTACATCAATTAAAATCAAAGGGTAATTGCTGCTGAAATACAGAGAGGCAAATACAAAAAAAAATGTAGCTGGTCATTAAGCCATATGAGGCCTGGTCATTAAGGGGTTGGTTGCCAATCTTTTGTTATTGATACAAATCTGTAAAACACTGCCTTTGGATTATATATGGAAATTGCTATTTATGCAATTCTCTTGTATATCATTAAAAGTAACTCTGAGCCTTTAAGTCTTTTGAAGAAACAAATCCAAGTTTAGATACGTGTAAGACTAAATTTACACAGCATGTTTTAGTTCAGCATGGCGGAAACAGTCCAGCATTCTGTTTGTCTGTACAGTGGCATAAGCCTACCATAGACTTTTTTTTTTAATATGTATTCCATGTGAGATACAGTTGTATTGAAAAGTACAGTTGGAGCAGTGGCGTCCCATTGTATGCTAGCCAAACACATGACAAAAGGACACCATTTTGACTTACATTTGTCCATTAAGATCTATGGGCACATTGGTATACTCATCTGAAGATCTTCCAGGTGTATATACTGACAGTGCACCACAGACTTGGTGTGAACCAGACCTTAGTGTGACTGCGGCTTGTTGAAATTTGGCAGGACTTTCAAGTTTGTTAATTTCTGTGAGATTTTGATTTGTGCATTTTGATTACTTTTCCCAAGATTATTATAACATTACGTATGTGATTTTATATATTTTTTTGTTGATAATATAGATTGCACACTATATACAAAGCAAATAAATGAATTTTTTTTTTGGCTCTGCTCCCTTGGGCTAGCAAGGCTCAATCATTCCCATTTGAGCAAAATGGTACTGTAGTGGTGTTTCAAATTCCTTAACTTTGGAATGAGATGTTATGATGTGTAGGAAGCACATATTGCAGTTCATTCATAGATGCCATTAGCATTGCTTAAACTGCTTCTAAGCCTTAACTCAAGACATCTGTTTTAATAATCAGATCCAAGTATGTGTCAAACACCATTTGTACAGTATACGCTTTGATGTGTGCTTTTTCCAAAGGAATATATTGTCCAAGCAGACAGTTGTAAAGCAAATGCAGAATAAACCGCTGTTGTTAAAAATACATCAAATGTAGAAATGTTTACCAAATCGTGCTTAAAGACAATTCTTTTGTAAAATAGATTGCAGCACAACTTCTTAACTTCTTTTAAAGTTAAGCTATTTTGATTTACATATACATGGTTGCTGTTTTACTTGATTTTCTAGATTACTGACCAAAAATATGGACAACGCCCCCAAAAAGTACAACCATTGTACAACAGACATATCCTCCTAAAACATCTGCAACCTTGGACAGAATTTTATCCACTGGATGTAAACAATCAATGTTCCTACTGAATAACAACAAGCAGAGATCTTGAAAATCCTGAGGAATTATTACAGAAAGTATAGTGGAAAATTCTATAACTTAAAGTTATACAAAAAATAACATTAATTTGCTGAAACCGGACAATCCCTTTAACCATAGATAGTGAAAAGATCAATAAAACCTACTTTATGGTTAGTAACTATGTGAGTAGAGGTAAATGTAGTAAGGGAAATATCATGAGCAGGGAAGAGGACTTAATATATGGTCGGCGGTAAGAAACTCCAATGAGGCATGGTGGCAAAACAGATGCATCTGAAACCAAAGTAATGGGAGAACTGGGCTTAACTGACTGCCACTCATGGGTGACTACAGGAACAAATGTCAAAAAGTACAGGAACAGAACATTATGCCAGATGAAAGGACTGGACGAGTCAAGCAGAGATGATGTAAGTATATGTCAGGTATGGTTAGACAAGATAGGGGTCACAAGTCACTCCAACCCAATAAGAGGACCTAGACAATACCAGTAATGGAGACAACCACTATAAAGATAGCTACCAGGTTCAAAAGTAAAGGTTGAGTACGCGAGAGAGAGAAATCCCAATGAAAAGCGCCCTTGCTAAGGCAAGAAATTTCCCAGTATCATTGGATCCCACATCATTTGAGCTGCTGGTATCCTATTTTGTTTTGTCTTTCTTGCCTTGTTCCCTGAATTGTCTCTAAGCCTTTCCTTCAGTCACATCTTTGCTTTGTTTTTTTTTCTTTCAATCTTTATTAGGGTTTGTTCAAACCTGACTGGATGTAAGGGATTCCTTTCCACCAGCTTAGGGTTAGCGCTGGCAGTGGCGAGGCTCAGACTCTAACTGCCCCCCCCCCCCGGTTTTCACCAGGGACCACCACAAGGGGGTATAGAGTTAGCTACTATGGACCTACTGGTTACGGCCCTCTAACTCTATGGAGAGGGGAGGGGGGAGCCGCAGGATGGAGCAAAGAGAGAGAGGGAATGATTCAGCAACACACACGCTGCATGTGAGTCTATGGAGGGGGAGGGGTGAGCAGGGGGAGGAAGCACTAGCAGAGTGGGAAAGACTCAGGCTGTTGGTAAGAATTTTACGTCACCCCACGCTGGATTCTCAGCTACACTGGTCTGTACTGCAGTATAATCTCTTCCATGCTGCTGCAGCTTCTTTTATACCGTATGTGATAGCTAGAGATAAGAGAGCTGGATTCTTCTCTACTATGTGTGCTCTGTATAGAAGACATGATAATAGTTAAGCTCCGCCCACCAGTTTAGAGAAAACTGAGCATTAAACATAAAGCCTGTAAAGGGGAAAAGAACTAAAAAAAATGCAGAATACAAGTCATATAATGGCCAGAAATAGTGTTATGTGCACACATATGAGAGATTATTCTGAAAAGTCGCCTGAAAAGTTAGGTATGCTTTAGTTAAAAGACGAGCTAGTCCACTTTTTCAAAAAAAGAATTGTGATTTCAGATCTAGAGTAAAATACAGGCTGTAACTCAGGATCTATTCAAGAATGTATTTACAAAGTTATTCAACTTTTTCGTGCATTATTTCTATACATGAACTAATGAAGTTCAAAGGTGAAACAATACACATAAGGTTAAAGGGTTTATTCTGCGGTATAAAATTTTCTAGCATTGCATTTTTTTTTTAAAAAAAGGGACTACTTACTATATCACGTCTTTTATGAAAGATCCCCAATTATCCGTTCTTTTTCACAGTCACGTGGTACAGGAGGTACTATAATTTATTCCTGTGCTGTGACGCATCGACACAGTGCTACATGACTGCGAAATGCCTCTCTCTCAAGTGTGTGTTGGCTTGTCATGGATTACATGACCACAAGGGGCTAGAACAGTGTAAGATTGAGAGCCTCTTGTGGTCACATGATTGACTGAAATACTAAAGAGGCGAGGGTGGAGAAACCAGAGCTGGAGGAGAAAGAGGAGGATACCGGGATTTGGAGTATTTCAGCACGCGCAGCTCCTGCCTCAGAACCATGAACAAAACAGCACAGGTGTAATATTGGAAATTAGTTGTTGATGAAATATTACACTTTTTTCTTAAGAATTATACTAGGGGAATGCTAAATGGATTTTACAGGTGCTTAGGGCTATTGTTTATTTTTTTCATAGCTGTCGGATAACCCCTTTAATCAACACTCCTCTTAGTAAAGTGTAATGCAGACAAGAAAGACAACAAATCTGTCACCTGTCGTACATGGGAATTTGCACTGATTCTTTTACACTTCCAATAGTCTGCACCTTAAGGGTCAATGCACACGATGCGTATTACGTGCGGTTTTGCCGCACGTATTTGCAAGCGGAAAAACCACAGCGTAATACAGTACCAGCGTGGACATTGAGATTCCAGGGAATATCATGTCCAAGCTGCAGTATTTTCCCGCACATAAATTGACCCGCGGTGAGTATTTTCGGAACCGCATCATCTGAATTTATCCCGCGATTCCGCTTGCAAATTCTATCTACCTAGTTCTACAGAAATAAGCAGCAAAATCCGCACCATAAAAAAACGCTGCGATTTACGCAGCAAAACGTAAAAACCGCACTGAAAAACACATCAAAAAACGCACCTTTAGGTGCGTTATTTTCCCTGCAAATTTCTTGCGGTTTCCTGCGGTTTTGCTGCGTATTTAGCCTTAGGCTACATGCACACGTTGCGTAATTTGGTGCAGAAAATTTGCATCAAAATCGCAAATAAAGGCAGGTAATTCCTCAGGTAAAATCTGCACTTAATGGTGTTTTATTTGTTTTTAGGTGCGTTTTAATACATTTTGGTGCGGTATTATGCAGCAGATTTTGGTGCGTTTTTTTAAAACTTGTCAGATACAAGTCTGAGGCGGAAACGCAAGATAAATTGACATGCTGTGGATTTTAAAATACGCACCACAAGTAAATTTACGTGTGGAAAAATTCTGCAAATGTGTATATGAGATTATTTGAACTTTCATTTACTTTGCTGGCACTGTATTATGCTGCAGATTTGGCGGAGGAAAATACGCACAACAAATCCACACTTAATAGGCATCTTGTGTATTTGGCCTTAGTGTAAATTAGTTGTGGGTGTACAATTCACTGTATTTAAAGGTTAGATATTCTACTTACAAACGTGTCAATCTAAAAAAACAAAACAAATTTACTCAAAAATAATAAAAAATAGTCATTGTATTTATAAAGTGCCAACATTTTCCAAAGTGCTGTACAATACATTACAGGGTACAGTGATATATATCAGGTAAAATTTTACAATATAAACAGAAGGACAGAAGGACCTTCACCCATGCTTACAATCAATAAGTAATAAGGGTGACACAATAGGAGCAAGGGTATTATTGCAACAGGCCAATATCATTAAAAAAAATGTAAGTAACAACTATACATAAGTGCAGACTCAATTGAGTGGACGAGCAACCCAGCGGGGTTCTCTGTGATCAGAAGTGCTATGGAAGGATATATTGCAAGGCAAAGTGGAGTCAGCTATAGGACAGAGAGAATAGAACGAGTGGTATAGCTTTTTAGCTAGGCTTTATGGCAGGCTTCCTTGAAGAGTTGGGTTTTTAGAGCCCCCTTAAAGTTTTGTACACTGGTTGATAGTCTTATGGAATTAGAGAGAGCATTCCAAGAAAGAGAAACAGTTGGGAAAAAGTCTTGGATACAGGAGTGGGAGGTAGTTATCTCGAATGGACAGCGTCAGTCTTTCGCAGAACACACAGCTAAGCACATAAGAAGAAATCACAGAAATCAGGTACAGCATTACGGAATCCTGGAGAAGAGTGGTAACAAGTGGAGCACCAGGTAGCAAAAAATTAGTCTGTTGGCTGCAATCATGTTAGATTGCAGCAGAGCCAGGCCAGCCTATTCCAAGGGAGACCAGTTAGTAGTGAGTAACAATTAGTGGCGCAACTACGGCGGTAGCGGCCGCTACGGGGCCCGCGGCTTGAGGGGGCCCATACCGCCAGCTGACACGCCCCCCCATATGCCCGGTGGCACCGCTAGAAGCCGTTATGGCTGCTACAGGGGCTACGGGGCCCGCGCAGCCGAGCCTCCAACAAGTTTCGGCAGGGCGACACAGGCCCTCTCATACCCGTAGGCGTCACTAGCCACCCCGTCTTGCAGTAATTGCAGTAATTGTACCTACAAATACATGCATTAGCACTGAATGCCAAACCATTCTGCGCCTTACAATGATGCTGATTGGCGGGGCAAAATGTCTTGCCCTGCCAATCAGCGCCTTTCATATTCTGAGCAGGTCTGCTGGAGATGAACGACGCCAGGGCAGAGTGACTCATCGCGCCGCTTCTGTGCTTGAAAGGCGCTGATTGACGGGGCAAGTCATTCTCCCCTGGCGTCGTTCAGCTCCAGCAGACCTGCTCAGAAGATCTGCATTGCCATCGGATGGCGCGGGAAAGGGATCATGTGAGTATGTAAAGTTTTTTGTTTATTTCTAATAAAACTGTGAGTGGCATTATCTATAGTGGGGGCTCTATCTACATCGGGGGTCGTCTATATGTGGGAATGTGGGGATGTGGGCCACTATATACAGGGGCGGTTTATTTGTGGGCCACTATATACAGGGGGGTCTATATGTGGGGATGTGGGCCACTATATACAGGGGGGTCTATATGTGGGCCGCTATATACAGGGGGGTCTATATGTGGGCCACTATATACAGGGGGTCTATATGTGGGGATGTGGGCCACTATCTACATGGGGGTCTATATGTGGGGATATGGGCCACTATATACAGGGGGGTCTATATGTGGGGATGTGGGCCACTATCTATAGGGGTCTATATGTGGGGAACTATCTACAGGGGGGTCTATATGTGGGCCACTATATACAGGGGAGGCGATGTGTGAGACAGTATACAGGGGTTGGCTATATGTAGAGCACTATCTATAGGGGAGCTATTTTTAGGGCACTTTCTATAGGGGTGGGCTATATGTGGGACACTATAAACAGGGGTGGGTTTCCTGTGGGGCACTAGCTACAGGGGGGTTATATGTAGGGCACTGTCTACAGGGGTGGGCTATACGTAGGACACTATACACAGGGGGAGCTATATGTGAGACACTATCTACAGAGGTGGGCTATACGTGGAGTACTATCTATAGGGGGAGCTATATGTAGGGCAGCATGGTGGCTCAGTGGTTAGCACTATTGCCTTGCAGCTCTGGAGTCCATATGTGGGCACTATCTACAGGGGCTTCTATGTAGGTCACTATTTACAGAGGCTCTATGGGGGTCACTATCTACAGGGGGCTATGGGGACACTATCTACAGGGTCTTCTATTTGGTGCACTAACTACAGAGACTCTATGGGGGTCACTATCTACAGGGGGCTATGGGGGCACTATCTACAGGGGGCTATGAGGGCACTATCTACAGAGGCTCTATGGGGTACAGGGGCTATGGGGGCACAATCTACAGAGGGCACGGTGTGTGTGACACAGTGTATGGTACTATTATAATCAGAGACACAGTGTATGGCGGTATTACAGTTAGTGGTGCAGTGTATGGCGCTTTAATATATTTAGAGGTGTTGAGAATTTTAACTTTGTTTACAGGTGCAGAAATGTTTGAAAAGTGAAAAGTGAAGACATCTCAGCAGAAAATGGGCCGTGGCCGGAAGAAATCCTTCATAGATGTCTGGACCAGAGGGAGAAGAAAATAACTAGAATCTGAGACGTCACTGGTGAGTCACTTAATGTAAATGTTTATTCTGCCTCTAATCAGTAATGTAGTCACTGTATGATCTGCAGCGAGATGATGGTGGTATGATTTTTTTTTTGTGAAACAGCATCTCCCAGCATATCCTTACCATTGTTCGGGCCATGCTGGGAGCTGTAGTTTTATGCCATACAAACCTATACGGCAGGGGTTGCACTAAATTGAGCTGGATTTGTTCTGGTGTTGTATATATGTACTGATCTTGGTTCTGATGCTGTATGTAAATACTGAGCTTGCTTCTGGTGTTGTATATATGTACTGATCTTGGTTCTGATGCTGTATGTAAGTACTGAGCTCTGTTCTGGTGCTGTATATACGTATGAGATTGGTTTTGGTGCTGTATATATGTTATGAACTTGGTTCTGGGGATGTATATATGCACTGAGCTTTATTCTGGTGCTGTAGATATGTAATGAGCTTGGTTCTGGGGATGTATATATGTACTGAGCTTGGTTTTGGTGCTGTATTTATGTACTGAGCTTGGTTCTGGGGCTTTATTTATGTACTGAGCTTGGTTCTAGTGCTGTATTTATGTGCTGAGGTTGGTTCTGATGCTGTATTTATGTACTGAGGTTGGTTCTGCTGCTGTATATATGTATGGGCTTGGTTCTAGTGCTGTATTTACGTATAAGCTTTGTTCTGGTGCTGTATATATGTATTGAGCTTCGTTATGGTGCTGTATATATGTACTGAGCTTTGTTCTAGTGCTGTATTTATGTACTGAACTTGGTTATGGTACTGTATATATGTCAGAGCTTGGTTCTGGATCTGTTATTATATAGGATATATTTATGATAACAAAATTGCAGAGCAGATGGAATTGTTCTCAATTCATTGTATATTTCATGGGAACCTGTCTGGTAGTTTTAACCCCTTGAACCGCCACCATGTGGTAATACATGACCTGACAATATTCCCCTGTATGTTTTTTTCAGATGCAGCAAAATCTTTAAAATCCACTTTTAAAACAGCGCACACTATATGCTAATTACTCATTAAAGGGTCATGGGGCGGTGCCGCTATCCTGAAGAGTCACAAAGTCCTGACTCCATGCCCACCTTTCCATGTTTGATTGACATCCCCCTGGCTGATGCAACTTTCTCGGAGGCGCCATTGCCTTGTGGCACTATACACAAGGGGGAGGGGCTGTGTGGCACTATACACAAAGGGGGGCTGTGTGGCACTATACACAAGGGGGAGCTGTGTGGCACTATACACAAGGGAGCTGTGTGGCACTATACACAAGGGTTCTGTGTGGCACTATACACAAGGGGAGCTGTGTGGCACTATACACATGGGGAATTGTATGCCACTATTTACAGGGGGCTGAGTGTGGTGCAATCTACAGGGGTCTGTGTGTGGCACTATCTACTAATCGGGGGGGCTGTGCTGCACTATCTACTAAGAGGGGGCTGTGTGGCACTATATACAAGGGAGGGGGGCTGTGTGGCACTATATACAGTGGGAGCTGTATAGCACCATATACAGTGGGGGCTTTATGGCGATATCTACAGGGGACTGTATGGCACTATCTACAAGGGGGAGGTGGGGGAGCTGACTACAAATGGGGTGTGACACTGTCTATAGGCAGGGCTATATAGCACTGTCTACAAGGGGCTGTATGGCACATTCTACAGGGGGCACTATTTATAAGGGGGGCTGCTTTTGGCACCCGGGGGGGGGTGGTCAAGAGTTTGCTATGGGGCCCAGTCTTTCCTAGTTACTCCCCTGGTAACAATAGTCAAGGCAATAGATAATAGGAGCATGCATTAGTGGTTGGACATTTCTCTGAATGCAAAAAATGTTGGTTAAGTGAAAGTAGCAGGATTTGGAGATGTCCCTAATGTGTGCAGCAAAATAAAGGTCTGATTCAAACATGTTATCTTAGACACGGGCATGTGGTACAAAAGTATTAATGGTATTATGGACAGATATGGAAAAATCTGATGTCGGTCACGATGCCTGTGGAATAGACTATCAATGGGCTAGCAGGGGGTGGCGTGAACCCACCTTGTCACCAAGGGATTTGACTTGGGGTTACTCCGGGGTGCAGTGTCTAAGGGAACCCCTGGTGTTCACACTTTAATCCCTGTAGAGAGATCTGGACTTCGCTGCAGGGGAAACCCAGGTCATTAACCCCAGAGTAGTGTTCCTTAGTGACAGCTGACATAACAGGTGTAGCATGGTCTAGTTTGGTAAAGGGTCAAGGCAGACGGCCGAGGTTCATAATGAGTAAATTAGCAAATAGTCAAAACAGGCAGAAGAGGTTCATCATAGGTATCGTAGCAAATGGTCAAGGCATGCCGCAGGCACAGATGGTCAAAGGTACAGGCTGAGGTGAAAACAGGAGGAGTCAATAGAAGAAATAGCTTGGACACAAGGAACACTTGGAACACAAGGAATGCTAGGAACACTTGAGAAACCAAATTGCTCTGGCAATTAGTCCAGTGGGGGAAGGGCTTTTATATCAGTTGAGAATTAGAACTTTGGTGCATGCTGGCCGTTTAAGAAACCGAAGTTCAGCGCGCGCGCACTAGGATGTAGCATTGGCGGAGAGAGCGACCACCAGATGCCAAGGAGAATGGAGGAGAGCAGCATGGACCAGGATGCCAGGGATAGGTAATAACAAGGTGGGGGGGGGGGGGGTCATTATAAGGTGTGCTAGTTGCAGGTGGCTAAATTAGAGTTTGTGTCTTAGCTAAGATTGAGATAGATAAAATACATCATGGAGGAAGCAGCAAAAAGAATGTCTGATCTGTATGAGTGAAGGAGAGAGGTCAGAAGAAGAGATGTAGTGCTGAGTGCCATCAGTGTAGAGGTGATATTGGAAGCCAAAGTTGCTGATCAACTTGCTGAGTGAAGAAATGTAGATTGAGAAAAGAAAGGGGCCCAGTACAGAGCCTTTAAACAACCCAACTAGTATAAATATGGTGACGAGTTATCTACCACCAAAAGAAACACTAAATGAGGGGCTAGAAAAGTAGGAGGAAAACTAGTGCCACTTTGTCCTAGGTTTGAAGAAGAAGTTTATGACCCCTAGAGTGAAAAATAAGGATAAATAGAAAAGTGACTTTTTGCTTTGACGTGCCGGAGATGATTAGAAACTTTGGGCAGTTTCCGTAGAATATGGAAGCCAGACTTAAAAGGGTTGAGTGGGTGTAAGTATTGAGATAGTTAGTTAGTCTGTTATAGACAAGTCTTTTAAGAAGTTTTAAAATAAAAGTCCATGGGCCCACGTTTATTATGCAGTTTACGATTTTGGCATAAACTGGGACAAATCGCAAATCGTAGTGACGTGCTACAAATTTGCAGTAAAATGTAAAAACTTTCGCATCACCCGCCAAATTTCGAATGGGACGAGAATATGGGTGTAGCCTCTTCAAGGACACATCGTTTTAGCCAAATTTATAAAGTTCATAGCAGGCGGACATTTATTTTTCTGCATCTCACACGGTACAATATGTTCCAAACTTATCCAAGTCTGTACTAAGGCTGGCATAATACCTGCCAGTCTTAATAAATGTGTGCAGTAGAATTTATACTATAGGTAGTATTTCTATTACCCAATTTAATTTTACTGTAATGTAAAGAAAATACGCTGTGAGCTGGCTGATGTTTTTGTTGAGGCAACTGTCAATTGGTTTGCAATATGTTTCTTTATACAAGCTCAGTAACCAAGACAATAACCTCAGGTAGGATGACCTGCTACTTTAGTACTTCTTCCCTAACAAGTTACACATATTAAACTGGTGAAAATATGAATTAGTCTTCCACATATGAATATAATTATTAATTTGAATGTATAATTCTTTAAACAGAAACCACATGCCCTTGAACAATATGGTTTCTGTTAGGAATTATTTGGAAATAATTACACTTTCTTGACACTTTCCGTTATGAACTTAACATCCTTGTCAGCAAGAAGAGGAAACACTTTCATGTATAAAACATTTCTACCAAGGGAATTTAAAGTTGTGGCAGATTCTATCCCTGGTATTGTTTCCATTTCATTCTTGAAAGCGTAGACCACTGATCTGTTCTCCAAACGGTGAATCATTTTTCTTTTAACTGGCTCCTATGGTTCAAATAACTTTCTCTTGTAGCCAGAGCTATGAGGTGTTGGTGCTGAATCTGTCAAAGCAGTTAGAGATTATGTGAGTGTAAAAGAACAATATAGAAAATCATGTTAAAATCTTCTATAATACAAAATGTTTTTTTTATTTTGTCGTCATATATATATATATATATATATATATATATATATATATATATATATATATATATATATATATATAAATAAATGTTGAGATATTTATTAGAAATCAGAAAAAAGGTTCAAAATTATTTCTCAATCTTTAATGTCTGTGTAAATCTATAATATTATTTTTTCAGTTTGTAAAAAGGACAGTTAAAATTAAGTATTGCATAGAAAATATGCTTTCTTGAAAGCTCTACCAAATTATTTATCCCTATTTTGTACATGTTATACATTTCTATAAATGTTGGGTGTATGAAGTGTAGTTGGTCATATAGCAGAAGTTTACAGAAGTAATGGGTGGAAGGAGGCTGTGAACAGCACTGGCAAATAGAAAACATTGGGTAATGCTAAAAGCGAACAGGAAGGGAGTAGATCAGCTGAAGACAACCATGAAGACATCAGGACATTGTAGAAATTGTAGAACATGCAGAGTAGCTCCAGGAGGCCACATGTAAAACAGATTGGTGGTAACCGGAGAACTTTACCAACTAGACAGTAGAGTTTAGTTGAAACCCAAAATGTTGCAGGACCAACACACTTGGTCACATTGGTTCTTGCTGCCACTGTTTTTATACAATCTAATTTACTGGTTTCAGACAAACACAATCACAACTATGTACTCCTGTATATTTTGCTGTGGTCAGATGCATACTGATGACCTTTGTTCCAAAAGACAACTAATCTAGCCACTAGGACATAATGAAGCTACTATTTAAAGAGACATAATTACTATTCCGAGTAGACACCCCTTCTATGACATCTATATGCCTAATAGGTCACTAGTTCACAGATTTAGCTAGTTTAGAACCAGTGGTGTTTTTAGCCCTTTTGCTGCCATGAAGCGAACAGTAAAATTGCTGTAATGACAGGGCAGGGAGATGGACAAGTGAGCCCTAATCTACCCGCAACCCAGTCCCTGCCTACTTGCACGGCCCGTCCTAGGCGACGGCGTACAACTGGGCGACGGTCCCTACACTCAATATGTGCACGACAGACAACACAAGACAGGGTACACAGAAGAGAGGGAAGTGGGGCAGTTGCCCATGGCAACATCGTGAGCAACAGGAGTAGTGAACGAGCCGAGTCAAACCAGGAGAGTACGTGGTAACAAAAGCAGAGCAGAAGAATAGTAGTCAATCAAGCCAGGGTCAATATGGAGCAGGTCAAATGTAAGTAGCAGGAACAGCAGAACCAGGAACCAGAGAGAATCACAGGCAAAGGACAAGCAGCAAATGAAGGTATATATAGAGCAAGGGTGGGAGCTAGAACCGTCTGGCCAGGCTGTGATAGGTTCTCCCACTCCTAAGCCTACCAGCCTGAGTGGTAGCAGATTGAGTCACTCTAACAGACCTAGGCACAGATGCAGGCTGATTAACCACGGGCGTCGACACAGAAGCTGTGTCAGGCAAATCCTTTACAATTGCACATTATTCTCCTAAAATTTAAGATAAAAAAAGTGGCAAACTGCAGTCCCCTTGCAGTCACGGAAGGATGTTTCATAAGGCAACATTCAACATTTAAATTGACTCATAGATGTAGTACCTCTCGATGCAAGGACTGTCTCTAAAGCCAGATATGAACCATAGCTGATGCCGCAGTTTACTCAACTCAAGTTTGTCATGGCTTTAGTGATTGGTAATGGACCCATAACCTTCACATTCAGGGGACCAAGGCCATTATCATTTAATGACAACATATTACACAGCACCAATATGGCCAACTTAGAAAATAACATTGTACTATTTGCATTTTATTTAGCACCTCTTAAAGATCCTTTCACTGAAAAAACTAACTAAACTGTAAATAGAAATCCTTGAGTTGACCTCTGCTATCAAATTTTTAGAAAGATTCCTCTAGAAACAACATTTGTTACCTATCCACAGAAAAGGGGATAAATGGAAGATCACTGGGGGCCACACTGCTGGGACCCCCCTCCAATTACTATTACGAGTACCTGAGTCCCACATTCGCCCATGGCCGTGCAGGTGCTGAGGGGTTTGTATGGAGCGGCGATTGAGCATGTGCGCTACTACTCCATAAAACTCTATGGGAGCTTTGAAAATAACTCAGCACTCTATCTCAGCTATTTCCGTAACTCCCATAGAGTTGTATAGCGCGTCAGCTTGTGCTCTCATCTGCTGCTCCATATAAATTCCTCGTCACCGCGGACATGCTGATGAAGGGGAACGGGGGACTCAAGACTTGGCACTAGTGATCGTGAGGGTCCCAGTAATGGGGCACACAGCGATCTAACATTTATCACCTGTGATGACTTGGCTGTCAGGGAAAGCAAGACAGCAACCAATATGATTGTCATTACAACTCCCATAGGGAGCGTCACCCAACATTCCTAGATTCCATAACAGCAAATAAATATATTAATGGAGTGATGCAAATCCCCATACTTATATCAACTAGGCAGATGTGCTAGAGATTTGCCAATCAATTCTACACAAATCAAATTTGTTATGAATTTCCATAAAGTTGTACGCCTCATTTTACAGATCAGAAGAAGACAAGAAGACAGAGAAAAAGGATCACATGACATCGGGCGCCGGTCTGGCAGGCTTCCCCATAATGCCTTCTAGACAGGCCTCTATCTAGTACACCAAATCATGAAGGGTATCAGGTGTGAGTCACTGATGATTCAGTGGATGACAGTCATATGAGTCATAGCCACTATAAAGTGCCCAATCAGGAAATGCTGTTGCTTTGTGGAAATGAGAGCATAGAGAGGGTGACAGACAGAAAGTGGGAGATAGTAAAATACACATAGATAGTGGATTAGTGTAAAAGAGTCTGTTTCAGAGTGACGAGAAGAGAATAGATAGTTAGATTTACAATAATTTAATGGAGATATAGATTTTAGAGAGAGAAAGGACTCAGTCAGTGTCAGTTAGGCAGGCAAAGTCAGCCATTGCTGTGAGTGAGTGCTGCTTTAGCTATACAATTCTTACATTCATTTGTAAATTGCTAATCTTCATCACATCGTTCACAAATCTTCCTCAAGAAGAAGACCTCAGAGTGTCATACATGACTTTGCATTGCAATCAGGGGGACTGAATTGAATCTGATGGCCGGTTCGATAAAATCGGACCCAAAATAAATTTCAGAAAATTCACAAATTTCTTCTCAGGACTCTAGTAAACCTGTGTGACAGCTTTACGGGAACCTATAATATGACTTCAGATTAGACTAAAAACACGTATTTACTTTTTTATTTTCGGTGGAAATACCCTTTAAGTATTTACTGCTATCTCATGTATAGGCTCAATAAGTTAATAATAACAATATATTATCTTTTATAAAATTGTCCAGGAGCTTTGATGACTTGCCATGATATACAAACAGTTTATTTATTTTCTAATGCTAACTTCTATGTGTCCTAAGAAGTGAGAAGTAGGCAGTTAATGAATTAAAACTTTCACCGTGACCGGTTTTTGTCTCTCTGTTTAACAAATGTAACACATTATGGCCTGCTTAATAGAAGTTTTCTACGAAAAGATATATAGCTCTCCCAGGAACCGTTTGAAAATAACTAATATATATGACAGTCATTTGTAAAGATACCATCAGCATCAATAAAGCAGCTCTATGAGGCACCATCGAGCATGTACTTAATATTTCATCCTGAAATGTATACAAAGAGAAAGCAATGTTGGGTATTTCAGTCACTCAGTTAATCAACTTATGAATTATTTTCCAAAATTGCTCCCTATGGTGTTTGTCCAATGTTTGACTTCCCTAAGCTGTCATGAGCTGTCATGTGAGACAATTGTATAGTTAATTTTTACACAAAGTTTGTATTTCTATTCCTGAAAAGTATGTTTTCTATTTCCATTTTAACCCCTTATCGACATGCCACGTACATGTACATGGCAGCCGTTAAGAGAAAGTATGGAGCAGGCTCACAGGCTGAGCGCGCTCCATACTTAATGGGTGACGGCTGTGTAATTGACACCGCACTGCAACAGGTGAAATCAAAGATCACTTTGATCCTGCCTGTTAAACCCCTTAAATGCTGCAGTCAATCGCGACCATGGCATTTAAATAGTTAGATTAAGGGGGGCAGCCCCCTCTGACATGCCATCAGCCCCCCCACGATGCGATCCCGAGGTGCCGGTTGAAGTCATGGCAGCCTGGGGTCTAATGAAGGTCCCCAGGTCTGCCAACTTTGTACTCCTTTGAAACCCGGCCAGAGACTGTTAGTATAGTGATATATTGCAATACATTAGTATTGCAGGCAGTATATGTAAAGGATCTGCCAGGTACTACGTCTGTGTATACTCCCGGGATTAATCAGTCGACACCTGAGGCCAGACCTCTTAGACTGACACCGGCTCCCACCAACCAGGGTGGCAGGCTCAGGAGTGGGAGAGCCTATCGCGGCCTGGTCAGTCGGAGTTAGCTCCGCCCCCTGTCCATTTATACCTGCCGTGTTCTCTTCCTCAGTGCTTGTTATTCTTCTTGGATTCCTGGCCCCACTGCTGCCTTGCTTCAGCCTGCTTCTGCCGTGCTTCTGCCTTGCTTCAGTTCCGCTTATCCTGCTTCACTTTGCCCCTGGCTTGCTTCCTGCTCCGTGCTCTCGTTGGTATACTCCACTACATCCTGATCCTGACTGACTCATTCACCGCTCCGTTTCCTCGCGGCGTTCCGTGGGCTACTGCCCCTTCCCTTGCGTGTTCCCTGTTTGTACTCCCTTGCACTTAGACAGCGTAGGGACCGCCGCCAAGTTGTACCCCGTCGCCTAGGGCGGGTCGTTGCAAGTAGGCAGGGACAGGGCAGTGGGTAGATTAGGGCTCACTTGTTCCCTTCACCTCCTTCCTGCCACTACAGTATATCTTGCTAGAGATCCAACGATCGCTGGTTCAAGTCCCCTAGGGGAACTAGTAAAAAAAACTGTTAAATAGGGGTTTTGTAATTTTCCAAAAGAAAATATATTAAAAGTTCAAAACCTTTTAATATATATTTTTTTCCCTAAAACAATGTTAAAAAAATTAAAGTTAACATAACTGGTATTGCCACGTCCATAAAAGTCCAAACTATCACAATATAGGGTTGTTTAACCCGCTTGGTAAACGCATTAAAAAACAAATATATAAAACACGCAAATTTATGTTTTTTGTTTACCTTAGCTCTTAAATTTTTTTTAATATAAAGTGATCAAAAAGTTTAATTTACCCTATGTAATAGTATCAGTAAAAACTACAGTTAGCCCCGCAAAAATAAGCCCTCATATTGCTCAATTGACGGAAAAATAAAAAAGTTATAGCTCTCAGAATATGGCGACACACAACAATTTTTTTTAGCAAATAGTTATTTTTTTCTAAAAGTGGTAAAACATGAAAAAATAATAATAATTTGGTACCGCCGCAATCGTATCAACCAGTAGAAAAAGGTGAACATGTAGTTTTTAGCGCCTGATAGACGTCGTAATAATTTTTGGCAGATACATTCGGTGCACACGCTGAAAGTAAAACTAAAATGCTATTTGAACATCACCTGATAGGTTACAACACATAATTGGCTCTAGTTCAAATATGAAAATTGCTCTTGCTGATAATGGTGATATAATAAACATGTAAGCTACTGTTACAAATATAATGTTCTATCTTTTCATGTACTTATGTCCCAGGATACTAGATTTGTTAATTTCAATGGAATCCAAGGAAGAGAGAGAAGTTAGCTACTTCCTCCATTATTGATCTCACTTCTGAACTAACTAAAAGAAAATAAAAAAATATATACTAAACAAAACCTTATATACAGTAGGCTAAAAATTAGAATGAAGATGCAAATTAACAAATAAGCATTTGGTTATGTTTCAGACTACACCAATATTCCCCAATTAGTGACTCAGAAGCCACAACAGGCTTGTGACCCCTAGCTTTTATGGCAACAATTAGACTTCCACATTGACAATATTGCAGACATATCCTAAGCCTCGAACAATGCCAATTTAGATGGTGTAATACCAATTTATTGAGTTCTACCACTTAACTCATGAAATATTGCATGTACCACCATCTCCTTTTAAGAAAATTTGTGATTGGGTAAATAAAGTTTTATAAACTAAAGCCTCCTTGTCTTACAGATATGCCGAGTGCAAAATGTGATACTATAATTTTTGCAATTTCATATTTTGTTATTTCCCCACATTTAATATGGTTATCCTCCATTTCGAATATGGCTCCCAACCATCACTCATATATGTGGCTCACAAGGTACAAAAGGGTTGAAACCTCTTCTCTTTAGGCATACATTCAATCTAACATGTCCCTGCACAGTTCTAGGAATGGGAGGGGGAGATATCTTTACTGTTGGGGAGTCAGGGTCACTGGATAACAGAAAAATGTACTCCATGACTATATAACAACCATGCATTACTGTGTGTATTCTTTTCTTCTATGGATAGTATGAGATTATAAAGGTAGAAGTATAAGCATATGTTTAATGTAGACAAATAACTTTATTTACGAACTAACCACACACACAATGGGACAGTTATATATTTAACAGACAACTATAGGTCTCAAGTTCATTTCCTACATTCACTTCAAAATTGCAGCTGCTATATCACCTAAAGAAGACGCATTTATGAACCAGAAAGCTCAAGATTCCCATCACAGCAGTCAATATTTTCTCTTTTCCTATTATTTAAAAATGTATTCTCTAATTGTTTTACACAAGTTTATCAGTTTATCAGTATGTCTATACTGTATATATATATATATTAGGAATTGCATATAAGCATTGTATAATGTAGTTTACATTCATATCAGGAGATACGGGGATGAACTATAAAGATATACATATGGCAGTAAGAATATAATGAAATATGAGAATATAGGGTATCACTGTAACGTCCACGGCCGCGGACCGTCGTTCTTACTCACCCCTCGAGGGCCGCGGCCATGGATCTGTGAATGCTGGCCCACATCTCCTCCCCAGGAGACGCCAACACTCACTTCCGCTTCGCCCTGCAGTATCTCCTTAAAAGGCCAGCGCACGCACATGAAAATATGGTGCTAATTAGCCCTAATCACCCTAGACTAAAAAAGTGCCCCGAACCCTTTCACTCCTTGCCTGAGCGTTGTTTGTATTCCTCTGTTAGTCTTGCAAATGGTGCCTTAGACATATCCTGTTCCCTGTGTTCCCGTGCCCTGCTACCTGTATCCTGTATCCCATGCTGTATTTGTTCCTGTGCCATTTCTAATGTTGGAGTCATGTTGGGCCGTCTACTATGCCTGCTGTTTTACACCACGTCTCGTGTCATCTGCCACGTTTTGCATCACCTGCCGCCAAGGTCCCATCTGTGCCTAAGCCATTGCTACTGTCTGGACTATTACAGGTACACTTGTGCTTGGACTTTATATTGACTTGGTACTCTGTTGTTTGGCCAGCTGCTACCCCGCTACGGCGGTGCGGCCTAGTGGGTCCACATACCCACAGATAGTGACAATTACATTATACATATGAATATTGTATAATCAAGGATATCATGTGATATGAGGATATACAGTATTAAGATACACATATTACTACTGTATAATCAAAGATACGAGATATGAGGACACATTAGGATATGCCTATTATAAAGGGGGGTGTATAAGTAGGTATAGAGTTTAAATAATAGGTAAATATAATACTAGGTATACAGTTTAAATAGTATTTTATAGAATAACAAAACAATTAAGTACAATCTCTTATATGCTCAAATTGGGGCCCCTCACTATTTACAAATTGTTGTAGTCTAGTTTTTACACTCAGGCTCCATCTTGCTGAAAATAGAAGACTTAATTTTCATGCTCCAACTGCAATTGTGGTATTACATTTTCTTGGAGCATGTCAAGGTACAGGTCTGAGTTAACCGTTGTATCATAGAAGATAGGTCCAATTACCCATTTACATCAAAGGATCGCCCAAACTGTAACCCCGGGTTGAATAACCCCAAACTGTAACCTCCAGGGGATCTCCTGTTAAGTAATAAACCCATGTTGTGCCTAACAGCACCTGAAAGTTTGAAGTTGGCTTCATCGGACCAAGTTATTTTTCTACTAATGCCATCTCCCTGTGTTTCTTCATTCAAAATTGCCTCATAAAATTGTAAAAGCCAATCTGGATCATCCTCTAATAATCTATGGATTATTCTTGGCCGATACATTTTCAGCCCTAAGCGTTGCATTAGATGACCCAAAGATCTACGAGAAATGTCCAACTCTTTAAAAACTCTCTTTTTATATTTTTGGGGGCTTTTAGTAAATGCCAGTGCCACTAACATTTCATTTTCATCAGTAGTAACACTTACTGGTCGACAACTTTTTAGTGCATTACAAATTGATCCAGTTTTGTCAAATTTGTCACGTATACGGTATGCTAGTTGGTGGGGATGTTGCAAATTCTTCTTCCCAATTCTGTTGAAACTTTTTAGCATTCTCTGTCTACCAATATTGTCTGATTATCCACTTTTGTTGTTCATCTGATAAATTACCAGCCATACTTAATTATCTGAATAATGGAGTATAAATTTTGAGGGAGATTTAGCAAACAGTCTAAATACAGAAACCAATCACAGCACAGCTTTCACTTCTGATAGTGCTCTTCAGAAGCTAAATATTTTTAGGCTATTTGAAAAATCTCCCCCTGTATACCTACTTATGCAACCCCCTGTATAATCACACATAGTCATGTGCAACTGCATTATTTAATACAAATAGGAGACAATGGAGAATAAAGTGGCAAGTATCTGAACATTTTTATAAGGTCATGTTGTATCTAACTTGTTGATGATTGCCAAAATCCCTCTAGGACAGTATATTTTTGTTTCATTCAGCAGCAATGTGATTAAGTTTCTAGTAGAGGGTATTTGTCACGATGGGTGTGTGGACCCACTGGGCCGTACCGCTGTAGCGGGATAGCAGCTGGCCAAACAGGATACCAAGGGAAAGTCCATAGTTCGAATGATGGTACCTGTGGCAATACAGACAGTAGCGATGGCAGGCCCAGGTGGGACCTCGGCAGCAGGCAGACACCAGGCGCGGTGAAATACAGCAGGCGTAGTATACGAAACAACATGACTTCAACTCTCTACGGAACAGGAACAAGGTAGCACGGGATACAGAATACAGGGAACGGGAACACTGGGAACTGGAAAAAACTAAGGGACCATTTGCAAAGACTAACACAGGTAACACAACAAAGCTCAGAAAATGAAGTAATGGGCAGGGCCCTTCTTATAGTCCAGGGTGATCATGAGAGCAATCAGTCAATCTAAAACATGGGTGCGCTCTGTGTAAAGGATCTGCCAGACACAGCTTCTGTGTCGACGCTCGTGGTTAATCAGTCTGCACCTGCTCCTAAGTCTGATAGAGTGACTCGATCTGCTACCACTCAGGCTGGTAGGCTCAGGAGTGTGAGAACCTATCACAGCCTGGCCAGACGGTTCTAACTCCCGCCCTCGGTCTATTTATACCTTCATTTCCTGCTTGTCTCTGCCTGTATTCTTTCCTGTTTCCTGGCTCTGCTGCTCCTTCTATCATTATTGACCTTGCTTCATTTTGACCCTGGCTTTACTGACTACGCTCCTGCTCTGCGTTTGGTACCTCGTACACTCCTGGTTTGACTCGGCTCGTTCACTACTCTTGTTGCTCACGGTCTTGCCGTGGGCAACTGCCCCATTTCCCTTAGCTTCTGTGTACCCTTGTCTGTTTGTCTGTAGTGCGCATATTGAGCGTAGGGACAGTCGCCCAGTTGTACGCCATCGCCTAAAACGGGCCGTGCAAGTAGGCAGGGACTGAGTGGCGGGTAGATTAGAGCTCACCTGTCTTCTCCCTACCCGTCATTACACTCTGGCCCATTAATGAGCTCGAGCGCGCACCCTAGTGGTCACTGCAGTGCAGGACGGCCGCATGTGCTGGCATCTCTGGGGAGAAAGACGTCTGCAGGATGATAGGATTCTGCGGTCTGCGACCGTGGACGTTACAGTATTAATGCTCTGGACTAAAGAAGAAAGACACTCAAACCTATCTTCAGGATTGGACTGATCCACCAGAGGACAAAGGGGTCTAGGTCCTGACCGAGTAATGACGCCCAACCACAACAGGGTCCATGTGGTTCAACATTGACAACTACAAGGGCAAAACATGTGCTAATGGGGGTCTATAATTTTTTGGAAGGAAAGTTCTTAAATAAGCTGTTAGTTCTTCTTGGTCGTATGACCTGTGTGGTGCAACAAGAATAGCACAGTTTACAATACACTAAAAAGGAACACAAACTCATTCTGTATGGATGATGAGTGTGCCCTCAGAATAATTTAGTCTAGTGGTCCCCATGTACCACAGTCTGACAATGGTCTCCTTCAATCTCAGAGATACATGTCCCACTTGACTATACAGTTTATTGTTGTTTTATGACATTTATTGCATGAGGCCTTTTTTTTTTATTTATTTTTTATAATATGTGATTCAGAAAGGATGTTAAGGAATAATATCCCAGTGGGGGATCAGCCATGAAAAATGTGTCAAGAAACAACGAATTACTTAAATACCACCCAGACTAATGGTGGTTTTAGTTCACAACCGCATGGCGCTCCAGCCATCATTCCTGGAAATGTTTTCTTATAAGAACAATTTCAACACAAAGAATAACTGAGGACCTGAGCCACAATGCCTAATTCAGATGACTAGCAGTTACATTTATAGAGGTTATATAGACATAGCTAAGATATATGTCATGAGTATGTCTATATTATATATGAATGAAATAAATTTTCATTCAGCTTGTTATATTCTTGACCTTTGGATTTTTCTGGTTTTGTTGATCACTGTCACCAATAAGATGAACATTGTAATTATTTTGAAGCCTTTATCCTAGCATCAGGCAATACAATTCACATCAGCGCTGGTCCAACCGAGGACAGTGGAGGGGGTGGGGGCGTTTCTCATACTTTCAGACAGCGTCATCCATATGCAAGCCTGAAAAAAGTGGTGGCCATCTTGGATACGGTACAATGGGTCCAGGAATGGGGGAACAGAGCTAGAAACAAGCAGAAGGCCACCAGGTATGTCAGCTATAATTTTGTTTTGCAGTTTATAGTTAATTTTTAGTTTTTGACTGGAGGGTCGCTTTAACATATAACTCAGAGATATAAAAATTATTTCTTTAATAGGTGATTGGGACAATTTTATTTGGTTGTTTGTCACTATTTAAACAATAGCTTCTAGATATAGATATTTATTTTTAAGCAGAATACGCAATCTTATACAACTAGTCATAAAGTAGCAGTGGTGCCAAGTACATGTTTGGGTTGATATGTTCTGCTTTTGTAACACTACCTTTTAACAACGACACAAAATTATTTATGGCTTCTTTGGCAACTGCTGTATTTGAAGAATTCTTCCTACAGTGGATCTATTTTTATTAATCCAAAAAGAAAGAAAAGGTGCATATACAATAGAAACGAAAGAAAAAAAATGCATAAAAGGGAGTTTTTCATTATTATTATGTAAATAAAGCATACTCATTATATAATAAAAAGTTATACAACTTTTAAATATATTTTGCCTTCCAATTCTTCACCATTTTCAAGATCTCTGCTTTTTCTCAGTGAATGGAAATATTCTTGGTTATATACAGATGCTGAAAACTGCCCTAGACTTATCCTGCTGACAGGTTATCCTACATCACCTTCTATTAAATAAAAATCTGTGTCCTGGACTCCAGTTTTTTAGCTCTTACATAATTCAAACATTATAACTGGCATCTAATCTGTGTGAGTAGAATCTAGTCAAGTTTTCTGAGTATGAATGTAATCAGAAATGTTTCATTTCACTGATAGCTCGCAGACATCTTGAAAGCGTAGAGTAAAAAAAATGTATTAAAAAAGTTACTTAGTTTTCATTATACAATTGTAAATCTTTATGTATAATAAATGAACAAGCTCATTAAGGATTATAATTTTATTAAAATAAAATTGTATTGCATCAAATAATAATAGGTATATAGTAATATGAAATACTTTTCAGACTGTAAACAGCTCCAAACCTTGGTATGACATACATCGCTTGCTGCTTCCAATAGTTCTCATTTTGTTTCACCTCCCAGTTTTTCAGTGTGTAAATCCTGATTTACAATAATGCTCCCACATGTAAACATTCAAATTGCCCATTATTTTACCGTTCAAAAATACATTTGATAAAATATATGCAAATGTAATTTAGAAATGTAATGTAAAAAAAAAAACATTTGGAAAACTCACAGAATGACATTATATTGTTAATAGAGCAGAAAGTACTTCTTATTTCTTTAAAAACATATGCCACATCTATTATACAGAGCTAAGATGCAAAATTCAGTGTACAGTTGCGTAAAACTGTAAGGGTATGTTCATACTTTTTGACTCAGCTTGTGAACATACCCTAAAGTCTCGTGGGAACAGCACATCGTAATTCCCATTGAAAGCAATGGGCAGAGGTTTGTAGGCGTATTAGGGGCGTTTATTCAGTCGCAATTCGAGGTGTAAAACGCCCAAATTACGTCTGAAACCACTGCGTGTGAACATACCCTAAGGGCATGACCACACGTAGCGGAATTGCTCTGGAATTCCGCTGCGGACAGTCCGCAGCAGAAATCCGCAGAGTACACGTTTCTCCATTGCCTTCCACAGCTTTTTAGTTGTGTTCGTTTACACGTTGCGGACAATTCCGCTGCGTAGCATAGGCTGCGGCGCAGAATTTGGTGTCCGCAGCATACAATGGTTGTTGCGGACGTGTAGCCGACTTGTTTCAGACTCATTGCAGAATTTCTCCATTGACTTCAACGGAGATTCAAAATTCTGCAATGAAGTCCGCAGATGTAATGTAGATGTTATGTGTGCTGCGGAGCGTATTGGTTTTACTAACATGACATTTCTTCATTCTGGCTGGACCTATGTATTTCTAGGTCTACAGCCAGACTGAGGAAGTCAATGGGGCTCCCGTAATTACGGGTGACTACGTGTGTGCACCCATAATTACGGGTGACTATGTGTGTGCACCCATAATTACGGGAGCGTTGCTAGGCGACGTCAGTAAATAGTCACTGTCCAGGGTGCTGAAAGAGTTAAGCGATCGGCAGTAACTGTTTCAGCACCCTGGACAGTGACTTCCGATCACAAGATACATCAACCTGTAAAAAAAATAGAAGTTCCTACTTACCGAGAAGTCCCTGCTTCTTCCTCTAGTCCGGCCTCCCAGGATGACGTTTCAGTCCAAGTGACGGCTGCAGCCAATCACAGGCTGCAGCGGTCACATAGACTGCCGCGTCATTCAGGGAGGTCGGGCTGGATGGCGAAAGAGGGACACGTCACCAAGGCAACGGCCGGGTAAGTATGAATTTCTGTTACTTTTACTAGGGAAAGGGCTGTCCCTTCTCTCTATCCTGCACTGATAGAGAGAAGGGAAGCCCTCTTCCCCTCAATAAGCAACGGCTAGTCCGCATCAATTTAATGCCCATTTTAGGCAAAGCCGCAACAGAATCTGCAACGCAGATTCTGGGTGGCATTGATGCGGACAGTGGCAGAAAAAATCCGCCACGTCTGGGCATGCCCTAAGTGACAATCAGACAAGTCATGAAAGTCAGATTAATGTGGGTCATTGTGAAAATAGGATTGGTTAATTTTAGGGTTATGCAATTCCCACATTCAATGGAAAGTTGGTGCCCACTTGTGTTTTCTTACCACATTGAAATAAATCAGTGAAGGAAATCTATTAATGCTCCTACAAGCCAGTGTGAAACCATGAAATCATGACAATGACTCAACTTGGAAGCTCACACTTAGGGCTTATTCACACGAACGTATAATACGGACCTATGTTAATGAATGGGGCCGTTCAGACTGTCAGTGAATTTCACACAGCGTATGTGCGCTGCGTGAAACTCATGACATGTCCTATATTTGCCCGTGTTTCGCGCTGCACGCACCCATTGAAGTCAATGGGTGAGTGCAAATCACGCTCGGCACACAAAAGTACGTCCAGGTGCTGCGCGTGATGCGCGCTACAGTAGTAAAAACTATGAATGAAAACAGAAAAGCACCACGTGCTTTTCTGTTTGTAAACATAAAAACAGAGTTTGATCATGATGCCGGCTGCGCGAAAATCACGCAGCCGCGCACCATATGATGATGACACACGGACCTTTTACGCGCGCATAACGCAGCGT
This sequence comes from Rhinoderma darwinii, assembly GCF_050947455.1. NCBI lineage: Eukaryota > Metazoa > Chordata > Amphibia > Anura > Rhinodermatidae > Rhinoderma > Rhinoderma darwinii. The sequence goes on along the minus strand of NC_134687.1, from coordinate 173,073,445 downwards.
TTATTGTGCGCGCAAAACGCACATACGTGTGTGAATCCGTCCTTAGGCCTCATACACACATCAGCATTCTGGTCAGTATTTTGCTTCAGTATTTGGAGGCCAAAACTAAGAGTGGGTCCAAAACACAGAAGAGTTGCAAATCTTTCCATTATAGGTTTTCTCTGTTTATGTTCCACTACTGGTTTTGGCTTAGAAATACTGAACCAAAATACTGACTAGAATACTGACGTGTGCATGAGGCCTTATCTGACTTTAATAACATGTCTGATTGATAGGTATTGTATTTGATTAACTGCTGTAATTTTTTTTGTATGTTATTTAACCCATGACGCACCAGGACGACACTGTACGTGTGGGGTGTGGTGCGGGCTCACAGGCTGAGTCTGCTTCATACGCTGCGGGTGTCAGCTGTGTATTATAGCTGGCACCTTGCACTAACGGCCAGCGACAGAGAGAACTCTGATCCTGGCTGTTTGACCACTTCAATCCCGCAGTCAATAGTGACTGCAGCATGTATGCCGTTAGGGCTTAATAGGAGCCGGTGAAAAGGACAATACACTGCGATACATTAGTATTGCAGTGTATTGTACCAGGGATCTGTACTAATCATTTTTTTTTAAAATACTTAAAGTTTTTAGTACAAAGTTTATAGTACGAAAAAGTAAGAAAAATATTAAAAGTTTAATAAACCCCACTTTTCGAATATTCCTCTAAAGTAATGTAAAAAATAAAGAAAAAGAATTATTACAATGTAACTCGCACAGTGAACACCATAAAAAACCAAAAATTTAAAATGCCAGCATCGTTGTTTTTTGGTCACCTTAGCTCCAAAACCAATGGTACCAAAAAACGACCAAACTACCAAAGAAGTTATTGCTTTCAGAATTTGGCGACACAAAACTATTTTTTAACAAATCGTTTTTTCTTTTAAAAGTAGTAAAACATTAAAAAACTATATAAATTTGATATCGCCATAATCGTATTGTCCCACAAAATAGAGTTAAGTTGTTGTTTTTACCGCACTGTGAAAAACCTAAAAAACATTGGAGCAATCACAGATTCTTCTAATCCCACCCCACAAATATTTTTTTTTCAGTTTCCTAGTACATTATATGGTACTTTAAATAGTGGCAATTGAAACTACAACTTCTTCCGCATAAAAATAAGCCCTCACACCACTCCATTGATGGAAAAATAAAAAAGTTATGTCTCTTGTAAGGTGGGGAGTCAAAAATGAAAACAAAAAAACTAAAAATGGCTGTTGCACCAGTGGGTTAAAGCAGTGAACCCAACCACCGGGCTGCAGACCAAACTGTGGTGCAGTTTTTCGCCCAACATGTCCACTGTGGAAAACTGCTGAGCAGGCCTCCTGGGATGACGTTTCATCCCAGGAGACCGCTGCAGCCTGTGATTGGCTGTAGCGGCGGTCACATGGGATAAAACGTCATCCCAGGAGGCCAGCCCTCTAAGGTTATCCAGGCCGGCCTCGTAAGATGATGTTTCATCCCATGTGACTGCCGCTTGTCCCAGTTCCAACTGCATCTGCATCCTTAGGCATTATGCCGTGGAGGCAGCTATAGGGGCATTATACTGTGGGGGCATCCATGGGGACTGTTTGGCAACTCGGCTGGGCATAGGTATGGGCAGGAGTATGGTGGTGTTGGGGAGGGGTAGGGGGGCCCAAGCTGAATTCTTGCACCAGAGCCATGAGCCTTTAGCTACATCCCTGCTGCTATTTGTTGTGGATTTTACCTCCCCACTGAATTCAATGGGGAAAACCCGCAATAAATAAGCAGCGTTTACGCAAATACAATTGACATGTTGCGGAATAAAACTCCACACCGCAGGTCCATTTCGAAGCGTTTTTTCCGCTCCGTATTTACGCAGAGTGTGGATGAAACTTGTTTTATCTCATCCACTTTGCTGCTACTGTATTATGCTGCAGATTCTCCCCAGCATAATACAGGCATTATAATACAGGTATACAGTGTATTTACGCAATGTGTGAACTGATTCTAACCTCCGCTCCCCGCCCTGCCGGTCCCGGGAAACATTTTCTTGCATCAAACTGGTCCTCGGTGCAAAAAAGATTGGGGACCACTGGGTTAAAGAACTGGCTCGTCTTTGTAGGCTGCTCTGTTGAAAAAATATATTACAGGAGAAGAAAAGATTATTGTACATTTTGGCATAATTTGTTATTAGTAAAGTGTCCTTACTTTACCGGCTTTACAGGCTCAATATATTATTTTCTAAACTTTACCTTCCGTTTATGTTGCAGGATGCACCAGAGCTGGTTTGTGCTGTTGGCTGAAAATTTATGTAAAAGCCAGTGAAGTTTAAATTTAAAGTAACTACCTGGTTAGCTGAATATTTAGATTTAGGTGAACATACCAAACTAGTGGTCATGATAATAAATTCGATTTAAGGTTTGGCTATGATGGAGTAGTGTTAGAGAGTTTGTAAAGAGGACATGAATAGGTTTAGAATTATAAGTTATGTTCACATAATTCATGAGTGTGAACCTATTTTTATGTACGGTAAATTCCTTTGATTTTACAATCTTTGCGTTGGCCACTTTTAGGAATAATATCTAAGAATTGGGTATACTAACTTGATGGTGTTTTTAAAACAAGTTTTGTTTTTTTTTAAACTTTTTTCTTTGTTAAATTTTGCATCCTAAAATTCTGTTTTTTTTCCTGACTTTTATTCAATATATATTAAAATAAATTGCATTTAGTGACAACCACCACAAACAAAGTTACTGGGTATGCACGTCAGACCAGCTACCTATACCCCTATCTGAACCTGTGTAGCAGGCAGAAGACAAAAGAATTGAGAATAGAGAGGATGTTGATGGAAAAAGAAGAGTGCCTTTACTTAAGTAATTGTTCGATGTTCTGGGTATACTGGCTAACTATATTCAATTAGTTGACAAAGCCTCTCTATACTACCCGGTAACTGACTGCACCCCTTAATGTGAAAACCGTTACTCTCTAATCTAAACACAATGGTTTAGATTAGGGGGTGAATGTATCACTGCTGTGGGATTAATTTACCTGCATTTTGTGGAACGTACCCCAGTACCTATATCCAGTGGGTGACGCTGTGATAAACTTTTTTTTTGGTCACACATCGATTTCACTCACTTTAAATTTTTTATGTCGGCACACTACTAAGTAATATATTAGCAAAGCTGTCTAGTCTCCTTGCAGCGCATGAGGGTCAAACTTCAGCTCTGAGCTTGTTAGGGATGTGTCCCCTTTTTTCAGTATATCATCAGGATGCTTTCACATACCCCCAAATCTCCATGACAACATGCCGACCCTTGGAGTTGTCCCCCAATCATGAGAGGTTGTGACACAGGCCGGGGGTGGGGCGGGGTGTGGCTAAATCCTTAAATAGTCGGCATTTACGCCGCACATATGGCTTAACATCACACTGCTGGGGTCCACCATCAGGGCTCTGGCACTCCTGATCCATTTTATTATTTATCAACAGCAGTTTTTTCTGCTCTTAACCCCTTAAAGCTATGTGGCATACTATTACGTCACCAACGTTGGTCTATTAACGCAAACTGACGTAGTATTAGGTCATTGCGTTAACAGGCTACTGCTTAACGCTATCACTGCTTCAAGGCTAAGAGCGAAACTAGCCTTCGATCAGGCCAATTAATCCCTTAGAAGCAGCACTCAAAAGAAAAAGCGAGCACTGCATCTATGGTGTTTACAAGCAGATCAGAACCCCGCAATGCAATTCCGATGACTTCTCTGGCAGACCGGAGGCCTAATAGTGGCCTCCTGTCTGCCAAGTACGGAAGCCTGCGGAGCCTAAAAGGCTTACGGCCGCAAAAGGAAGATGGCGCAGGCTCAAAAGCTGAGCCTGCGACATCAGACGCAGGTGTCAGCTGTATGTTACAGCTGACACTGTGCTGTAATGACAGGGAATGGAGCTAGCTCCGATCCTTGCCATTAACACCTTAGATGCCGTGATCAAAAGCGATTGCGGCATCTTAGTGGTTTGTAGCGATCGGCATCGACGCGATGTGATCGTGAGGATGCCTGCCAATGCTATGGCAACTGGAGGCCTAACAATGGCCTCCTGTTCTGCCACGTACGATAGCCTATTAGCCCCCCCCCCCCAGATACGGAACCTAATAGGCTTGCTGTCAGTGAATGACTGACAGCTCTAATGCATTGCACTACTTGGGTAGTGCTATGTATTAGGGTATGTGCACACGATAACTGCAATTACGTCTGAAATTACAGAGCTGTTTTCAGGAGAAAACAGCTCCTGGATTTCAGACGTAATTGCATGTACTGGCGTTTTGCGGGGGCGTCTTTTACGGACGTAATTTGGAGCTGTTCTTCATTGGAGTCAATGAAAAACGGCTCCAATTACGTCCCAAGAAGTGTCCTGCACTTCTTTTGACGAGGCTGTAATTTTACGCGCCGTCTTTTGACAGCGACGAATAAAATGACGGGTCGTCGGCACAGTACATCGTAAAGCCCATTGAAAGTAATTACGTCTGAAAATAGGTCGTGTGAACCCAGCCTAAGAGTAAAGATCAGAGGTACAGGCCTTCAAGTCCCCTAGTGAGACAAAAGAAAAAAGTTAAGAAAAAGTTTATAAAAAGTTAAATAAAAGTCTAAAAATAAAACTTTCAAGCTAATAAAAACAATAACCTTCTTTTTTCCTATAATAGGTCTTTTATTATAGGAAACAAATGAAAACGTTAAAAAAAAGTACACATATTTTAGATCACCGTATCCGTAACGACCCAAACGATAAAACTATAGTGTTATTTTTCCCGCACAGAGAACACCGCAAAAAAATAAAATAAAAAACAATGCCAAAAATCGATATTTTTTGGTCACCACCCCTTCCAAAATATAGAATAAAAAGTGATCAAAAAGTCGCACTTACCCCAAACAGTACCAATAAAAACTATAACCTGTCTCGTAAAAAAATAAGCCCTTACACAGCATTTTTGACTGAAAAATAACAAAGTTATGCCCTGATGTTCTCTGCACAGATTACATATGTCCCCACATTATAAATTGAAATACCAGTAATACCCCAAACAGAACTATTACCAAGCAAAATCTGCACTCCAAAGGCCAGATGGCACTCCCTTTCTTCTGAGCCATACAGCATGCCCAAACAGTAGTTTACATCCACATATATGGTATCACAATACCCAGGAGAACCTGCTTAACAGTTGATGAGATGTTTTCAGTGGCACAAACTGGGCACAACATGTTGTGCACTAAAATGGCATATCAGTGGAGAATTGCAATTTTCACTTTGCACCATCCGCTGTGCATTAATTTCTAATGAAAAAACACCTGTGGGGTCAAAATGCTCACTACACCCCTTAACCCGTTAGTGACCGCCAATACGCCATTTCACGGCGGCCACTAATGGGCTTTATTCTGATGCATACGCCTTTTCACGGCGCTGCATCAGGATAAATAAACAGAGCAGGGAGCCATTAAATGTCCCTGCTCTCAGCTAACAGAGGTAGCTGAGGGCTGGGGGCGTCCCTGCTCGAGCGTGTGAGATCGATATAAGTATCGATCTCACCCGTTTAACCCTTCAGATGCGGCGCTCAATAGCGAGCGCCACATCTGAGTGGTTTTGGAGAGAGGGAGGGAGAGAGCTCTCATCCCACTGACACCCGGCGATAAGATCGCCGAGTGTCTGTGTCTCCGATGGCAGTCGGGGGCCTAATAAAGTCCCCCAGGTCTGCCTGTAGTGAATGCCTGCTAGGTCATGCCGGAGGCATGGCCTACTAGATGCCTGTCCGTTTTAAAACTACACTGCATTCCAAATTATTATGCAAATGTTATTTTTCGCTGATTTTCCTAAATAATCGATGCAAATGACAGTCAGTATAATCTTCAAGCCATCAACCGTTGGAGTATAATGCAAATTTTATTGAACAAATCTCCTAATGATAACAGATTTTTTTTAGAAGTAAAAAACTCAAAATGCACTGTTTCAAATTATTATGCACAACAGAGATCAAAACATTTTAAAGGTTGTAAAGAGAACTAAAATGGTAATTTGTTGAACTTGCAGCATCAGGAGGTCATATTTACAGAAATCAAAAGCTCTTTCAATCAAAAAAAAACGTAACAGGCCAAGTTACATGTTAACATAGAACCCCTTCTTTGATATCACCTTCACAATTCTTGCATCCATTGAATTTGTGAGTATTTGGACAGTTTCTGCTTGAATATCTTGGCAGGATGTCAGAATAGCCTCCCAGAGCTTCTGTTTTGATGTGAACTGCCTCCCACCCTCATAGATATTTTGCTGGAGGATGCTCCAAAGGTTCTCAATAGGGTTGAGGTCAGGGGAACATGGGGGCCACACCATGAGTTTCTCTCCTTTTATGCCCATAGCAGCCAATGACACAGAGGTATTTTTTGCAGCATGAGATGGTGCATTGTCATGCATGAAGATAATTTTGCTACGGAATGCACGGTTCTTCTTTTTGTACCACGGAAGGAAGTGGTCAGTCATAAACTCTACGTACTTTGCAGAGGTAATTTTCACACCATCAGGGACCCTAAAGGGGCCTACCAGCTCTCTCCCCATGATTCCAGCCCAAAACATGACTCTGCCACCTCCTTGCTGACGTCGCAGCCTTGTTGGGACATGGTGGCCATTCACCAACCATCCACTACTCCATCCATCTGGCCCATCCAGGGTTGCACGGCACTCATCAGTAAAACACACGGTTTGAAAATTAGTCTTCATGTATTTCTGAGCCCACTGCAACCGTTTCTGCTTGTGAGCATTGTTTAGGGGTGGGCGAATAATAGCTTTATGCACACTTGCAAACCTCTGGAGGATCCTACACCTTGAGGTTTGCGGGACTACAGAGGCAGCAGCGGCTTCAAATACCTGTTTTCTGCTTTGCAATGGCATTTTAGCAGCTACTCTCCTAATCCTATTAATTTGTCTGGCAGAAACCTTCCTCATTATGCCTTTATCTGAACGAACCCATCTGTGCTCTGAATCAGCCACAAATCTTTTTACAGTACGATGATCACGCTTAAGTTTTCTTGAAATATCAAATGTTTTCATACCTTGTCCAAGGTATTGCACTATTTCACGCTTTTCGGCAGCAGAGAGATCCTTTTTCTTTCCCATATTGCTTGAAACCTGTGGCCTGCTTAATAATGTGGAATGTCCTTCTTAAGTAGTTTTCCTTTGATTGGGCACACCTGGCAAACTAATTATCACAGGTGTCTGAGATTGATTACAATGATCCAAAGAGCCCTAAGACACAATACCATCCATGAGTTTAATTGAAAAACGAATAATCAAATGTTTCTGACAGTTAAATACAATGTGCATAATAATTTGGAACACGGTGTATACCCCTCGATAAATTCCTTCAGGGGTGTAGTTTCCCTAATGGGGTCACTTTTGGGGGGTTTCCACGGATTTGGTCCCGCAGAAGCTTTGCAAATGTGCGATGGCGTCGCAAACAATTCCAGCTAAATATGAGCTCCAAAAGCCTGCTGTGGGCCCTGCTATGGGATATTGATGTGCTCAGAAGAGGTTGCTTTACAAATGTTGGGGTGATTTTTCTCCTTTATTTATTGTGAAAATTGAAAAATCTGAACTAAAAATCTATTTTATTAGAAAAAACATCGATTTTCATTTTCATGGCCTAATTACACTAATGTCAGCAAAAAACCTGTGGGGTAAAAATGCTCACTATGCCCCTCGATAAATTCCTTGAGGGGTGTAGTTTCCCAAATGGGTTCACTTGTGGAGGGTTTTCACGGATTTGGTCCATCTAGGGCTTTGCAAATGTGACATGACAACCGAAAATCATTGCAGCAAAATTTGAGCTCCAAAAGCCAAATAGTGCTCCTTCCCTTCTGAGCCGTTCCGTGTGTCCAAACAGCAGTTTATTACCACATGTGGGTATTTCCGTAATCGGGAGAAATTTATTTTCAAATTTTGGGGTGTTTTATCTCCTTTATGCCTTGTAAAAATGTAAAATTTCTATGTTTTATTGGAAAAAATTTAGATTTTCATTTTCACGGCCTCATTCCAATAAATTCAGGAAAAAAACAGTGGGGTCAAAATATATACCACTTGATAAATTCCTTGAGAGGTGCTATTTGCCAAATGGTGTCTTTTATCACTGTTTGTCCCCATAAAATCGCTTCAATCCGGAAATGGTGCCTAAAATATTTTGTAATAAAAAGAAGGCCCCAAAATCCTCTAGGTGCGCCTTTGCTTCTGAGGCCTGTGTCTCAGTCCATTAGCATACTAGGGCCACATGTGGGATACTTCTAAAAACTGCAGAATCTGGGCAATACATATGGTGTTTTGTTTCTCTGGTAAGACCTTCTGTGTTACAGAAAAAACAGGACTAAAAAATAATTTCTGCACAACAAATAAAATTAGTACATTTCACCCCTACTTTGCTTTAATTCTTGTGAAACGCCTAAAGGGTTAATAAGCTTACTAAATGCTGTTTTGAATACTTTGAGGGTTGCAGTTTTAAAAAGGGGTGGTTTATGGGGGTTTGTATTGTATGGGCCCCTCAAAACCACTTCAGAACTAAACTGGTCCCGTTAAAAATAGCCTTTTGAAATTTTCTTGAAAATGTGAAAAATTTCTGCTAAAGCATTGTAACATCCCAAAAAATTAAAGGATGTTCAAAAAATTATGCCAATCTAAATTAGACATCTCGGGAATGTTAATTAGCAACTATTTTGTGTGGTATTACTATTTGTCCTACAAGCAGATGCATTTACATTTAGAAAAATGCACATTTTTGACATTTTTTGCTAAATTTTATTGTTTTTCACAATTAAATACTGAATGTATCGACCAAATTTTACCAGTAACATAAAATACAATGTGTAACGAGAAAACAATATCATAATCGCTTGGATAGGTAAAAGAATTAAAAATTATTACCACATAAAGTGACACATGTCAGATTTGAAAAATGGGACTGCGTCCTGAACGTGACAACTAGTCCACTTCCTTAAGTGGTTAAAGAGGCTCTGTCACCACATTATAAGTGCCCTGTCACCTACATAAGGAGATGGGCGCTGTAATGTAGGTGACAGTAATGCTTTTTATTTAAAAAAACGATCTATTTTCACAACGTTAGGAGCGATTTTGGTTTATGCTAATGAGCTTTCTTAATGCCCAAGTGGGCGTATTTTTACTTTCGACCAAGTGGGCGTTGTACAGAGGAGTGCATGACGCTGACCAATCGGCATCATGCACTCCTCTCCATTCATTTACACTGCACTAGCGATATAGTTATATCACTATGTGCAGCTACATACACAAGCCCTAACATTACTACAGTGTCCTGATAATGAATACACATGACCATCCAGCCTGGACGTCATGTGTACTCAGAATCCTGACACTTCTGACTCTTTTTTGTGAGATTCCGGCAAGTGAAACCAAATCTCGCGAGATTACGGAACTAAACGAGATTTGGTTTCACTTGCCGGAATCTCACAAAAAAGATTCAGAAGTGTCAGGATTCTGAGTACACATGACGTCCAGGCTGGATGGTCATGTGTATTCATTATCAGGACACTGCAGTAATGTTAGGGCTTGTGTATGTAGCTGCACATAGTGATATAACTATATCGCTAGTGCAGTGTAAATGAATGGAGAGGAGTGCATGATGCCGATTGGTCAGCGTCATGCACTCCTCTGTACAACGCTCACTTGGTCGAAAGTAAAAGTACGCCCACTTGGGCATTAAGAAAGCTCATTAGCATAAACCAAAATCGCTCCTAACGTTGTGAAAAAAGATCGTTTTTTTAAATAAAAAGCATTACTGTCACCTACATTACAGCGCCCATCTCCTTATATAGGAGACAGGGCACTTATAATGTGGTGACAGAGTCTCTTTAATATCGACACGATCTCCTGGGGATTCCTTAAATGCTTGAGGGTGAAACGCGTAGAGTTAACAGATCTATAAGATAAGATAATGCACTAATTATACATACTATTGTTAATGTGAACACTACCAATCGGTGTTCACATTAAGGGGTGCAGTCAGTTACCGGGTAGTATAGAGAGGCTACGTCAAGTAATTGAATATAGTTAGTCAGTATACCCAGAACATCATACTGTTACTTAGGTAAAGGCACTCTTCTTTTTTCATCAACAACCTCTCTATTCTCAATTCTTTTGTCTTCCGCCTGCTACACAGGTTCAGATAATGGTATAGGTAGCTGGTCTGACGTGCATGCCCAGTAACATTGTGGTGGATGTCACTAAATACAATTTATTTTAATATATATTGAATAAAAGTTAATTTTTAGTTCCTATCTCTATATTCACGTTCAGTCAGTGATATGTTTTGTGGTACAAGTGTAAAATTTGCAGGTTAAAGAGGCTCTGTCACCACATTATAAGTGCCCTATCTCCTGTATAAGGAGATTGGCGCTATAATGTAGGTGACAGTAATGCTTTTTATTTTAAAAAAATAATCTATTTTTACCACTTTATTAGCGATTTTGGTTTATGCTAATGAGTTTCTTAATGCCCAAGTGTGGCGTATTTTTACTTTCGACCAAGTGGGCGTTGTACAGAGGAGTGTATGACGCTGATCAATCAGCGTCATGCACTCCTCTCCATTCATTTACACAGCAGCATCGCGTTCTTACTAGAACGCGATGTGCAGCCACATACACAGACATTAAAGTTAATCAAGTATCCTGATAATGAATAAACATTACCTTCAGCCAGGACGTCATGTGTATTCAGAATCCTGACACTTCTGAATCTTTTCTGTGAGATTTCCAGCAAGGGAAACGAAATCTCGTTTACCTCGTAATCTCGCGAGATTACGCGTGGCTTGCTGGAATCTCACAGAAAAGATTCAGAAGTGTCAGGATTCTGAATACACATCACGTCCTGGCTGGGGGTCATGTATATTCATTATCAGAACACTTGATTAACGTTAATGTCTGTGTATGTGGCTGCACATCGCGTTCTAGTAAGAACGCGATGCTGCTGTGTAACTGAATGGAGAGAAGTGTATGACGCTGACTGGTCACTGATTGGTCAGCGTCATACACTCTGTACAACGCCCACTTGGTCGAAAGTAAAAACACGCCCACTTGGGCATTAACACACTCATTAGCATAAAGCTAAAAATCGCTAATAAAGTGGTTTAAAATAGATTGTTTTTCTAAATAAAAAGCATTACTGTCACCTACATTACAGCGCCAATCTCCTTATATAGGAGATGGGGCACTTATAATGTGGTGACAGAGCCTCTTTAAAATCATATTATTGTTCTCTTGACTTTTGGTGATTATTCGGAATATTTATGCATATTATGAACTTTCATTCTAAGTAGCTGCTATGCACCAACTCAATGGACCTCAATGATTGCAGCAAAAGAAAATCTATTGACATAAATAGTAAGAAAATGGGTGAATCTTACCAGACTTGTACATGGATTCAGCGTGTAAGGCTGGGTTTACACGACCTATTTTCAGGCGTAAACGAGGCGTTTTACGCCTCGAATTACGCCTGAAAAGACAGCTTCAGTACGTCGGCAAACATCTGACCATTGCTTTCAATGGGTTTGCCGACGTACTGTGCCGACGACCTTTAATTTTACGCGTCGCTGTCAAAAGACGTCGCATAAAATGACTGCCTCGGCAAAGAAGTGCAGGACACTTCTTGGGGCGTAATTTGAGCCGTTTTTCATTGAATCCAATGAAGAACCGCTCCAAATTATGCCCGTAATTGACGCCTCGCAAAACGCGAGTAATAGCAATTACGTCTGAAATGCAGGAGCTGTTTTCTCCTGAAAACAGCTCCGTAATTTCAGACGTAATGGTCGTTATCGTGTGCACATACCCTGACTTTCACCATGATTACATGTCTCGGTTCCAGACATGGTGTGATAAAGCATCTGAATGATCTATCATTAATCATGGTGAAAGTTACACGCTGAATCTATGTACAAGTCTGGTAACATCCACCCATTTTCTTACTATTTATGTCAATAGATTTTCTTTTGCTGCAATCATTGAGGTCCATTGAGTTGGTGGTCACTGAATAGACATACACCCTCTTGCTTTTTGCATCATTTCTGCAATATTGTGTCAGTGGGTAGTATTGACCCCTATATAGATTGTTGTAACATTAGGGTATGTTCACACGTCTTAACAAATTACGTCTGAAATTACGGAGCTGTTTTCAGGCGAAAACGGCTCCTGAATTTCAGAAGTTTTTGCAAGTGCTCGCGTTTTTCGCGGCATCCATTACGGACGTAATTGGAGCTGTTTTTCAATGGAGTCAATGAAAAACGGCTCCAAATACGTCCAAAGAAGTGACATGCACTTCTTTGATGTGGGCATGTTTTTACGAGCAGTCTTTTGACAGCGGCGCGTAGAATTACACCTCGTCTGAACAGAACAGCGTAAAACCCATTGCAAGCAATGGGCAGATGTTTGCAGGCGTAGTGGAGCCGCGTTTTCAGGCGTAATTCGAGGCGTAAAACGCCCGAATTACGTCTGAAAATAGGCCGTGTGAACATACCCTAAGACAACTTATATTTTGTTGTCTGTACTGTTAGGGTATGTGCACACGAGAAGTACCTTTTGCGTCTGAAAAGACAGACTGTTTTCAGGAGAAAACAGCTGCCTCGTTTCAGATGTAAAAGCTCCTCCTCGCATTATGCGAGGCGCATTTGACGCTCGTAAATCTTGAGCTGCTCTTCATTGACTTCAATGAAGAACAGCTCAAATTACGTTGCAAAGAAGTGTCCTGCACTTCTTTGCCGAGGCAGTCATTTTACGCGTCGTCGTTTGACAGCTGTCAAACGACGACGCGTAAATGACAGGTCGTCTGCACAGTACATCGGCAAACCCATTCAAATGAATGGGCAGATGTTTGCCGATGTATTGTAGCCCTATTTTCAGACGTAAAACGAGGCATAATACGCCTCGTTTACGTCTGAAAATAGGTTGTGTGAACCCAGCCTTAGTCTATTTATACCTTTTTAATGGTAATGATGAATAAAAGTAAATTTTTAAGTAGCTTTGTTTATATGGTGACAGTATGTTAACACCATAAATCCAGGGCCAGATTGTCCATTAGGTACAGGAGGCCTGTGTCTCTGGGCTGCTCAGTGAGAAAGCACATCTGCTCCTTATGGTCAGGAATGGTTTACAGTTGATGCAGTAAAAGTTGATTCCATAGTTTCTATTCGAGGGGTGGTTGGCTTTCGAGTTTCTACTATTGGGAGTCACAAAAATGACTGGCTGCCTTTTGGGAGCCACAATTGTGGAACCATGATAAGATATTTTCAACACTAAATAATTCAAGGATGTATTCACACTTACCTATTTATTACTTTTTTTTGCCACATTTTGCACAAATGTACAGCAGAAAAGTAGTGGTCGTTGGTGTCTGCCCATTATACTCTCTTCAGCATCTCAGATGTTTAGTGTTTACCCCCCAATTACATCATAACTCCAAAATGAATTGAGACCCCAGACTAGGACCCCAAAAATTAATTCAGACTCCCAAAATTAATCCAGACACCAGACCATTCTACTGCTGCTGATCTTTCACAAAATGCTGCTTTGTATTCCTTGCTCTCCCACATTCACACCGCTGCGCAGCCATCACGCCAACAAAGCAATACAAATTCCTGCCTCTCACTCCTCACTGGTCGAGCCCACCCTTCTTAGTGTCTATTGAGGGAGCATGTTGGTCTGGAGGATACGCAAGACTACCAAGCTCTGGTGCACTGAGGAAATTGATACTGCCACCCACAGCCCTCCCTCAGGTTCTCTTTACTCTGCGACTGCACTGCCCTCAGGTTTGCCAGATTCTGATGCCAGTCCTGCCTGACCAGTTAGCTTTAATAAGTGTCAGCTATTTGCATCAATTGGGGGACCCGAGTCGGCAGATGCAACAGAGAGGGCCCTGCAACCGATAATATGTAGATGTACTGCCCTCTACCATCTTTATGAAACATTTAGGGCTACATGAAGTGCTGGCCTCTGTTACATGTACACGGGCTGACCAGAATTTCACCCTAAGACACATTGCGCCTACAGGCTTCTAACATGTAAATCCAGTACTAGAAATATCTATGGCTGAATGCTTGGTGATGTCATGTAAAGTTTATGGTAAGAGAGACTGCAATATTTATCAATGAGTTATGATCCCTGTAAGCAGAATTTTCAGGTATATGCAGAGCTGGGAGCCCCCTAAGAAAGTATTTTGTGTTATATGTAGCAAAAATTCTGCTGTACGATATATTTTCGTAATCTATTCACTATCACAAAAGCAATGACCTGCATAGATTTTGTAGTCCCTACTATTCTAGGAGCGAAATGCACATAGTGGTTTAAAAGTTCAGCACACACATATGTTTCAAATATAACCATTATTTTAGCAATTTCTCTTGCATTTTCATTACTTGTCATTTTTAAACCCAGAATTCCATTTATAGCTGTTTTAATTCATCAGTGTTACAAAATGTACTTGTCAAAAATAGCAACATTGTCTATTTGCAGCTGTTTTACATTACAGGGTCTAGTTTAGTACCAGTGATGGCTGCAGTCGACAGTGTCACACTAGATTTTTATTGGTATTAGTAACTTAAGCTTTTCCGTGTACAAACGTCCGACTAATTCTGTGATTTTTCCGGAAGACTCATGTGATTCACACACCATTTAATAGGTCTCCAAAGTTTTATGGTTGGTAGATTCAGGGTATTTTTATTTTTTGTGGTGACAAACAAGATGCAAAAGAAACATCTCATCTAAAAATATACTTTTAACCATTTCAGGTCTCAACTATTTTGAGCCTCGAGGACGCAGCGACTTTTTTCATTTTTTTCATCACTGCGTTCACAACTTTTTAATTTTTCCATCAACATAGCCGTATGAGGTTTTTTTTCAAAAAGAATTGTATTTTTAGTGGCAGTTTTTTTTTGGTTTCATCATTTTTGCATACACCTTGCAGAAAAATGACATTTTTACTTCTGCCTGTCACTACAATTACAGTCATACCAAATTCATGTCTTTTTTTTTATGTTTTACTACTTTTGCACAATAAAAACACTGTCTTTTCAAATTCTGAGAGCCATATCATCGAAGGAGCTGTGTGAGGGCTAGTTTTTTGTGGGACGAGTTGTATTTTTCGAAGGCGCTATTTTGGGCTACATATAATTTATTGAATTTTATTAAATTGTTTTTAGAGAAATAATAAAAAAAAAAGCAATGCTGCATTTTCAAATTTACGCTGTTCACCGTGCTGCATAAATAACATGAAACCTTGATTCTCTGTTCTGAGCTTGGTGGGCTAAGTGGCTTGTGATATAAGTGGAGTTATAAAACCGGAGTTAAAAAGAGGAGTTAAAGTCCCTGTAAATACTCCTCTTTTACTTTTTTAATTGTTCACAGTTTTTTTTGTAACTGGGATAATGGACATCAAGATTGGAGGTTTTCTTCAGTTCACAGTTTGCCATATGTATGCACGACTGGAGCCGGAGTTCCAGGGTCAATACCTCTGTGGCAGATGTGAGCATGTTGTTGACCTGGAAGCTCGCATTAGAGATCTGGAGGAGCAGAATACAACACTGAGGGCGATAGACAATCTTGAGCGGAGCATGCTGCTCACGGAGCACGCAGTTAGTGGGGTAGATCTGAAGGGTGAAGACATGGGTCAGCAGGATCAGGCAAGTAGCTGGGTTAATGTAGTTAGGGGCAGTAGAAAGGGGTCCAAGAAAAGGAAGGCCAATCCTGTTTCAGATATTCCAAGAAAAATTCCCAAGTTGGGTGATGCTAGGGTGTCGGTCTCAGAAATGGCAGCCGTAGTGGATACTGATCTCCCTAACAGCCGGGAGAACAGCCCAGCTAGTAGTCGGCTGGTAATGCAGGTAAGGCAAGACAATTGATAGTTGTAGGGGATTCTATAATCAGGAAGACGGATAAAATAATTTGTCGCCGAGACCGCCTCAACCGAATGGTTTGCTGTCTCCCTGGTGCCATGGCTCGGCATGTGGTGGAACGGGTGGACAAATTGCTGGGAGGGGCTGGTGATGATCCAGCTGTTGTGGTCCATGTGGGTACCAACGACAGAATAAATGGTAGGTGGAGGAGCCTTAAGAATAATTTTAAAGAACTAGGCTGCAAGCTGAAGGGAAGGACCTCCAAAGTAGTATTCTCAGGAATACTGCCTGTGCCATGCGCATCACAAGAAAGACAGCGGGAGCTCAGGGAGTTAAATGCATGGCTGAAGTCTTGGTGTAGAGGAGAAGGCTTTGGGTTCCTAGAGCACTGGGCTGACTTTTCATTGGGGAACAAACTGTATTCTGCAGATGATTTGCAAATGGAAGGGGGTCTGCTGTGCTGGGGGAGAGAATTCTAGCTGGGGTGGCGGAGTATTTAAACTAGGGCTGAGGAGGGAGGTAAATGTAGAAAATAAAGGGGTAGTTAGGTTAAAGAGGGGTCAGACTATATTGGTGGGGGAGAAACAGACCGTGGGGAGAGGACTAGGCAACAAGATAAGGAGATCCTTTCGTTACAAAACAGCAATGAAAATAAAAAAGCCCAAATAATGTCAAATAATCACATTTCTGACAATGAAAGTGAAACAGTTAAAGGCAAGTTAAAGTGTATATTCACAAATGCCAGAATTCTAGGAAGCAAAATGGGGGAGCTGGAGGCCTTGGTACTGGAAGAAAATATAGATATAGTTGGTGTTGCTGAAACTTGGCTAGACTCTTCTCATGACTGGGCTGTAAATCTACAGGGTTTTACACTGTTTTGGAAAGACAAGACGAATAGGAAAGGTGGTGGTGTATGTCTGTATGTGAGAAGTGATATGAAGGCGAGTGTGAAAGAGACATTAGAGGGTGAAGATTGTGAGGAGGTTGAAACCTTGTGGGTGGAATTACATAGGGAGGTAAACACTGAAAAAAATACTTTTGATGTAATCTATAGACCCCCCAATATAACTGAGGAGATGGAAGTTCAGCTATATAAACAGATGGAGTGGGTTGCACAGGCGGGTACAGTAGTGATAATGGGAGATTTTAATTACTGGGATATTAATTGGTGTCATGGTTCGGCTTCAACTGCAGGAAATTTTTATGGGCCAGTTTGTGGAAGACACAACTAGAGGTGAAGCTCTGTTGGATCTGGTCATTTCTAATAATACAGAGCTTGTTGGGAACGTCACTGTTCGTGAAAACCTCGGTAACAGTGATCATAATATAGTTA
Organism: Rhinoderma darwinii; assembly: GCF_050947455.1. Classification (NCBI taxonomy): domain Eukaryota; kingdom Metazoa; phylum Chordata; class Amphibia; order Anura; family Rhinodermatidae; genus Rhinoderma; species Rhinoderma darwinii. Next base: position 173,056,169 of record NC_134687.1, on the reverse strand, counting down.
TATTTTACTTATACTGTAAAAAACAAACACAGGCTGGGAGGGCAAAAACACTTAATTTTAAGAAGGCCAATTTCCCCAGGTTGAGGGCTGCAATTCAGGATATAGACTGGGAAGAACTAATGTAAAATAATGGTACAAATGATAAATGGGAGATTTTCAAATCTACTTTGGGTAATTATAGTGCAAAATTTATTCCTATAGGTAACAAGTATAAACGACTAAAATTAAACCCCACATGGCTTACACCTTCTGTAAAAAGGGCAATACATGACAAAAAAAGGGCATTTGAAAAATCTAAATCTGAGGGTACAGCTGTAGCATTTGTAAATTATAAAGAGCTTAATAAAATTTGTAAAAAAAGTAATGAAATCAGCAAAAATACAAAATTAAAGTGTACTGTCTATGGCCGCGGTCTGTCCTTCTAACTTACCCCTTGATGACCACGGCCATGGACGTCCTGCTGCTGTGCTGCATCGTCCCCCTGTGAGGCGCCGGCACTCACTTCCGGGTATCGAGCCTGTTTCCCGGAGGGTGCGAGAGCGCGCTCGTGCCGGCTCTTAAAGGGCCAGCACGCACACCTGAAAATCATCATCATCAACTCATGAACTCCTGGACTATAAGAGGGTCACCACCCTTCTTATCCTCGCCTGAGCGTTGTTGTTGTTTCCCTTAGTCTGTCTTCTAAATGGTCTCCTAAGTGTCTTCCAGCTTCCCAATGTTTCCCGTTACTGTATCCTGTTTCCCGTGCTATCTGTACCATCGTGGTCTACTGCTGTGCTGAGCTGTTGTAGTGTTGTGCTGCATCTCCACGCCTGTTCTACTACTCCACGCCTGACGTCTACCTGCTGCCTGGTCCCAGCCGAGCTTGCCTTGCTACTGTCTACACCCCCTCAGGTACCCTTTTCTGGACTATAGACTCTGTACCATACCTGTTTGGCCAGCTGCCATTCCGCTACGCGGTACGGCCCAGTGGGTCCACACCCCGCCCCGTGACAGAAAGGCAGGTGGCAAAGGATAGTAAAACAAATCCAAAAAAATTCTTCAAGTATATAAATGCAAAAAAGCCAAGGTCTGAACATGTAGGACCACTAGATAGTGGTAATGGGGAGTTGGTCACAGGGGATCAAGAGAAGGCAGAGTTACTAAATGGGTTCTTCAGCTCTGTATATACAAGCTGATGTAGCCGCTGCCAGTGCTGTTAATATATCAGTTGATATACTGAATTGGATGAAAGTAGAGATGGTCCAAGCTAAATTAAACAAAATAAATATACACAAGGCCCCGGGACTGGATGGGTTACACCCTAGAGTTCTTAAAGAGCTTAGTTCAGTTATTTCTGTCCCCCGCTTCATAATATTTAGAGATTTTCTAGTGACTGGTATAGTGCCAAAGGACTGGCACAGGGCAAATTTGGTGCCTATTTTCAAAAAGGGCTCTAGGTCTTCCCCGGGTAATTATAGACCAGTAAGCTTAACATCCATTGTGGGGAAAATTTTTGAGGGGCTATTGAGGGACTATATACAAAATGATGTGACAAAAAATAGTATTGTAAGTGACAGCCAGCATGGTTTTACTAAGGACAGAATCTGTGAAACCAACCTGATTTGTTTTTATGAAGAGGTGAGCAGAAGCCTAGACAGAGGGGCCGCTGTGGATATAGTGTTTTTGGACTTTGCAAAGGCATTTGATACTTTCCCTCAGACGTCTAATGGGTAAATTAAGGACTACAGATTTAGAAAGTATCATTTGTAATTGGATTGAGAATTTGCTCAAGGACCGTATCCAGAGAGTTGTGGTCAATGATTCATTTACTGAATGGTCCCCGGTTATAAGTGGTGTACCCCAGGGTTCTGTGCTTGGTCCACTATTATTCAACTTATTTATTAATGATATAGAGGATGGGATTAATAGCACGATTTATTTTTTTGCAGGTTAACCGAGGATGACACCAAGCTTTGTAGTAATGTTAAGTCTATGGAAGATGTTCGTGAATTGCAAGCGGATTTAAACAAACTAAGTGTTTGGGCGTCCACTTGGCAAATGAGGTTTAATGTAGAAAAATGTAAAGTTATGCACCTGGGCACAAACAACCTGCATGCATCATATGTCCTAGGGGGAGCTACACTGGGGGAGTCACTTGTTGAGAAGGATCTAGGTGTACTTGTAAATCATAAAGCAAATAACAGCATGCAATGTCAATCAGCTGCTTCAAGGGCTAGCAAGATATTGTCGTGTATTAAAAGAGGCATGGACTCGCGGGACAGAGATGTAATATTACCACTTTACAAAGCATTAGTGAGGCCTCATCTAGAATATCAACCAAACAGATAAAAACAAGGGGACATATAACACAAAAACACCAAAAAGGGCCATACTTACAAATGGACACAGACAGGTCAGAAACGCTGATGAAGGAGAGTTAACAGGTGCTTTAAATAATAATAGCCACTCCCACTAGTCTTGAGGGGAGTGGCATGTGGTGCATGGGATGTGTAGTAAAAAATAATAAATGAATAAATTCAAGGGCTAGCAAGATATTGTCGTGTATTAAAAGATGCATGGACTCGTGGGACAGAGATGTAATATTACCACTTTACAAAGCATTAGTGAGGCCTCATCTAGAATATGCAGTTCAGTTCTGGGCTCCAGTTCATAGAAAGGATGCCCTGGAGTTAGAAAAAATACAAAGAAGAGCAACGAAGCTAATAAGGGGCATGGAGAATTTAAGTTATGAGGAAAGATTAAAAGAATTAAACCTATTTAGCCTTTAAAAAATACGACTAAGGGGGGACATGATTAACTTATATAAATATATTAATGGCACATACAAAAAACATGGTGAAATCCTATTCCATGTAAAACCCCCTCAAAAAACAAGGGGGCACTGCCTTCGTCTGGAAAAAAAAGGTTCAACCAGCAGAGGCAAAGCCTTCTTTACTGTGAGAACTGTGAATCTATGGAATAGTCTACCGCAGGAGCTGGTCACAGCAGGGACAGTAGATGGCTTTAAAAAAGGCTTAGGCCTTATTCACACGACAGGGTACGAGTGTCGGACGATAAAATCGGCCGTTTTGGGCCGTTTTTCCCGGCCGGTTTGCATCCGTTTTGCCTTTGTTCCGATTCCGTTCCAGGCCGTGTTGCTGTTTTTAACGGCCGATCTTGACTCGTTTTGCATCCGTTTTTTTCCCTGTCCGTTTTAAAATCTGATGAATTTAATTTGTACATTTTTGCCACACACTTCCCTCTGTAGATACTGCCACAGCCCCCCTGTAGGTAGTGCCACACAGCCCCCTGTAGGTAATGCCACACAGCCCTCTGTAATGCCACACAGCCCCCTGTAGGTAGTGGCACACAGCCCCCTGTAGGTAGTGACACACAGCGCCCTGTAGGTAGTGGCACACAGCCCCCTGTAGGTAATGCCCCACAGCCCTCTTGAGGTAGTTCTACACAGCACCCCCCATAGATGGCACCCCACTACCTGTCTGTAAATAGCGCCACCGTTCCAGGAGAAGTCCCTGACTTCAATGTCCATATATGGACAGTGAAGTCAGGGACTTCTCCTGCAGCGGAGACACCGGCCACAGGGTCGGGGATTCCGCTTCAGAAGTGCCTGGCATCACTGTGTCCATATATGGACACAGTGAGGTCAGGGACTTCTCCTGGAGCGGAAATCTGGCCACATTGCCGGGGATTCCGCTTCAGAAGTCGCTGACGTCACTGTGTCCATATGTGGACAATGAAGCCAGTGTTTACTCCTGGAGCGGAATCCCCAATCCCCGGGCACAGCGTTGCCGAAGCTGTGGCCGGGGATTGGGGATTCCGCTCCTACATGAGCAAAAAAATACCCTCCTCCTCCTCCTCACATGCACTTCGCACTGTGGGGAGGAGAAGGAGAGAGCGCGGCCGTCACTTGGAGCACATTCAAGTGATGGCCGTGCAGTACCCGGCCCCTTAGACTTCTATGGGAGCCGGGCGGCCGGGAGAACAGCCGAAAATAGGGCATGTCCCATTTTTTGACGGTCGGGTTTCCCGGGCCGTCAAAAAAATCGGTCATGTGAATAGCCCCATTAGGGGTCTATTGTTCCTACTGCAGCCGTGTGACGGACGTTTTTTGAACGTCCGTCACACGACCGGGAAACCCTGTCGTGTGCATAAGGGCTTAGATAATTTCCTAGAACAAAAAAATATTACCTCATATGTGTAGACATTTTTTACTTCCCTTTTCCCATCCCTTGGTTGAACTTAATGGACATGTGTCTTTTTTCAAGCGTACGAACTATGTAACTATGTAACTATGTATAATTACGGAAATATCAAATATGTACAGTTTTTTTAAAAGTTTTACTACTTTTGCACAAAAACAGTGATTTATATGTCGCCACATTCCAAAAGTCATTATTTTTTTTATTCTTCCGTTGATGTAGCCATATCCAGACTTGTATTTTGCGGGACGTATCATATTTGATAACAGAACCATGTTGGGTACATATAAATTATTGATTAACTTTTAGGAATTTTATGGAAGTGCTGCATAGAAAAAAAAAGCAATTCCGTTTTGACATATTATTAGCATTTTTTTTTTTACGATGTTCATCATGTAGTTTAAATAACTTATTAAGGCTTTATTCAGACGAACGGGAAAAACGTCCGTGCAACGCGCGTGATTTGCACACGCGTTGCACGGACCTATATTAGTCTATGGGGCCGAGCAGACATGTCCCTGATTTTTACTCAGCATGAGTCCGCTGAAAAAAGTCACGACATGTCCGTTCTTTGGGCGTTTTGCACGAATCACGCACCCATTGAAGTCAATGGGTGCGTGAAAACCAAGCATGTCGCACGGAGCGAACAGCGTGATTCGCGCAACAGCTGTCAAAAGGATGAATGTAAACAGTTTACAAACATCCAAATGGAGTGTCATAATGATGGCGGCTGCGCGAAAAGCACGAAGCCGCGCATCATATGCTGCTGCCACACAAAGCTGTTAAGTGGCTTTTGCGCAGGCAAAACGCTGCGTGTGAATCTAGCCTTACTATGTTATACTGGTTATCACGATTGCACAATGATACCATATAGGTGTTGTTGTTTTTTTACTGTGAACACTTTTCTTTCTTCCTAATAAACTTTTTTTTTATCTGTGGTTAACAATAATTTTAGTCCCACGAGGAGACTGCAAAATGTGATATTCTGATTGCTTCTATAATGCTTTGGTATACTTAGCCGGGAGCGTAGCTAGGGGGGGCAGGCGAGGCATGTGCCCCGGGCGCAACTTAGAGGGGTGCCAGGGCCGCATCGTCCATGACGGAGAAGTCTGCCTGGAGAGAGGGAGCAGACACACCAGAGCGGAGCACTGCAGAGGAAAAGAAGCCACAGGACAGTGGTGAGTACACAGTTTAAACAATTTAGTGCCTGGGAACACTAGCGTTTCTAAAATAATAAAATAAATTACATTATTTTATGATTTTAGAAACTCTTGTGTCTCCAGGCACATTCATTTTGCAGTTCCCGCCGCCCCTCGCGGCCCCCCCTCGCGGCCCCCCACTCACGCCCCCCCTTGCGGCCCCCCTTCATGCCCCCCTCACGGGACTGCTGTAACTTCTCCCTCTCCTGGCAGGAGAGACAGAATAGTAATAGTAATTTATATAATATATTTAATAAAAAAACAAATTTCTCCATTAAACATCTATCTATCTATCTATCTATCTATCTATCTATCTATCTATCTATCTATCTATCTATCTATCTATCTATCTATCTATCTATCATCTATCTATCTATCTATCTATCTATCTATCTATCTATCTATCTATCTATCTATCTATCTATCTATCTATCTCATACCTCCCAACCATCCCGGGTTCAACCGGACAGTCCCGGATTCCGGGCAGTGTCCCGCTGTCCCGGGCAGCCGGGGGTATATCCCGCTGATTGACAGGGAAAGTCAATCTGCCCTGCCAATCAGCACCTTTCATAGACACAAGCGGCGCAATCACGTCATCGCGCTGCTTGTGTCATTCAACCCCAGGAGACCTGTGCAGAAGAGAGCAGGTCTCCATTGCCGCCGGACGGCGCGGGAACAGGATTAAGGTGAGTTTGTATAGTTTTTTTTTTTATCCTAATAAAAAAGTGTGTGGCATTATCTATGGGGGCTGGCTTTATCTACGGGGGGGGGGGGCTCTATCTACAGGGGGGGGCTATATACTGGGGTGGGCTATATGTGGAGCACTATATACAGGGGTGGGCTACATGTGGAGCACTATATACAGGGGTGGGCTATATCTACAGGGGGGCTATATACAGGGTTGGGCTATATGTGGAGAACTATAGGGGGAGCTATATGTGGGACACTATATACAGGGATGGGCTATATGGGGGGCACTATCTACAGGGGGCTCTATGGGGGGCACTATTTACAGGGGGCTCTATGGCAGGCACGATCTACAGGGGGCACGGCGTGTGTGTGTTTGTGGGACACAGTGTATGGTGCTATTATAGTTAGAGGTGCAGTGTATGGTGCTATTATATTTAGGGGCATAGTGTGTGGTATAATGAGAACTTTATCTTTGTTTATAGGTGTAGAAATGTTTGAAAAGTGAGAAGCTGAAGACATCTGAGCGGAAGACTCCAGAAATGGGCATTTGTCCGGGAGAAGTCATCATAGAGGTCTGGACTGGATGGAGAAAAAGAACTAGAATCTGAGACGTCACCGGTGAGTCACTTAATATAAATGTTTATTCTGCCTCTAATCAGTACTGTAGTCACTGTATGATCTGCAACGAGATGATCGGTGGTATGATTATGATATGATTTTTTTTTGTGAAACCGCAACTCCCAGCATATCCTTACCATTGTTCGGGCCATGCTGGGAGCTGGAAACAATTTAGTGCAAACTTATACAGCACTAAATTTAACTGTATTTGTGCTTGTGTTGTATACATGCAATGAGCTGTGTTCTGGTGCTGTATATATGTACTGAGCTTGGTTCTGGTACTATATATATGTACTGAGCTTGGTTCTGGGGATGTATATATGTACTGAGCTTGGTACTAGGGCTGTATTTATGTACTGAGCTTGGTTCTGGAGCTGTATTTATGTACTGAGCTTTGTTCTGGTGCTGTATATATGTAATGATCTTTGTTCTGGAGCTGTATTTATGTACTGAGCTTGGTTCTGGTGCTGTATATATGTACAGGGCTTGGTACTGGAGCTGTATATATGTACTGAGCTTGGTTCTGGGGATGTATATATGTACAGAGCTTGGTTCTGGAGCTGTATATATATACTGAGCTTTGTTCTGGTGCTGCATATATGTAATGAGCTTTGTTCTGGTGCTGTATATATGTAATGAGCTTGGTTCTGGTGTTGCATATAGAACTATATTGCTTGTAAAATTTACAAATGTTTTTATGCTCGAGTTACATAAAATAAAATGTGGAAAATAAATGACACGTCACATTGATTGGCAGAGAAAGGGGGGAGGCAATTCGGGAAAGAGGTGGGGGGGGGGTGCCAAACTGAATCTTTGCCCCGGGTGCTGGAGAACCTAGCTACGCCTCCTACTTAGCATACCAAAGTAGTACTGCCTGTCAGTGTAAACTGACAGGAAATCTATATCGCCATTTCTCATGGCATCTAAGGAGTTCAATGGCCGGGGTAAGAGTTATCTCCTATCTTGACCGTTGCAGCGGGACGTCAGATGAATATTATAGTCGACACTCGCTGTAGATGGTGCGGTAAGAGCTACTGTGTACATGACATCCACTGGGTGTACCATTACCTTCTACAGCGATCAAAATACCACAATTAGGGCATAATGATATGCCTATTTGTACGAATGGGTTAGGAGAAATATGCACATCATAGGATACATACACACACTAATATACTAAGTTTACCGTGTCACTCACCCATACAAATAGGTCATCACAAGAAAGTTGTTCTGCCTGGTCATAGGAGAACAGAGAGAATATCGGAAGTGCTGGATCCGTCGCATGATGGAAACCAAGGGTGTCTGATGGAACCCCTTGACTTTAATGGGTTTAGTCGGGTTTCTGTCATTTTGCCTGACAAAACAGCGCAGCATGCTGCGCTATTATCGTCCAGCAAACATAACAGAATCTGTCGCGGAGGTCCGTAAAGGAGCCTCCGACACAAATGTGAACTGGACCAGTTTATCTATGGGCTGTGTCTGGTATTAAAGCATAGTCCCATTCAAGTGAATGCAATAGCAGACACAGCCCACGGACAAGAGTGGTGCAGACTTATGCCTTCCAGCGCGATGCGTTAACAAAAATCACATCGCTATCAGACATAAGTGACAGACCGCTAATATCAGTGTATATGTCCCTACTTTATGCTGCAGAATAAAGTTGCTGAAAGGTTCCCTTTAACATTTATTAACTTTAAATTCCGACTTTTTTTTTTTTCACCATGTTGCATAAAATATATTTTTTACTTTATTCTACAACTTTATTAAACTTGTTTCACTAGGCATCTTTTCATAATGACTTTAACTTTAAACCTATGTATTTGAATGCTTTATTGCCTGTCAGTGAAAACTGACAGGCACCTATTAGGCCATGCCTTAGGCACAGTCTAATAGGAATCACATATGACAGTCCTAGGGCCCATATTTAACAGTCAGCCCCGCTGCAAGAGAGCGGCACATTTTCTGTTCTTATTTCATTGCTCTGGTGTACATTTACGCCGCTGGTCTCTATTGACTTGCTTCCTGTATGTCAGATGTCAGCAAGGGGTAAATAATATGCAACCAAGCACATCATACAGACAAAGACGAATTATAGCCAGCAATAAACATCCCCATGCCCTTCTAATAAATTTAACCCCCCAACCTAAATAAGTAATAGCCAGAAGGTAGTCCTTTCTGATAAAGGCTTATATTATAACTGTAACGGCTTCCGCGCCGTTCCCCGCCGTCCTCACGGCCTCTGCTCCGGTTCCGGCATCCTCCATCACCAGCTGCTCATCCCGAGCTCCACTTACCAGATCCGGACGCTCTGCTGGCCCTGGACGGCGTCAGGTGAGTGCATCCTTTACATCCCTCCGCGGCCGTCATCCTCGATGTGCGGCTCCAGTCACTAGAGGGCGCGCGCGCTGACTTGTCCTGTCTTAAAGGGCCACCGCGCGCCTTAATTCCTAAGACTTCCTATTTAAGGTTCCTCCTCCCTTGCAACCCTGCTTGTTCAAACAAGTTCCCATGAGTTCCCTGTGCCCTGGTTCCCTGTTTCCGTCCCTTCTGCCTTTTGTCTGGATTTCCCGTTACTGACCTCTGCTTGAACTTGACTATCCTTGTCTGCCGCCTGCCTAGACCTATTGCTGCCATACCCGTTACGACACCTGCCGCCTGCCTTGACCTATTGCTGCCACACCCCTTATGACGTCTGCTGCCTGTCCTGACTTCTGCCTATCCATCCGACAGACTCTACCCGCTGTGCCAAGTGTTGCCTGGGTTCCAAGCACCATCTCCCAGATGACACCGAGGATCCACGAACAAACTGGAGAGAATCGTTATAGGTTGAACAATCCATGGATACCCTTGACACAGCCCTGCCTGACATGGCTGATATGGCTCAGGAGCTTTCTAGACAATGAGTCCGCCAAGATCAGCTGTTTCAGCTACTGCAGAATGTGTCCACTAGTTTGAACGAACTAGCGCCTCCGGCACCTCCGATACCACCACCACCACCGCAAGCTCCTGTCTACAGTCCTGGACTACATTTATCTACGCCTGCCCGCTATGAGGGAGACCCCAAGACCTGCAGGGGATTTGTTAACCAATGCACCATCCACTTTGAAGTCATGGCACATCATTTTTCCTCAGACCGGGCTAAGGTAGCCTATATCCTGTCCCTGCTGTCTGGTGAAGCGCTGGCTAGGGCATCGCCCTTGTGGGAGAGAAACGACCCCATCATGTACAACATTCAGAACTTTCTCTCCACGTTTAAAAGGGTGTTTGAAGAACCGGGTCGAGCCTCTTCTGCAGCTTCCTCTCTACTTAATCTCCGGCAAGGAACCTCCACTGTAGGCCAATACGCCATTCAATGGGAGGGTCTGGCGAGCCGAATCAAGGATGAACTTGCTGGCCAAGACCTTCCACCGTCCTTGGATGACTTGATTACTCTAGCTAATCGTATAGATATATGTTTCCGTGAGAGACAACAAGAATCTGCTCGAGGCAATCGGACATCATGGTTGGCACCAACCTTCCAAAGACCTCTTCTGGCCTCATCTTCCTCCTGTCGGACGAACCCATGCAGGTGGAGAGAACAAGACTCACGCCTGAGGAGCGCCAGAATAGACGCAAGTTGAATTTATGTTTGTATTGTGGTGGAAAAACGCACTTCCTCAGAGACTGTCCAGTGAGGCCGGAAAACTCCAACGCATAGGGCAAGTAGGAGAGGCTACCCTAGGTGGAATACCTTCCTCTCAGAAGATGACCATACCGGTGAAACTGTCCTTTGCAGGAACCACTTTCTGCATTCAAGCCTTCCTAGATTCCGGATCCGCTGGGAATTTTCTGTGCCAGTCCTTGGTAAATCGCTACCAAATCCCAGTGCAAAGACTAACCAAACCGTTGTCCATTGCTTCTGTAGATGGGAGGCTTCTACAGGAAATGATCTATCTACTCACCGAGCCCATTCTCCTGTTAATAGGGGCACTGCACCAGGAACGTATCTCCTTCTCTGAACTCTTTGCTACTAGGTCTACCATGGTTGCAGAAGCACTCTCCTGTTATTGACTGGACTGGAGGTCAAATTACCCGCTGGAGTGACTTCTGTCACCAACATTGTCTACAATCTATTCGCCCACCCATGCCTTGGTCTACAGAACCTAACTCCGCAGGACTTCCTACTCCATACAAAAGCTTCTCGGATGTCTTCTGTAAACAACAAGCTGAATCGCTGCCTTCTCACAGGCCAAAGGACTGTGCCATAGACCTGGTCCCAAACGCCACGCCTCCCAGAGGTAGAGTCTACACTTTTTCCTTGCCTGAGACTGAGGCCATGTCTCGGTATGTCCAAGAAAATCTGGAGAGAGGATTCATCCGTAAGTCCTCCTCTCCTGCTGGCACAAGGTTTTTCTTTGTGGGAAAAAAAGACGGCTCCCTGCGTCCTTGTATTGATTACCGAGGATTGAATAATATCACGTTAAAGAACAAGTATCCATTACCATTGATCTCAGAACTCTTTGGCCATCTACAGGGGGTGAAAATATTCACCAACCAAACCTTCGTGGAGCTTATAACCTCATCCGTATCCGCGAGGGAAACGAATGGAAAACCGCCTTTAATGCTCGTGATGGGCATTTTGAATACCTTGTCATGCCCTTTGGACTTTATAATGCTCCTGCAGTTCTCCAGGCATTTGTTTAATGACATTTTTCGAGATCTGTTGTACAGCTGTGTGGTGGTATACCTAGATGACATTTTAATCTTTTCTCCCAATATTCAAACTCATCGTGTGCATGTGCGCCAAGTGTTACAGCGTCTGCGAGAGAACTCTCTGTTTGCCAAGCTAGAGAAATGCCTCTTCGAGAGAACCAGCCTGCCTTTCTTGGGGTATGTCATTTCCGACCAGGGTCTTCAAATGGATCCAGCCTAGGTATCCTCAATTCTCAACTGGCCTCGTCCGCAAGGACTCAAAGCAATCCAACGCCTGCTGGGATTCGCAAATTATTACCGCCAGTTTATTCCTCATTTCTCCTCTATGACAGCTCCTATTTCTGCTCTGACCAAAAAAGGGGTTAATGCTAAAGGCTGGACCACGGAGGCCAAAGCCGCATTCCAAGCTCTTAAAGCAGCCTTCTCTTCTGTTTCAGTCATACATAGACAGGATTCCAGCAAACCCTTTGTTCTGGAGGTTGATGCTTCATCTGTGGGAGTCAGAGCTATTCTTTCACAAAAGTCTTGTAAAGGGAGACTCGAGGCCTGCGTTTTTTTCTCCAAATCATTCACATCCGCTGAAACAAATTATGGAATTGGAGATAAAGAACTTTTAGCTATTAAATTGGCCCTGGAGGAATGGAGACATTTGCTTGAGGGTGCACGGCACCCCATCATCATTTACACAGATCATAAAAACCTCCTATACTTACAGACTGCTCAACGCCTAAACTCTCGTCAAGTTCGGTGGGCATTATTCTTCTCCAGATTCGATTTTCAGCTTCACTACAGACCCGCTGGAAAGAATACCATACCAAGGCTGACGCCTTATCTCGCTGTTTTGACCCCATAGACCAAGAGCCCAGCCCACAGTTTATTATAGATCCGAAACGTATTGTGATCGCTGCTCTAGCTGAAGTGGTACACATTCCTTGAGGAAAAACCTACGTACCGCCTAAACAAAGGGATTGTGTTCTTCGTTGCGGTCATGCCTCCATTGTTTCTGGGCACCCTGGCATAAAAAAGACTCTCAATTTGATTGGCCGTCAGTACTGGTGGCCTTCCATGTCCCAAGACACTAAAGACTTTGTTTCTGCTTGCTCAAGACTTGCTGGCCTTTTGCACCCCCTGCCCGTGCCTGCCTCTCCCTGGTCGCACATTGCCATGGTCTTCATCACCGATCTGCCTAGTTCTTCTGGGTGTACCGTGATCTGTGTTGTAGTGGATCGCTTTTCCAAGATGGCGCACTTCGTACCTCTCTCAGGCCTTCCGTCATCTTCCCGACTGGCAACGCTGTTTATCAAGCACATCTTTCGCCTGCATGGTCTTCCTAAGCATATTGTTTCTGACAGAGGAGTTCAGTTTAGATTCAAGTTCTGGAGAGCCTTGTGCAAACTGCTGAAAGTCAAACTAGACTTCTCTTCCGCGTACCATCCCCAATACAATGGTTAAGTAGAGCGGATAAACCAAATACTTGAAGGTTTCCTCAGGAATTTTGTGTCTCCGCGACAAGACGACTGGGCAGGTCTGCTTCCATGGGCCGAATTTGCCTACAACAACCATACGGGGGAATCTACCCGCTCTTCTCCCTTCTTCTTGGTGTATGGCCAGCACCCAGGAATTCCCCTACCAGTCTCTGTGCCTTCTGAGGTTCCAGCTGTTAACACGGTCCACCGCGACTTTGTACGGATTTGGCAGACGGCCATGGACTCCATCCACAAAGCCGTAGCCAGGTTTAACCGCTTTCCGACCGCCCACAGTAAATTCACGTCGGCGCTTGCTGGACTCTGTGCAGTGCCGACGTGAATTCACGGTGGGTGTTAAAAGCGCGATCCGGCTGTCTCAGAGTAGCGCTGACACCCAGTTCGTGCTGTTATATCCTGCCTCTGGTCCCGGAGACATGATCGGGACCTAATTGGTTCAGGCCCCGGTCATGTGATCGCAGGGAAAGTTTGTTGTAGCAACGAACTGGAAACTTTGTTACTATAACAAACTGGAAAGTTTGTTGCTACAACAAACTTTCCCGGGGACCGATTGCGGGTGTTGCAGTCGGTTACAAGGCAAAACCGGAGGCCGTACAACAGCCTCCGGGTCTGCCATGCACAGCAGCCTATGAGAACCAGCCGGATGCTGGTTCTCATAAGCTTCCTGTCAGTGTGACACTCAGCGTCACACTGAGAGTTTATAATACGTTACACTACCTAGGTAGTGTAATGTATTATAGCAGCGATCAGTGCTGCAGGTCTTCAAGTAAAACAAGTGAAAAAAAAAGTAATAAAAATGTTTTATAAAAGTGTAAAAACAAGTTATAAAAGTTACAAAAACAAAAAATGCTTTTTTTCTATAATAAGTCTTTCATTATAGGAAAAAAATTAAAATTTAAAAAAAAGTACACATATTTGGTATCACCACGTTTGTAACAACCCAAACTATAAAACTATAATATTATTTTTCCTGCACGGTGAACACCGCAAAAAAAATAATTAAAAAACAACCCTCCCAAAATATAGAATAAAACATGATCAAAAAGTCGCATGTACCCCAAAATAGTACCAATAAAAACTACAACCCGTCTCGCAAAAAACAAGCCCTTACACAGCTTTTTTGAATGAAAAATAAAAAAGTTATGGCTCTCAGAATATGGTGACACAAAAAATAAATAATTTTATCGAAAAGTGATTTTATTGCGCAAACACCACAAAACATAAAAAAACGATATACATATGATATCGCCGTAATCGTATCGACCCGCAGAATAAAGTAAAATGTCATTTATAGCGCACGGTGAACACTGTAAAAAAAAAAAAAGACAAAAAACATCGTCAGATTTTATGTTTTTTTGTCACTTTGCTTGCCAAAAAAAATCTAATAAAAAGTGATAAAAAAAATCACATGTACCCTAAAATGGTACCAATGAAAACTACAGATTGTCCTAAAACAAATAAGCCCTCGCACGGCTCCGGTGAAGAAAAAATAAGAAAATTTCTGGCTCTCAGAATATAGCGACAGAAATTTTGCAGTGTCCAAAAGCGGATAAGATCGGGCGCCATTTATCAGTGCGACATCGGCCACATATCTGCAGATTATTTATTTACCAAATTATTATACCCTCTTACTATGCCCTGATGTTCTCCGCACAGGTTACATATGTATGCCACCACATTATAAACCGAAATACCAGCAAAACCCCAAACAGAACGGTTACCAAGCAAAATCTGCGCTCCAAAAGCCAAATGGCGTTACCTCCCTTCTGAGCCCCACAGCGTGCCCAAACATCAGCTTACGTCCACATATATGATATTTTATATCCGGGAGAACCCGCTCAACATTGTATGAGGTATTTGTCTTCAGTGGCACAAACTGGGCACAACATATTGTGCATTAAAATGGCATATCAGTGAAAAATTTTAATTTTCACTTTGCACCATCCGCTGCGCATTAACGCCTTCGCGCACCACGACTTAATAGCATGTCGTGGTGCGGGGGGTTATATATGGAGCGGGCTCATGTGCTGCGCCCGCTCCATATTCTGCAGGTGTCAGCTGTGTATTACAGATGACACCCGGGACTAATGGACAGGATCGCGCTGTTAAAAATGATATTATACTGCAATACATTAGTATTGCAGTGTATTGTACCAGCGACCTAATGATCACTCGTTCCAGTGCTCTAAAGGGACTTTTAGGAAGTTTCCACTGTTTTGGTACCTCAGGGGCTTTGCAAATGCGACATGACACCCGAAAACCATTCCAGCTAAATTTGAGCTAAAAAAGCCAAATATTGTTCCTTCCCTTCTGAGTCCTGCCGTGGGTCCAAACAGCAGTTTATTACCACATATGGCATATTGCTGTAATCAGGACAAATAACTTTACAAATTTTGGGGTGATTTTTCTCCTTTATTCATTGTAAAAATTAAACATTTCTATGTTTTTTCCGAAAAAAGTAGATTTTCATTTTCACTGCCTAATTCCACTAAATTCAGCAAAAAAACTGTGAGGTCAAAATGCTAACTATACCCCTAGAAAAATTCCTTGAGGGGTGTAGTCTTCAAAATGGGGTCACTTTTGGGTGGTTTCCACTGTCTTGCTCCCTCCAGGGCATTGCAAACGCGACATGGCACTGAAAACCAATCCAGCAAAATTAGCGCTTCAAAATCCAAATGGAGCTCCTTCCCTTCTGAGCTCTGCCGTGGGTCCAAACAGCAGTTTAGTACCACATATGGGGTATTGCCGTAATCGGGAGAAGTAGCTTTACAAGTTTTGGGGTGCTTTTTATTCTTTATTCTTTGCAAATATTATTTATTTTTATATTTTTTCAGAAAAAAAGTAGATTTTCACTTTCACAGACAAACTCCAATAAATATAGCAAAAGACCTGTGGGGTCAAAATGCTAACTGTACCCCTAGATAAATTCCTTGAGGTGTGTAGTTTCCAAAACCGTGTTACTTTTGGGGGATTTCCACTGTTTCGGCACTACAAGACCTCTTCAAACCTGACATGGTGCCTAAAATATATTCTAAAAAAAGGAGGCCCCAAAATCCACTAGGTTCTCCTTTGCTTCTGAGGCCAGTGTTTCAGTCCATTATCACACTAAAACTGCAGAATCTGGGCAATAAATATTGAGTTACATTTCTATGGTAAAACCTTTTGTGTTACAGAAAAAAAAAATGGATTACACATGAATTTCAGCAAAAAAAAATAAAATTTCCCCTTTACTTTGCTTTAATTCCTGTGAAGCGCCTAAAGGGTTAAGAAACTTTTTGAATGCTGTTTTAAATACTTTGAGGGTGCAGTTTTTAATATGGGGAGATTTATGGGGTCTATCTAATACATAAGGCCCTCAAAGCCGCTTCAGAACTGAACTGGTCCCTGTAATAATCGCTAGAATTTGACGTTAAGCAACAATTGTTGCATTGATATATAACAGGTGTCCGTTCACTTAATGAGTTAAATAGTATCACTGCCTGAATGAACGATTAAAATACGATTTTTATTGTAGAAAACCTTACTAAAATAAGGGCTAAATAGCCAATTGTACTGTAAAGGCGTAAGCACGGTAGACCATACAGAGGAGGAGCAGTTATAATACTGTTGTTAGCACCATTACTGCCAAACAACGATTCCCCCTGTCTGCATTATATTATAACACCTGGTCAATCCGTGCCACTAACACGTGTCCCTACGCGTTTCCGCACCGTTATTGGTCACAGTGCTTCATCAGGGGTACACTGATGTGATTTCAACACATCTAATTCGATTGTATGGCCGGGAGACACCTATTGCGTGTCTCATAACATTCACCCGGCTCGTACACGACACTAGTCAGCTGGTCGAACACGAGCCGAGTGAGATGCCGGACATAAGTAGTACTAGCCCCTCCCTCCCCGGAGTGACGCGGCGGCCGGGCATCCAACCCATGTCGAGCCACGTACATGACGCGGCCCGAGCAGGGCCGGCCCCCCGGCGTTCGCTGTCACCACAGGGGGGAAGGGCAGAAGCGTCCCTAGTGACCAGGGATCACAAGGCGGCCAAGTCTCACTGACATAAGATAAGTGGCTGGGGAGAGGACCCAGGATAGGAACACAGCGATCGAGAGCCACAACAATGGCATACTCGATCGCCGCGTATGGCATCCGAGGGACGGGAGACACAGCGGTCCTGGGACCGATGATTACCGCACCCCCGATCACTATAAGTGTCTCGGAGGAAATCAGGGTGAGGGGGGGAGTGGAGGGCTTTACCCATTCACCATATAGTCTAGCGGTATAGGTCACCACGATAAATCTCGCAAGGAGAAGTGCAGAATTGGAGATGACTGTGCTAAAGTGACCGAGGGGTAGTAAATGCAGATAGGGATGATGAGTACAGTGTACACACAGGGATTCACCCAGTCAGGGTCATAGCAATTAGTTCAGAGGAAGCAATTGAATGATATTTGTTCATTGAGACCCGCCGGTTTCATGGTATGCATGCGGAAAATCCATTGGGGCTCTTTTTGTAAAGAAACCCCAGTAGGAGAGCTAGGGGAATTCACAACTCTGGGAAGAATCCAACCCGTAATTATCAAAGGGGCAGAGGTAGAGGCAAGGGCCCCAATAGGGACGGTTTTTTATCACGAAATCACCCCATCTCGGAATATCTACTAAGAGACAGGAGAGAGATGTAGTGTGTGGGAATCATGAGGACGACCTGCAGATAATTAATCTCTCATCACGTACCCTAACGACTGAGGAGACTAGCATCCTGAAGAAAGGCCTCTCATTTGTGCCCACGAATAGATTCGACCTCTTTATGTGGGTTAAGGATTTGAATCTATTCGTGCACAAATTAAAATGGAAGAAATTTTTCAAAACCCACGATAGGCGAGAATGCCTTGAATTGGGGATCTCTGAGGAGGATATGCCACATTTCAGAATACTCAATCAATTACTAGAAGAAGGTCAGAGAAATGTGGGTGATGGTCCCTTTACGGATTTGAGGCAGCCATCTACCAGAAATGCCCCCATTAATGACAATACCCCAATGGATGTATTTCTGGAGGTAGTGGTGGACCAGCTTAGGAAAATTGATTCCTCTAATACCATTAAATTTAACACCTCTAGAGATGAGATGGCAGGCCTACAGGCCCTTGAGCAGGATGACAGTATTGTCATTAAACCATCAGATAAAGGTGGCAATATTGTTGTGATGGATCGTAATCAGTATAGTGACATGTGCCACCGGATTCTGAGTGACACAGCATGTTATAGAGTTTTATCGAGTGATCCTATGCCGACTTTTGCAAACCAACTAAAAAGATTGGTAAACCAAGGTAGATCTCTCAATTTGGTGAGCACTAATGAACAACGCTTTATTCTGACTGATCATCCACAATATGCCACCTTCTATAGCCTGCCCAAGGTACATAAAGGCACATCACCTCTCAAGGGTCGCCCCATTGTCTCTGGGGTTGATAACCTGACTCAGAATGCTAGTCTTTATATTGATCGGATCCTTAGTCCCTTTGTACTGGCCCTCCCATCGTACGTTCGTGACACGATGGATGTACTTAGACGCCTAGAGGGCATCAAATGTGATCCTGGTGTACATCTGGCCTCACTGGATGTGGAGGCCCTGTACAGCTCTATACCCCATGCCATGGGATGTAGGGCTGTGGAGGATTTTTTGAAGGAAAGAGGAACACATTTCCAGGCTCACAACGAGTTTGTGGTTAGCCTCCTTCATTTTGTTCTCGAACAGAATTTCTTTTTGTTCGATGGCAAATTCTTCCACCAGCTTAGGGGGGTAGCAATGGGGACCCCCTGTGCACCCTCTTATGCCAACTTATATCTGGGCTGGTGGGAGAAGATGATTGTATTTGGGGAGGAGATGGATCGATGGACCTCTATGATCATCCTCTGGCTAAGATTTATTGATGACATCATGATTTTGTGGTCTGGAACTAAAGAGGAGTTCAGTGAATTTGTGAGCATCCTTAATGTCAACGAAATGGGGCTCTTTTTTACGTCTGTTATTCACGAGAGCAAAATGACCTTTTTGGATATTAATATACTTAAGACTGAACAGGGATATATACAAACCAATATCTTCAGGAAGGAGACAGCAACCAACAGTCTCCTTCGATGGGAGAGTTGGCATCCCGCACCCCTGAGAAAAGGCATACCCAAGGGTCAATACTTAAGGGTACGTAGGAATTGCTCCACTATGACTGACTTCAAATTAGCTGCTTCGGACCTACAGAATAGATTTCATCGTAGGGGCTATCCCCATGATGTCCTTGGATCGGCCTACCGCAATGCAATTCATTGTAATAGGAGTGAACTCCTAAATCCTACAAAACGCACGACCGATGACAAAATGCGAATCATTGGCACATATGATTCATCTAATCGCGAAGTTATCAGAATCCTACAGACCTATTGGGGGATTCTGCGGACTGACCCAGATGTAGGGGACCTTGTGGGCGTTAGACCTTCTGTCACCTACAGGAGGGGTAGGAACATCAGGGATCGTATAGTTCATAGCCACATGCTATCTATTCGCCCCACAACATGGCTCACACATAACATCAAGGGCACATTCAGATGTGGGTCCTGTAAAGCTTGCGAATCCATTTCGTGTGGCAAGAATTTCAACAGCCATGCGACTGGTCTGACATATGACAACAGATCTTTTATTAATTGCAAAACGAAGGGCATCGTCTACCTGATCTCGTGTCTGCGGACAATTAGAGAATTCAGAAGACGAATAAGGGACCATATAGGCGACATTCGTCGTAATGTGGATACTTCGGTGGCCCGACACGTTTGGGAACAGCATGGTGGTGACACCCATGTCATTAAATTTCAGGGGATCGAGCATATAAGGCCATCTGCCAGGGGTGGCAATTGGGATAAGAGGATTTTACAAAAAGAGGCCCAATGGATTTTCCGCATGCATACCATGAAACCGGCGGGTCTCAATGAACAAATATCATTCAATTGCTTCCTCTGAACTAATTGCTATGACCCTGACTGGGTGAATCCCTGTGTGTACACCGTACTCATCATCCCTATCTGCATTTACTACCCCTCGGTCACTTTAGCACAGTCATCTCCAATTCTGCCCTTCTCCTTGCGAGATTTATCGTGGTGACCTATACCGCTAGACTATATGGTGAATGGGTAAAGCCCTCCCCTCCCCCCCTCACCCTGGTTTCCTCCGAGACACTTATGGTGATCGGGGGTGCGGTAATCATCGGTCCCAGGACCGCTGTGTCTCCCGTCCCTCGGATGCCATATGCGGCGATCGAGTATGCCATTGTTGTGGCTCTCGATCGCTGTGTTCCTGTCCTGGGTCCTCTCCCCAGCCACTTATCTTACGTCAGTGAGACTTGGCCGCCTTGTGATCCCTGGTCACTAGGGACGCTTCTGCCCTTCCCCCTGTGGTGACAGCGAACGCCGGGGGGCCGGCCCTGCTCGGGCCGCGTCATGTACGTGGCTCGACATGGGTTGGATGCCCGGCTGCCGCGTCACTCCGGGGAGGGAGGGGCTAGTACTACTTATGTCCGGCATCTCACTCGGCTCGTGTTCGACCAGCTGACTAGTGTCGTGCACGAGCCCTAGTGAATGTTATGAGACACGCAATAGGTGTCTCCCGGCCATACAATCGAATTAGATGTGTTGAAATCACATCAGTGTACCCCTGATGAAGCACTGTGACCAATAACGGTGCGGAAACGCGTAGGGACACGTGTTAGTGGCACGGATTGACCAGGTGTTATAATATAATGCAGACAGGGGGAATCGTTGTTTGGCAGCAATGGTGCTAACAACAGTATTATAACTGCTCCTCCTCTGTATGGTCTACCGTGCTTACGCCTTTACAGTACAATTGGCTATTTAGCCCTTATTTTAGTAAGGTTTTCAACAATAAAAATCGTATTTTAATCGTTCATTCAGGCAGTGATACCCTGTAATAATCGCCTTTTGAAATTTTCTTGAAAATGTGAGAAATTGCTGCTAAAGTTCTAAGCCTTGTAACGTCCTAGAAAAATAAAATAATGTTCAAAAAATGATGCAAATATAAAGTAGACATATGGAATATGTGAAATAGTAACTATTTTGTGTGGTATTACTATCTGTTTTACAAGCAGATACATTTAAAATTAGAAAAATCATAATTTTTGCACATTTTCTCTAAATTTTGGTATTTTTCACAAATAAGGAATGAATTTATTGACCAAATTTTTCCACTAACATAAAGTACAATATGTCATGAGAAAACAATCTCAGAATCGCTTGGCTAGGCAAAACCATTCCAGAGTTATTACCACATAAATTGACACATGTCAGATTTGAAAAAATGGGGCTGGTCCTGAAGGCCAAAATGAGCTCGGTCCTGAAAGGGTTAAAAGAGACGCAGGATACCGCCACAGCTCCTTCCTGGGGATAAAGTATGGCTGTCCACCCGGTACATACGTCTGAAGACCCCTTGTTACAAGCTGGGTCCCTATGAAATAACTAAACAAATGAATACAGTAACTTTCAGACTTCGCCTTCCTCAGTCTCTGAAAATCTCTAATTCCTTCCATATTTCTCTGCTGAAACCCAGTATACTCAACCGTTTTTCTAAGAAAATTCCTGTCCATCCTGCGCCAGTGGCTGATGCCGAATTTGAAATTTAAGAGATCCTGGATGTCAAACGATCACTGGGGAGATTATGGTACCTAGTGGACTGGAAAGATTATGGTCCTGAGGAGAGATCATGGGAGCCCGTGGAGAATAGCAACGCCCCAGTTCTCATCAAGAACTTTGAGCGAAGGTTTCCAAGCAAGCCTAAAAAGAGGGGGCGTAAAGGGGGGGGGTACTGTAACGGCTGCCGCGCCGTACCCCCCATCCCCACGGCCGCTGCTCCAGTTTCCGGCGTCCTCCATCACCAGCTGCTCATCCCGAGCTCCACTTACCCGATCCGGACGCTCTGCTGGCCATGGACGGCGTCAGGTGAGTGCATCCTTTACCTCCCTCTGCGGCCGTCATCCTCGATGTGCGGCTGCTGTCACTAGAGGCCGCGCGCGCTGACTCATCCTGTCTTAAAGGGCCAGCACGTGCCTTAATTCCTAAGACTTCCTATTTAAGGTTCCTCCTCCCTTGCATCCCTGCTTGTTCAACCAAGTTCCCCGTGAGTTCCCTGTGCCCTGGTTCCCTGTTTCCGTCCCTTCTGCCTTTTGTCTGGATTTCCCGTTACTGACCTCTGCTTGAACTTGACTATCCCTGTCTGCCGCCTGCCTTGACCTATTGCTGCCATACCCGTTATGATGCCTGCTGCCTGTCTTGACCTATTGCTGCCATACCCGTTACGACGCCTGCCGCCTCCCTTGACCTATTGCTGCCATACCCGTTACGACGTCTGCTGCCTGTCCTAACTTCTGCCTATCCATCCGTTACCTGGGTTCCAAGCACCATCTCCCAGACGACACAAAGGATCCACAAACAAACCAGTGAGAACCGTTATAATAACTTTATGGCCGGTGACTTCAATCACATTCAGGTTATGCTCCTTTTATCACTTTACTTGAAATTCATGAACTCCTTGATGGAATGAAACTTGGACAATATAACATGTGTAATGTCAGTCATTGACTTAATTTGTTCATGAGATAAATATACAAACTTGCTATATACAGTGTACAGAGGCAGTCATACCAGCTGTGAGGAGGGGAGCGGTAGAGGGAGGACTCTCCTTATAGATGCACTGGACTCGTATGCATGAGTCCAGCTTATTATTAATACAGACTTATTAGACAAATAGCACCATATTTTTATGTGTTGTTTATCCTATTAACTGTCACGATCTGTGGGTATGTGGACCCACTGGACCGTACCGCCATAGTGGGATAGCAGCTGGCCAAAGAGGAAAACAAAGTCAATGTCTATAGTTCGGATAAAGGTACCTGTGGCAATACAGACAGTAGCGATGGTTTAGCCTTGGATGGGACTCAGGCAGTAGGCAGACAACAGACGAGGGGAAACACAGTGGGTGTAGTTGGCGACACAACACGACTCCAACTCTGTACGACACAGGAACACGGTAGCACGGGATACAGGATACAGGTAGCAGGAACGGGAACACTGGGAACTGAAAAACACTCAAGGGACCATTGCAAAGACTATCACGGGTAGGTGCAAACAACGCTCAGGATATTAAGGACCCCTTCTTATAGTCCAGGTTGATCTGGGAGCAATCAGCTCAATCTCACACGTCTGGCTCTTTAAGGCTGGATTGAGCTCGCGCGCACACCCTAGTGGTCACTGCGGAACAGGATGGCCGCATGTGCTGGCATCTCTGGAGAAAGGCATCAGCGGGATGAGAGGAGTTCGTGGTCAGCGACCAGGGACGTTACATTAACCTTTAGCACCTAAACTTGAAATAGGCTATACTAAACTAGAGCAGCATATTACACTGACAGACCCGCTTTAAAGTGTTCTTTCACAGCATGTATTTCATTACGGCCTCACATTTTTTCCTTTGACTTCCAAACATAACTGTGGAAGAATAAAAAGCAGAATAAATCTTAATTTCATAGTGTTAACTAAACTCTTATGATCATTATATTATCAGATTAGAATGTCTATGCATTTTCCATATTTACCACAGTACGTGAGCCAATAAAAATAAGTTATTTATGTGGTTTTTGTGGTTTTAGGTTTTTTTCCAAGATCGTGGTATATAGTTAGAATAACAGCTATGGGTAATAATCAGAAAAATATTTGCTTTTTACAGATTGTGAGCTTTTTGATTTTTCCATAACAAACAATTTTAAGGCGCGTGTAATGACCGGGGGGTAGGGAAACGGACAAGTGAGCCCTAATCTACCCGCCACTCTGTCCCTGCCTACTTGCAACGACCCGCCCTAGGCGACGGGGTACAACTGGGCGGCGGTCCCTGCACTCAGTAAGTGCACTACAAACACGACAAACCTACAAGGGAATACAAGCAAGGGAAAGGGGCAGTTGCCCACGGCAACACCGTGAGCAACCAGAGTGGTGAACGAGCCGAGTCAAGCCAGGAGTGTGCGAGGTACCAAACGAAGAGCAGAAGAGTAGTCAGTAAGCCAGGGTCTGTATGGAGCAGGAACAAAATAGAAGGAGCTGTAGCTGGGCCAGGAAACCACACGAAAAAGAATAACAAGCAAGGAGGAACAGGAAATGCAGGTATAAATAGACAGAGGGCGGGAGCTAGCTGAGTCTGGCCAGGCTGCGATAGGCTCTCCCACTCCTAAGCCTGCCAGCCTGAATGGTGGAAGCTGGAGTCAGTCTCAGGGATGTAGATTCAGGTGCTGACTGATTAATTAAGGGAGTTAACCCCGAAGCTGTGCCTGGCAGATCCTTTACAGCGCGAAGCAATTAGCAATCATAGGGCTAGTACTGGCCACAAGAATCTATAAAATATCTTCTGTTACAGTAATTGCCATGTATATATTTTACAAAAATAGCCATTTCACACGTATGTGATATAAATAAGTGGACATTTATTAAATGGAATCTGTTCTAGATCCCCAAACCAAAAAGGAGCTTTATTCTTCCACGCATCGTTTGCAAGTGAGCTTCAGAGTGTCCGGCGAACCAGGAAGTGTCCTGCATTATGAGCAGTAAATCCTCCACTTCCTCTCCCCGCTGCTGTTGATTGACGGCTCTGCTTTTCCTCTGCTTCATACACTGTTTTCTTCAAATCCGTCAATCAACTACTGAGGGTAGGGGAAGGGTTTACGGCTCACTATGCAGGACATTTCGAAGCTCATTTGCATACTGTGGGTGGAGGAATAAAACTACTTTTTCCAAGTAATTCAAGCACTAAAATTGTCAACAGAGTGTTGTTTATACTGCGTTACACCTTAGCTATCTAGTGATCTTAGCAATTTGGGGAGTTTAAAAGTGCTGACAGACTGCCTTTAAATCAGGGATAATGTATCATAAATATACATATAAATAGGATATTAGGTACAGTAATATAGCTCTGTGAGTTCAGTAGGATGAGTGGTTTTCATGAGACATTAGCTGTTGAGATAACGTTTAGGCTAGGGCAACATGGTGTCTTTTGGTTTAAAAAAAATACTGTCTCCATATGTAAAACATATGAAACAGGTGAATTTCCCACTATTAAAAAAAAAATCCAACCGTACTTTTTGCTATGGAGGAAATGTCACTTACGACTTTGTCTCCCATAAGAAAACATTGTGGTCAAAGTAATGCTGTAATTGTAACATGTCTCGTGGGTGACCAAAGTCGCTTTGTACTGCTAGCCTAAAATTATCATATAAGGCTGGGCTCACACGACAGGGTCCCGCCCGAGCCCGAGTGTCGGCCGGTAAAATCGGACATTTTGCCCGGCCGGTTTGCATAAAGTTTTGCATCCGTTCCGGGCTGGGCAGATCTGGACAGTGACATCAGCGGCAACTCCTGAAGGGGAATCCCCATGTGTTCGGGGATTCCGCTTCAGGAGTTTCCCTTGATGTCACTGCCCAGATATGGACAGAGACATCAAGCGCTCTGTCCAGGAGCGGAATCCCCGAAAACACGGGGTTTCCGCTCCTTCAAGGAGCTAAAGTGGGGCTAGCAGATAGCAGAGCGGGGAGATACCTCCCTGCTCTGCTATAGTGGCGTTGCTATAGTAGTAGCAGCCGCAGCAGCAGCAGCTGCTAGTGGCGCCATGGAATGTGTCGCCGTGCCTGGGCGCTTTTAACAAGCAGGGAAAGGGAGCCAGCGCAATGCTCCCTCCACCTGCTGTACACCCCGGCCCTGCCACACAGTGTACAGCGTACAGCCATTCGTCCGAATGGCATAAACTCCTCCTCCTCACATGCACTCTGCGCTGTGAGGAGGAGGAGATAGAGCGCAAGCGACGGAAAACCCGGCCATCACTCGGGACACATTCCGGTGATGGCCGTGTATTAGCCGGCCCCATAGACTTCTACGGGAGCCGGGCGGCCGGGCACGCGGCCGAAAATAGAGCATGTCCCATTTTTTGACGGCCGGTTTTCCCGGCCGTCAAAAAATCGATCGTGTGAATAGCCCCATTAGGGGTCTATTATTCCTAATGTAGCTGGTTGCCGGCCGATTTATGAACGGCGGGCACCCGGCCGGGAAACCCTGTCGTGTGAATGAGGCCTTACAGTTTACTAATTACAATCAATAGTGTCTATTACTGTATATATAGAGCAAAAATCAGGCAGCACTCCGTTTGTGAAGGTGAAAAAAGAGGGTACTTTTATTGTCCCATAGGCTTTTCACCTTCAGCCTATGGGACAATAAAAGTACCGTCTTTTTTCACCTTCACAAACGGAGTGCTGCCTGATTTTTGCTCTATATGAAATTGGGATCTTGGTCCATCCCTTTGGGCTTGCACCCACACTATACCGGTGCTGCTGGATCCATTTGTCTATTACTGTATGTATATATATATATTTATTTTTTATTTTTCCATCAGTAGAGTGGTGTGAGAGCTTATTTTTTGTGGAAGGAGTTGTAGTTTCTAATGACACCATTTAAAGAACCATGTAATGTAATGTACTGGGAAACTGAAAGAAAATTCTTAGCGGTCGAAATTGGAAAAAAAGCTGCGATTCCAACATTTTTTTTTTTTACATCTTTCACTGTGCGGTAAAAACGACAACTTAACTTAACGACTTTCACCGTGCAGCTCAATACGATTACGGTGATACCAAATTTATATAGGTTTTTTTTATATTTTACTACTTTTACTAAGAAAAAATTTGTTAAAAAAAAAGAATTTTCATTTCACCACATTCTGAGAGGCATAACGTTTTCATTTTTTTTTTGTCGATTGAGTGGTGTGAGGGCCTGTTTTTTGTGGGACAACATGTCGTTTTTATTGGTGCCATTTTTTTGTACATACAAATTTTTTATCACTTTTTAATAACAATTTTTGGAGCTAAGGTGACCAAAAAACAGCGATTTTGGAATTTAAAATTTTTCGTTTTTTACTGCGTTCACCATGCGAGTTAAATAACGGTATATTATAACAGTTCAGACTATTACGGATGCAGCGATACCAATTTTGTTTATATTTACATTACTTTAGAAGAAAAATTGGAAAATTGTTTTTTTTTTGTACTTTTAATTTTTTTATTTTCACTACTAATAACTTTCTTAAACATTTTTTTACTCATTCCCCCCCAGGGAACTTGAACCAGCGATCGTTAGTACACTTTCATGGGCTATACCATTTTACCTGCAGAGGTAGGGGGATGTGAGCAGTATTTCAAACTGGTGTATATAAGAAAGTTGCATTGTTTATAAACATTGTTTATTGTTGCAACTTTATAAAGAAATGAGACTAATACTGAAATGCTTCTTTAGGTATAAGGTGTGACCATTGCCTGCATCCAATATCTTTTCCTGAAGGCTGATATTTTTCCATAGAAGCACATGAATGTTATAAAGGGACCAACAATTCTAAGATATCTTTAACCCAAAGAGACTGTTACTTGACCTTTCACGTGAACTTGAAATCCTTTTCAAGTAGGTTGTAATTTTGGAGAACACACATATGAAATCCAGATGAGTAGATATATCAAACCAATGTAGGAAAACACGAAGTATAATAACATTTGACTAATTATGATTAGAAGAGAGGCCATCGATTATGTGGAACAATATGCAACTATGTAAATGTATTCAGAATTCGTGCTACTCAGTTGATTCTTACTTCTTATCTATTTGTAGTTTTAAGCTTTAAAAAAGCCGTCTTGGACACTTAGCTCCATAGTCAACCTCCATCAGCACATTTATGCCATCTGTGTACTTATGATAAAGTAATCTTTTTGAAATTTGCATTTAAAAGAACATCTACCATTACTACAGCATTTTCTTGTTTTTGTTCTATGGGGAAAATCTTAACGCCACATGTTGAATTTGGCTCCATTATTGTTACAGCTATGGATTTTAGTAACAGATTCTTATCTATTACTTTTCATCTATCTATCTATCTATCTATCTATCTATCTATCTATCTATCTATCTATCTATCTATCTATCTATCTATCTATCTATCTATCTATCTATCTATCTATCTATCTATATTAATCAATTTGCTTTTGCTGACCCTTTTGCCCTCTGCTCACTATGAAGACGTGGCTGTATTCCTGTGGAGTTTTTGAGTATAAGCAAGTCAATACAACCATGGAAGGAAAAAAAGCCCATTTGTTTCACATTTCCCAAAAAGGCATTTATAACCTACTCAATATTTTACTTACGTCAGATGGACAAATTCACAAATTATATAACAATTTATTTTACATGATTCTCCGGTTTAATTATAAACGTAATGCTTGTAAGCTGTAGCCCTACACCAATGTTTGCCTCTGAATAAGGTTAATAAATCAGAATTGAGGTGTCTATTGTGTTTGTTGTGGGTCTGATTCCACAGAGAGCAATTACCGTAGATTAACTATTGTGTAAATTAAGTTCGGCACGATTTTAGTCCATGTCCAGTGCTCTGAGGAAAGAATTTCCTAGTATTCCTTATCTCCAAAATGTAGGCTATTTGTATGTTTTGCCTAAATAAACCAACAACAACTAAAGTATTTTTTTTTCTTAAAAATAATTTTTCGAATATGGTATTCATTTTTATCTTCTTTTTAAACTGGTTTGTAAATGTAAAATAAACACTGCTGAACATAATAAGCACATTTCTCTTTATAAAGTATGGCTAGAAGATAAAATCTTATCTATCCTTTCATGTGACAGCAGATCAGAGATTACAACGGTGACATTTTCTGATTCATTTCAGACCCTCAACAATTAACATGTGGAACGACAAGTGTGGTCTGAGATTTGTTTCCAACCATCCCGCACAAGTTATTCATTTACAGAATAAATAATCTATGGAATTCATTTATGCTTCTCATAGGGCCTCCAGCATCAATAATAGCAATGGTGTCTAATGTGCAGTGTTCAGCTTAGATACACAAATGAAAGTTATAGATCTGTGTCTCTGTATGTTTCTGCTTAGTATATATGAAGAATGTGTGTACACTGCTGGTAATGCTGGAAAGCATAAAAATAGGATGATAGGCTCTGAATGCTCAGATGAGCATTGGGAAGATTTACCCTCTGAAATGTTTATAAACAGATTTCTGAAGTTCCAGATGGGTAACTCAAATAAAGAATACCTTAGTAATGTGAAGCCCTACATTTATGTTTCCTTGTTTTGCTTTTGATTGGCCTTTTAATTAGGTCTCTGATCTATCCATTTTTAATGAATTAAGAATGAACTCAGATTATTTGAGAACATGTGCTATATTTGGTAACAACTGAACAGTGAGGGTATATTCACACAAGCCAGTTTTGCTTAAGTTTTTTTGTGCAGTTCCTGAAGCCACAACTAGGAGATGATAAAAAAAAGAGTAGAATCTTAGTTATATTCTTCCCCTCCATTTACGATGCTAGGGTCTTAAAAGATCAGGGGCACAAGCCCCAAGACATTTATTAACTCCCCCCCCCAGAAAAATATTTATCTTTTTTACATATATATATATCAGAGATAGCATATCTATAAGACTAAAGCTCCTATAGCTACACCGCTGGATAGAGTTGGATGCATTGTCTCAGCATACAGTATCGTACATGATAGGCTTAGATACATGGCCCCAGCAACCGTATCACACATGATAGGCTTACATACAGGGCCCCAGCAGACAGAATCACACATGATAGGCTTAGATACATGGCCCAGCAGACAGTATCACGCATGAGAGACTTAGATACAGGGCCCCAGCAGTAAGTATCCTTGCACTAATTTATGTACACCACCCCCCCAAAAAAAAGTGTGTATGTATATATGTGTATGTGTGTGTGTGTATATATATATATATATATATATATATATGAGACAGCATATCTGTAGCACTCTGACCCTATAGCTATGGATAGGATTAGATACAGTGGCTCAGCAGACAGTATCACACATGATAGGATTAGATATAGGGCCCAGCTCGCTGACATTGCGGCTCCAGCGCTGGACCCAGGAAAGGTAAGAATAATAATTGTTTTGCTTTTTTATTTTTGCAATAAAGGTTTTTATTTGGTTTTACAATATAAACAATAAAGACATCAAGTACAAATGATACAAACAGAAAAGAAAAAGAAAAAAGAAAACAGGTCTACTTGAACTGTGATTATCGAATCACATAAATCAAAACAACAGTAGGTCAGTAAAGTAAAACAAGAATGGCAGTATAAATTTGAGAGACATTAGAAGTAGAGATGAGCGAACTTATGAAAAGTTCGGTTCGGCAAGTTCGCCGAATTTCGTGCAAAAGTTCGATTCGGACCGAACTAGTTCTGACCGAACCTGTAATACAAGAAAGCCCCTAAAAATCGTGTATAACACTGTTTTAAAGCCCTAGAAGCCCTGTATAACACTCTTAGGTCACCCATGAGTGTATCCAAGTACTTTTGAGCTGTCTTTAATGCAAAGTTGGTGTCAAAGTTACGCCAACATGTATGGCTCTAGGAAAACGGATGGGACACGGAGATAACTAACAGAAACCACTGCACTTGTGCATGTTGTATGCTTAATGCATTGTTAAAAAAGGTACAAAAATTTACCATTTTAGGCGGCTGATGCCTGCCAGGGTTCATACATATAAGGTGGTAAAAGAAGAAGCAATGGCTTTTGACAAGCCCTCCAAAAATTGACCCTTTTTATTGGCAGATGCCTGCCGGGGTTCATCCATACATGGATGTAAAAGCAACAAGCAATGGCTTTTCACAAGCCCTCCAAAAATTGACCCTTTTTATTGGCAGATGCCTGCCGAGGTTCTTCCATACATGGATGTAAAAGCAACAAGCAATGGCTTTTCACAAGCCCTCCAAAAATTGACCCTTTTTATTGGCAGATGCCTGCCGGGGTTCTTCCATACATTGATGTAAAAGCAACAAGCAATGGCTTTTGACAAGCCCTCCAAAAATTGACCCTTTTTATTGGCAGATGCCTGCCGGGGTTCTTCCATACATGGATGTAAAAGCATTAAAGCAACAAGCAATGGCTTTTCACAAGCCCTCCAAAAATTGACCCTTTTTATTGGCAGATGCCTGCCGGGGTTCTTCCATACATGGATGTAATAGCATTAAAGCAACAAGCAATGGCTTTTCACAAGCCCTCCAAAAATTGACCCTTTTTATTGGCAGATGCCTGCCGGGGTTCTTCCATACATGGATGTAAAAGCATTAAAGCAACAAGCAATGGCTTTTCACAAGCCCTCCAAAAATTGACCCTTTTTATTGGCAGATGCCTGCCGGGGTTCTTCCATACATGGATGTAAAAGCATTAAAGCAACAAGCAATGGCTTTTCACAAGCCCTCCAAAAATTGACCCTTTTTATTGGCAGATGCCTGCCGGGGTTCTTCCATACATTGATGTAAAAGCATTAAAGCAACAAGCAATGGCTTTTCACAAGCCCTCCAAAAATTGACCCTTTTTATTGGCAGATGCCTGCCGGGGTTCTTCCATACATGGATGTAAAAGCATTAAAGCAACAAGCAATGGCTTTTCACAAGCCCTCCAAAAATTGACCCTTTTTATTGGCAGATGCCTGCCGGGGTTCTTCCATACATGGATGTAAAAGCAACAAGCAATGGCTTTTCACAAGCCCTCCAAAAATTGACCCTTTTTATTGGCAAGGGTGAGTAGTAGCAGCACATTAAAAGACACTGGACGACAGTCACAGGACAAAGCCCTGTGGTGGGGCAGGCCTGCTTGTAGCAGACGGGCGGCAGTGGAGGTTTATTGGTGGTAGTAGTCGAGGTAGCCAACACAGACAGCAAGGGTGCAAGCAGTAGTAGCAGTAGTAGCAGCACATTAAAAAAAGAGACTGGACAGTCAGAGGAGGACAAAGCCCTGTGGTGGGGCAGGCCTCAGGCCTGCTTGTAGCAGACGGGCGGCAGTGGAGGTGTATTGGTGGTAGTAGTCGAGGTAGCCAACACAGACAGCAAGGGTGCAAGCAGTAGTAGCAGTAGTAGCAGCACATTAAAAAAAGAGACTGGACAGTCAGAGGAGGGCAAAGCCCTGTGGTGGGGCAGGCCTCAGGCCTGCTTGTAGCAGACGGCAGTGGAGGTGTATTGGTGGTAGTAGAGGTAGACTAGCCAACACAGACAGCAAGGGTGGTAGGACTGGTAGTAGCAGCAGCACATTAAAAAAAGAGACTGGACGACAGTCACAGGACATAGCCCTGTGGTGGGGTAGGCCTGCTTGTAGCAGACGGGCGGCAGTGTAGGTGTATTGGTGGTATTAGAGGTAGCCAACACAGACAGCAAGGGTGCAAGCAGTAGTAGCAGTAGTAGCAGCACATTAAAAAAAAGAGAGACTGGACAGTCACAGGAGGACAAAGCCCTGTGGTGGGGCAGGCCTCAGGCCTGCTTGTAGCAGACGGGCGGCAGTGGAGGTGTATTGGTGGTAGACTGGTAGTAGCCGAGGTAGCCAACACAGACAGCAAGGGTGCAAGCAGTAGTAGCAGTAGTAGCAGCACATTAAAAAAAGAGACTGGACAGTCAGAGGAGGGCAAAGCCCTGTGGTGGGGCAGGCCTCAGGCCTGCTTGTAGCAGACGGGCGGCAGTGGAGGTGTATTGGTGGTAGTAGTCGAGGTAGCCAACACAGACAGCAAGGGTGCAAGCAGTAGTAGCAGTAGTAGCAGCACATTAAAAAAAGAGACTGGACAGTCAGAGGAGGGCAAAGCCCTGTGGTGGGGCAGGCCTCAGGCCTGCTTGTAGCAGACGGGCGGCAGTGGAGGTGTATTGGTGGTAGTAGTCGAGGTAGCCAACACAGACAGCAAGGGTGCAAGCAGTAGTAGCAGTAGTAGCAGCACATTAAAAAAAGAGACTGGACAGTCAGAGGAGGGCAAAGCCCTGTGGTGGGGCAGGCCTCAGGCCTGCTTGTAGCAGACGGGCGGCAGTGGAGGTGTATTGGTGGTAGTAGTCGAGGTAGCCAACACAGACAGCAAGGGTGCAAGCAGTAGTAGCAGTAGTAGCAGCACATTAAAAAAAGAGACTGGACAGTCAGAGGAGGACAAAGCCCTGTGGTGGGGCAGGCCTCAGGCCTGCTTGTAGCAGACGGGCGGCAGTGGAGGTGTATTGGTGGTAGTAGTCGAGGTAGCCAACACAGACAGCAAGGGTGCAAGCAGTAGTAGCAGTAGTAGCAGCACATTAAAAAAAGAGACTGGACAGTCAGAGGAGGGCAAAGCCCTGTGGTGGGGCAGGCCTCAGGCCTGCTTGTAGCAGACGGCAGTGGAGGTGTATTGGTGGTAGTAGAGGTAGACTAGCCAACACAGACAGCAAGGGTGGTAGGACTGGTAGTAGCAGCAGCACATTAAAAAAAGAGACTGGACGACAGTCACAGGACATAGCCCTGTGGTGGGGTAGGCCTGCTTGTAGCAGACGGGCGGCAGTGTAGGTGTATTGGTGGTATTAGAGGTAGCCAACACAGACAGCAAGGGTGCAAGCAGTAGTAGCAGTAGTAGCAGCACATTAAAAAAAGAGACTGGACAGTCACAGGAGGACAAAGCCCTGTAGTGGGGCAGGCCTCAGGCCTGCTTGTAGCAGATGGCAGTGTAGGTGTATTGGTGGTAGTAGAGGTACTAGCCAACACAGACAGCAAGGGTGCAAGCAGTAGTAGCAGTAGTAGCAGCACATTAAAAAAAGAGACTGGAGAGTCACAGGACAAAGCCCTCTGGTGGGGCAGGCCTGCTTGTAGCAGACGGCACTGGGGTGGATTGGTGGTAGAAGTAGTAGCAGCTGCAGCACCAACAGCGGCACATTAAAAAAAGAGTGGACAGGACAGAATCCCATAGTAGCAGGCGGCAGTAGCAGGCGGCAGCAGCAGCAGCAATGTAAGATCTAATCAGTGGCATCAGGCACAGGGGTTTTAAAATCCTCACCGATCCACGCTTGATTCATTTTCAGAAACGTGAGATTTTCCAAGCTGTTGGCGGACAATCTTGTTCGCTTAGGGGTGACGAAGCCCCCTGCTGCGCTGAATACCCTCTCTGACGCTACACTGGAGGGTGGACAAGACAGTACACCCATGGCAAACTGTGCCAGTTCTTGCCAATGATCCAATCTGCTGACCCAGAAGTCCATGGGGTCTGGGATCAGCATTTCTGACGGAGAAAGGGCACAGTCCAAGTACGAGTGAACCTGGTTGTTTAGGTGCTGCACCTGGAGATGGTGAACATCCCTTTGGTGACTAGTGCTACGATGTGTGTCAGGTCGGGGTATTGGATGTAAAAATGTTGTCATCATATTTTCCAAACTGAATTGGCTGCTGCTGCTGCTGCTGCTGCCGCTGCTGCCACGGCTGCCGCCTATTGCAGAGGTAGCTCTGCCAGAGGCGGTGGAACGATGAGACAGTGGGGAGCGGAGAGTGGCCCCCCGGTCAGACATGCTTGCAGCGGGTGTCTGCCGTTTGAAAGCCATGACAAGCTGGCTGCATAGCTTCTCTCTATAATAAGCCAATTTTGCCTCCCTCTCGGAAGGCGCAAAAAACTCCCCCATTCTGGCTTTATACCGAGGGTCTAAAAGTGTGGCTATCCAGTAGTCATCTCTTTGCTTCATGCTAACAATACGACAGTCAGCGCGCAAGTAACGAAGCATACAGCTCGCCATCCTGGCCAGCGTTTCAGAGGGCCCGGTTGGTTCCATCTCCGCCCCATACTGCCATGGTTGTCCATCATCAAGGTCGTCGTCAGACTCGTCATCACCACCATCACTGTCATGTTGTGCGGCTGCCTCGTCCCCTATCCCTTCCTGTGATTCCATCTCCAAATCCAGCTCCTCTTCAGGTCCTGTTTCCTCATCCTCCTCCTCCTCCTCAACATCCATAGCCAGATGTGATCCTTCCTCCATCCTTTGCTGAATCATCGCTGTGAGCGTTTGCTCCATAATGAATATCAGCGGCATAACATCGTTCATTCCGCTAGCGTCACGGCTCACAAATCGTGTGGCCTCTTCAAAGGGCCTCAAAACGCGACATGCGTCTCTAACCAGCTGCCAGTGCCTGAGCTCGAAATTACACTGGCTCCAAACGCTGCCCGTCTGCTGCATCAGGAAATCATTCACGGCTTTCCGCTGTTCGTACAGACGGTCCAACATGTGCAGGGTGGAATTCCATCGTGTTGGAACGTCGCAAATCAGGCTGTGTTCTGGGAGATTGTTTTGACGCTGCAAGTCCAGGAGGGCGTGCTTAAATGCATACGAACGTCTAAAGCGAACGCAAACCCTCCTGGACATGGCCAGCACACCCTTCAAACCAACATATGACTTTAAGAAGCGTGTTATGACCAGATTGATCACATGTGCCATGCAAGGAGCGTGTGTCAGGTGACCTAGACGCAGTGCAGCCACAACGTTCTTGCCGTTATCAGAGACAACATTGCCCAGTGTGAGTTTCAGAGGAGACAGCCAGCGTGCGATTTCCTCCTTGATGCACAGCAGCAGCTCCTGCCCTGTGTGGCTTTTCTCGCCCAGGCTCAGCAGGTGTAAGACAGCGTTGTGGCGCTTCACCTTGCACCTATGAAAAGAGGAGGGAGGAGGAGTGGAAGATACGCTGTGTCCTGTCGGGGACGGGAAGACCTCCAAGGAGGAAGGCAAGGAGGAGGAGGAGGAGTAGGAGGAGAAGGATGGTAGGCGCCTGGTGTCCGGAGTTGAACTAGAAACATACAAGCGTGGAGGTGGTAATGCCTGGCATTGCTGCGGTGGTGCATCGGACTGCAAAATATTGACCCAGTGGGCCGTGAAAGACATGTACTGTCCCTGCCCATAGTTGCTGCTCCACGTGTCGACGGTGGCATGTACCCTGCTGCACACGGATAATTGCAAGGACTTGGACACCTTTTCCTCCACATGCTTGTGCAAGGCAGGGACAGCTGTTTTGGAGAAGTAATGTCGGCTAGGTATTCGCCACCTAGGCTGAGCGCACGCCATCAATTGCTTGAAGCCGGCGGAGTCGACCAGGTGGTATGGCAGCGACTGCACCACCAACAACTTTGCCAGGTGTGAATTAAGCCGCACGACAAGTGGATGACTGGGTATATATTGTTGCTTATTGGACAACGATTCCGTAATGGATAACTGACGGGACATAGGAGGAGCACTAGATGACAGTGATGATGATGATGACAACGACATGGTGGATAAGGCCTGGCTACTACTTAGATGACAGGGACTCGGAGCAGCAGCAGCAGCGGAAGAGGGGTCTTCATTAGATGTACATGATGGTGGGGCATGTTGATTGTCCCACATGGCCTTGTGATGCCGTTCCATGTGTTTACGTAGAGCAGTAGTTCCTACATTGCTGCCCTGCCCACGCCTTACTTTCTGCTTGCAGATACGGCACTGTGCCATGTTTTCCTCCTCTGGGAAGGTACAGAAAAATTGCCACACGGCAGAGTACCGTAAAGAGGTAGTACCACGTCCACCACCACCACCACCACCACAACCACCCGAGCTTGCCCCTTGTCTGGCAGGCTTTTTTCGGGAACCTACACCAGCATCTGTGTCGCCGTCACCGGCTCCTGAGCTGACCCTACCGCTGCAACGTTTTGCAGATTGACTTCTGCCCCTACCTCGGCTTGGCTGTTTATCACATCCAGTGCCGCCACTACTACCCTCCTCCTCTGACGCCGTCATCACCTCGTCACCTGGTTCCCACGTCCTGTCTAAAACAACATCATCATCATAGCCTTCCTCATCATCCCCGCCACTTCTGTCACTGTGTTGTGAATGTGATGTGACATCATGGCGGGCTCCATGCCCCCCCTCATTACTGCGTCTGCCACCACGGCTACCACCACCAACACCCCCACTACCGCAGCTATGCGTCTCGGTCACCGCTTCCACCTCCACCACCGCCGCAACACACTCCGTTGGCTGACTCGCGGAAAACAAATCATCATCATCACTATGTTGTTCAGTATCTTCCTTCGCACCCGAGGAGATGTCTCTTAGGACTCTCAGGAAAGATGGCTTCCCGCTAGGAAGGGGGAGCGAAGACATAGATGATGGAATGGAAACGCTAGAAATACCTATATTACTACTGTCACCGTGCCAAGGAACTGTAGAGGATCTGGAATCCAAC
This sequence comes from Rhinoderma darwinii, assembly GCF_050947455.1. Lineage (NCBI taxonomy): Eukaryota > Metazoa > Chordata > Amphibia > Anura > Rhinodermatidae > Rhinoderma > Rhinoderma darwinii. The sequence goes on along the minus strand of NC_134687.1, from coordinate 173,019,140 downwards.
GAAACCTGGCTTGAAGCCAGATCGTCAGAGTCTTCCTGCTGAGATGACCGCGAGCCAGCCAACCAGTCCACAATGGCCGTATTGTCTAAAGTAACCCGCCCACCGGAGGAGATGGACAAGTCTGGCTTGCTGATACTACTACTAGCAGGCACATGGCAGCTGCTACTAGTGGAACTGGGCACATGTCTTGTGCCACAAATGCTGCTACTGGGTCTGGCACCAACAGATCCAACATTTGGACTGGAAGAGGAGACGGCATGGGTGTTTCTTCCTCTACCCCGTCCTTTCACAACCTTTTTTTTCCCAGACATTTCAGAGCCCCTTTTAAAAGCGTATTCACACACGGACACTGGCTTGGCAAATGGCAATGAATGAGAATTTCAATCAGCCTCGCTGCAGTGCACTCAGGGAATGCTGGGCCTTGTAGTACTACTAGGCTGCCTGTATGGCAAGTTGGATTGTTATTCCAGGGATGAGCCCCTTTTAAAAGCGTATTCACACACGGACACTGGCTTGGCAAATGGCAATGAATGAGAATTTCAATCAGCCTCGCTGCAGTGCACTCAGGGAATGCTGGGCCTTGTAGTACTACTAGGCTGCCTGTATGGCAAGTTGGATTGTTATTCCAGGGATGAGCCCCTTTTAAAAGCGTATTCACACACGGACACTGGCTTGGCAAATGGCAATGAATGAGAATTTCAATCAGCCTCGCTGCAGTGCACTCAGGGAATGCTGGGCGTTGTAGTACTTCTAGGCTGCCTGTATGGCAAGTTGGATTGTTATCCTGTTAATAACGGCCAGGGATGAGCCCCTTTTAAAAGCGTATTCACACACGGACACTGGCTTGGCAAATGGCAATGAATGAGAATTTCAATCAGCCTCGCTGCAGTGCACTCAGGGAATGCTGGGCCTTGTAGTACTACTACTACCACTACTACAAAGGCTGCCTGTATTGCAAGTTGGATGCAATGGGGATGAGCCCCTTCTAAAAGCGTATTCACACACGGACACTGGCTTGGCAAATGGCAATGAATGAGAATTTCAATCAGCCTCGCTGCAGTGCACTCAGGGAATGCTGGGCCTTGTAGTACTACTACTACCACTACTACAAAGGCTGCCTGTATTGCAAGTTGGATGCAATGGGGATGAGCCCCTTCTAAAAGCGTATTCACACACGGACACTGGCTTGGCAAATGGCAATGAATGAGAATTTCAATCAGCCTCGCTGCAGTGCACTCAGGGAATGCTGGGCCTTGTAGTACTACTACTACCACTACTACAAAGGCTGCCTGTATTGCAAGTTGGATGCAATGGGGATGAGCCCCTTCTAAAAGCGTATTCACACACGGACACTGGCTTGGCAAATGGCAATGAATGAGAATTTCAATCAGCCTCGCTGCAGTGCACTCAGGGAATGCTGGGCCTTGTAGTACTACTAGGCTGCCTGTATGGCAAGTTGGATTGTTATTCCAGGGATGAGCCCCTTTTAAAAGCGTATTCACACACGGACACTGGCTTGGCAAATGGCAATGAATGAGAATTTCAATCAGCCTCGCTGCAGTGCACTCAGGGAATGCTGGGCCTTGTAGTACTACTAGGCTGCCTGTATGGCAAGTTGGATTGTTATTCCAGGGATGAGCCCCTTTTAAAAGCGTATTCACACACGGACACTGGCTTGGCAAATGGCAATGAATGAGAATTTCAATCAGCCTCGCTGCAGTGCACTCAGGGAATGCTGGGCCTTGTAGTACTACTAGGCTGCCTGTATGGCAAGTTGGATTGTTATTCCAGGGATGAGCCCCTTTTAAAAGCGTATTCACACACGGACACTGGCTTGGCAAATGGCAATGAATGAGAATTTCAATCAGCCTCGCTGCAGTGCACTCAGGGAATGCTGGGCCTTGTAGTACTACTACTACCACTACTACAAAGGCTGCCTGTATTGCAAGTTGGATGCAATGGGGATGAGCCCCTTCTAAAAGCGTATTCACACACGGACACTGGCTTGGCAAATGGCAATGAATGAGAATTTCAATCAGCCTCGCTGCAGTGCACTCAGGGAATGCTGGGCCTTGTAGTACTACTACTACCACTACTACAAAGGCTGCCTGTATTGCAAGTTGGATGCAATGGGGATGAGCCCCTTCTAAAAGCGTATTCACACACGGACACTGGCTTGGCAAATGGCAATGAATGAGAATTTCAATCAGCCTCGCTGCAGTGCACTCAGGGAATGCTGGGCCTTGTAGTACTACTAGGCTGCCTGTATGGCAAGTTGGATTGTTATTCCAGGGATGAGCCCCTTTTAAAAGCGTATTCACACACGGACACTGGCTTGGCAAATGGCAATGAATGAGAATTTCAATCAGCCTCGCTGCAGTGCACTCAGGGAATGCTGGGCCTTGTAGTACTACTAGGCTGCCTGTATGGCAAGTTGGATTGTTATTCCAGGGATGAGCCCCTTTTAAAAGCGTATTCACACACGGACACTGGCTTGGCAAATGGCAATGAATGAGAATTTCAATCAGCCTCGCTGCAGTGCACTCAGGGAATGCTGGGCGTTGTAGTACTTCTAGGCTGCCTGTATGGCAAGTTGGATTGTTATCCTGTTAATAACGGCCAGGGATGAGCCCCTTTTAAAAGCGTATTCACACACGGACACTGGCTTGGCAAATGGCAATGAATGAGAATTTCAATCAGCCTCGCTGCAGTGCACTCAGGGAATGCTGGGCCTTGTAGTACTACTAGGCTGCCTGTATGGCAAGTTGGATTGTTATTCCAGGGATGAGCCCCTTTTAAAAGCGTATTCACACACGGACACTGGCTTGGCAAATGGCAATGAATGAGAATTTCAATCAGCCTCGCTGCAGTGCACTCAGGGAATGCTGGGCCTTGTAGTACTACTACCACTACTACAAAGGCTGCCTGTATTGCAAGTTGGATGCAATGGGGATGAGCCCCTTCTAAAAGCGTATTCACACACGGACACTGGCTTGGCAAATGGCAATGAATGAGAATTTCAATCAGCCTCGCTGCAGTGCACTCAGGGAATGCTGGGCGTTGTAGTACTTCTAGGCTGCCTGTATGGCAAGTTGGATTGTTATCCTGTTAATAACGGCCAGGGATGAGCCCCTTTTAAAAGCGTATTCACACACGGACACTGGCTTGGCAAATGGCAATGAATGAGAATTTCAATCAGCCTCGCTGCAGTGCACTCAGGGAATGCTGGGCCTTGTAGTACTACTACTACCACTACTACAAAGGCTGCCTGTATTGCAAGTTGGATGCAATGGGGATGAGCCCCTTCTAAAAGCGTATTCACACACGGACACTGGCTTGGCAAATGGCAATGAATGAGAATTTCAATCAGCCTCGCTGCAGTGCACTCAGGGAATGCTGGGCCTTGTAGTACTACTAGGCTGCCTGTATGGCAAGTTGGATTGTTATTCCAGGGATGAGCCCCTTTTAAAAGCGTATTCACACACGGACACTGGCTTGGCAAATGGCAATGAATGAGAATTTCAATCAGCCTCGCTGCAGTGCACTCAGGGAATGCTGGGCGTTGTAGTACTTCTAGGCTGCCTGTATGGCAAGTTGGATTGTTATTCCAGGGATGAGCCCCTTTTAAAAGCGTATTCACACACGGACACTGGCTTGGCAAATGGCAATGAATGAGAATTTCAATCAGCCTCGCTGCAGTGCACTCAGGGAATGCTGGGCGTTGTAGTACTTCTAGGCTGCCTGTATGGCAAGTTGGATTGTTATCCTGTTAATAACGGCCAGGGATGAGCCCCTTTTAAAAGCGTATTCACACACGGACACTGGCTTGGCAAATGGCAATGAATGAGAATTTCAATCAGCCTCGCTGCAGTGCACTCAGGGAATGCTGGGCCTTGTAGTACTACTACTACCACTACTACAAAGGCTGCCTGTATTGCAAGTTGGATGCAATGGGGATGAGCCCCTTCTAAAAGCGTATTCACACACGGACACTGGCTTGGCAAATGGCAATGAATGAGAATTTCAATCAGCCTCGCTGCAGTGCACTCAGGGAATGCTGGGCGTTGTAGTACTTCTAGGCTGCCTGTATGGCAAGTTGGATTGTTATTCCAGGGATGAGCCCCTTTTAAAAGCGTATTCACACACGGACACTGGCTTGGCAAATGGCAATGAATGAGAATTTCAATCAGCCTCGCTGCAGTGCACTCAGGGAATGCTGGGCCTTATAGTACTACTAGGCTGCCTGTATTGCAAGTTGGATGCAACGGGGATGAGCCCCTTATAAAAGCGTATTCACACACTGGCTGAGTAGTGAGTAGTGGATGAGCCCCTTCGATTTCTGAATTCCTGCCTTTTAGATTCCTAAAGCTTTCCCTTACTGCACAGAGATGCTATTCCTACAGCTCCTGTCTGTAAAATGGCCGCTGAGCTCCGTGCATAGACTTTTATTGCAGGCTTGAGCCCGCCCCTATGCTGCCTCCCGATAGGCTGGGAGAGCCGTTTGCAAGGCATTATGGGGTAGCCTGATGTCAGGTGATCTTCTGTAATCCTCCATTTTAGATGTAACATGTGGCAGGCGCCAAAATGTAGCCGGGTTCGGTCAAAACGGGTTCGGCCGAACCCGGTAAAGTTCGGATTCGCTGCGAACCGAACTTTTCCTGAAGTTCGGACCGAAACCGGGTTCGGTTGTCCCGGTTCGCTCATCTCTAATTAGAAGTATCAAGTAACTGGACCAGTACAGACAGTGAAACATAGAGGGAGAGCTAGAAAAGCCAAATAGAAAGGGGGGGGGGGGGGAGTAAGGTAGATGGGAGTGGAGCAGGGAAAGAAAGAAGAAGAAGAAAAAATAAAAAATTAAATAAAAGTTAAATCATACACTTACAGTGGAGGAAATAAGTATTTGATCCCTTGCTGATTTTGTAAGTTTGCCCACTATCAAAGTCATGAACAGTCTAGAATTTTTAGGCTAGGTTAATTTTACCAGTGAGAGATAGATTATATATAAAAAAAAAAAAAAATCACATTGTCAAAATTATATATATTTATTTGCATTGTGCACAGAGAAATAAGTATTTAATCCCCTACCAACCATTAAGAGTTCAGCCTCCTCCAGACCAGTTACACGCTCCAAATCAACTTGGTGACTGCATCAAAGACAGCTGTCTTACATGGTCACCTGTATAAAAGACTCCTGTCCACAGACTCAATTAATCAGTCTGACTCTAACCTCTACAACATGGGCAAGACCAAAGAGCTTTCTAAGGATGTCAGGGACAAGATCATAGACCTGCACAAGGCTGGAATGGGCTACAAAACCATAAGTAAGACGCTGGGTGAGAAGGAGACAACTGTTGGTGCAATAGTAAGAAAATGGAAGACATACAAAATGACTGTCAATCGACATCGATCTGGGGCTCCATGCAAAATCTCGCCTCGTGGGGTATCCTTTATCCTGAGGAAGGTAAGAGCTCAGCCGAAAACTACACGGGGGGAACTTGTTAATGATCTCAAGGCAGCTGGGACCACAGTCACCAAGAAAACCATTGGTAACATATTACGCCGTAATGGATTAAAATCCTGCAGTGCCCGCAAGATCCCCCTGCTCAAGAAGGCACATGTACAGGCCCGTCTGAAGTTTGCAAATGAACATCTGGATGATTCTGAGAGTGATTGGGAGAAGGTGCTGTGGTCAGATGAGACTAAAATTTAGCTCTTTGGCATTAACTCAACTCGCCGTTTTTGGAGGAAGAGAAATGCTGCCTATGACCCAAAGAACACCGTCCCCACTGTCAAGCATGGAGGTGGAAACATTATGTTTTGGGGGTGTTTATCTGCTAAGGGCACAGGACTACTTCACCGCATCAATGGGAGAATTGATGGAGCCATGTACCGTCAAATACTGAGTGACAACCTCCTTCCCTCCACCAGGACATTAAAAATGGCTCGTGGCTGGGTCTTCCAGCATGACAATTACCCGAAACATACAGCCAAGGCAACAAAGGAGTGGCTCAAAAAGAAGCACATTAAGGTCATGGAGTGGCCTAGCCAGTCTCCAGGCCTTAATCCCATCGAAAACTTATGGAGGGAGCTGAAGATCCGAGTTGCCAAGCGACAGCCTCGAAATCTTAATGATTTACAGATGATCTGCAAAGAGGAGTGGGCCAAAATTCCATCTAACATGTGTGCAAACCTCATCATCAACTACTAAAAATGTCTGACTGCTGTGCTTGCCAACAAGGGTTTTGCCACCAAGTATTAAGTCTTGTTTGCCAAAGGGATCAAATACTTATTTCTCTGTGCACAATGCAAATAAATATATATAATTTTGACAATGTGATTTTTTTTTTTTTTTATATAATCTATCTCTCACTGGTAAAATTAACCTAGCCTAAAAATTCTAGACTGTTCATGTCTTTGACAGTGGGCAAACTTACAAAATCAGCAAGGGATCAAATACTTATTTCCTTCACTGTACGTGGCCAGTCTCGCATTACCAGGGTGGGAAGGGCCACTGTTTTTGGCCTTTCCCAGCCTAATAATACCAGCCTGCGGCTTCCCCAGTGCCCGACCATCACTACAGATGGTAGGGTACTGGATCGTACCCGGCTCTTCCCAGTACCCCTGGTGGCGGTGGGTACTGCGGTAATAATTGGGGTTAGCGCTAGCCTCTGTACCGGCTAACATTAAGCCCCGCCTTAGTAATAGACACTGTTAATCAGCCAGCGGCCATTACTAAGGCGGTAGTAATAAAGTTTAAAAGAAAATACAAATACATAGATAAAATATTTTATGGAAATTAAATCCCCCCCCCCCACAACCATCATTAACCATTTTATTGAAAATAAAAAAAGCCGTTATCAAAGTAGTCCTCGAATCCGACGTAGTCCAACGACCGACCCTGTAAAAAAACACAAACACAAAAAAAAACACATTAGTAACACATGTGGTAGGCTGAGATACGTGGCCCTTGTGTGATACTGTCTGTTAGGCCATGTATCTAAGCCAACCACAAGGTAGGCTTAGATACAGGGCCCATCAGACAGGATCAGACATGGGCCATGTATCTAAGAATACCATGTGGTAGGCTTAGATACAGGGTCTATGGGTATGTGCACACGTAGTGACCAAAAACGTCTGAATATACAGAGCTGTTTTCAAGGGAAAACAGCCCCTGATTTTCAGACGTTGTTTTGAGCAACTCGCGTTTTTCGCTGCGTTTTCGCGGCGTTTTTTTTACGTCCGTTTTTTGGGGCTGTTTTCATTGGAGTCTATGAGAAAATGTCTCCAAAAACGTCCAAAGAAGTGTCCTGCACTTCTTTGACGAGGCAGTAATTTTACGCGTCGTCGTTTGACAGCTGTCAAACGACGACGCGTAAATTACAGGTCGTCGGCATAGTACGTCGGCAAACCCATTCAAATGAATGGGCAGATGTTTGCTGACGTATTGTAGCCATATTTTCAGGCATAAATCGAGGCATAATACGCCTCGTTTACGCCTGAAAATAGGTCGTGTGAACTCAGCCTATATGTGACACTGTCTGTTAGACCCTGTATGTAAGCTTACCACAAAGTAGGCTTAGATAAAGGATCCTAGCAGACCATAACGTTACACTTACCTCCTCTTCGGCTCCGGGTGCAGCAGATGTCCCAACACCATCTAGCCTTGTGGCGTCATCCGCGGCGCACAGCGTTGTTATGATGCGAGAAAACGTTAGGACTTACGCTGCGCTCTGGAAGGAAGATGTGTAAGTATGTGTCGTTACTATAGTAACTGTATTTGATTACATAGGCCCCAGTTACTATAGTAACTTTTTTAGATGCGGTGCGGGCGGCCGCGGCTTGAACGCAAATGCGACCGCTGCGACCCGAATGTGGCAGTCGCCGAGGATCCTTGGGCCCCCAAAAGCCCGGTGCTAGCGACACCCTTGCGATCCACTCCTGATTGTGGCTTTAAGAACTGCATAAGAAAACTGCACGAACACTGCACTGTGTGAATAAGGCCTGACAGAGGTTTCCGCATCATCCTAGAATTGTTTACATATTACCAAACATATCAATTACTTTTCCGACTTTATTAAAATAACCTGAATGATTTAATACTAAAAATAATTGTTTATATGTAATATTATATTACTGTCATTTATGGAAATCAGTATTTAATTCATGAGCAGATGAGATGGGTCAAGTTGATATTATAGATTTGGAACTTTGTACGGTCTTAAATTAAGTCAAATATTTATGTCCTATTAAGTAATAATTAATCTTAGGTTATCTAATTTATAATAGCAAATATTTTAAGTAATTATAATAAATTATTAAAATATCAAAATAATAAATTAAAAATCGACATTAAAAAATATCAAAAATAGGAATGTCAACAATTAAATAATAAATATCAAGCAACGACTGTTTATATTACAGTACAAGTTCTGAGCTAATGGGAAATCAGACTGATTTACAGTTGAAACATTATGGCAGCTTATTGTAATGATGTTAAATGGGTTTTCCCATCAGGGACATTTATGGCATATCCACAGAGGGCCATGCTACACTGTTTTCTACTTACATGATCGGAAATCACAAGTGGCAGCGGGAACACAGAAAGGTGGAACGGGGTTTAGGGGGCCCAGTTCTAGAGATAGGTGTGTGTCCCAGAGGTGGTACCTGCATCTATCTGATATTTGTGGCATATCCTGTGGATATGCCATAAATGTCCCTCATGGAAAAACCCCTTTAATTACATAATGGTGATTATAATGGGCGACAACATCAGGAACCTATTCCTGATTTGTCCCGAAATGTTTCCTTTAGAAGTCCACTCTGGACTCATCAGGGCACCACTAAGGCTAGGATATGCGTATGGCCCTATCAGTAGGCTGGCATTTATTGAGCTTCCTATTATGAGGAATATGTTCTGGATGGGGTTAACCTTATCAGAGCGGTTACTCCTCTATGGGGCAGCTTTTTACAGCTCTATGGGGCAGCATTTTCCTCTATGGGGCAGCTATAGGGGCATTATACTATGTGAAGCACACTAAAGAGTCATTATACTGTGTGGGGGCCCACTGGGCTGGGGCACACTCAGATGTGTTTGCCTCCCCCTGTGCTAAACCCCTAGCTACGCCTATGGACTGCGTGATAAACCTCAAAGGTATTAGTATACACAAAAAAGGGTTCTTACCAGTTTTGTCAGTGGTATACATCGATATAAGAATAGCTCTTAGAAAATCTGACCACTGTAAGAATGGCGCTAGCATGTATGGAAGCCTGTGGGTTTATATTGCTAGGGAGCATGTGTGACGATTAAACCATATGTAGAAATGAAACGTTTGTTGTACATAGTAACATGCAGGCTGAGTTCACATGGGGCAGATACGCAGTGTAATAGCACACAGCGTTTCTACCCTGTGCTCCGCAAGGAAATCTGTGCGAAAAAGCGCACCAAACGCTTCATCCATGTGACCGCCGCTACAGCCTGTGATTGTTTTGTTTTCTGAGTTGCGTTTTCTGCGGCGGGATCGGTGCAAACCCACCGCAAAATAACGCAACAACTGCTATTTGTTGCGGGATTTACCCCCCCCCCCCATTGAATTCAATGAGGAAATCCTGCAACAAATAAGCAGCGTTTACATAAATGCAATTGACATGCTGCGGAATAAAACTCTGCACTTCAGGTCAATTTATGAGCGTTTTTTCCGCTCACTATTTACGCTGCGTGTGGATGAGATTTGTTTTATCTCATCCACTTTGCTGCTATTGTATTTGCTGAAGATTTTCCGCAACAAATTCCGTTGCTGAAAATCCGCAGTATTTACACAACGTGTGAACTGGCCCATACAGTTATGTTGATTGTCTATTTGAATAAACACTTTAAGTCGGTGGAGTAAATGACAAAATGTATTGTGAATAAAGAAAATTGAACTATTATCTGTACAAACTAACTTTTTTTGAAAGAGTATGGAATTCATCCTAAAAAATAATATTTTTACATTTGATCAGAAACTGTATCACCAAATAAAAGGCACAGCTATGGGGACACGAGTAGCACCCAGCTATGCAAATATTTTCATGGGAATGTTTGAGGAAGAACACATTTGGCAACATCCATGGGCAAATACTAACATTTTACTATTTAGAAGATACATAGACGATCTGTTCCTGATTTGGGAGGGTGATTTTACAACAGCGACAGATTTCTGTCAGACACTAAATAACAATACCTGGGGGATAAAATTCACTTTTAATATACAAACAACTGAAATTGATTTTTTAGATCTCACAATAGCAAAAACAGCAAGCAAAATTATTACCCGCACACATTTTAAAAAAGTTGATAGCAACAGCTACCTGGACTATAAGAGCAGTCACTACCATAAGTGGCTAAAAAATATACCATATAGATAGTACAAGAGAATTCGAAAAAATTGCACATTAAACAAAGATTTTAATAATCAAAGCCGCATTTTGCAAAAACGATTTAAAGAAAAAAACTACCCACAGTCACTTCTCTCAGATGCATATAAAAAAACAGTAATTTTAAGCCAAGAGGAATGCTTACCTCCTAATGATACAATATCAAATGGAACCACAGTGATGGATATAATAGATATAAAAAAAGTGAAGGAACAAAATCCTTTTTCCTTCAACTTTATAACCAAATACAATGCAGAGCATAAAAATATAAAAGACATTATGAATAGACACTGGCACATTCTACATGTTGACCCCTTCTTAAAAAACAGTCTACCAATGAAACTGATGATAACTTTTAAGGGCAAAGCCCCACGTGGCGGAATTGCTCTTGAATTCCGCTGCGGACACTCCACAGCGTTAATCTGCAGCGGACCCGTTTCTCCATTGCTTTCCACTTCTTTTTAGTAGGCTTCGTTTAGATGAGGCTGAAAATTCCGCTGCGGAGCATAGGCTGCGGTGCAGAATTTGGTGTCCGCAGCATACAATGGATATTGCGGACTGGTTGCGGACTCATTGCGGAAGTTCTCCATTGACTTCAATGGAGATTCTAAATTCCGCAATGAAGTCCGCAGATGTCATGCACATGTTATGTGTGCTGCGGATGCGTATTGCTTTTTTTACATGACATTTCTTCATTCTGGCTGGACCTATGTATTTCTAGGTCTACAGCCAGACTGAGGAAGTCAATGGGGCTCCCTTAATTACGGGTGACTACGTGTGTGCACCCATAATTACGGGAGCGTTGCTAGGCGACATCAGTAAATAGTCACTGTCCAGGGTGCTGAAAGAGTTAAGCGATCGGCAGTAACTGTTTCAGCACCCTGGACAGTGACTACCGATCCCAATATGCCGAGAACTCCCTGCTTCTTTCTCCAGTCTGGCTTCCCAGGATGACGTTTCAGTCTAAGTGACGGCTGCAGCCAATCACAGGCTGCAGCGGTCACATGGACTGCCGCGTCATCCAGGGAGGTCGGGCTGGATGCCGAAAGAGGGACGCGTCACCAAGACAACGGCCGGTAAATATGAAATTCTTTTACTTTCACTAGGGAAAGTGCTGTCCCTTCTCTCTATCCTGCACTGATAGAGAGAAGGGAAGTACTTTTACCGCAATACGCAACAGCTAGTCCACATCAATTTACTGCACATTTTGGGCAGATCCGCCACAGAATCTGCAACGCAGATTCTGTGCGGCATTGATGCGGACAGTTGCGGAGGAAAACCGCCACGTGGGGGCATGCCCTAAGAGAGCAAAAACTGTTAAGAACATTTTGGCACCGAGTCGGATTAATTTTGCTGGGAAACAAAAGATTTTTCAACAAAACATTATGAATTCATGTCTACACATAAAAGGGAGTTCCAAATGTAGAAAAAAGAGATGTTTATGCTGCTCTAGCATACTCACTACAGACATTTTTCAATCAAATCAAACGAAAAATGAGTATAAAATTGAAACACGTCTAAACTGTCAGTCAAATTATGTTATATATCTCATCAACTGCACTTATGGTCTCCAATATGTGGGAAGAACCATACAACCTTTACACTGTCGGTTAAACAAGCATCGTTCTAATTGTAGAAAAAAATTCCTTCTACATAGTATCTCCAAACATTGTACTTTATTTCACAATGATGAGTTTAAATGTTTTAATATTATACCCATTGAATACATAAACGAAGGGTCTTGGATATACAAACTCAAGACCCTAAAACCTGAAGGTCTGAATGAAATCACAGAGATCATAATCTAATAAAACAAATTTATTATAGATGAGGTTCATTGTACAAAAATAGCCAATAAATTCGTTATATGTTACAATATATATTTTTTTAATAACCGGCAAAGACCGCATCAAAGAAGAAATCATGTATCTTTAATAACAAAAATCACAAAATATAATCACTTCGTTTCAAAGAAAAGTCTTTAATGTAACATTAAGCTTAGAGGGAAAAAAAAACAGTATTATCATTTTGTTATGAAAACAGCACAATTATAAGAAAAACGCATATGAAAATGTATATATATACATGCACAGAATATACATAAAAACTTTCTCAGCTTCAATATCTACGAATTTATATACTTAAATATAAGAATAGAATAAAATGAGCAAAAGGGGAATTTACCCTCTAGTACAATCCCTAGAAACAACTGAAAAATTAGATGATACTCCATTTGTATGTTAAGTTCCCTCTATGATAATCACGGTTGTGAAATAAATAATTTTTTAAATTATACATGGACCCCAAATGATAAGAAAACTATTGAAGTTATTTTTAAAGATCTCTTTTATTCATTTTTAGTAATTTATACAGAATTTTTAAAATACACACACATATATATATATATATATATATATATATATATATATACACGTGTATATTTACATTTATACATATATATATATTTTTAAACCCGATTAATAAAGGATTCCTTTTAATTGTTAGCTATTCCCCGATTATAACATCTGGAAGTCAATTAAGTTTTAATAGAATGCAGACACTGTTTTATCTAATATCTTTATTTAACTGCTTGCAACTATTTGTATTATTATGTGTATTGTTTGATACGTATGTTTAGCTGTTTTTGACCTGTACACCCAACCCGGTAGTTCTGGCCTCAAACTGACCTCTAATTCGGTTATTTACCCCACCCATCTACTCATTTATATGCTACCTGAGGAAGAAACCTGTCCGGTTTCGAAACAGTCCGCTGTTAAACAGTCTACTGTTGTATTATATACCTGCACCAATAAATTCTTTTTATTACTGATCTCATCTCTATCCTTGAGGAAATTGGATTTTACCATTTTCGGATGATCACCCCGATCGGTAGTGCCTGGAAAGCACCCGTTCTTTCTTTTATTCCTCTATATCTACATTGAGACTTCTCTGCCAAGTTCTCAAACCGGGTCCTGGGCTGCAACCTGACTCTGCTACCAACATATCGTGGAGGCTATTGTTTGGATTCTGCTCTACTGGATGTTATGCTCCCAGCATAACCGCACCAGGTTAGCACCATTTGCACATTGTTCACACGTGTAAACCACAGTTTCATGCACTATTGTGCGCTTTGTTGTTTTTTTCTACTTTTTTCCAACTACATGCTTAACCTTGCATACTTTATGTTTACCTGCTCTGTTTTGCTTTCATTTAATTGCTTTCTCTATTCTTACTATTATATGCTTTATCACTGTACTTGAATTTTATATGTAACCTGCTTCCAATATGCACCGATGTACAGTGATTAACTGCTTTAATAATAAATATAATGAAAAAAATATATGTACACATATTCTGTAAAGATGGAGAGTGGGCCCTGAGAATCATATTGTCTGGTTGGCCCAAGGAGGGCCAGTCTGAAACTGGTGACAACTTCACATTTTCTTTATCAAAGTTTCCATATGTATTTTCATATATAAGAACCATTAAAGGGAACCTGTCACCAGCATTTCACCTATTAAACCGACTATACCTGGTGGTAGTGGGTGAAAAATCATTTCTATATAACCTAGAATTATCTTCTTAGTCCGCTCTGTAGCTTTAGTATTTAGCTTTTTAGTGTTCCCACACCGTATGCTAATGAGCAGAAAAGAGTCAGATCTTCATTTGAAAAGAGTCAAATCTTCGTTTGGAAAGAGTCATATCTTCATTCCTCAAGTCTTTCCAAGTTTACTCCGCCTCCTTACTTTTGATTGACAGCTTCTCGCCTTCCCCCAGCACACAAAATCCAGCGCTTGTGCATTGATGTCCCCTTCCGGTGTGTGCGCACAAAGGGACACCGCATAATTACGATAAAAGGCGCAAAACGTTTGCAGACCGATATTTACAGTCGGAAGAGGAGTTTAGGAGCGGGGATAACGGCAATGAACTTTTTATAGCAGCGACCAGTGAGGGAGAAGTAAAGTTCAATAGGTGAAATGCTGGTGACAGGTTCCCTTTAACTATTAATATGCACATCAGGTATCTTCCATGTACAGGTCCAGAATAATAATGTACTACTACAATAAAATCTGGGCAGCAAGGTCAGTATTGGCCCTAGAGACTAGGCTTAGAGGAAAATACCACTCTACAAGTCTTTCTGCCATATTTAGATCTTAGTAGGGTCAAAAAACATCAAAGTCAATTTTTAGATTGAAGTCATCGAGGTACTAATACTAAACCTTAATAAAATAAAGTTGCACGTGTTAAGATGTTTGCTAAGGATGATGGGAGGCTTATTTATTCATGTAATGTTAAGATCTTTCAGCAGAGCACAGATTTTTAATACATAAGAGAGAGGTGCTGAAATCTGACACATGGAAAAGCAGATGTAGCAAAAAGTTCATGGTTAGAAAGTCTGAATGTCAGGTTTCCTGTCAATAAATCATGAAATCCTTGTGCCTGAAGAACACTTGGGTGCCTGCTGTGTGCAAATCCCTTACCTGATGCAAAATCTAATCCTTTTTTGTGGGAAATGAACCGCATCTGTTATGCCAAGTTAACAAAAGATTAGAGGATTTTCTGGTTTTCACCTTTTAACTTGTCGTTGCTTTGCCATTTAAAAGTCTTAACATTTAACACCACAGATTTGCAAATTTTTGAGAATATTTTTAGAAAAAAATTAGCTGTCAAATGTTTGTGGTATTGTTTGCCTATAATTGTATGTAGCAGCAAGCAGTACTGTTCTTCTTGTAGCAACCTTCATATGCAAACATTATCTGAATATTGGTTCAGCAGAAGTAATAATACTAATAATACAGTAGATTTTGCTACAACAAATGTTGTATTGGCTTCCTACAAGATGTCCTATTTTTCCCCACAATTCCAAACACATACTTTGAAGTAAACTGCCCTCCTTGCAATTGGACCTAGTCCAATATGTAATTCTGACATATAGACGGTAAGCCCTAAAGTGCCACTTTTAAAACCACTACTAATGTGCTACTGAGACTGATATAGCAGTAAACAGACAGTTGTCTTGGATTAATATTTGATTTGACTGAAGTACCGTATATGACTTTAGTGTAATATTAAAGGGGTTGTCCAGGATTAAAAAAAAGTCTGCTTTTTTTTCTCCAGAAACAGCGCCACTCTTGTTCATAGGCTGTGACTTGTATTACAGCTCAGCTTCATTTACTTGAGTACTGCAGTTCTAGACACAGCGTATGGAGATGGGGGGCGCTGTGTCTGTAAAAAAAAAACAAAAAAAAAAAAAACGACCTTGTTATCTAATCCTGGCCAAAGCCTTTAATTGGGTGGGGGGAATTTTAGAAAAATTGGTATGCTTTCTTTGGACTTCTAGGTATAGAAATAATTTAAAAAAAAACCAGTAGAAATGGAACAAGCAAAGATAGAAGCTCAATAACTAATTTATGGACATTATTGTTTGAGTTTTACTATGATGCAATCTGTAAGCCTGAAATTATCATGTGTAATGCCAACAGTCAGCAGGCGTAAGGTATGGCACAGCATCATGGGACCCTTGGACAGTAAAAAACATTCTCTGGAGTGATAAATCATGCTTCACCATCTGGCAGTATAAAAGAAAAATCAAATTCTACCTTCAGAACAAGTCATGTCAAAATGAGGAGTGCTCCTGTAATATTTGGTGAAGAAGTAATAATGTTCTTGGTCTGTCAGTGTACTGATCCCATTGAAAGGAAGTATGGTTGCAACATTCTAGAGCATTGTGTGCTTCCAACTTTTATTTTATTGGACATTCCCTTTTTATTGAAGGTGAGAAACATAACAAGCTTTGAAAAGCTAAAAGCAATGATACAATACTTAGAGTATCAAGTAGTACAGGGTTCATGAAAAATATAGTTTAATAAACACATTCTCGCCACTTCTCATGGTGGAAGTTAGAAAAATTATGAGGGTCTGTGTCATACAAGAAGCATTTGGGGTGTTGGCGTAATATCTCAGTATAACTAGGGACAAAAACTGCCACAAAAAACTAAGAAGTTCTTATATTTGGATCTATGTGTCTAATCCATGTGGTTTCAAAAATTTGTCATGTCAACTCATCTCCCAGATAGAGAGGCTTACTCCATCTATCTACATTTGGAGTCATGGTGGATTGGTTTTCGTCAACGTTAGTGGCACTGGTGCCTTAGCTGCAGAAATTAAAGCCCTGACCTTCAAGCCAGACCTTGTCCCCCAACACAAAGGTCCTACCTCACTAATGATCTTGTGGCGGAATGGAAGTGAATCATTGCAGCCCTAATCCAAAATCTAGTAAAAAGCTGTAACAGAAGAGTGGAGACTGTTATAGCTGCAAAGTAGGTAAGCACTCCATATTAATGCCCAAAGATCTAAAAATATGATTTTCAAGAAGCACATATGGTCAGGGCCGATTCTAGCTTTTCTGCGAAAATTGAAATGGTGCCCCCCCCCCATCTTGATTGAGATCACCCTGGCTGTTCACATCACTAGCGTCTCCTCCAACTCTTGCGGATGCGCCGTTGCCTTGTACTCCCCTGCCATGCTCGGTGCAGCGATGAAGCTGGGCAGTGTACACCTCGCTGCACAGTGTGTGCCTAAGGTGTACAAGGCAATGGCGCATCCGAGAAAGTTGGAGGAGACAAGTAGTGATCTATAACAGCCAGGGGGATGTCAATCAAGCATGGAAAAGGGGGTTTGGAGGAAGAACTATGTGACTCTTCAGGATATCAACACCGCCCCATGACCCTCTAATGAGCAATTAGCATATAGCGTGCGCCGTTTTAAAAACGTATTTCATCGATTTTGCTGCATCTGACAAAAACATGCAAGGGAATGTTTAAAAATATTGTCAGGTCATGTATTACAGCATGGTGGCGGTTCAATGGGTTAAAACTACCTGACAGGTTAAATATACAATGAATTAAAAATAATTCCATCTGCCCTGCAATTGTGGTATAAATATATCCTATATAATTACAGCTCCAGAATCAAGCTCTTACATATATACGGCACGAAAACCAAGCTCAATACATACATACAGCACCGGAATCAAGCTCAGTACATATATACAGCTCCAGAACTAAGCTCAATACATATATACAGCACCAGAACAAAGCTCAGTACATAACTACAACACCAGAACAAAGCTCAGTACATATATACAGCACCAGAACCAAGCTCAGTACATATAGACAGCACCAGAACAAAGCTCAGTACATATATACAGCTCCAGAACTAAGCTCAGTACATAAATACAGTACCATAGCCAAGCTGAGTACATAAATTCAGCACCATAACAAAGCTCAGTACATAAATTCAGCATCAGAACAAAGCTCAGTACATGTATACAGCACCAGAACTAAGCTCAGTACATATATACAGCACCAGAATAAAGCTCAGTACAGAAATACAGAACCCAGCTCAGTACAGAAATACAGCACCAGAACAAAGCTCAGTTCTGAGCAAATTCAGTTCAACCCCTGCCATATACAGATGTAGCCATCTTTACCTTGACTTTTAACGCATTAAATAAACAATGGCTAGATCTCTCATCTTGACTTTTTCAATGACTTTTCCATGGCTTTTGTTATGTGATATCACGCTGCAGCAACTTATCAGAATCAAGTTAAATCTGGCTACATCTGTAGGTTTGTACGACGTAAAACTACAGATCCCAGCATGGCCCGAACAATTGTGTGGGTATGCTGGGAGTGCTGTTTCACCAAAAAATAAATCGTGCCACCCATTATCTCGCTGCAGATCATACAGTGACTACAGTACTGATTAGAGTTAGCTTCAAGTTTGGAACGAAAAGTTCCAGTTAGGGACTCGCAAGTGTGGGGATCTGTGACGAGGATTGCGAGCTTGCGTTCTTTTGGCCAAAATTACAACCAATACCCAATGTATTTTCCATGTTTACTTGTATTATATTTACTACTTTTTGGACGCAGCCAGGTCTTCAATGCTGGGAGAGCATGGTGTGTCGCGGTCTGGCATAGCAAGCAGGGCAGCCCGCTCTATGTACTATCATGGCGTTACAAATAGGCTGCTACCAGGCTATATAGGCTTTGCCACATGATTTACGCATTAGCCCTCCATGTTTTACACACTGCACCCACACTTCATGCATCACTCACGCTCCTGACCCTTTTAGTACTGCCCCCTATATTTTACACTTTATTCACCACTCACTATACTCAGTACTTCCCCCTATATTTCACACATATTATTACTACTTGCACATTATACACTATTTATTTACTTTTTACTACATATCCCATGCACCACACGCCACTCCCCTCAAGGCTAGTGGGAGTGGCTATTATTATTTAAACACACCTGTGCACTTTCCTTCAGCAACATTTTTGTGCCTGGCTGTGTCCTGTTGGGATCATACCTGCCCAATTTGTGAGTATGGCCATTTTTTGTGTTTTTAATCTTATTATATGTCCCACTTTTTTTCTGTGGTTAGTACTGATTAGAGGCAGAATAAACATTCACACAGAATGAATCACATCTCAGATTCTGGTTGTCCTTTTTCTCTTTTCTTCTCCATCTGGTCCAGACCTCATGATGACTTCTCCTGGCCACGGCCCATTTTTGCAGTTTGCCATTTAGATGTCTTCAGCTTCTCACTTTTCAAACATTTCTGCACATTTAAACGAAGATAAAATTCTCATAGTGCCACACACTATGCCCCTAAACATAATAGCGCCATACACTGCACCTCTAATTAAAACAGCGCCCTACACTGTCACTGATCATAATAGCACCATAAACTGTGTCCCATACACACACAGTGCCATCCTGTAGATAGTGCCCCCTGTAGAGAGTGCCCTCCATAGAGCCCCCTGTAGATAGTGCCCCACATAGGCAGTGCCCCTCATAGAGCCACCTGTATACAGTGCCCCATATAGAGCCCCCTGTAGATAGTGCCCCACATACCTAGTGCCTCCTATATAGCCCCGTGTAGATAGTACCCCACATAGATCCCCCTGTAGATAGAGCACCAGCCATAGCCCCTTCCTGTAGATAAGGCCCCACATATAACCTACCCCTATAGATAGAGCCCCACATATATAGCCCCCCTGTAGATAGAGCCCCACATATAGCCCCCCTGTAGATAGAGCCACTCACACTTTTAACAGAAAAATAAAACGTTACATACCTGATCCCATTCCCGCACCGTTCTCTTGCAATGCAGGCCTGCTCTCTTCTGAGCTCGTCTGCTATGGCTTAACAACGCAAGCGGCGGGATGACATCATTGTGCCGCTTGCATCATTAAAAGGTGCTGTATGGCAGGGCACAGTATGTGCCCTGCCAGTTTTTATGCATGTAATTGTATTTGCGTGCCATAGACAGTGGCGACAGCTGGTCTTAGTACCACCGCTGCCGCATCAGAGAGTCAGCAGACCGCCGCCTCAGGCGAGGAGCTCTTCTCGCCTCATGGACGGTCCGGCCCTGCATATGGTATCCACATACTGCTTCTTCAGTGTATCTCAACTCACGATGCAACTCAAACAAGTAAATAAATAAGTCCAAAATAATTTCAGCATTCCAGATCGATAATTTTTCATGGGCATGATGAAACATAAACCTTTAGCCATTAAGAGGTTAATTTATGTAAATAATTACAATAAATTTAATTTCATGAGCCAGCACAAACTGTTCAATTGAGGAAAAAACGGCCTACATGACAATAAATGAGTCCAGAGAGAAGGTAAAGTTTGGATGTAATACAGCAATGCTTAGCATGTATACAAATGGAAAGTGGGGATTCATTCACTAAAAAAACATGAAAGCGTAATGTCCTTGAGGTACCAGCATACCAGCAGTTCGTGGGACTTATACATCTAGTGATTTTATAACACATAAAGTAATTATATGAATGTTCGGGTTTAGTGTAATATGAGAATTTCATAGCGCCCTATAAACAACCCTGGCAGCGTTGTGCTGTCTCTGGAGGTGAAAGATAATTAAATTTCCATTCAATTATTTTTACATTCTGTGTATTTGCCATACTTGGTGCTAAAAGGGGTCAAAGTCTGTAGACTCAGGTGTTCTGGTCTTGCGGATACAAAATGCTGCACCTCCCAAAAGGCAAAAGCTAAGACTTCCAGACTTATTTCACTTAGGACCTAGAATGTGAGCCTAAACTCAGGTTAACTCTCTGCTGTGTTTGATTAATGATTACAATGTTTTGGAGATCAACAGCTGTCCTGAAAAGTACAAGGAGAGAATTGTTATATTTAATGAAACCGAGTAAAATATGTTCATCTGCAACATCTTGTTTTAAGTGATAAATTCGATCATTAAAATTGGAATGCATGCACCATTAACAAACAACAGGGCAACAATAAAAAGTATGTACCATCTGTGCAAATTATTGCAAAAAAGGTCTTGGCCAAAAAACTTGCATAAGTTTGTTAACTTATTTTTATTTTGATTTAAGAAAATTTATATGTGAACATTTATTAAAGTAGCCGTTTTCTGGCTAAACTTCTAGAGGATGCAAACCAGGTATTTGTAACCTACAACTATGGCATCGTCTACTGCAAGTTGCTATAAATATTGCCTTGAAAATAGCAGAATGATGGGTTAGGGTATGTGCACACGCTAGCTGGCTTTTAGGTCTGAAAAGACAGACTGTTTTCAGGTGAAAACAGCTGCGTCGTTTCAGACGTAAAAGCTTCTCCTCGCATTATGCGAGGCGTCTTTGACGCTCGTAAATCTTGAGCTGCTCTTCATTGACTTCAATGAAGAACGGCTCAAATTACGTTGCAAAGATGTGTCCTGCACCTCTTTGCCGAGGCAGTCATATTACGCGTCATCGTTTGACAGCTGTCAAACGACGACACGTAAATGACAGGTCGTCTGCACAGTACGTCGGCAAACCCATTCAAATGAATGGGCAGATGTTTGCTGACGTATTGTAGCCCTATTTTCAGACGTAAAACGAGGCATAATACGCCTCGTTTACGCCTGAAAATAGGTCGTGTGAACCCAGCCTAAAGGGTACACATACACCTCAGCTTGATCCTCCTGATTGGTGAAGCTTGGGTACATTTTAGGTGGGAGTTAGTTAAGTCCGATGAGTATGTATTACATTTATCAGAGGTTTGCTTACTTATTTTATGTATTTAACACAGTGTAAACCTATTTCTGTTGGGTTATTGGTAAATAGAAGTTGCTGTCTGGGAATAAACTAAAGGGGTTATAAAAAGGCCTAAACTGCAGGTCCCTGACTCCATTTTATTTTCTTTCTATACAGGGTGTTGTCCTCTGCATACAAAGAAAGGTTCCTATTGAAAGAGATAAAAATGAGCAAATACAGTCAATACCTTCCTTTGAATTATAGATACAGGTGAGTAAAAAAGTGAAAAGTTTGGCATCTCAGACCCTGAAGTGTTTGCAGAACAAAAGGACTATATAGAGCGCATAAACCCCATTGACTCAGTTTAAACATTTCTGACACAATCTGACACAACATTCTAAACAAAGGGACATGCAAATCAATGACAGTGTGTTTAAAATTGTTCCGTATTTTTAGTAACAGAAATATATTAGCAGTGCCAAAGGGATTTAAAGAGGCTCTGTCACGAGATTATAAGTGCTATCTCCTACATAATCGGATCGGTGCTGTAATGTAGATAACAGTGGTTTTTATTTTGAAAAAACGATCATTTTTGAGCAAGTTATGAGCAATTTTAGATTTATGCTAATTAGTTTCTTAATGCCCAACTGGGCGTGTTTTACTTTTTACCAACTGGGCGTTATGAAAAGGAGTGTATGACGCTGACCAATCAGTGACCAATCAGCGTCATACAATTCTCATTGTTCCAGCCCATTGTTACACTGTGTGTGCAGTCAAAGAAGCTGGGCTGGAACATTCAGAAGTGTATGACTCTGATTGGTCACTGATTGGTCAGCGTCACATACTCCTCTGTACAACGCCCATTTGGTAAAAAGTAAAAACACGCCCAGTTGGTGATTAAGAAACTAATTAGCATAAATCTAAAATTGCTCATAACTTGCTCAAAAATGATCGTTTTTAAAAATAAAAACCACTGTTGTTATCTACATTACAGCGCCGATCAGATTATGTAGGAGATAGGGCACTTATAATCTGGTGACAAAGCCTCTTTAAGCTCTCCATTGATCCTTTTCGTTATGGAAATAAGTGGTGGTCCAAGATATCACACTTATGTGATTTTCTTACATGTATGTAATGGTATGGGGTGGGGAGACGACAGGTGAGCCCTAATCTACCCGCAACTGGTAACAGATCGCGTCACTCTAGCAGACCTTGGAGCTGATGAAGGCTGATTAACCCCGGGCGTCGACACAGAACCTGTGTCAGGCAAACCCTTTACAGTACCCCCCATTTTATGAGGGGCCGCTGGACCCTTCCTAGGTGGGCCTGGCTTGTTGGGAAACCGAAGATGGAACTTCCTGAGCAATATACCGGCGTGAACATCCCGGGCGGGTACTCAAGTCCTCTCATCAGGCCCGTATCCTCTCAAATGGACCAGGTACTGGAGGGAGCCTTGGACCATCCTGCTGTCCACAATCTTGGCTACCTCGAATTCTACCCAATCAGGAGTGAGAACAGGGATTGGAGGTTTCCTCGATGTAGCCAAGGACGGGGAGCAGCCTTTCAAGAGAAAGGCATTGAACACATTGTGTATCTGAAAAGACGGGGGTAACTCCAGCCGGAAGGAGACAGGGTTGAGGACCTCAATGATCTAGTACGGCCCTCTATACCGGGGAGCAAATTTCTTGGACGGAACTTTAAGGCGCAAATTTTTAGAAGACAGCCACACCAGATCCCCGACCACAAATAGGGGGTTAGTTGAACGTCTTTTATCTGCCTGAGTCTTTTGGATGCTCTGGGACGCCTCAAGGTTCTTCTGAACCTGGGCCCAGACTGTGTACAGTTCCCGATGAACGACATCTACCTTGGGATTTTTGGAACCACCAGGTGTAACGGAGGAGAACCGTGGATTAAACTCAAAATTGCAGAAGAAGGGGGTGAGCCCCGACAAGCTACTGACCCGGTTATTAAGGGAAAAATCAGCGAGGGGAATGAAGTAGACCCAATCATTTTGACAGTCTTAGATAAAACACTTTCAGTATTGTTCTGGAGACTGATTAGTCCTCTCCGTTTGGCCATTAGTTTCAGGATTGAAGGCCGAGGAAAAGAACAGCTCAATCTCCAGCTTCTTACAGAAAGCTCTCCAAAACAATGAAACAAATTGTACCCCTCTGTCGGAAACAATATTGACCGGAAACGCCATGGAGACGCAGGATGTGTTTGACGAACAAGGTAGCTAACGTCTTGGCATTGGGTAGTTTCTTGAGGGGTACAAAGTGGCACATCTTACTGAAGCGGTCTACTTACAACCCACACCACCAACCTGCCTTGGGATGGAGGCAGATCGGTGATAAAAATGCATGGAGATATGGGTCCAGGGTCTCTGGGGAATGGGCAAAGAACATAATAAGCCCGCAGGTCGGGACCAGGGATTCTTGGACCTAGCACAAATTTCACAAGCGGCGACGTAGGCCTTAACGTCTTTAAGCAACCTGTCACGGACACAGGGTATGTGGACCCACTAGGCCGCTCCGCCGTAGCGGGGAGGCAGCTGACCAGGTCACAGTCTATGCGAAAGACAATGGCAGACAGTAATGCTTGGGTACCCGAAATAGTCCGGGCGGTGGCTGTGGCTTCAGCACGGATGGAGGCAGGTGCGGCAGGTGGCGCCAGACGTGGCGGGCAGTATCCGATGAAGTGGAAGACACTTGACGTGGCAGAAGACACTTGGCGTGGCAGATGACACTTAACGTGGCAGATGACACTTGGCGTGGCAGAAGACACTTGGCGTGGCAGATGACACTTGACGTGGCAGATGACACTTGACGAGGCAGATGACACTTGACATGGCAGATGGCACTTGACGTGGCAGATGGCACTTGACGTGGCAGATGACACTTGGCGTGGCAGATGACACTTGGCGTGGCAGAAGACACTTGACGTGGCAGAAGACACTCCAATGCTGGTAGGCACAGGAACTAGAACAATACGAAATACAGGAACGGTAACAGGGCATGGGTAACAGCTGGAACGGGAGACACTAAGAGACCATTGCGAGACAGACTGGGAAAGACTAACAACGCTCAGGCAAGGATTAGAAGGCCGGGGGCCTTCTTATAGACCAGGAAATCGTGGCAGTTGATAGTGATGACGATTTCCTAATTGAACGCGCTGGCCCTTTAAGGCCGGGCGCGAGCGTGCGCGCGCACCCTACAGGACCCAGCCGAACGGAGCGGAAGTGAGCGCTGGCATCTCCTAGGAGGGAGACGGAGACCAGCGCTCACAGATCCATGGCTGCGGGCGTCGGGAGGTGAGTAAACCCGGTGGCCCGCGGCCATGGACCCTACACAACCCAGGCCACCAATAGGTTCTGGAAATGAGGTGCTTGGCACCCAGGATGCCTGGATGGCCAGATAGTGCAGAGTCATGACTCTCCCTGAGCAACCTTAGCCGGAATCGCACTGGAACAAACAGCTTGTTCTAAAGAAGGTTCTCGAGAGCTGAACCTTGATCAGCCGCAATTTCGGACGCTAAGTCTGAATCCACAGAGGATATGATTATACCTGGGGAAAAATACAAGCGGGATCTTCCTCAGGAGGAGGGCTGGCCATGAAGCTACGCGACAGAGCATCAGCTTTGATATTTTTTGACCCAGCCCTATAGGTAACCACAAAGTTGAATCTCGTTAAAAACAATGCCCATCGGGCTTGTCTCGGGTTTAGCCTCCGGGCAGATTCTAGGAACACCAGATTCTTGTAGTCAGTAAGAACCGTTACCTGGTGCCTAGCCCCCTCCAGGACGTGGTGCCACTCTTCAAATGCCCATTTAATGGCTAAAAGTTTGCGGTTGCCAACGTCATAGTTTCTCTCAGTAGAGGAGAACTTCCTGGAGAAGTAGGCACAGGGACAGAGATGGTTGAGAGACCTAGTACCCTGTGACAAGACAGCACCCTCCACGATGAATGGCTCCATTTGGTTAGGCTGAATCAGCACTGGGGCAGAGACAAAGCACCTCTTAAGGATCTCAAAAGCCTGAACCACCTCCGGAGGCCAGTGGAGGAGATTAGCACCTTTACGATTGAGGTCCGTAAGAGGCTTAGCGATGACCGAGAAGTTAGCAATAAATCTCCTGTAATAATTAGCAAACACCAGGAAGCACTGTAAGGCCTTCAGGGAGGCAGGGCGGACCAATTCTGCCACAGCCTGAACCTTGGCAGGGTCCATGCGGAATTCGTGAGGATCTGACCCAAAAATGGTATCTCCTGCACCCCAAACACACATTTTTCGGTTTTTGCAAAGAGTTTATTTTCCCGAAGGGCCTGGAGCACCTTCCTGACATGCTCAATGTGGGAGGACCAGTCCTTGGAAAACACAAGTATATAATCAAGGTACACTACAAGAAATACCCCAGATAGTCTCTTAAAATCTCATTTATGAAATTCTGGAAGATCGCGGGAGCATTACACAACCCAAAGGGCATGACGAGATATTCGAAATGACCTTCGGGTGTATTAAACGCAGTCTTCCACTCATCCC
This sequence comes from Rhinoderma darwinii, assembly GCF_050947455.1. NCBI lineage: Eukaryota > Metazoa > Chordata > Amphibia > Anura > Rhinodermatidae > Rhinoderma > Rhinoderma darwinii. The sequence goes on along the minus strand of NC_134687.1, from coordinate 172,993,114 downwards.
CCTCTCTGATCCGGATAAGGTTATAAGCCCCCCGAAGATCAAACTTAGAGAACCATTGGGCCCCCTGAACCTGATTGAAGAGATCAGGAATCAAAGGAAGGGGATATTGGTTCCTTACAGTGATTTTGTTTAAACTTCGGTAATCGATGCACGGCCTAAGACTACCATCCTTCTTCCCCACGAAGAAGAAGCCAGCGCCTACCGGAGAAGTAGAGGGCCGAATGTAACCCTTGGCCAGGCTTTCCTGGATATATTCTCTCATGGCTTCACGTTCAGGACAAGAGAGATTAAATATCCTTCCTTTAGGGAACTTAGCTCCTGGTACCAAGTCGATAGCGCAATCGTACTCTCTATGAGGAGGTAACTCTTCGGAGGCTTTTTTAGAAAAGACATCCGCGAAGTCCTGAATAAACTCAGGTAGAGTGATCACCTCCTCAGCGAGAGAAACCAAATTAATAGAAAAACATGACGTCATGCATTCATTACCCCATTTAGTAAGATCACCAGTATTCGAGTTAAAAGTGGGATTATGTGTCTGCAACCAAGGGAGACCTAAAATCAAATCGGACGATAACCCCTGCATCACCAACACAGAACACTGCTCCAAATGAATGGAGCCAACAATGAGTTCAAAAACAGGGGTATGCTGCATAAAATAACCATTGGCAAGCGGAGTGGAGTCAATACCCACTACCGGGACAGGTTTAGGCAAATCAATTAGTGGCATAGCTAGAGACAAGGCAAATTCTACAGACATAATATTAGCAGCAGACCCTGAATCCACGAAGGCACTGCCGGTGGCAGACCTTCCATCAAACGAGACCTGAAAGGGAAGCAAGATTTTATTAGGCTTCATGTTAATGGGAAAAATCTGTGCGCCTCCCCGATGGTCACTTAGGCACGGAAGTCCTTCCGGCTGATTATTCTTGCGCCTGGGACAGGAGTTCAATTGGTGCTTGTCATCTCCACAGTAGAAGCAGAGACTATTCATCCTGCGGAAATCTCTACGTTGTTGGGGAGACACAGAAGCCCCGAGTTGCATCTGTTCAACCGAGTTCTCCGTGGAAGAACGAAGCAGCGGAACCTCTGGAGCCATCATAGGGGAGCCAGAGGTGAAGGCACCAGAACGTTCAAGTCGTCGTTCCGTGAGACATCGGTCAAGACGTACCGCTAAAGCAATAGCCTGATCTAGAGAGTCAGAGGTGGGATAGTTAACTAACTGGTCTTTAAGGGCGTTCGACAGACCCAATCTAAACTGCTCACCTCAAGGTAGGGTCATTCCACCGAGAAGCTACACACCACTTCCTAAAGTCAGAACAGTACTCCTCAACGGGTCTCTTACCCTGACGTAAGGTCACCAGCTTACTCTCGGCAAAGGCAGTCTTGTCAGTCTCGTCATAGATGAGCCCGAGAGCAGAAAAAAAAGGTCAACAGAAGAAAGTTCAGGGGTGTCAGGAGCCTAGGACAAGGCCCATTCCTGGGGACCGTCCTGGAGCAGGGACCTAATTATACCCACTCGCTGGCTCTCAGAACCTGAGGAGTGGGGTCTTAATCGGAAATAGAGTCTACAACTCTCCCGAAAAGAGAAAAAAGTCCTCCGGTCCCCTGAGAACCGGTCAGGCAACTTGAGGTGTGGTTCAAGAGGTGAGGTGAAGGGTACTACCTGGGTAGCATCAAGCTGGTTGAACCTCTGAGCCAGGTCTTGGACCTGTAGGGAGAGACTCTGCATTTGCTGAGCCAGGGCCCCAAGGAGATCCATAGTAGAGTCAGGGACCAGGGTACGAAAAGGTATGGGGGCCTGTGATTATGTAATTGTACGGGGTGGGGAGACGACAGGTGAGCCCTAATCTACCCGCAACTCAGTCCCTGCCTACTTGCACGGCCCGTCCTAAATGACGGCGTACAACTGGGCGACGGTCCCTACGCTCAGTAAGTGCAAAGACAGACAACACAAGACAAGGGCACACAGAAGCAAAGGGGAGTAAGGGCAGTTGCCCTGGAAGTAAGGGAGTAAAGAAACAGCATAGCTCAGCAAGTTACGCTAATTCCGTAACTCCCGACCATGTCCCAACCATGATGATCCAAGAAATAACCTGAAAGCACTCTAATGATCCTTGAGAATGGTTTTTCAAAATAATTTTATTATGTTCAATTCGTAAATTCGTCATAAAGGTTTGAAGCGATTTTATTGAACGTTTCGACCTAACCTAGGCCTTTGTCACAATCGCTATAAATACAAAATAATAATCATGTAATACATATGTCGAATAAAGTAACATAACAAAATACAATAAACAAATGAATGAAATAATATCCAGAAATAATGTAGAATAACCTGCAAAATCTATGTCTAGCAAGATGTACAAAATGGCCATTATCAACAATCAATATGTATAATATGTCAACGGTAAGTATTATAACAATACATATGTTAATATAGGAAAAAATCCATATAGTATGCAGTAAAATAATGCTATTGCATAGTATTAAGAGTTTATAATAGGCAAGAACTTCCTCAAAAGTGGAGGAAACAATGTGATACTCAAGTAGACATTATGTCAAATACGTTTATGACGGTAAGCATTTCAAGGAAAAGATTATATCAAGAGGGGGTGTAACTACGATGTCCCCTAAGACCATACCGTAAAATACCGGTATACAATGTGCACAGAATAAAACAAATAGAACGAGAGAAGAGATAAGGATACTATTTAGTTAAATCTAAGAGTAAGCATACCTGATTGTAATTTGAGTATAGAGCTGTAGCGGCGTCTACCAGACGCTCTAATGTCAGAATGTTGTCTGTGGCTGGTGTTCCCCGAAGAGATGTTAATTATAGCGCGCCAACACCGGATATCCGGTGTATGGAACGCAAACGGCACCCAGCGCAAGCGCACTGCACATAGCAACGCTATGTACTTGGAACGCAAGCTAGATCAAGTACAGGGTATTCATATAGACGTACTAACGAGTTGTGGACACAAGAGATCAGTAACGCTCGGATAACATTGCTAAAATGGTAAATAACTTCTCAATTCCAGAAGTTAAAAGCAACCCTGATCAAATGAACAAAGTACAATCTGACGTTTAATATAGTGTTTTGGAATTGTATAGTTTCATTAATCAAATGTCGAGCTTTATTGATCCTAGTTAGGCATATGGAAAACATATGTTAACTAAATTCAATGTAATGATAATGATCATACTGATAATGGGTGCAGGGAAAAATAAATTTATTATAGTAAATTAGTGAATGATATATAAATGGTTTCCATAGATTTTACTGGTGAACTAATATAACCAATATGTATGCTAGAAAAGGAGGGAAAAGAAGAGAAGAAGAACATCTTAGTATGTAATCATACATGTGAACAAACGGAGAAAAGAACAAATAAAGGAAGAAAAGTGAACCGCTTTTATGGTACCTGTATCTGGTCATCTAATCGATCTCATGTTTTCCTAACGTGCCTGGAAAGAAAATAAATATAAGTATTATAGACGGAAGTAAATAGGAATACAAACAGTGTTTAGCAAAGAAGATCATACTCTCTATTGAGACCTTTTGGTGGAAGAGTCTCGAGTGTATGTATCCAATATGATTCCCTCATTTTTAATAATTTAATATGGTTGCCGCCACTTCTGGGTCTGTGTACCTGTTCGATGACCTGGAATTTTAGTTGAGAAATATTGTGATTAAATTTCTCAAAATGGTCGGGAAGGGGTAGCCAAGTTTTTTTGCATCGTATAGTGGATTTATGACTAGACAGCCGATCCCTAATGTGCTGTGTGGTCTCACCCACATAGACAAGACCACATGGACATTTGATGAGATAAATCACAAAATTGGAGTCGCATGTGAAATAACCTTTTATTGGAAAGGTCCTATTGTAGTGTGGGTGTTGAATCTTGTCACCCTTGTGACCCACCATGTAATCAGTAAGTGGCCGGGAGTCAGCGTGAGCACAAAAAGGTAGAACGGGGTTTAGGGGGCCCCTTTCCAGAGATTGGTGCGGATCCCAGTGGTGGGACCCGCATCTATCTGCCATTTATGACATATCCAGTGGATATGTCATAAATGTCCCTCATGGAAAACCACTTTAAGTCGCGACTTCTTGCGAGGAACAGAATTTGAGGAACAGAATTTGATGGCTTAAACTACTGGTTGATTGTTAGGGTATGTTCACACGGCCTATTTTCGGCCGTTTTTCAGGGCCGTAAATACCTGAAAAACGGCCGAAAAATCGGAAGCAGTACGCCTGCAAACATCTGCCCATTGATATAAATGGGAAAACGGCGTTCTGTTCCGACGGAGCGTTTTTTGTTGTGCAGGACACTTCTTGGGACGTTTTTGGAGCCGTTTTCCATAGACTCTAAAGCTCCAAAAACGGCCGTAAAAAACACAGCAAAAAACAGCGAAAATCGCGAGTGCCACAAAAAACGTCTATTAAACTATTTAAGAGCAAGGGGCTCATATTCTGTTCTTGCATGAAGGGCTTCTTCTGTGTGTAGCCGTCCCTGCTAGAAAATTTATAAACACTTTTCAGGGATCCCTGGTTATGCTGAACCCTGGGAAGCTGCTTTCATGCAGGTCTCTACAAGGACAGTTACTTTAAACATATTACTTTATATCAGGGAGTGTTGGGCAACTTGGACTCCAAAGTAACCCCTTATTTACTTTTGCTTTGTTCGCAAGGATACATTATAAACGACACAGAAATTGGTAACAACTCATCTTTACATAGCAAAAACAAATAACTAATCAAATGTTACATTGAGGCCCCATGCACACGAGCGTATTTTTTACTGTCCGTAAATACTGGCGTAAATACTGGTCCGGTGTCACCAGTATTCCACCCGTATTTACGGGCACGTTTTCACTGCAAAATTGCACTGCACTAATGGGCAGCCCTTTTCTCTATCAGTGCAGGATAGAGAGAAGGGACAGCCCTTTCCGTAATAAAAGTAAAATAAATTCATACTTACCCGGCCGTTGTCTTGGTGACACGTCCCTCTTTCGACATCCAGCCCGACCTCCTTGGATGACGCGTCAGTCTATGTGACAGCTGCAGCCTGTGATTGGCTGCAGCGGTCACATGGGCTGAAACGTCATCCCGGGAGGCCGGACTGGGTAAGTATGAACGTCTTTTTTTTTTTTACACGTTGATCTATATTGTGATCGGTAGCACTGTCCAGGGTGCTGAAAGAGTTACTGCCGATCGTTTAACTCTTTCAGCACCCTGGACAGTGACTATGCCCTCATGTCGCCCAGCAACGCTCCCGTAATTACGGGTGCAGACACGTAGCCACCCGTAATTACGGGAGCCCCATAGACTTCTATGGGCCTGCCCGTGCCGTAATTACGGCCTCTGAATAGGACATTTTCTATATTTTTTAACGGCCCGGGCACCTTCCCGCAAGCATACGGCGAGGTACCCGTGGCCAATAGAAGTCTATGGGCCCGTAATTACGGGCCGTAATTAAGGCCCGTGATTACGGGCGTTTTTACGTTCGTGTGCATGGGGCCTAACACAATGATGTCGAATTATGTTTGAACTAATGACTGCACCATGATACAGTTATCATTGCAAAATACTGAACTATTTCTCTATGACTATAGCTGATCTCTGAATTTTTTTTATATTGGCTTCCAAATGTAACAGAGAAAGGTGAATGACTTAGCAGCCAGCCATAGCATTCCATCTTTCCAATAAATAATACAATTCAGCTATGCCATTAATATTAGAAGGTAAAATTGTCAAAAATTATTGAAACTGCTATCGTGTTATGGGACTATAGGGAGGTTGCTCGAATGATGTACAAATAAGATTGATCATTTTAGTATGCTTCTTATATTCCTTACAAACAGATAAACAGATGTTGATAGTGCTCCAATGCAGGTCACAAAAACAAGTATGGTTACTATGATTTCATATGTTTTTTGAAAAGGTAAAAAAAGGAAAATGCATTAGAAATGTGTTGTAAAAGGTATATCACATAATCATTTCCACGCATATTTTTTTCACCAGAAATATCTCCACTATTACAATTAGGAAAAGCTATAAGGTGATAATTGATGACAGAATAGTCAAAAGACTTGTGGTGGCTAACCTAAATTTGGAGGTGTTATATGTTTAGTGAACAAACCCATTTCTCTAAATATCCACATACAGTATGTGCTTGACAATTACAAGTTTACTAAAAGGGGTTTTCCCATGGAGGACATTTATGACATATCCACAGGATATGTCATAAATGTCAGATAAATACGGGTCCCACCTCTGTGGTCCTATCTCTAGAACAAGGCCCCCTAATCCCCGTTCTAGCTTTTTGTGCTCACACTGCCTCCCGGCCACTTTCTGATTACATGATTGGGACATGGTCGGGGGTTATGGAAACAGCGTAGGGGCCCCCGTTCTAGAGATAGGTGCGGGTCCCAGAGGTGGGACCCGCATCTATCTGACATTTATGCCATATCCTGTGGATATGGCATAAATGTCCTCTATGGGAAAACCCCTTTAAGAAACACTTTGACTATGGAAACACATATAATTCTCTATGTCTCTTGGGTTGCCAGAGTTAATTTTTTGGGCTAGTCAATACTTTAAAGTGAATGTTTACCCTTGAACATCATTTTCTTTATCTTAATAGGACCAACATTCTGTGCGGAATAATTTCCTTATATATCTTTTAAGTGATTGGAACTATTCTGATACAGAGCTCTAAATTGGCTGCATAGACATAGGCATCTAACTAATAAAGGAAGCTAGGAAGGGTACTGAATACTGTGTTCACATTGAATTGAATAATAACACGTTATGCATTAAACGACCCCTAGTTGTGGCTGCAGACAGACAAAACTTTATTTATTTTTTTAACTTTATACCTATGCATAGGATTTGGAACTCTGTATCAGAAAAACTACAGGCGAGCCATTGTAAAGATATAATATAAAATGAAAATAACATGGTATTAAAAGTTGAATATTCACTATAAAGGGGTTGTTTCATGACTCAAGCTGTCCATGTATGGATGGACATTCATATGAATGGCCGTCATGTAATACCACATTTCCCCGGCAGTGGGCACTACAAGGAAAATGTCTGGCTGGCTGTAGCTACTCTTGGCTAAATCAGCTGTTTACTGGGGGTGCTAAAAGCGAGAACTGGACCTGCGACAATTAGCTGATCTGATGAGCCAATCCCTTTAAGGTTAGCTATATATGTGCTAATTTCACTTCCCTCTACCTTAGATGGGCAGCATGTCTGTTGCTCAGTGGCAGTAAACAATTATATCGTGTGGCCGGAACAACATGCTTATTGATTTGTGGCAACCATGTAAAATATATAAAAAAATATTTGATCTAAATGCATAAGGCCTAGGCGATCCTAATGATAAACGCTAGAAAAAATATGAAGCAATATCATTATATAACTAGCTCAAAATGTTGAATGGCTATAATTTCTCTAAATGTTTAAAATCCATCATAACTATCACCCATAACAACAAGGGGATTAAACAAAGCTACAGATTGAAAGAATCTTCCTGTATAGAGGTTACTTTCTTCAATGCATGTATAGTCATTACAATGTGCTCCATCATTTCTCATGTTCAGCTAATGGAAAGAGCTAGAAATTTATAGCGTGTGTCTCTAATGTACCATACATCCAATAATAATGGCATTTTTACATTGTGTTTTTATGTAAGATTTTTTTTCATGAACTTGCTAAGCCCCATTGAAAACTATGCCTGGAACAACTTTTATAATGTATTAATTTCAGCTGGATTTTGAAAAGTAAACACATGTTCAGTATAGGTATCATTTAGCAAATGCCTGGAGTATACATATATACAATGTATGGATATACATTAGAACCATACATTGGAAAAGTTCACTTCCTGCTATTGTTTAGTATCTTCTTAAGATCGGGCAAAGATGACATCACAGGTGGGAAAAGAGGTAAGGAAGCAAGCATACAATAGACCCCTCTCCCCAGAAAAAAAAACTGCCACCAGTGTGGAACATAGTATTTGGTTGAATCAAATTTTACTTACTTTGCAAATATAAAGTAAAAAATAACAGGTAATAACTGGTAGTACAACTTAGCCCCATATACAATGGGGAGTCAAAGAGGCTTGGTTATAGAAGAAACAGCTTAAGCAAATACACGAATGGCCAGAGAGGCACAGAAATGTAAAGCAGATGGACTAGGAAGGAAAAAGATGTGGGCACAAAACAGAAGATGGAGGTTGAGTAGAAAAGGTCCAACACTAACATATAAGGGTTATTAGGTGTCCTTGAACCAGCTCGTCATTTAAACCAAGCTCTTAAAGAACTCCCACCTGTACCAAGTGGAAGCAGAGTGGTAAGTGTCATAATTTATCGCAGTCAACTCCTCTGTTTTCATTATATGTTAAAAGAACTCCCCAAATTCTAACCGAGAATTTAATAAGAATTCAATTATCTGGGTATGAGAAATCTGAAAGCGGTAAGAAAATGTTATTGGAGCCAATAGACCATAAGATTGTTAGTGTAGTCGGTTAACATTTCTCATTCATACCGGAGAGTCTCTGTAAGGGCTGGACAGTGACAAGGAAAAGCCTACACTGATTAATAAAACCAGAGTGGCCAAAACTGCTGCCGCAACTAGTGCTAAGAATGATTTGTGTTTCTACTAGTGCAGGGCCGATTCTAGCTTTTCTGCTGCCTGAGGCAAAAATTATAATGGCGCCCCCAACTGTAAAAAAAATCATAAGCAATCCAAGTAACCAACCTCTATTGGATCATTCACACTTGTAAATTGAAACATGCGGTGGTCCTGGGCTGGGAAGAGGAGAACTGCATTGGACAACGTCATACAGAAAACATTACACCGCCCAGAGTGAAAAGAAAGATTAACCTCCCATTTGGCAAATATAGCCATATTTAGAAAAAACACAAATAACCTTGCAAATAATAAATGTTTTGAAACACAGTTATCAGCATCATAGCGCCTATTAGAATAGTTAGGAGATAGGGCATTACAAACTAGTGACAGATCCTCTTTAAAGTGTAACTAAAATAAAAAAAAAGTTTTGACATGTCAGAAGTTTCGGTCAGTGGAGGTCAGAGAACTGAGACCCCCCACTGATCGCTAAAACTAAGCGAAAGAAGTGCTCGGGTTGGTGTATGGGCACAATAGAAAGTCTATGAGTCTGTACACGACTTGCTCTGCTTTCCGAGGAAAGCCGATCAGAAACGAAGTGGCAGCGCTCACCCAAGCATTTCTGCCGCTGCGTTTTAGGGATCAGTAGGGGTTTCAGTGCTCGGACACCCACCAATCAAAACTTCCGACATGTCACTATGGCAAGTCAGAAGTTCTTTTTAAAGAGGCTCTGTCACCACATTATAAATGCCCTATCTTCTACATAATGTGATCGGCACTGTAATGTAGATCACAGAAGTGTTTTTTATTTAGAATCATTTTTGACGGAGCTATGACCTATTTTAGCTTTATGCTGATGACTTTCCTAATAGACTAGTGGGCGTTGTGGGGAGAAGTGTATGATGTTGACCAATCAGCGTCATACACTTCTCTCCATTCATTTACTTTGCACATAGTGATCTTAATAGATCACTATGTGCAGCCACATACACACACACTAATAATATAATAATAATAATAATATTTATTTATATAGTGCCAACATATTACGCAGCACTTTACAATTTAGAGGGAACATGAAACAAACAATATCAGACATTACATAGTGACAAAGTTAATTTACAAGTCAAACCTGAGGAGTGAGGACCCTGCTCGCAAGAGCTTACAATCTATGAGGAAATAAGGGAGACACAAAGTGTAACAGTGTTTGTTCAGTACAATAGTCCAGCCATTTTTATACACATGGGGTGGTGCACATAAAGCTGCTTGAGCCGGTCACCAGCCAGTATCCGTGTATGATGGACATGAAGAGAAGGAGTGTGAGGGAATCTTATTATGATGACTAATCTAAAAGGAGGGCCATGGAAAGGAGTCAGATTAGGGAATGTTATAGGCCTGTCTAAATAGATGTGTTTTCAGGGCACGTTTAAAACTGTGGATATTGGGAATTAATCTGATTGTCTGGGGTAGCGCATTCCAGAGGACGGGTGCAGCACGAGAAAAATCTTGGAGACGGGAGTGGGAGGTTCGGATTATGGAGGATTTTAACCTAAGGTTGTTAGCAGAACGTAGAGCCCGAGTAGGGTGGTAGACAGAGATGAGGGAGGAGATGTAAGGAGGTGCAGCACTGTGGAGAGATTTGTGGGTGAGAGTAATAAGTTTGAATTTTATTCGGAAGGGGATGGGCAACCAGTGCAGCGACTAGCACAGATTAGAGGCATTGGTGTAGCAGTTGGTCATAAATATGAGCCTGGCTGCTGCATTGAGGATAGATTGGAGAGGGGAGAGTTTGTTGAGGGGAAGACCGACTAGTAATGAGTTACAGTAGTCAAGACGAGAGTGAATCAGAGCAACAATGAGAGTTTTGGCTGTTTCCTCAGTAAGAAAAGGGCGGATTCTGGAGATGTTTTTGAGGTGAAAATGACAGGAGCGTGAAAGTGATTGAATGTGAGGAGTAAAGGAAAGATCTGAGTCAAAAAGAACCCCGAGACAGCGGGCGTGCTGCCTAGGAGTTATGGTAGTGCCACACACAGAGATGGAGACATCAAGTTTACGGAGGTTAGTAGATGGTGGGAACACAAGGAGCTCAGTTTTAGAAAGATTCAATTTCAGATAGAGAGAGGACATGATGTTAGAGACAGCGGACAGACAATCACTGGTGTTCTGTATTAGAGCAGGGGTGATGTCACGGGAAGAGGTATATAATTGGGTGTCATCAGCGTAGAGATGGTACTGGAAGGCAAATCTGCTGATGGTTTGTCCAATAGGGGCTGTGTAGAGAGAAAAGAGGAGCGGACCTAGGACTGATCCCTGAGGAACACCGATAGCAAGGGGAAGAGGAGAAGAAGTGGAACCAGCAAACGACACACTGAATGAGCGGTCAGAGAGATAGGTGGAAAACCAAGAGAGAGCAGCGTCTTTGAGACCAATAGGGTGGAGCATGTAAAGTAGGAGTTTGTGGTCTACAGTGTCAAAGGCTGCAGAGAGATCCAAAAGAATCAGTAGAGAGGATTTACCCTCCGATTTAGCCGCCAAGAGATCATTTGAGACTTTAGTAAGGGCAGTTTCTGTGGAGTGTTGAGTGCGGAAACCCCTAGATTGTAAGGTGTCTAGAATGGAGTTGGCAGAGAGATAGCGGATAAGGCGAGAGTAGACCAAGCATTCAAGGAGTTTGGAGATGAAGGGCAGATTAGAGACTGGTTGGTAGTTAGCAGCGCTGGATGGGTCAAGAGTTGGTTTTTTCAGTAATGGGTTTATAATGGCATGTTTAAAAGAGGAGGGAAAAATACCAGAGGAAAGAGAGAGGTTAAATATTTTAGTCAGGTGACCAGTGACAGCTGTGGAGAGGGACTGGAGGAGGTGTGAGGGGATAGGGTCACTAGGACAGGTAGTAGGACGAGAAGAAGAGGGGAGCCTAGAGACTTCTTCTTCTGTTATTGGGTCAAATGCTGAAAGTGAAGAAGGGGAAGTGCGGGAGGGAAGGGGATCGATGTTACTCGGGGACTGGGAGATAATATCATGGCGGATGTTGTCAATTTTAACTTTAAAATAAGTGGCCAGGTCTTCAGCACTGAGATCTGTGATTGGCGTCTGCACTTTAGGACTAAGGAGGGAGTGAAAAGTATCAAAGAGGCGTTTTGGATTATTATATAGTGTTGAGATGAGAGAAGTGAAATAGACTTGTTTGGCGCGGTGAAGGGCAGAGTTGTAAGTTTTGAGCATAAATTTGTAATGGAGGAAGTCTGCAGCCAACTGCGATTTTCTCCACAGTCGTTCGGCACATCTTAAGCACCGCTGAAGAAAGCGAGATTGAGGCATGTGCCAGGGTTGTCGTCGTCTTTGTCGGGAGGTTCGGAGTGTAGGGGGCTGCTTCATCCAAAGCATTCTTGAGAGTGTTGTTGTAAAGTTTGGCAGCCAGATTGGGACAGGAGGGGGAAGGGATAGGGGAAAATGAGGACTGTAGACTGTCTATGAGTTTTTGATTGTTAATGGCACGTAGATTTCTGTATGTCTGATATGTAGGCATGGCCTTAGAAGGCAGAGAATATTTGATAGTAAAGGAGAGAAGGTTGTGGTCAGAGAGCGGGAGAGGAGAGTTAATAAACTCAGAAACTAAGCAGAGACGGAAGAAGACCAGGTAAAGCGAATGCCCGTCTTCATGTGTAGGAGAGTTAGTAAGTTGTGACAGTCCTAGGGACGAGGTTAAAGATAGAAACTGGGAGGCAGATGGGGAGTAACTAACGTTACTGAAGTGTCTTGAGAGTTAATAGAAATCACCTCCAGCCAGGACGTGATGTCTATTCACAATCCCGACACTTCGGTAACGTTTGTGTGCGACTTACAGCACAGCAAGCGTAATCTTGCTGTAAACTGTAATTTACAGCGTAATCTCGCGACATCACGTCCTGGCTAGAGGTGATGTCTATTAACTCTCAAGACGCTTCAGCAACGTTAGTGTGTCTGTATGTGGCTGCACATAGTGATCTAGTAAGATCACTATGTGCAGAGTAAATGAATGGAGAGAAGTGTATGATGCTGATTGGTCAGCGTCATACACTTCTCTCCACAACGCCCACTTGGTCAAAAAGTAAAATACACCCAGTTGTCCATTAAGAAACTCATTAGCATAAAACTAAAATCGTTCATAACTCAAAATGATCAATTTTCTAAATAAAAAAAAAGCTGTAATCTACATTAGAGCGCCGATCACATTATGTAGAAGATAGGCCACTTATAATGTGGTTGAAGCAGTCAGACACCCCCCATCCCGCCTTGAAGTATAATAACTAATGAGGGCGCTATGGGGGAAATTATACTGCAACTGCAAGAGGGGTCTTAGCGTCTGAATCTGACAGCTCTGTGGGGGGAATTATGCCCCCCATAGAGCTCTCAGCAGTCAGTGAGATGCTCTGACCCCCTCCCTTGTAGTATAACTACTGAGGGCTCTATGATGGGGATTATACTGTGGAGGGGAGGGCTGAGCATCTGTCTGACTGCTGAGGGCCCTATGCGGAAGGAGAATACTGCAGTCAGCTTCCTGCTCCCACTAATTTAAAAGTGATTGGCCGGTGCTGGGGGGGATATTGTACTGCAAGGGTGGGGTCTGAGAATCTTGCTGACAGCAGAGGGCTTGGTGGGGGGGGGGATAATCCCCCCAAAGAGCCCTCAGTAGTTACTATACTGCAAGGGGGGCTCTGAGTATCTGACTACTGAGGGCTCTATGGGAGATAATCCCTCCATAGAGCTCTCTGGAGTCATATGCTCAGACCCCCCATTGCTGCATAGCAACTACTGAGAGCTCTATGGGGGGATTATTCCCCCCCCACAGAGCCCTCTGCTGTCAGCAATATGCTCAGTAATCCCCTTTGCAGTATCACCCCCCCCCACATTTGCTAATTAAGCCAATCTGCCCCCTCCCGCGCTCCCCCCTGGCCCAGGCTATCTCCGCCCGTCCCTTCCATGGCTCCTGGCTGACTGAGATTAAAACACAAAATGCCGCCCCCCCCTCTCTAACTAGGTGGCGCTGCCTGAGGCAGTTGGCTCACCTCGTCTCATGTCAGGTGTGGCTCTGTACTAGAGTATGCATTGATATTGTGATTTATAAAATGGGTGGTCTGCTATGGGTGAATGTCATTCTATGGAGTCTGGAAGAAATGCTGCTCACATAGCAGCCTTGCGCTTTTACTGTCAGTAAGGACTGTCATAAATGACAGCTAAGAATCAGTGTTCATCCTACTAATAAAAGGGGTTTGTGATATTGTTTGAAAGTCACATATGTATAAACTCATTTTTTTAATGATATTAGCCATAACCATATTACATTTCTGCTCAATCCCTTTAGTAATTTTAATTGGTAAAAGGGGTTCTAGCTTCATACTGCTCACACTTTCTAGCGAATAATTAAAAAAAATTTGAGGCTAACATCTGTCCTTGGGGACAAGAGTCTGAGGCAATGTCGAGCCAATGATTTGTTACCCGGAACGATAGTCAAATCTTACACCAGGTGGAATGGGACAGAGCACTACTGTATAGGAGACAACAGAGCACCTGGGGATCTCCAAATGGAGTTCTCCCTAAAGTTAAAATGGTTGTAAATGTTTTTTTTCTTACCAGATTGGGTCACAGTTACCAGTGGGTACCAATGGGCACTCTTCTTTTTAACAGGTTTAATAATGATTTTGTAAAGGGCTTTCAGAGGTTGAATTTGAGTCTTTAACCATGGAGATACATAGATCTGATAGAAGCTGTATACACTAAATCATAGATTTTTTTAATCCAAAGTTGATTCATCTTTTAGATGCGTTGGAACAGTAAAATAAAATTAGTTTAAAGGTGTGCATAGGAGGTATAGGGAGGGGAATCAAACTAAGGAATTCCAGTATAACAACAGTATTAGGCCACGTTCAGACGTGGCGGAATTGCTGTTGAATTCCGCTGCGGACAGCCGCAGTGGAATTCTACAGCAGCCGTTTCTTACATCTGTTTATATACATTTTTAGGAAACTTAGTTCAGACGTTGCGGAAAATAACTGTGCGGAAATTAGGCTGCGGTGCAGAATTTTTCCTCCGCAGCATGCACATTATGTTGCGGAGAAGCAGCGGAATTTCACTGCGGATTTGAGCCTTTGCAATGCAAAAACTGAAATCTGTGGTGAGTCCGGTGTGATATCTGCAAATATTGCTGAAGATTCATTGCGTAATCGCCCCGAATCTGCACCAACATTTGCAGCGGAAAAATTCTGCCACGTCTGAACGTGGCCTTAAAGGTCCCAATGATTTGTGTTACATGCGTGTATGATTATATCTATTAAGAATACTGATCCAAACGAAACTATATTTAATCTTGTGAAACTGCAATTCTTTCTGGCAAAAGACAGTGAGAAACATTTTATTCTGAAAAGTAAGATAATGTGTTTTACAGCCCATTCAGTGACTATGGGACCATAAAAGCTTAGCTTTACATTATACGCCTGTGTTTTAGGTTAGGAAAAAAACTTTTTGGACCTTTTTACCTGGAAGCTAAAATTCTCACCAAGTTACACTCAAAAAAAGGTATTGTGAATATGTAATATTTAAACCAAAGGTTAATGTGAAGTTCCAGTGGGCAGGTTTTCTAGACTAACTTAGGATTGCTGCTCATGATATCTGCTCAGGAAGCTGGGACCGTTACTGGCTGTTTCCATTTATAAAGGAATGTATCCACAGATGATTCAAAATCCCTCATGCACATTTCCATCTTTAGTTATTGCAAATGTACCTTAAGATATTTTATGATGAGACAAAACATTGCTATAATCTACAGTTGCATTTTTCCATCTTTAAGTCTACCTCAATAAATATTTTTCTCATTTTTTCATATTAGCATGTTTCACAGCACTATCCAACTGCCATCTTGTGAGTTAGATGTTCTGCCCTAGCACCCGAAAGCAAGGAGACAATTAATGTGAGCAAGAGAGCTCTCCAACACTTTGCAGAACAGGCCGTAATAGTCAGGGCAGCAATGATGTCAGTGCTCTGCAATCCTAGCCCACAGCTGCAGAGCACTAAATGAAGCAGCGGGGTCGGTGGTTGTTTGGTTCAGAAAATTGCTGCTCCGATTTAAAAAATATGCAACAGTGGTTATATCACCTGGGTGGACAAGGCCTTCATAGCAATAATACCCATAAAAACAAAATCTATCCAAATGGCAAATCGAGTGCAAAGATTTGCGGAGTCATGTGGGTCCATTTTACACGAATCAAATTATAAAGTTTAACTTAAAAACAACCCTCACAATATCAGCACAAATACTATATATGTATATATATATATATATATATATATAGATAGATAGATAGATAGATAGATAGATAGATAGATAGATAGATAGATATATATATATATATATATATATAAAATTACTGTATGCTAATGTCGAAATGTCACCTTCTCACGATGGGTGGGTGAATAAAGATTATTTTTTTGACTAAGCCTATTGGAGTGCCGCTCTTCTTGTGCCGTTGTTTTTTTTTATGTGGGTGTGTGTAACATCTGAACCTTTCTCAAGGCTTCAGAAAGGTTCAGATGTGAACTGAAATGTAGCTCACTTTTGTGGTGATTAAACCAACACCTTCTTATCTACTTTGAAGTCCTGGTGCTGTTACTTCTACGTTCTGTTATCCATTTCAAGACAAGGAATTGATTCACCCTTGCGGTAACCTGCACATGGCCTGATTAACAGTGTTATGGGAGTGCTGTGTTCGTCTTTTTGGCATTAATATATATATCCCAAAGAAATAAATCTTGCAGCACTCCGATAGAATAGATGAAAAACTGTGTTTTTTTATTCAAGCCAACATAGAAAAAGTGCGACGTTTCAGTCCAGCATTAGGACTTTTTTCAAGCATCCTTGAAAAAAGTCCTAATGTTGGACTGAAACGACGCACTTTTTCTATGTTGGCTTGAATAAAAAAACACAGTTTTTCATCTATTCTATCAGAGTGCTGCAATATTTATTTCTTTGGGATATCGATATAGTCTCTGGATCTGGACTACTTGCTGGCACCCGCTTACATATCAATTTCACTGTGTTGGAGTGCTGCTGTCTTTTCTGCTGGTATATGTATAAATATATATATATATATATATATATATATATACACATTGCTTAAGTATTATATTGTATTGTTTTGCAGTCACATGCGTTCTTGCACACGTTTTTTTCATTATGCTGCAATGTGCTGAGCAAACCCTCTTGTTTCTTGTATGTATATATATATATATATATATATATATATATATATATATATATATATATATATATATATATATATAGTATATAAAAGCTAAGAATAGTTCACCTCTTCATAGCCATCATTTAGTTCCTCAAGGTAATGGTATAAGTACAAGTTATCATATATTTAAAGAGGCCCTGTCACCACATTATAAGTGGCCTGTATTGTACATGATGTGATCGGCGCTGTAATGTAGATTACAGCAGTGTTTTTTTATTTAGAAAAACTATCATTTTTGACGGAGTTATGACCTATATTAGCTTTATGCTAATGAGTTTCTTAATGAACAACTGGGCGTGTTTTACTATATGACCAAGTGGGCGTTGTACAGAGGAGTGTATGACGCTGACCAATCAGTGACCAATCAGCGTCATACACTTCTCCCCATTCATTTACACAGCACATAGGGATATAGCTATATCGCTATGTGCAGCCACATAAACACACTATAACTTTACTGCAGTGTCCTGACAATAAATATACATTACCTCCAGCCAGGACATCATGTCTATTCAGAATCCTGACACTTCGCTAATACAATCCCGACACTACAGCACAGCAAGTGTAATCTTGCGAGATTACGCTGTAAATTGTCAATTCAAATGAGATTACGCTTGCTGTGCTGTAGTGTCGGGATTCTGTTAGCGAAGTGTCAGAATTCTGAATAAACATCACGTCCTGGCTGGAGGTAATGTATATTCATTGTCAGGACACTTGAGTAACGTTATAGTGTGTTTATGTGGCTGCACATAGCGATATAGCTATATCGCTATGTGCTGTGTAAATGAATGGAGAGAAGTGTATGACGCTGATTGGTCACTGATTGGTCAGCGTCATACACTCCTCTGTACAACGCCCACTTGGCCAAAAAGCAAAACACACCCAGTTGTTCATTAAGAAACGTATTAGCATAAAGCTAATATAGGTCATAACTCCGTCAAAAATTATAGTTTTTCTAAATAAAAAACACTGTTGTTATCAACATTACAGCAACGATCACATTATGTACAAGATAGGCCACTTATAATGTGGTGACAGAGCCTCTTTAAGTTCTTCAACCTTGTTCTGCTGCAATGAAACGAAGATTTTGTTGGTACATATATTATATCTCTACCTATTTACCTGTACTAAGCCTTATAGAGCACTCATCCTGAAAATGCTAATGCTATGAGATTTACCCTAATAGACCTTAAGATTTTAATTTGCCCAATGTGTTTCTCAGAAGACATAGGTAAAATATCCAAAGTCAATTGGAAAACCATACGCTGTAGATCATCAAATAAATGTCAAAGCTAGAGGTGTACTAGTGCCCACGTGTGGTAGCGTTAGGGTCTAGTAGATGTCTTAACTAGTGAGTATTTGTTGTCATACAAAATAAATTAACCTGTAAATACCCATTGGAAGGAAGATACAACATTGATCTGAGTTATTAAAAATAGATATGTATGTATAGTGTATAAAAATATTATTCACAAAATAATCAGCGCATTGGTTTGGATGGATAAAATACAGTAATTTGTCTTATATTTGAATGACACTACATGTACACTATATGGACAAAAATATTGGGACACACCTCTTAATCATTACATTTATTCAGTCCCATTGCCACAGGTGTATAACCCTTTCCCCTTGCATGCATTCTGGGCCTTAGTGACCAAAGCAAAATTAGCAGTTTCACTAGGTCTTTATTTAATTGGTTATAACGTAGGAATCGAATGTATCCTACAAATTTAGTATGTTTTTTTTCAGCAGAAACAGGGTTTTATTTTGGTGGTATATACTATAGGTCTTCTTTTTTGTTTTTTTTTCAAAATTTTACAAAAATGCAAAAAAAATGTTGAAAAAAAAAGTCAGTTTTCTACAATTTGTTGTGTAAAATTTTTTAAATAAATAATGTTTTTACTTTTGCATGCCTCTAGATTTATTTCTAAATTTGTTCTGATTGCTTGGATACCAAATATGTTGGTGTATGTTATCTAACGGGCACTTGGCAAGGCCTCAAACTAAAGGTGTCCATTTTGGCCTAAGGATGACTGTTTCCAAAGCTAATTTTTAGGCACCATAGTGTCTTTGCAGAGACCCTGTGGTGTCGAATCATAAAAATACACTTAAAAATGACCCAATCTGGGAAAGAAGACCCCACAGGGTTTTTACTTATTGGTAAAGTTTGTACCTAGGCCTTTCAGATTTTTTAAGTTATTTGTTGAAATCAGACATAAAATATATAAAAATGCCTGACGACTGGCACATTATCCCTCCATGTATTACACATAGTAATTGTCACACATAGTATTGTCACAATGATCACATGCCTAGTTTATCTATGTCCCATTTTTTCTGCTTGTGTTTTTAAATTAGGAACGAAAAGGTCTAGTTACAGACTTGCAAGGCACTCGGGACCCCTGACGTTGGGTTGCGAGCTTTGCGTATCTTGGCCAAAATAACAACTAATACCCCATGTTTCATGGATATTTTTAATATGTATACTTTTTTCAGGACGCGGCCAGGTCTTATATGCTGGGAAAGCATGATGTGCTAGTGTTTGGTTTGGCATGCAGATCAGCCCGCCTTAGCTGACAGTATGGGCGTTACAAATAGGCTTTGATTGGGCAAAATATGCTATGCCTGACGACTTGCACATTATCCCTCCACGTATTACACATAGTACTGACACCCCATGTACTATTCACAGCACTGACCCCTATTCATCACATTTATTTATTTTTTATTACATTATCACACATAGTTTTGACACTTCTATACCACATACAGTTCTATTTTACCATACATTCACACCCTAGTACTACACTAATACTGACACCCATTTCTCGCACACTTGTGAGCACTTAGTTCGCCACTGCCCTCAAGACTAGTGGGAGTGGCTATCACTATTTAATGCACTCTCCTTCTGAAGCATTTTTGACCTGTCTGCGTCCTGCTGGGAAAGTTTTTTCACCTACCCACTTAGTAAGTATGGCCTTTTCTGTGTTTTTGAAGGTTGTCACAATGATCACATGCCTAGAGACCTCGCTGATTGGTCTCTCGGCAGAGCTCCATGATGTCAGCTGTTTCGAGACTGCTTTGTCACGGAGCTAAATGCTGCTACAGAGCGGAGAAAAGTTCTGGAGCGTCCCTGCAGAGTTCATTGCGGACCGCCCGGACGTTTATAGTCTATGGGTGGTGCACAAGTGGTTAAGAAGTTATTTTCTGACCAGGCTTGTCTAATTTTGTCTTCTGGATTCTTCTTCAAACTTGTCATATTTATCGGTCACTCAACCTTGAACTGTTTGACTATTCATCTGCTTTCTGTTTTGATGGCCTGACCCTTGGTCTGTCCTTGACCCTTCTTCTGTCTCATCATCAGGTTTTGTTGCTCTCTGGACTAATAACTGGTAATGACTATTTTCTGCCTCCCATTTACTCCTTAGCTCTACCCGCTCTCTAAATGCCAGTCGGCAACTACTATAGTATCTGTGACATTTAGATTCCCTTCAGCAAAGTCCACGACACTGTATGGAGGTTAAAGGGTAGACACCAGGGATCACTCAATCCCTGACCCCCAGTATAGCCAGGGTTAAGCTGACTGCAGTTTCAGATATTGGCAGTTGAGCACTAACATAACACATGTAAGGCCTAAATAATGTTTCCATACAGTGTTTACATTATACCGCCATATAGTTAACTGCAGAGCAGGAGAAAGAAAGAACTGCATGTCTTGTGTAGCTGGCAGAGTTTGCAATCCTCTAAAAACGGACGTACCTGATGCTCTCTACAACTGCATTTTAAGTAAAAACAATAAGTAATTAATTACTATTCAAAAACATGCTACAAGCATATGAGAGAAAAGACCAGACTTACAAGAGAGACGATCCAACGTTGTCCCCTGAGGGTTGCATGCTTTGTTGTTGCTGCCTAGCAAATGTTACAGCAAAAAAATATTCATTATGGAGACTGAAGAAGTTCAATGGGGAAACTCGAGGGTTTTTCTTTAGTGATATTAAAATCTATTCCTGTTTTTCTCAGAATCTGATATCTGCCACTTAAAATATTTGTTCCTCTAGATATCTTCTACATGCTGTCAAGGACTGTGTATGTTTTGTGGCGCCATATAAATAAACCTATATAACTGTATACATGCCTATAATACATACAACTCATTGGACAGTTCACTACAGAAAGTGGGACCCCAACAAAATTACATATAAAAAGTGCCTGTTTGCATATGGACATAAGATGCTCTAAACAATTCATTTATCTAAAGGGGAAAACAAGTCAGACTCAAAAATATATATTTATTTTCCATTGTGTAAACATACTCACATTCTTTCAAATTCTTAGGGTGGTATAAAACAGATCATTTATCTTTTGAGAATATATTTTCTTAATAGACCTCAACCAACCAAACCACATGTAAATAAAATAGCCATGCTAGTCTGACATTCTTCACATCATATAAACAGCTCTTGATGTTTATTTGTACTTTTGTTTTCCTACAAAGATTTGCTCAGCATTGAGCCTAATAATCAACTTGTGAAGAACATTGGCTGATTTTGCCAGGAGAAGCCTTCTCTGGCCAAATATTTCCTCTGCAGCGGTCACTGTAGGGGAAACTTAGTATTACATGGTGGCCATTCAGATGTAATACATGGATGGCTTGAGTCCGCTAGAATGGTAGCCTCTCTGATAAGGTGGCTGTCCATTCCGGCTTATAGAAAGAGCGTTTCGAGCAAGAAACCCTCAATGATGTTCATATGCCCTAAAACAGTGGCCTAAATAGAGAAGGCTACAGTTCTGGGTGCAGGGGGTTGGCCACAAGCCAATCTATCGTGGCCAGGGTATTTAGATACAGGGATTGGGTCAGATAATTAAACCTTTGCCTCAGCTAAAGAAAAAAACTATCTACAACTTTATCTATTAGGGCATATAGACAGGGGTTCTTCATGAGACAACTCTTTTAAGTATCCTGCAAGTCTTAGTGAAGGTTTCCTAACAATTCTCAACAGGTTACAGAACTTGTATTCACATAAAAATCCAAAATTTAGAAATTGGAATATATTTAAAAATCAATAGCGATAGACAGATTTATTTTGTTGTTTATGCGTTTGTTTTTATTACAGAGATATTGACACTTTTCTTTTACTTTACAGCTGCCAATTTTTACAAAAGAGGATCCACATTATCTGTCAGTTTTGAATTAGCTTCTCAATAACAAAATGATAACAAAATGATAGTTGATTCAGAAACTAATTAAAATGTGATAACAATAGAAAAATTTCACTATCTCAGTAAACAAACAAAAACAATTAACATATTGGGACAATGGTCCTGTCTCTTTTTAATACAGCAAAATCCTAAATTATCGGACATTTGAAACAACACTATATATATATCTCTATATATATACCTATATATATAGAGATATATATAGATATATATACATTGTATGTCTTATTAAGGGCATTTATGGAAGCAATAAACTCTAGTGAATGCTGTATGGAGGAATAATTTATGTGTTGTATGGTGGTATTAGTTTATATATGCAGCATTTGAAATGAGAAGAAAAGCTGTCTAAAAATTGTATGCATGGGGCACCTTACTCTGTTTTGTTGCCCAGGTTCCCATTTATGTAATTGCCATGGTTGATGTCCACATAAAGTAAAAAATATACAAGAAAAATTGGTCCGCTCACCACTCATTCAAAGTAAGGACGCCACATTCCATGATTATTCGGTGCACGGGCAAGAGAGCTACGTCGGGAGTAGGTAGAAATCCAAGGAAAAAAATGTAGAGGTCCAGTACACGATATGATGTGAAAAAATACAAAACTGTTTATTTAAGTCAAAATGAAAACAAGAAATTAAAAAATCCCGGGAGAGAACGCCTACGCGTTTCTAACTTTTCAGTTCTTAATCATGATTAAGAACTGAAAAGTTCGAAACGCGTAGGCGTTCTCTCCCAGTATTTTTTAATTTCTTGTTTTAATTTTGACTTAAATAAACAGTTTTGATGTCCACATAAGGCTAAATTCACAAAAGAAACTGTATACGTGCATGAAAATATGCCTTGCTACTCCTGATGTATCTCAGCTAGAACTAATGGAAAGTATAAGAAAAAGTACAATTAGGATACAAGACTATATGAACTCAAAAAGTGGCAAGAATCGAATGTCTGCATATTCTCAAAATCCTGCTAAAACAAAGTGGCTGTGGCATCCATGATGGAGAAGTCAGTATTGTCACATGGGTGGGATATTAGTCAGTATGACTCTCTGGTCCCACAGGCTCTTGTTGGAGGAAAGGACAAAAACATCCTGGAGGAGATTCTCTCTACAGTTAAAAAAACAAAATGTAGGTAGAGGATTTAAAGACACAAATGAGGAGTGCATGCTTGAATATATTATTAATAAGGAATGACATACAGAAGATAAAGAAATGCACAGGGGCAGCTAAGGGTAGAATTTGTAAAGTGGAAGATCAGTTGCTTTTAAATATAGAGAAGATTAAAATCCTTGAACAGTCAAGCTCAAATCTTGCAGCTAAAATAAAAAATTTGTAGGACAGATCTAGAAGATCTAATATGTTTTATTTTGTTTTAAAAAAGCAGGAAGACCAGTATGTATTCCTGCTCTGAGTGTAGAAAGTGTGTTAAGGCTATGCCCCCCCCCCCTCCACTTCTACTGTCCTTGTGAAGTTATAACTATTCTTAACAACAAGGCTACACATCCACTTATAGTGGTAGGCGACTTTAATAATTTTATGAATGAGGAGAGGATAGGAAAAGGCTGGGACATAGCATTAGGTTGTGTTTCTCTCCTTTGGCAACCATGGTGAGAGCCCATGGCTGGCAGGATGGATGGCTGGCAGGATGGGTGGAGAATACTGTATCCACATAAATTAATGTGCTCCTGTTATAATAAATCTCACAAGTTTTGTCCCGTATTGACATGGCCTTAATAAATCATTTATGACACCTTCCATTAAAAATGTGTCTTATGAATCTAGAGGTATTTCTGACCCTTGGTTGAACTTGGTAATACTTATGTTAAACCACAATCTAAGATTAATCCCTATTGGTTGAATTTGATTCCAACATAGGAGGATACACTTAGACAAATAGTGTTTCTTTTTTTGAACAAAATTTACTCAGCTTCTTGTCGGACCATTAGGGATGCCACTATAGCCTTTAACAGTGGTCTGCTCATTAAGACAATTTTAGAATGTAAAAGATCAAAGGCCAATGAAGAGACTCCGCTTAAATGCCAACTCAACAATGCGGAAAATGACTTTCTGCAACATGGGTACTATATTGAAGGAGAAATGGTCAGAAGCACAAAATGCTTTACAGCAGTTTTTAGAAACAAAGGCACAAAGTTCTATTTCTTTTCTCTGGGACTCCTGATGTTGGAACCTAAAAGTGTCCTGGAATCCTCAAATATAAAGGGGCCCTTCCCCTCTTTATGTTGGAAGTGAATATAGCAGTAATTCCGAGGAAGGGGAAAGATGTTTTGTCACCATGGTCCAATCTCCTTATTAAATTGTAATGCTAAACTGTTGTCTAAAGTAGTGGCCAATAGATGTAAAGGGTTTGCCAAGTCACAGGTTCTGTGTCGACTCCCGGGGTTAATCAGCCCTCATCAGCTCCAAGGTCTGCTAGAGTGACGCGATCTGTTACCACTCAGGCTTGCAGGCTGAGGAGAGGGAGAACCTATCACAGCCTGGCCTGACGGTTCTAGCTTCCGCCCTTGGTATATTTATACGCTCACTTGCAGCATGTTCCTTGCCTGTGATTGTTCTGGTTTCCTGGCTCTGCTATTCCTGCTATTTACCCGATTGACCGCTGTTACTTATCGACCCTGACTTGCCTGACTATTCTCTTGCTCTGTTTTTGCTACTACATACTCTCCTGATTTGATTCTGCTCGTTCACCGCTGCCTGTTGCTCACGGTGGCCCTGTGGGCAACTGCCCCTAACCCCCCCCTTGCCTCTGTATGCCCTTGTCTTGTGTTGTCTGTCTTGCACGTACTTAGGATGGGCCATGCAAGTAGGCAGGGACTGAGTTGTGGGTAGATTAGGGCTCACCTGTCCGTCTCCCTACCCCGATTCATTACATAATCACAGGCCCGTACCTTTTCTTACCCTGGTCCCTGACTCTACTATGGACCCCCTTGAAGCCGTGGCTCAGCAAATGCAGGGTCTCTCCCTACAGGTCCAAGACCTCGCTCAGAGGTTCAACCAGCGTGATGCTACCCAGGTAGTGCCCTCCACCTCACCTCTTGAACCCCACCTCAAGTTGCCTGACCGGTTCTCACGGGACCAGAAGACCTTTTTCTCTTTTTGAGAGAGTTGTAGACTCTATTTCCGATTAAGACCCCACTCCTCAGGTTCTGAGAGCCAGCGAGTGGGTATAATTAGGTCCCAGCTCCAGGACGGCCCCCAGGAATGGGCTCCTTGGCTCCTGACGCCCTTGAACTTTCTTCTGTTGATCTTTTTTTTCTGCTCTCGGGCTCATCTATGACGAGACTGACAAGACTGCCTTGGCCGAGAGTCAGCTGGTGACCTTACGTCAGGGTAAGAGACCCGTTGAGGAGTACTGTTCTGACTTTAGGAAGTGGTGTGTAGCTTCTCGGTGAAATGACCCTGCCTTGAGGTGCCAGTTTAGATTGGGTCTGTCGAACACCCTTAAAGACCTGTTAAGTAGCTATCCAACCTCAGACTCTCTAGATCAGGCTATGGCTTTAGCGGTACGTCTTGACCGAAGTCTCAGGGAACAACGACTTGAATGTTCTGGTGCCGTCACCTTTGGCTCCCCTATGATGGCTCCAGAGGTTCCATTGCTTCGTTCTTCCACGGAGAACTCGGATGAACAGATGCAACTCGGGGCCTCCGTGTCTCCCCAACAACGTAGAGATTTCCGCAGGAGGAATGGTCTCTGCTTCTATTGTGGGGATGACAAGCATCGATTGAACTCCTGTCCCAGGCGCAAGAATAAGCAGCCGGAAAAACTTCAGAGCCTAAGTGACCATCGGGGAGGTCGCTTGGGCAATCAGGTATTTCCCGTAAATATGAAGCCTAATAAAATCTTGCTTCCCTTTCAGGTCTCTTTTGATGGTAGGTCTACCACCGGCAGTGCCTTCGTGGATTCAGGGTCTGCTTCTAATATTATGTCTGTGAAATTTGCCATGTCTCTAGCTATGCCACTAATTGATTTGCATAAACCTGTCCCGATAGTGGGTATAGACTCCACACCGCTTGCCAATGGTTATTTTATGCAGCATACCCCTGTTTTTGAAGTCATTGTTGGCTCCATTCATTTGGAGCAGTGTTCTGTGTTAGTGATGCAGGGATTATCGTCCGATTTGATTTTAGGCCTCCCTTGGTTGCAGACGCATAATCCCACTTTTAACTGGAATACTGGTGATCTGACTAAATGGGGTAATGAATGCATGACATCATGTTTTTCTATTAATTTGGTTTCTCTCGTTGAGGAGGTGATCACTCTACCTGAGTTTATTCAGGACTTCGCTGATGTACTTTCTAAAAGGGCCTCCGAAGAGTTACCTCCTCATAGAGAGTACGATTGCGCAATCGATTTGGTACCAGGAGCTAAGCTCCCTAAAGGTAGGATATTTAATCTCTCTTGTCCTGAACGTGAAGCCATGAGAGGTTATATCCAGGAAAGCCTGGCCAAGGGTTACATTCACCCCTCTACTTCTCAGGTAGGTGCTGGCTTCTTCTTCGTGGGGAAGAAGGATGGTGGTCTTAGGCCGTGCATCGATTACCAAAATTTAAATAAAATCACTGTAAGGAACCAATATCCCCTTCCTTTGATTCCTGATCTCTTCAATCAGGTTCAGGGGGCCCAATGGTTCTCTAAGTTCGATCTTCGGGGATCTTATAACCTTATCCGGATCAGAGAGGGGGATGAGTGGAAGACTGCGTTTAATACACCCGAAGGTCATTTCGAATATCTCGTCATGCCCTTTGGGTTGTGTAATTCTCCCGCGGTCTTACAGAATTTCATAAATGAGATTTTAAGAGACTATCTGGGGTATTTCTTGTAGTGTACCTTGATGATATACTTGTGTTTTCCAAGGACTGGTCCTCCCACATTGAGCATGTCAGGAAGGTGCTCCAGGCCCTTCGGAAAAATAAACTCTTTGCTAAAACCGAAAAATGTGTGTTTGGGGTGCAGGAGATACCATTTTTGGGTCAAATCCTCACTCCTAACGAATTCCGCATGGACCCTGCCAAGGTTCAGGCTGTGGCAGAATGGGTCCGCCCTGCCTCCCTGAAGGCCTTACAGTGTTTCCTGGGGTTTGCTAATTATTACAGGAGATATATTGCTAACTTCTCGTCATCGCTAAGCCTCTTACGGACCTTACTCGTAAAGGTGCTGATCTCCTCCACTGGCCTCCGGAGGCAGTCCAGGCTTTTGAGATCCTTAAGAGGTGCTTTGTCTCGGCCCCAGTGCTGATTCAGCCTAACCAAATGGAGCCATTCATCGTGGAGGTTGATGCCTCCGAGGTGGGAGTGGGTGCTGTTTTGTCCCAGGGTACTAGGTCTCTCACCCATCTCCGTCCCTGTGCTTACTTCTCCAGGAAGTTCTCCTCCACCGAGAGAAATTATGACGTTGGCAACCGCGAACTCTTAGCCATTAAATGGGCATTTGAAGAGTGGCGCCACTTCCTGGAGGGGGCTAGGCACCAGGTAACGGTCCTTACTGACCACAAAAATCTGGTTTTCCTACAATCTGCCCGGAGGCTAAACCTGAGGCAAGCTCGATGGGCGTTGTTTTTTACGAGATTTAACTTTGTGGTTATCTATAAAGCTAGGACAAAAAATATTAAAGCTGATGCTCTGTTGTGTAGCTTCATGGCTAGCCCTCCTCCTGAGGAGGACCCCGCTTGTATTTTGCCCCCAGATATAATCATATCCTCTGTGGATTCAGACTTAGTCTCCGAAATTGCGGCTGATCAAGGTTCTGCTCGAGAGCCTTCCTGAGAACAAGCTGTTTGTTCCCCTGCAATTCCAGCTAAGGTTGCTCCGGGAGAATCATGACTCCGCACTATCTGGCCATCCAGGCATCCTGGGTACCAAGCACCTCATTTCTAGAACCTATTGGTCGACCCTGACTTGCCTGACTATTCTCTTTCTCTGTTTTTGCTACTACGTACTGTCCTGGTTTGATTCAGCTCGTTCACCGCTGCCTTTTGCTCACGGTGGCCCCGTGGGCAACTGCCCCTTGCTTCTGTGTGCCCTTGTCTTGTGTTGTCTGTCTTGCACGGAATGAGCGTAGGGACCGTTTCCCAGTTGTACGCCGTCACCTAGGACGGGCCGTGCAAATAGGCAGGGACTGAGTTGTGGGTAGATTAGGGCTCACCTGTCCTTCTCCCTACCCCGATTCATTACAATAGATTGGCAAAAGTGATTGTTGCTTTGGCTCTTTCGGAAATCTTAACAAATCTACAAACTTTAAAGTAAGGAGATTGTTCTGAAAACTCTGAACTGAGCAGGTATGGTGGGCCACTCAATTCTGTTTTTGGATGCTATAAAAGATTTTGATACTGTGGAGTGGCCCTACATTTTGGCCATTCTTGAAAAATATGGTTTTGGATATAATTTTGTGCGCTGGATCATACTTCTATATGCTATCCAAAGGCTCAGCTAGTTATTAGTAGTTCATTGTCGCAGCCTTATTTCCTTCTAGGGGTACAAGACAGGGGTCCCCCTTTTGTTTGCCTTGGTTATTGAGCCTGTGACTGAGCGTATCCAGAAAGGTAGGCAGCCGAGGAGTTTTGTACATATGGGGAAAGAGAATAAAATCTGTCTTTACGCAGATTACTTATTGATGTACCTCTTTAATACCTCTGAGGGTCTTCCCTTTGTTTTGCAGCTATTGGATAGAATTGAATATTTTTCTGGCCTCGGACTAATTGAACAAAGTCTTACAAATACTACTCTTGACAATAGTCAGTTGTGAATTGGAGGGCAATTGAAAGATAGGTAGTGGCATCAGGTTCTTATTTTTAATTTATCCCAGGATAGAAGCTTTTACTGACCTAAATGTTAGACCTTTGTTTAAAAATATTAAAGTGAGGGTTAAGACCTGGTGTAGTCTTCCATTATCTAAGATAGATAGAATCTGCCTAGTTAAAACGTTTATCTTTCCTCAATTGCTATTTTTATTCAGCAACTCAGACCTTTGGCTGGATAGGAAATACTTATATGGACTAATAGTATTTTGTTTGAATTGATTTGGAGAGGAAAAAGGCTGAAAATTAAACAATTTTATTTTACTGCATCTATGAATGAGGGTGAATTCTTGAAACTCTGACTTTGAGCGTTAGGGTCTTTTTACATGGGCCAATATGGGCCGTGAATACGAGTGCCGATCAACGAGACAGCTCGTTCATCAGCGCTCGTCTGCTCCTTTCAGAAGGAGCAATGATCGGTTATGTATGAGGACGTATGAGTGTTTGATACTACGATCGCTCGTCCCCATACATTTCCATTATGTCAGCAACACATCTGAGATGTGTTGCCAACAACGATAATATTTTTTGCTGTATAACCGATACGATCAGACGATGAATAAGTGTTTGGTCGTTCATAGGTTAATCGTTGCCCCGTTCATATGGACACTCGTTTGCCAGATCATTGGCCCGTGTAAAAAAGTCTTTACTTCCTGTCCTCACAGCTTCGCCACTTCATCCTATCGGGGTCATCTCCCTATTTACGTAATATAACTTTGCTATTTCAATGCCAAAATATATTTTAGGTTTTGAAATCTGGCATCTTGGGAGGATCAAAATTTAAAAATGATTCTTTATATACTGTGTTCCAGAAAGTTTGGGAAGAAATGAAATGGATATTCTTAAGCACTCGTTTTCTGTTTATTTCTCTTTCTTTGTGGAATAATTATAATCTTCAGAATTTCCATGAAAGTGAGATTTCCGAATTATGGAAAAGAGCAGATTGATCTTTGTGTCTCAGTTATTTAAGGGAGGTGTGATTCTTACTTTTGAGAGTTTGTCAGGCCAATTTTTCATAACTAACACCGATTTTTTTTCTTAGATGCATGCAACTATGAAGCGCTGCACTTGCACTTTCTAATTTCTTCTAATTCGCAAAAGGGTGGAACTCGGGTATTGTATAAATTAATTGATTCCAATGTCACTTCCAAATTTTGTTTTAAATCTGGAATAAACTGGGAACACGATTTAGTGGCTCTGTCAGATGATAACTAGCACAATATATTACAATCTATTGAAATGTCCTCTCCTTGTGTAGACCACAAAATGGTTAAATTTCTGTGGATACACAGACTCTATTACTCTTTTTCCTTTTAGTATACAATTGTGCTGCGTCAAACCTCTATTTGTATGAGGTATGACGCTTTGAATGCTGACTTCATGCATATGATTTGGGCATGTTGCAGAATTTAGGTGTATTGGACCAAGATTTTGCTATATATACAGCTTAACCCCTTAACGCCGAAGGACGGATATATCCGTCCTCAGCAGCTGCTAGTTCGCGCAGGAGGACGGATATATCCGTCCTGTGATCGCGCGGGTACTGACAGTTTACCCACGCGATCAGCGGCAGGAGCACGGCTGTTATACACAGCCTGGCTCCTGCTGCAACTGCCGGAATCGAAGCACGCGCCGATTCCGGCAGTTTAAC
The DNA here is from genome assembly GCF_050947455.1 of Rhinoderma darwinii. NCBI lineage: Eukaryota > Metazoa > Chordata > Amphibia > Anura > Rhinodermatidae > Rhinoderma > Rhinoderma darwinii. The sequence continues at coordinate 172,962,514 of NC_134687.1, read as the reverse complement.
CCATTAAATGCCGCTGTCAACAGTGACAGCGGCATTTAATGTGTTTGACAGAGGGGGGAACTCCCTCTGTCTCCCGATCGGCGCCCCCGCAAACAAATCGCGGGTCGCCGTCGGGTTTCCATGACAGCCGGGGGTCTAACAAAGACCCCCAGGTCTGTCTTCAGCATCTGCCTGTTAGGCGATGCCAGAGGCATGACCTAATAGGTTGCCTGTCAGTTTTACACTGACAGGCAATAATGCTTTGGTATACGAAGTATACCAAAGCATTATATATGCGATCGGCATATCGCATAGTGAAGTCCCCTGGTGGGACTAAAAAAAAAAAAGTAAAACCGTTAAATAAAGTTTGTGAAAAAAAAAATAAAAAAAATTACAGTCAAAGTCAAATAAAACTACTTTTTTGCCCCAAAAAGTGGTTTTATTTAATAAAACGGTCAAAACAAATCACACATACACATATATGGTATCCACGCGATCGTAACAACTTGACCAATAAAATGAACACATTAATTAAACCGCCGGATGAACGGCGTCCAAAGAAAACGCAAAAAACAACGGCAAAATTCTCTCTTTTCTCCCATTCCCCCCATAAAAAATAAAATAAAAGTTCATCTATAAGTCCTATGTACCCCAAAATAGTACTAATGAAAACTACACATTGTCCCACAAAAATCAATCCCACGTACGGCCACATCGACGGAAAAATAAAAAAATTACGCCTCTTGGAACGCGGCGATGCAAAAACAAGTAATTTTTTTCTAAAAGGGTTTTTATTGTGCAAACGTAGAAAAAACATATAAAACCTTTACACATTTGGTATCCCTGTAATCGTGCCGACCCATAGAATAAAGTTAACATGTTATTTACGCTGCATAGTAAACGGCGTAAATTTATAACGTGAAAATTAATGCTGGAATAGCTGCTTATTTTCAATTCTCTCCTAAAATAAAGTTAATAAAAGTTAATCAATATGTTATATGCATCTAAAAATGGTACAATTACAAAATACAACTCGTCCCGCAAAAAACAAGCCCTTATACGGCTATGTCGACGGAATAAAAAAAGAGTTACGACTCTTGGAATGCGACCGTGGAAAAACAAAAAATAATCCTTGGTCATTAACGTGCAAAATGGCCCGGTCATTAAGGGGTTAAAATGAATACAGTAGTGCCGTTTGACCCTTTTGTTTGTCTCTTAGGCGATATGAAGTGTCTTTTAATTCTACGCATGGAAATAAATTAACTGTAAGGCTGTTATTTCTGGCAATGCTTCTTATAGTGAGAAAAAACATGTCTGTCCAATTAAGCTTGTCTTAAACTGGCAAAGCAGATTTATACTTTTGAGTGTTCTTTAAAGCTGATAGGTCAATACACTCCTCATATGCGCAACTTGCCCAATTGTGGCCTAAGTTATATGTTTAGGTTGTCATTTTTTTCTTTCTTCTTCTTTTCTTTCTCTTCTCTACAATTCGTGGGGGGATAAGGCTTATATGTTATTTTTGTATAATTGTATAATAATTGCACTGTATAAGATTTCAGTTGTTTTTTTTGTTTAATTAAAATAAAGATTATAAAAAAAATAAAACAATTCTGGTCCTGCATTTTAGAGGACTGGAAATACCATATTTGATTGATATTGGGTTGATTGGTTTCCAAAATCTTTGTGTCTAACCCACCTCATGCCAAGCCTAATACACCATCTTTATAAGTATTAAAGGGAAACTGTGGTAACAACAAGTTTTCTATTGTAATTATTCATTAGAATATCGGCTTGCTATGCAGTGGCCTGGATATATTTGCCATTGCTTAGCAACTGGAACCAAAGTCCGCAAATCTCCTTTCCCTGCTTTCATGTGACAGTATTGGACTAGTGGAGTGATATGAGCCATCAGAATTTCAGGAGTCAGCTCCGCAGAGAGCAGAATGGTTGCCAGTCCCCAGCACTACAAAGTGGATTGCTATGTAGCAGTCATTTATTTGTACATATGGTGGTTCAGTAGAGGGTCAGGAAGAATAATGTCAGGGAACTAATCAGTGTATAATTCCATAATATAATGATACATGACTCTTCCTCATAGCTTCCATCCATAGACTGTGTCACATTCAGGTCACTTTCATTCTCTTTTCCCATATATCCACGCATTTTCTTCTTTATAATATAGGTACTGGCAAGGAAATGATTGTAAATATATCCAACAGCAATGAGCTGTGACCAGCAAGTTATAAAATTCAGCAGAGAGGAAACAGTAAGGCCTCATGCACACGACCGTGGTTTTGCGTCCGCAATTCAACCGCAAATCCACGGGTAAATTGCGGACCCATTCATTTCTATGGGCCCATACACACTATCCGTGTTTTCACGGCTCTCCGCATGTCCGCACATCCGTGCCGCAGAAACTACGGACATGTCCTATTATGGGCCGCAAATGCGGTGCGGACATGCCAATAGAAGTCAATGGGCCCGTGGAAATTGCGGATACACCGCCGTGTGTCATCCGCAGTTTGCGGATTGTCCGGAAGTGTTGCTAGGCGTCGACCGGGAATGACTTCTGTCGTCGTGAAGTCTGGAGAGAGTGCATGAGAGCAGCAGAGAGCAGCAGAGAGCAGCAGAGAGCAGCATGGCTTCAATAAACGTAGAGAAACTAATCATCCTGGTCCAGCACAAGCCCTGTCTGTGGAATAAGCGGGTGGAAGATTATGCAGACAGGAATATGAAAGATCTTGCCTGGCAGGAGGTCTGCAGTGAGGTGCATCCTGAGTGGGAGAAGGCAACTAAAGTGCAAAAGAAGCGCATGGGTAAGTTTCACAACTTGATGCTGTTTCTGAGTACTCCTGTCATGTCATAATGACATGCCTGACGTTTTGATTGTTGGCAGTTGGATCACCCACCAATCGCTGAAATGAAGCTGCAGAAGTGCACGTGAGATTGTGGGGGTCTCATGGCTCTGAACAGCACCGATCAAAACGTGACATGTCACTATGAGGGTATGTTCACACACACTAATTACGTACGTAATTCTGTGGTGTTTGAGCTCTATTACGCACGCTAAATACGCCGCAATAGCGTTGACAATACGCAATAGCGTTGACAATGCCTTTACGGCTGAAATTACGGGTGATGTTTTCTCCTGAAACCAGCAACGTCATTTCAGCCGTTACGGACGCTGTTGTGTGTGCACATGGAAAACGTGGCAAGTCTGCTGTAGTTTCTGCAACGTTGGAATTACCTGTCAAATATGCAAATGTAGGTGCAGATTTGTTGCGTAAACAACAAAAATTTGCAGCATCATTTTCAGATAATAAACAACATTTCATAATCTCTAGTAATGTACTCTTCTAAAATGTTGATCTGTGATTGGTTTATTTTATATCATAGTCGAAAACGTCAAAACACGCTGGAACACGTGCCGAGACCAATTCAAGCGTGAGATTAATGACAAGGGGAAGAGCGGAGACGGACGTCTGAAAAAAAAGCCGTACATGTACACCAAACAGCTTTCGTTTCTTCTTGATGTAATGCAGGTTGGCCCGTAAGTATTGCTTATATACTTTGATCATTGTAGTCTGGCCATGTAGCCAGTCGTGTCAGTACCGCTGTAGCAGCCGTAGCGACTGCTACGGGGACCGCGGCATGAGGGGACTCCACCATGTCCCGAGGCTCCGCTAGCAGCCGCTATGACGGCTACAGCGGGACGCAACTGAACACTACGGCTGAGCAGGGAGGTATCTCCCCGCTCTGACATTAAACAACAGACATGTATCCCCTAACCACTGAATAGGGGATACATGTGTGATCGCTGGCATTGACAGGGAGAACGGGGGACAGAAAGTACCCTGAACTTCTCCATCCCAAACCTCGTACTTTCGCCACCTCCGTCAAAATGAATGGAGCCAAAGTCGTGCTTGTGCGCATACATAACCAGCGCTCCTTTCAATTTTTGGCAGATGTGCAGACGGCAGAACTTAAGCGAACTTTCAGTCCCCCCTTCACCCTATCGCTGCCAGCGATAAGGCATGTATTTGTAGGACACACTATAGGTGGCATTTGTCCGTGGGGCGGGGAGGTGGGCCTGTATGGCGTTAGCGGCATACAGCCCCCTCACTAGATAACGCCGTACAGTCCCCCTATAGATAACGCCATATAGTACCCCGGTAGATAATGCCATACAGTGTACAGTGTGGGGCTGTATGGCGTTATCTACAGGGGTGGGGGCAGGAAAAAAGGCACTATCTACAAGGGGGGGTGACACCCAGTGGAGGGATGGCCCCAGTTAAAACTTTGCTATGCGGCCCTGTCTTTCCTAGTTAGGGCTCTGCATGTAGTGATGCATACATAGTTTATTTGCCCAGCTGTAGACATGACGTTAAATTACTACAAAAATTCCCTAACATTATGTTTTCATTTTCAAACAGAACCAAGGATAATCTGGAGGAAGAAGAAGACTCTGATGTGACTCAAATTGAAGAGCCTGACGTAGCTTTGGGGGCTGGTAGGTCCACTTCCACTCCTGTGACAGCAGAACCAACAACAGAGGATAATCCAGTGTGTGCCGCGGACGAAGAAATTCTACCCCGAGGTAAACGTCGACGTTCTGCCAAAGGTCCAACACGTACAGAGCCAAGGCAGGAAGTCGACTTGCGCGTATTAGAGCACTTGGAGAGAAGAGCTACAGAAACGGAAGAGGGCACCTTCTGTCGCGCTCTCTCTAATATTCTTAAAAGAGTGCCAATTTCTAGACAGATAAGGTGCCAAACAGCACTAATGGAAGTCGTGGAAATATTTGCGACACATCCGGACCCACGTGCAATGCATCAGGCCATCGAGTTTCATCGACGGGGTTGTGATGCAAGCACCTACAACTCTGTCCCTCCAGCACCTGCAGCAACCGCGCAAGGCATCCAGCATCCGTCATATGTAGACTCAATGCCGCTATTCAGTCACGATCGTTCAGTTTATGGCATGCCAGGACCTTCTCAGCAACAGTATGGGCAAATGCAGCAGGGGGAGGCAGTTCCACGACCACATCATGAACCTGCACCTTCGCAATCATTTTACAATTTATAATTTAGTTATATAACATAGTTTTGGTAATGTTTGTTGACACTATTTTATGCAAGAAATAAAATACGTTTCTAGTTAAGTTATGTGTTTGTCTTTATTATTATTGAAAAACATAATGAGGTATTGGTCTGCATTTCTGCCAAATGAAAATAATCGTTTTTTTTTTTTTAATCAAGAATTAAAAAAAAAAAAACAGAAATACATTAGCTCGCAACCCGCGTCAAGGGTCCTCATTCTCTTGCGAGTCCCTACTCTACCTACTACTGCAACTTTAACTACTAACATTTGTAACATAAACCGGAAATACAACAGTCCCTCTCACATTTTAATTTGGCAGACAAAGCACATCCCTTTGCCAAGGAACGGCTCCCTCAGGTGATACAAAATAGTCTGTATACAAATTACGGGCTGCCAGTCCAGACACTCCAGGTCTTCTATGTGGTGTGTAGTCCAAAGGGATGTAATTCGTAGAGAAATGGTTCAGCTCTGCGTCCACTGCCGACTCATGAATCCTCAGAAAATTGTGGAGGACAACACAGGCTTGGATAACCTTTGTCACATTTTCAGGATTCAACTGAATGGAGCTCTGGAACACACGCCACTTGCTGCTTAGAATTCCGAAGGCGCACTCCACATACCGTCTTGCACGTGTAAGGCGGTAGTTAAAAATGCGCCTCTGTTCATCTAAGCCACGCCTAGGGAATGGACGCATCAGGTGAGGGGACAGTCCGAAACCTTCATCACCCACAATGACAAAGGGTGCTGCTGGTCCTGTAGATCCTGGAAGCTGTCTAGGTTCCGGAAGGTCGAGCTGGTTAGATGCTAGCCGTTCACCCATTCTGGAAGCCCTGAAGATGCCAGCATCCGCAGAGCTTCCATAGGCCCCAATATCGACAATTATAAACCGATAGTCACTGTCAGCCAAGGCCAACAGCACCACCGAGAAAAACTGCTTATAATTAAAATATTGAGACCCTGAGTGAGCAGGCTTTTTTACGCGGATGTGCTTACCATCCAGCGCACCAACACAGTTGGGAAACTGTGCTGATTGGAAGAAGCCATCGGCAATCCGAATCCAGTCCTCTGGCTTGGGCTTTGGCATAACTGCTGCTCGAAGTTGCTGCCAGATGACTTCGCAGGTAAGCTGGACAATCTTGGAAATAGTGGAGCACCCCAGCAGAAACTGGAAATGTAGGGAGGCAAAGGAGTTGCCGGTAGCAAGAAATCTGTAAAAAAAACCAAAAACATATATATCAAAATATGCACAGACAGGAAAAATATCTGCAGCACGGTGGCAAGGCGTCAATATGACCAGGGGACAACTATACTAATATTGTTTGCAGGGTAGAGACATGTCGTAGAAGGGGATTTAGGTTTTCTTACCTCAGAGTGACGATCAGGCGTTCCTCTGGAGAAATGCAACGTCTCATGGTGGTGTCCTGGAAGATCAGTCCAGGACGAAGGTCCGCCAGCAGACGATCAAAACTTTGAACGGACATACGGCAGTAGCTGAGGAACTTGTCCGGGTGCTGCCGCAGGTCAGAGTACAGCATGTTGAAATGCCCCTTCCTAAGCCGTTGTGAGATAATGGGGTGAACCCAATATCTCCTCCTCCTCCTCGGTTCTTCGTCCAGCATTGGTGGTTGCTGTCCAAATCGCCTGGAGAGGAGCCAGTGCAGGAGTACATCATCCACATCATCAGAAGACATGTTCGCAGAGAGTAAAACTGTCAAAAACCACAGCTATATCAGCAGCGCAATCTCACTGAACTCGCACAAAGCAAAGATCAGGGAAAAAGCAGCAGGAAAAAGGCTCCAGAGCGATCATGTGACCTTAAAGGGGGTTTGACCAAGCTTTTGGCACCCTCTTTCAAAGTCCCTTTTTTTTTTTTTTTTTTTTTTTTTTTTTTTCATCCGCATTTTTGCGGATTACATACGGATGAACTGCGGACTACATACGGATGAACTGCGGATGACATTACACGGAACACGGTCCTGGAATTTGCGGACCAGAATAACACCACGGTCGTGTGCATGAGGCCTAAGTGAAAATGTCAGTAGTAATTATTAGTCTCATGATGACGGCTTGAACAGTTCTTTGTAATTTCTCTTTTTATAGCACACTAAATCATCCAATTTTATTCATTGTAGCCACAATATTTATGCACACAAAGAATAAATAGCGACTGACCATGTATATATGAGCCAAAGATTACTTGCCAATGGCAGGAAATTTGTGCCCAACACTCAATATAATGGGTAATGTCACAAGAACCCTTTCAACACTAGCAGTAAACTTTTAGCTTGGGTTCTCATGTTCCCAGCCACCTGTTAGCCATTGCAGCATAAACTGATTATTTGGAGGAAAAAATATTTGACCAAGTATAATAAAATAAATATTTCCACTATGAACCAGTCCACCTATAACCTAAACCATTACACTGCTTTTACAGCAAGTAAAACATGTGGATTGTGGGTTATTGCTGCTTATTCTGCATTCAAGCAGAAATTTTACAAAAAGGTATGATCAGATAATGTATAGAAAATGTTACATTTAACTCCATTGTTCTTAAAATACTTTATGATAATATATGAAGAGAATTATTGCACATATCAAATGCCAAAGCATATGGCACAGCTGCTAAATTCATATATTAATAAAAAGATTAGGTGTGACAGATATACGTTAGCAATGAGTCTGTATAAAAGGAAGGGAAATGGAGGGAAAGGTAAGTTCATCTATGTCATCAAGCCAAGAGTCACTGTTCTCAAAAGACGCAGATCACCCTAAAATGATAAAAGCCACTCTCCATCATATTAGGTGAAGAGAAAATAATATCAGACGATATTTCCACTGTTCTGAGTCAAATGTGAGAGAATAATATAAGATTTCTAATGATAAGAAATATATAATAGTCAAGATTTATCTCTGATGCTAACAGCAGTGGGGTATTGTATTCAGGGTCACACCCTGAGATTTGACCTGGGAGAGGGAGAAAGAGTCCAGGTGCCACACCATGGGGACCAAGAGCTACATCAGGGGTAAAAACAAGATTTTAAAATGGGCATTTTCAAAAACTTAATTTTAAGACAAAACATATACATGTTGTACATGTAGTATATTGCCCAGATAAATAGTGCCATGAACTACTCCATTCTGAAGTGGTGGGCTCGAAGAGAAGGGACATTAAATGGAGGGTTGGTAAGTATTATTATTTTCTTACGCAATTACCAATGTCTTTTACTTAAAGAGGCTTTGTCACCAGATTATAAGTGCCCTATCTCCTACATAATCTGATCGGCGCTCTAATGTAAATAACAGTGGTTTTTATTTTGAAAAACGATCATTTTTGACCAAGTTATAAACAATTTTAGATTTATGCTAATTTGTTTCTTAATAGACAACTGGGCGTATTTTCATTTTGGTCAGCGTCATACACTTCTCTTCACAACTCCCACTTGGTCAAAAGTGAAAACACCCCCTGTTGTCTATTAAGAAACAAATTAGCATAAATCTAAAATTGTGCTTAACTTGGACAAAAATGATCGTTTTTCAAAATAAAAACCACTTTAATCTTTTAATATACCTGTTTTTGTTTTTTTTATAAAATAGTTTGTTTAGAATTTAATAATATATAAACAATGGGGACAAAGAACAAAACTAAAAAAAACTACAGGAGGAAGCACTGTTTTTTTTTCCCATTCTACCCCACAATTTTTTTTCACAGTTTCCCAGTATATTATAAAAAAATAATGGCCTGAAAAATTGTTTAAATTCCTCAAACTGCCTAATAATCAGTGTGTGTATGTGTGTGTGTGTGTGTGTGTGTGTGTGTACGTGTGTGTGTGTGTGTGTGTGTATGTGTGTGTGTGTGTGTGTATGTGTATGTTTGTGTGTGTGTGTGTATGTATGTTTGTGTGTGTTACCAAATGGGTGGGTTTAGCAATAATGCTAAGTCCCAAGTCATAAATCTTAGTATGTTTACATAAGCCAGTGACCATAGGTGCACTGATGAAAAATAGGCAATATTCAGCATTGCAAAAAAATGTAATCTGCAGTTTGGCAAACAGAAAACATAAACTAAAATATGAAGACAACCTGTGTTATTATATTACATCCAAAGCAAGCTGACATTTTCCAGACCTATGTCACATTCTAGTGCTTACAATATTTACCTTGCCAATTCATATTCAGAGGCACACCAGCAGTCAGGACCAATCAGTATCTTTACACACACAAAGGTCCCATGCACACGACCGTAGAGCACAGTCACATATTTTCTTCATCCTGGTCCTTTATTTTGATGGAACCCATGTCAAGGGACCTTGATTAAGAACATTTTGGGTAACAATTTCCCTTGTGGCTAAATGTATGTATGTATGTATGTATGTATGTATGTATGTCTGTCATATATTTAATGTCCATATCTATATGTATATATAGTACTGTGCAAAACCTTTAGGCAGTTGTGGAGAAATTCTGAAATAGAAGTGTTAGGGTATGTTCACACGGCCAAATTACGGACGTAATTCGGGTGTTTTACGCCTGGAATTACGTCTGAAATTACGGCTTGAATGCGTTGACAAACATCTGCCCATTGAAAGCAATGGGCTGACGTTTGTCTGTTCACACGAGGCGTATATTTACGCGTCGCTGTCAAAAGACGGCGCGTAAATAGATGCCCGCACCAAAGAAGTGTCCTGTCACTTCTTGGGACGTAATTGGAGCCGTTATTCATTGACTCCAATGAAAAGCAGCACCAATTACGTCCATAATGGACGCGGCGTTCAAGCGCCTGCACTTGCCATTACGGCTGAAATGACAACAGCCCCGTCATTTTGGCCGTAACGGACGTACACGTGTGAACATACCCTTAATGTTTTTTTGGTTTTATTTATCAATTAACAAATAAAATAAAAAGGGAATAAACAGGAGAAATCTAGATTCTTCTAGGTACACTTGCGCAAAGTCATGGATTTTGTAGGATTATAGTCAGGTGTATGATTAACCAATTATGTCAAACAGGTGATAATGATGATTTTCATATGTGGGATGAGACACAGTCATTAATCCCTTCCCGCTGTGGCCACTTTTGACCTTCCTGACAGAGCCTCATTTTTCAAATCTGACTTGTTTCAATTTATGTGGTAATAACTCTGGAATGCTTTTACCTATCCAAGCGATTCTGAGACTGTTTTCTCGTGACACATTGGACTTTATGTTACTGCCACAATTTGCTCGATACATTCAGTATTTAATTGTGAAAAATACCAAAATTTAGGAAAAAAATTGCAAAAATTAGCATTTTTCTAACTTTAAATGTATCTGCTTGTAAGACAGGCAGTTATACCACACAAAATTGTTGCTAATTAACATCCCCCATATGTCTACTTTAGATTGGAATAGTTTATTGAACATCTTTTTATTTTTCTAGGATGTTACAAGGCTTAGAATTTAGCAGGGACCAGTTCAGTTGTGAAGTGGATTTTAGGGCCTTATATATTAAAAACTCCCAATAAGTCACCCTGTTTTTAAAACTTTACCCCTCAAAGTATTCAAAACAGCATTTAGAAAGTTTCTTAACCCTTTAGATGTTTCACAGGAATTAAAGCAAAGAAGAGGTGAAATGTACAAATTTCATTTCTTTTTGTAGAAATTCATATTTAATCCATATTTTTTGTAACACAGAAAGTTTTACTAGAGAAATGCAACTTAATATTTATTGCCCAGATTCTGCAGTTTTTAGAAATATCCCACATGTGGTCCCAGTGTGCTTATGCAGGGCCGCCATCAGGGGGGTACTTCTGTAAGGGGCCCGGCCAGTGGCCGGAGGCTCCGCTAGCAGCCGCTATGGCTGCTACAGCGGGACGCCACTGAACACTACGGTAGAGCAGGGAGGTATCTCCCCGCTCTGCCATTAAACAAAAGACATGTATCCCCTATCCACAGGATAGGGGATACATGTGTGATCGCTTGCAGTGATAGGGAGAACGGGGGACTGAAAGTCCCCTGAAGTTCTCCATCACAAATCTCGGACTTCCGGGGTCTGTGTCGGCAGCTCCGTAGAAATGAATAGAGCGCCGGTCGCGCTTCTGCGTATGCGTGACCAGCGCTCCTTTCATTTTTATTGAGCTGCGCAGACTCCGGAAGTCAGTGGTTAGTCATGGAGAACTTCAGGGGACTTTCAGTCCCCCGTTCTCCCTATCGCTGCCAGCGATCACACATATATCCCCTAGCCTGTGGATAGGGGATACATGTATTTTGTAGAACACACTGTAGGTCAGATTTTTTTGGGGGGGTTGGGGCTGCATGGCGTTACCTACAGGGGGGCTGCATAGCATTACCTACAGGGGGGCTGTATAGCGTTACCTACAGGGGGGGCTGTATAGCGTTACCAACAGGGGGGGCTGTATGGTGTTAGCGCCATACAGCCCCCTCTGTAGATAACGCCACACAGCCCCCACTGTAGAGAACACCTTACAGAGTCCCCCCTGTAGATAACGCCATACAGCCCACTTTGTAGATAACGCTATACAGCCCCCCCTGTAGTTAACGCTATACAGCCCCCCCTGTGGATAACGCTATACAGCCCTCACTGTGGGTAACGCCATACACCCCCCCTGTAGAGAACGCCATACAGCCCCCCCTGTAGAGAACTCCATACAGCCCCCTCTGTAGAGATCTCCATACAGCCCCCTCTGTAGATAACGCCATACAGACCCACTGTAGATATCTACAGAGGGGGCTGTATGGCGTTATCTACAAAGGGTGCTATATGGCGTTATTTACAGGGGGGGCTATATGTGTGTTATCTACAGGAGGTCTGCATGGCGTTCTCTACAAGGGGGGCAGTATGGCGTTAAAGTTGTATATAAGAAAGTTTGTTACAATGTATCAGTCAATCATCTGTGAGCTAAACGCAGCAACAGCACAAACCCCTCTCCTGTGCTGGACTCCAGGCAGATGGCTCTTATCTACAGTGATACATTGTAACAAGACCATCAGCTGTGAATGTAATAAGCCAGGACTGGTTTTAATGTTCTCATTCACAGACAGCAGGCAGAGATCTTGAAAATCATGAGGAACTGAAGCAGGAAGACAGAAAGCTGCAGAATGTCATTATACAGTAGGCTGGGTAACTGCACCACTCGCAGGGAATTTATAAGTGTAAGGCTATGTTCACACAGAGTATTTTGATGAGTTTTTTGACGCGGAAACCGCATTGCAAAACTCGTTAAAAACGGCCCGAAAATGCCTCCCATTGATTTCAATGGGAGGAGTCGGTGTCTTTAATAAAAGCAATAAAAGGGGGGCCCAGAAAATTTAGCTGTATGGGGCCCTGAAATTCCTGATGGCGGCCCTGTGCTTATGGACTGAAGCACAGGCCTCAGAAGCAAAGGAGCACCTAGTGTATTTTGTGCCTCCTTTTAATTAGCATATATTTTAGGCACCATGTCAGGTTTGAAGGGCTCTTGCGGTGCCAAAACAGTGCAAATCCCCCAAAATCAACCACATTTGGGAAAATAGACCCCTCAAGGAAAATGTCTATGGGCTTAGTGAGCATTTTGACCTCACAGGTTTTTTGCAGAAATTATTGGAAATAGACCGTGAAAATTAAAATCTACATTCTTTCAAAGAAAATGTAGGTTTAGCTAAGTTTTTCGCATTTCCACAGGGACTAAAGGAGAAAACTGCAACATTTGTAAAGAAATTTCTCCCGAGTAAAACAATACCCCACATGTGGTCCTAAATGGCTGTTTGGACACATGGCAGGGCTTAGAAGGGAAAGAGCGCTATTTGGCTTTTTTAGCTCAAATTTAGTAGGAATGGTTTGCGGAGGTAATGTCGCATTTGCAATGCCCCTGAGGGGACAAAACAGACAAAACGCCCAAAAAGTTACTCCATTTAGGAAACTACACTTCTTGAGGATTTCATATAGGAGTGTAGTGAGCATTTTGACCCCACAAGTGTTTCATAGATTTTATTAGAATTGGGCAGTGAAAACAAAAACAATCCTTTTTCTTCAATAAGACGTAGCTTTAGCTTAAAATGTTTCATAAAAAGAAACCCGATATTTGTAAAGCAACTTCTCTGGAGTACGGAAATACCCCATTTGTGGTCATAAACTGCTGTTTAGGCACACGGCAAGGATCAAAAGTGAAGGAGCGCCATTTGGCTTTTGGAGTACAGATTTTGCTGGATTGATTTATTGGCACCATGTCGCATTTGCAAACTACCCAAAAGTGACTGCATTCACAAAACTACACCCCTTGAAGAATTCATCTAGGGGTGTAGTGAGCATTTTGACCCCACAGGTGTTTCATAGATTTTATTAGAATTGGGCAGTGAAAACAATCCTTTTTCTTCAATAAGACTTAGTTTAGCTGAAAAGTTTTCATTTTCTCAACAAATAAAGGAAAAAAAGAACCCCAACATTTGTAAAGTGATTTCTCCTGAGTACGGCAATACCCCACATGTGGTCATAAACTGCTGTTTGGGCACACAGTAGGGCACAGAAGGGAAAGAACACAATTTGGCTTTTGGAGTACAGATTTTGCTGGATTGGTTTCTGGTCGCTATGTCGCATTTGCAAAGCCCCTTTGGGACCAAAACAGTGGAAATCCCCCAGAAACTACCCCATTTTGGAAACTACACCCCTCAAGGTATTCAGCTAGGGGTGTAGTGAGCATGTTAACCCCGCTGGTATTTTGCATAAATTAGTGTGCACTCGATGCTGCATAGTGAAAATGGGATTTTTTTTCCGTAGATATGTCAATATGTGGTGCCCAGCTTGTGCCACCATAACAAGACAGCTCTCTAATTATTATACTGTGTTTCCCGGTTTTAGAAACACCCTACATGTGGCCCTAATCTTTTGCCTGGACATTCGACCAGGCTCAGGAGTGAAAGAGTACCATGCCAAGTTGAGGCCTAATTTGGCAATTTACACAGTATTGGTTCACAAATGCAGAGGCTCTGATGTGAAATAATAAAAGAAACTCCTGAGAAATTACCCCATTTTGGAAACTACACCCCTCAAGGCATTTTATTAAGGGGTGTAGTGAGCATTTTCACCCCATAGGTCTTTTCCATAAATGATTAAGCTGCGGATGGTGCAAAGTAAAAATTAAAATTTTTCCCTAGATATGCCATTTCATTGGCAAATATGTTGTGCCCAGCTTGTGCCACTGGAGACACACACCCCAAAAATTGTCAAAAGGGTTTTTTCCGGGTATGGCGATGCCATATATGTGGAAGTAAACAGTTGTTTGGGCACACTGTAGAGCTCAGTAGGGAGGGAGCGCCATTTGGCTGTAAAGGATGTGCCAGACACAGCTTCTGTGTCGACGCCCGTGGTTAGTCAGTCTGCACCTGCTCCTAAGTCTGGTCGAGTGACCCCTCCTTCTACCAATCAGGCTGGGAGGCTGAGGAGTGGGACAGCGTATCACAGCCTGGCCAGACGGAGCTAGCTCCCGCCCTCTGTCTATTTATACCTTCACTTCCTGCTCCTCCAGTGCCTGTGATTCTGTCTGTTTCCTAGCTCTGCTGCTGCTGCTTGTACTTTTGTCCTCTGCTCCATATAGACCCTGGCTTACTGACTACTCTCCTGCTCTGCGTTTGGTACCTCGTACACTCCTGGTTTGACTCGGCTCGTTCACTACTCTCCTGCTCTGCGTTTGGTACCTCTTACACTCCTGGTTTGACTCGGCTCGTTCACTACTCTACTGCTCTGCGTTTGGTACCTCGTACACGCCTGGTTTGACTCGGCTCGTTCACTACTCTTGTTGCTCACGGTGTTGCCGTGGGCAACTGCCCCGTTCCCCTAGCTTCTGTGTACCCTTGTCTGTTGTCTGTCATGCACATAGTGAGCGTAGGGACCGTCGCCCAGTTGTACGCCGTCGCCTAGGACGGGCCGTTGCAAGTAGGCAGGGACTGAGTGGTGGGTAGATTAGGGCTCACCTGTCTGTCTCCCTACCCTGGCATTACATTGGCTTTTGGAGTGTTGCTTAGTAGTAGTTTTGATTGGAGTTTTACTGGAATTTCAGTTTATAATGTGGGGGTACATGTAAGCTGGGCAAAGTACATCAGGGGCATAGTCAGGTGGTATAATAATGGGGTAAAAAAAACAATAAAATAATCCATAAATGTGTGTTACGCTGTGACACAATCCTTTATGCACAGGCCAGTGTTGCACTAATAAATGGTCCTTACTTATTCCCCTTTTGGTCCACATTCCGCACCTTTGCAGTTTGGGGAATTTTGCTGGGAAGTGTTGTCCTGGTATAATATGGGCACCCTCACTTCCAGCAGATATGTTTGGGCCCTACCCTTCCTGGTTCCCTAATTTTAGGGCCTTGACAAATCGCCTCGTGAAACAGGAGAAATGTTCCCCTCGGGCCTGCACAACTTTATATTTTTTTATTTCCTGACATATTGGAGCCTTAACTAACTTTATTTTTTCATAGACGTAGTGGTATGAGGGCTGTTTGCGGGATGAGCTGTAGATATTATTGGTACCATTTTGGGGTACAAGCGACTTTTTGATCACTTTTTATCCTATTTTTTGAGAGGCAAGGTGACCAAAAAACAGCAATTCTCGCATCGTCTTTTAGGTTTTTTTTTATACAGCATTCACCATGCGTTATAAATTACATGTTAACTTTACTCTGCGGGTCAGTACGATTCCCACGATACCAAATTTAAAGCACTTTTTTTTATGTTTTACAACTTTTTGCACAATAAAATTACTTTTGTAAAAAGAGTGTATTTTTTCTGTTGCCGTGTTGTGAGAACCATAACTTTAAACATTTTTTTTAGACGGAGCTGTATGAGGGCTTGTTGTTTGCGAGACGAGCTATAGTTTTTATAGGTACCATTTTTGGATACATGCGACTTTTTGATCACTTTTTATTTAAATTGTTGTAGGGCAAAGTGACGAAAAAAACTGAAATTTTTGCATTATTTTCTTTTACGCCGTTCACCGCGTGGAATAAATAACATAATATTTTTATATTTCAGGCCGTTACGGTCGCTGCAATACCAAATATGTATGGTTTATTTATTTTTCAATAATAAAAGGACTTGATAAGGGAAAAAGGGTGATTGTGTTTTGTTTTATTACTTGAAACTTTTATTATATTTTTTACAACTTTTTTTTTTTCACTTGTTTTACACTTTTCTTTAGTCCCACTAGGCCATTTACTGACAGCAAACCGATTAGGCTTTGCCTCTGGACAGGGCCTAATCGGCTTCCATAATGGCAGAGCAGGAGGCCATTGTTAGGCCTCCTGTTGCCATAGCAGCAGTCGGCATCCCTGCAATTGCAGGGCAGAGCTGCCGATCTGCTGCCAACCACTAAGATGCAGCAAACGATTTTGATCGCTGCATCTAATGGGTTAATGGCAGGGGTCGGTGCTAGCTCCGGTTCCTGCCGTTACAGGTGGATGTCAGCTGTAACATACAGCTGACATATACCGCTGATGACGCCGGCTCTTCTCTTGAGCCCACGCCATCTTGCTGGCGGCTACGGAAGCCTTTTAGGCCCCACCTCCGGGCACAATTATGCCTCCGGTTGCCATTGCAGCCACCGGCACCCCAGCTATTTCATTGCTGGGATGCCGATGAGCTGCAAACACCTTAAATGCAGCGATCGCTTTTTACCTCTGCATTTAAGGGGTTATTGGCGGGGATCGAAGCTAACTTACGTAAGACACAGCTGATATCCGGGGATGATGGCACCGATGCAGCTTCTGAGCCGGTGCCATCCATTTGTCGTAAGTATACGACATTTTGCGGGAAGCACTGGCTTTCCATGACATATACTTACGACAAATGTCGGGAAGGTGTTAATTGTTACAGAAACAGCTGTCTAGGAGGCTTCAAATTGGATAAGGAACAGCCATACTCTGCTGCAAAGGTGAGGTTGTGGAGGACAGTTTCATGTCACAGGTCCACCATGGCAAGACTAAGCACAGCAACAAGACACAAGGTAGTTATACTGCATCAGGAAGGCCTTTCCCAGGCAAAGATTTCAAAGCAAACTGGGATTTCAAGATGTACTGTTCAAGCTTTTTTGAAGAAGCACAAAGAAACGGGCAATGTTGAGGAATGTAGACGCAGTGGTTGGCCAAGGAAACTTAGTGCGGCAGATCAAAGACAAATCAGTCCTTCGAAATTGGAAGAAGTCCAGTAGTGCCATCAGCTCAGAACTGGCAGAAACCAGTGGGACCCAGTTCGGAGAATTCTGGCCAGACGTAGACTTTAGGTAAGAATTGCGGCCAAAAGGTTATACCTTCAACGTGAAAACAAGATCAAGCGACCCAACTATGCACGAACACATAGGAACTGGGGTGCAGAGAAATGGCAAGTGCTCTGGACTGATGAGTCAAAATTTGAAATATTTAGCTGTAACAGGTGTCAGTTTGTTTAACAAAGGGCTGGAGAGTGATACAATAACGATTGGCTGCAGGCAAGTGAAGCATGGTGAAGGCTCCCTGCAAGTTTGGGGCCACATTTCAGAAAATAGAGTTGGAAATTTGGATTAATGGTGTCCTCAATGCTGAGATATACAGGCAAATACTTATCCATCATGCAATACCATCAGGAAGGCATCTAATTGGCTCCAAATTTATTCTGCAGCAGGACAACGACCGTAAACATACAGCCAATGCAGTCATTAAGAACTATCTTCGACGTAATGAAGTACAAGGAGCCCTGGAAGTAATTATATTGCCCCCTTAGTGCCCTAATCTCAACATCATCGAGTATGTCTGGGATTACATGAAGAGACAGAAGGATTTGAGGAAGCCTACATCCACAGAAGACCTGTAGTTAGTTCTTCAAGATGTTTGGAACAAGATATCTGGAACAACCTCCCTGACGGGTTCCTTCAAAAACGGTGTGCAAGTGTACCTAGAAGAATGAATGCTATTTTGAAGGCAAAGGGTGGTCACACCAAATATTGATTTGAATTAGATTTCTCTTCTTTTCATTCACCTTGCTTTTTGTTAATTGATAAAGAAAACAATAACCATTAACACTTCTATATTTGAGAGCATTCTTACTGTT
The DNA here is from genome assembly GCF_050947455.1 of Rhinoderma darwinii. Lineage (NCBI taxonomy): Eukaryota > Metazoa > Chordata > Amphibia > Anura > Rhinodermatidae > Rhinoderma > Rhinoderma darwinii. The sequence continues at coordinate 172,944,385 of NC_134687.1, read as the reverse complement.
TTACACAACTGCCTAAAACTTTTGCACAGTATTATATATATATATATATATATATATATACACATACACAGAGAGAGAGAGAGAGAGAGAGAGCTCAGTTGATTTGTGTAATTCCCTATAATGAATACACAATGTATAGTGAAGTTGTGCACTTTCCAGAGCATTGCTATCAGTATGGAGTTTCAGATGGGATTAAAAGTCTATTCAATGTATATTTTCTATCATTGACAGAAACATGGTTTGACATATTTCTGGCATGGAAGCACTGGACAAGCCAAACAGCATTATTACAACTTTATTCAGCAGACACATGCTCTCATAAAAGGGGTATGAGTCACTGTTGCTTTTGTGTAAAGTGTTCAAGTAATAAAATCTTGTGAAGTGTTCATCCGAAGGCTTACACTTTTACAACAACCATCTAGAGTACCAGAAAATGCAAACTAACATTAGACAGTCACTTTATTGGCCTGTTAAGTGTCCTCTGAGATTAAGTAACTGTTCTGTTTCATATCAAGGTTGGAGGTACAGAAATTAACAACTTCCCTATCTCTATGCATACTTAACTATGCTTCAGTCCAACAGGGACATTTAAATAAGTAACTAATGAATTGTTATGTCAGGTCAGCGCAATTCAAACCAGTTGTTCCTAGGCATTTCAGAGGAGACCTGTCTGACATTGGTTGGTGGTCTAGAAATCTTGCAGTGCATGACATTTGATTTTCTCTTCAATAATGTTGCTAAATCCTTCTGTTACAAATACATAAAATTATGTTAAATCCTCTGTGCTATGAAATAGAACAATGGTGATAAAGACTTAAAATAAAATCCAGAACTTGGGAAGAATTGAGATATGATAAAAGCAATTTTGAAAAGCTACATCCCATGCATGTTCATCTTAGGTCTTGAATAGCCGAGTATAATCTGTATTTTTTTAGAAAGACTTAGGCCCCATGCACACAACCATACATTTCTATCATGTCGGCAGCATGTCTCCCTGTTTACACAGGGAGACGTGCTGCCGACAGCAATCCTAGTTTAGGCAATCAGCCAATGAACGAACGTTTGCTCGTTCATCGGCTGATTGTTGCCCTATTTACACAGAGCAATTATCGGGAAGGAGCGTTCCGTGAAAACTCTTTGGAAAGTTCTTTGGAAAGTTTTTATAGTAGGGATGGCAAACTGATTTCATCCTGCTCATAGATGCTTGGCATTGGGGTAAGCAAAGCAGTAAACAAATCTCAGCAAGAATATTGAATGATAGAATGCTTTATTGGGGCCACACAATATTCTTTGAGGTAGGCATTTGCAAAGGGGATCCCCAAGAGTGGGAAAAAATTCAGAGGTTCCTGCCAAAAAATCTGAGGGATTCACTGCCTTATTATCTTTTCCTCTTTTGATGACAGCAGCTTGAATGGAGCGTCTATATATATTTTACTGCATTTACTAATAGCCCTCTGAGTGTGTCATCTGACAGACCAGGTTAGAAGACAATTTTCTAGCTGTATAACTAATTAGTCCCTAGAGAACATTTGTAGGGATATAAATAGATAGATAGATAGATAGATAGATAGATAGATAGATAGATAATACAAAAGTCCAGCAGCACAGGCAGCAGTGGGTGCAAGCCCCAGGGAACTGACCAATGTCCCAAATATCTAGTAGTACAAAAATTAGGCAGCACTCCAATGGTTCAAGTGAAAAAAGATAGGTACTTTATTTCCCTTTACGACGTTTCAGCTCTTTCCCCTAGAGCCTTGAGAAAGGCTCTAGGGGAAAGAGCTCAAACGTCGCACAGGGAAATAAAGTACATATCTCTTTTCAATTGAACCATGGATTGCTGCCTAATTTTTGTACTACTAGATAGATAGATACATAGATAGTGTAACACCCATGGCCACGGGCCGTCGGGATTACTCACCTCCCGACGGCCGCTGCCATGGATCTGTGAGTGCTGGCCCACATCTCCTCCTCAGGAGCACCAACGCTCAATTCCGCTTCACTCTGCTGTGTCCCGTAGGGTGCGCGCGCATGCTTGTGCCCAGCCTTAAAGAGCCAGCACACGCACTTGAAAAGTATATCTAATTAGCCCGTGATCACCCTGGACTATAAGAAGGGCCCTGCCCCTTCCTTCATTGCCTGAGCATTGTTGTGTTTACCCGTGTTAGTCTTTTCAAATGGTCCCTTAGTGTTTTCCAGTTCCCAGTGTTCCCGTACCTTCTACCTGTATCCCGTGCTACATTGTTAGTGCACCATAGAGAGTTGGAGTTGCGTTGTGCCGTATACTACCCCTTCTGTGTTACACCATGCCTGGTGTCTGCCTACTGCCAAGGTCCCATCTGAGCCTACCATCGCTACTGTCTGAATTACCACAGGTACCCTTATTCGAACTATAGACATTTACTTGGTATCCTGTTGGCCAGCTGATATCACGCTACTGCGGTATGGCCCAGTGGGTCCACATACCCACAGATCGTGACAGATAGATGGATAGATAGATAGATAGATAGATAGATAGATAGATAGATAGATAGATAGAAGATAGATGATAGATAGATAGATAGATAGATAGATAGATAGATAGATAGATAGATAGATAAAAAAGGAAAAGAAGAGCAGCACAAAAAGTAGATAAAACGGTTTCAAATGTGTGTTCACAAGCCTCAGGACATCAGCCTCCATTCCCACAAATATATTTCAAAAAGTTAGGCAGCACTCCACGGGATTTGATAAAGTGAGAAAAGTTTTATTCACCCATATGTGAATGTGACGTTTCAGCCCCCATCATAAGCCTTTGCCAAGCTTTAGAACAGCCCATGATGGGGGCTGAAACGTCATAAATGTGAATAAAACGTGAATACAACTTTTCTCCCTTTATCCAATCCTGTGGAGTGCTGTCTATCTTTTTGAAATAGATAAATAGATAGATAGATAGATGAACAAATGGATCCAGCAGAACCGGTATAGTGTGGGTGCAAGCCAATGAGAGCAGACCAAGATCCCAATTGTATACGGTACAAAAAATAGGCAGCACTCCGTTCAAGTAAAGGTGAAAAAAGATGGTACTTTATTGTCCCATAGACAGCAACGTTTCAGCTCCTTCCACTGGAGCCTTTCTCAAGCACTGCTTGAGAAAGGCTCCAGTGGAAGGAGCTGAAACGTTGCTGTCTATGGGACAATAAAGTACCCTCTTTTTTCACCTTTACTTGAAGGGAGTGCTGCCTATTTTTTGTACCGTAGATAGATAGATAGATAGATAGATAGATAGATAGATAGATAGATAGATAGATAGATAGATAGATAGATAGATAGATAGATTAGACACTAGAAAGATATGAGATATATAGATGTAGATATGATAGATAAATTTTAAAGTACATGTTTTAAAAACGGCTAAATAAATAAATATTGTTTTTCTTCTTTGTATTGTAGCGCTTCATACATGCAAAACAACAACTGTTTTTATCTATGAACGTTGATTTCCTCATTATAATATGGTCGTTGTAGCATGACAGTGATAAATGATCTCCGGGCTTTTATTGTTATTTGTTGTTTTTTCTTCAAAGCATTTTATTTCTCAAATTATCTGTAACAATATCCATTTTGTGAAGATAATTGGTTTTGGACATATCTAACATACCAAACATTTGACATTAAAAAAATATGTGCACATATAGCCTGACCAATAGGGTAAGCCTGTGGGATAAAGCAACATGAGAGCTGAGTTTTAATGGCCACACATTGAATTTCCACAAACCTTTTCAAACAGATATGTGTGCTCTGCAGATTTTGCAGTGGGGTGTTTATTATCTAGAATATCTAAAAGGAAAAAAATGATAATACGAATACATATCTAAATCTTATAGTTCTGCATTTTATGTGACAGTATAAGCCAAGAACATACATCATCATTTTTCCATTAAAACTATAAGCAGATGTTGCCATAGCATACTGAGGCCATGATAACCAACATACGACTTATGGATGGAGACAGGCTGATCTAAATAAAACTGCTTTACTGGTGTCACAATCCCTTAGACTTTTCTTTCCTTAAATAAACACTTGTTAAATGTTTATAGCTTGTGAAAGTATTCGAGAGACTGCCATGTGATACAGCTCTAAATATGTTTCTGGACAACATTCAGTATTTATGCATTTATTACAATTACTGTTTTCAACTTTATTGCATTTGTATCATTGAAACTCATAAGGGGACAAAAAAAAATAAAAATAAATAAAAATAAATATAATGAATATATTTATCACACACACGTATTATTAGCACTACAATATTATTTGCCAGAGCGAGAACAATCTATAACATACTTAAACAATATCTGTTGTTGAATTTATAATTTATATAGTACATATTTTGCCCAGTTTCATCATCTTCAGATCTGACCTTAGGTTTAGCGTTGCAAAGCCTTCTATTCATGCCCCTTCCTTATGGTGTACCATTTAGTGCCTAAATAATGAAATCATACAGTGTATAAATAACATTTCAATGGTGTCCAAATGACAGCTGTATAACTATTACTGTCCATTCATTACATCCTCTGCAGCTGCTTTTTCCATACAGTATGTGGGGATACTGTTGGACCAGAAGTGCAAATTCCAGGTCCCCAGGCGATCAGGGCCACTGGTGCCCCGATCAGTAATGACAGGTGATGTGTCCTGTGCACAGGTCGAACACCTCTAAGGCTGTCCCGGATCATCTAATAAAATGTATCTTTAGCTGATTGCCTATCTAACACATGTCCATCCTGTGTGCCTCTCATAAAATGAAAAAATGGATACAGGTTGTGGACATTATGGGAGCCATGTCCTGTTCCTACTGTTATACTAAATAGAAGCTTTGCTGTAGCACTCAAGCAGTTGCCTAATGGGATCCAGTGACCTCTCTGCAACTTAAAAGGACATCATTGCTACAAGTGGAAGATGATAGTTGGGAGTCCCTGATACAGATTTGGAACTGAAGCCCAGGAGCTAAAAGTTACAACTCTATCTGCTGGGAAAGAGCATTATGAATTGTAGTTGAACTTGGTGAAGAATGTTTACAGAACATTGTCTTTACATGATAGAGGGTAGTGAATGCCACATTTCTCATCTCTTTAGGAATGCAACTCTGGCCTCACCATTTGTATATGGAGGAGAAATCTTTACAGATCTTATTTAAGGCCAACTCTGTTGCTACTTGACTACTTGATTTGCTCTAATATCCATTGAATGTTTATTTTTTCATCATGACTTTGCAGTTATTCATGTGATCTCATCTTGCCTCTGACTACCCTGTTTTGATGGTGATCTCTTATCTAACATTGTTTTTGAGTTTGCTAATTAGGAAGTGTCTGTATTGTTAAAAGCTAATGATTTTTTTCATTAATGGGTGTTGCATTAATAATACTTTGTCTTTTAAACTTAGTTGGCCTATCCATTTGATGGATTATTGTTGATTTAGGCTACATTCACACGAGCGTGTCGATTTGCGTGCACAAAAAAGGAACCGTATTTTCTGCATTTCATGTCCATGTGCCATCAGTGTGCGTTCCGTATGGAATCAGTTGGCTTTGCGTGTGGCATTTTTTTAACAACTGATGTGTGAAACACGGACGGCACACGGATGTCGTCCGAGGGCTGTCTGTGTTCTGTCCGTGTCTTTCACACACCCATAGATTTCAATAGGTGATAACGTCCGTAAAAACAGACCAATATAGGACATGCAGTGAGTTTCAAACAACGTACATTTTCTGCGTAAAAAAATCATGCATGTCTGTATAGACCTATTGGCTTGTATGGGTTCATGTGCCGACAATTATTTCAACAGACAGCACACGGACGCGGAACACGCTTGTCTGAATGAGCCTTTACCTGTATGGTTGCTAAAAAATCTGATCAGATATTCTAAGAATTTGTCATATTCATATGCATAATATATGGTTTATCCATTAAGTCTAGCAAAGACTTTCTTTTACATAAAAAAAACCATTATAGGGCTCCAAAAGTTCTGCTTTGCTTAGCACCAGCAGAACTAAATGGTAATCTGATCATGTTTATCTCATGACCTGCAACATTGTTTATATATGTGAATAAATGGTATGGTCTACCAGAATATTTTCGAACAAATTAACTGTTGCTCAGTCTTCAAGAATATTTTTTTAATAGGGGCAATTGGGGGTGCCCATACACATCCTGATCTTGTTCTGCAGCTCCATTGTAATGCAGTGTGGCTATCTAGTTTGATACAACACGTTTCGCAGGTTTTATATAATGAATATATTGGTCTTAAAGTGATCCATACTTCTAATAAATTGGCTTACAAAGTGTGAACACATAAAGTGTCTGAGGATTGAGCAGTATAACAAACTAGAGGCTCATCTATAAGAGTGGTTGCTTACATTGATTTTTATGTGAGCAAAGACATTTCTGTACCCGCTCTCATGGAGAAAGCTTTAGCTTGTCCAGGAGTGCTACTAGCCTTCCTGCTGCCTGAGGTGATCGAAATAATGCCCCCACGGATACCATAAAGTGGGCGTCGAGGGCAGGGGAAATCCACAGATAGCAAAGACAAAAACAATATAACTTTTATGTTCACATGTTGTGGAAATCTAAAAATCCTGATAACATGCATAAATTCTGCATTGTATTACTTATCTGCAGATAAATTACATACCTACCCACGCTCACTATATTACACTCATCCATTATAGACCTATATGTGAACATTCAGCATCATAAGGGTGTGCAGGGCCGCTATCAGAAATTTCGGGGCCCCAGACAGTGAGATTGGTCAGGGCCCCTGGGGGTTTACCGTTTGAGCCTGTAAAGGGAGGGAAGATAGCAGAATGGTCAGCAGGATACATAGCGACCATGGGGGAAGGTTATCAAAGGGGGTTTCTGAGATATTAAAATTAGTTTAATAGGACTTTAGGTTGAAAATAGATCAAATTGTAATGTACTAATTTTAGTAATTCTGTGCCATTCCCGCACCGCAGGTACCCCCCTGTCCCCAGCCATCTCTGTTTACCTTGCTTACAAAATGACGTGATGTGTACATGTCATGTGATTGTGGCAGCCAGTCACCGCCGTACTAAGTAAGGGCATACCTCCTAACCATCCCGGATTCAGTGGGACAGTCCCGGATTTTGGGCGATGTTCCGCTGTCCTGGGTGGCCGGTGGTATGTCCTGGACTCCCGGTGTCAACTGTATCTACAGTTGAACCAAATGTTGAAAGCAGGGAACCGTCAGCTCCCTGCTTCAGCATTAGTAAAGATAACTCTCCGGGCACAGTGAAACTTTAAGCGCTGAGCCCGGGGAAACCTTTGACGTCACTGTCCATATAGTGACAGTGACGTCAGTGGCTCCTCCATAGCTTTGCCAACGCTATGGCCGGGGATTCCACTCCAAGAGGGAATCCTTGACGTCACTGTCCATTTATAGACAGTGATGTCACCAGCTACTCCTGGAGTGGAATCCCCGGGCACGGTGTTGCTGATGCTCTGGCTGGGGAAACCTCCCCAAGAGGGAGTCCCAATAGCTACAGGGGGGTATCGATATCTACAGGGGGGGGGGGCACTATCTACATGGGCACTGTGGGCACTATCTACATGGGCACTGTGGCACTATCTACAGGGGACACTGTGGAACTATCTACATGGGCACTGTGTATGGCACTATCTACATGGGCACCTTGGCACTATGTGGGCACTGGCACTAGGGGCAGCTAAGGAGGCATTATACTGTATGGGGGCATCTGTGAGGACGTTATACTGTATGAGGGAAGTTACAGGGACATTTTACTGTATGGGTCATCAGTGGGGGCATTATAGTGTATGGTGATAGCTATGGGGGCATTAAACTATATGAGGGACTCTATATGGGCATTATACTGTATGGGGCAGCGGTGGGGGCATTATACTGTATGGGGCAGCTATGGGGCATTTTACACTATAAGAGCAGCTATGGGGGCATTATACTGTATGGGGCAGCTATGAGGCATTATATTGTATAGGTCAGCTATGGGGGCATTATACTGTATGGTGGCAGCCATGAGGGTATTATACCGTGTGGGGAAGCTGTTTGGCATTATACTGTGTGGGAGGCACTAGGGGAGCATGATACTGTGTGGGTTGAAGCAGGTGTGTATGGGTGGTGATTGGGCAGGATTAGAGGAGTGACTTAAAAGGGAAAAAATTTCCTTGTCCCTCTTTGCGATGCTTGAAAGTTCGAAAGTTTGAGTGGTGGAGTGGGAACCAAGGGTGGACTGGCCATGTACTTAACCGGGAAGTTTCCTAGTGGGCCGGCCGCTCTACTGCTCAGGGACCGCTCTCCTGTACAGTCCTGCATACATTTGTGTATGTGGGTACTGATCCGTGATATAAAGAAGTCCCTACATAAACAGATATATGTAGGAGCCTCCGTCAACTGTCTGCTTGTAACAGTGATTTCAGGACCTTTAGAAAGAAGATCATGTGACCATCACATTAAACGTCCTGACCAATCACAGCAACTTCAAGACTTCGGACATAGGAGAGAAGAAATCCTGAGAAAGGTAAATGTTAAATGAGGTATATAAATATAGTCAAGACATTGACAAGATTAGAAATAATGATTTTTATTTCAAATAATAATTTTCTCCTTCAAACTTTGCTTTCGTCAAAGAATGCTCCATTTGCAGCAATTACAGCATTGCAGACCTTTGGCATTCTAGCTGTTAATTTGCTGAGGTAATCGGGAGAAATTTCACCCCATGCTTCCAGAAGCCCCTCCCACAAGTTGAATTGGCTTGATGGGCACTTCTTGCGTACCATACGGTCAAGCTGCTCCCACAACAGCTCTATGGGGTTGAGATCTGGTGACTGCGCTGGCCACTCCATTACAGATAGAATACCAGCTGCCTGCTTCTTCCCTAAATAGTTCTTGCATAATTTGGAGGTGTGCTTTGGGTCATTGTCCTGTTGTAGGATGAAATTGGCTCCAATCAAGCGCTGTCCACAGGGTATGGCATGGCGTTGCAAAATGGAGTCATAGCCTTCCTTATTCAAAATCCCTTTTACCTTGTACAAATCTCGCACTTTACCAGCACCAAAGCAACCCCAGACCATCACATTACCTCCACCATGCTTGACAGATGGCGTCAAGGCACACTTCCAGCATCTTTTCGGTTGTTCTGCGTCTCACAAATGTTCTTCTGTGTAATCCAAACACATCAAACTTCGATTCATCTGTCCATAACACTTTTTTCCAATCTTCCTCTGTCCAATGTCTGTGTGCTTTTGCCCATATTAATCTTTTCCTTTTATTAGCCAGTCTCAGATATGGCTTTTTCTTTGCCACTCTGGCCTGAAGGCCAGCATCCCGGAGTCGCCTCTTCACTGTAGATGTTGACAATGGCGTACTATTGGCGTACTATTTAATGAAGCTGAAAGTCGAGGACCTGTGAGGCGTCTATTTCTCAAACTAGAGACTCCAATGTACTTGTCTTGTTGCTCAGTTGTGCAGCGGGACCTCCAACTTCTCTTTCTACTCTGGTTAGAGCCTGTTTGTGCTGTCCTCTGAAGGCAGTAGTAAACACCGTTGTAGGAAATCTTCAGTTTCTTGGCAATTTTTCGCATGGAATAGCCTTCATTTCTAAGAACAAGAATAGACTGTCGAGTTTCACATGAAAGCTCTCTTTTTCTAGCCATTTTGAGAGTTTAATCGAACCCACAAATGTAATGCTCCAGATTCTCAACTAGCTCAAAGGAAGGTCAGTTTTATAGCTCCTCTAAACAGCAAAACTGTTTACAGCAGTGCTAACATAATTTCACAAGGGTTTTCAAGTGTTTTCTAATCATCCATTAGCCTTCTAACACAGTTAGCAAACACAATGTACCATTAGAACACTAGAGTGGTGGTTGCTGGAAATGGGCCAGACGTTTGCAGCTAGAATAGTCATTTAGCACATCAACAATGTATAGAGTGTATTTCTGATTTGTTTAATATTATCCTCATTGGAAAAAAAACTGTGCTTTTCTTGCAAAATAAGGACATTTCTGAGTGACCCTAAACTTTTGAACGGTAGTGTATATGTATATATATATATATATATATATATATATATATATATACATATATGTGTATATACACCGTGATCCAAATTATTATGCACATTGGATTTAGGTGTCATACACATTTAATTATTAGTTTTTCAATTCAACTCATGGATGGTATTGTGTCTTAGGGTTTTTTGGATCATTGTAATCAATCTCAGACACCTGTGATAAGTAGTTTGCCAGGTGTGCCCATTCAAAGGAAAACTACTTAAAGGGAATGTGTTTTTAGCAAAAAATGTTTTGTTTTTTTTAGTTAAACAGTTAGTGTATAGGTGATTAAACATTGTTCTAATTTTTTTTATTTTTTTCACGAGTCAGGAAATATTATAAATTAGATTCTAATTTATAATATTTCCCAGCACTGGTCACTAGATGGAGCAATTCCCAAAATTGCAGCATTGCATGTGGTAAAGCAACCACATTGCTTTATGCTGCAAAATTGGGAAAAAATCCCTCGCTCTAGTGAGCTCTCAGAATCCCCCCCTCCTTTATCCTGGCTAGTGCCGGGAGAAATGAGGGGATTGAACGGTCTAACCTCCTACACTGTGTGTCGCCATTTTTTGAGCTAACACACAGTGTAGAAGGTTAACATACAGTAGCAAACACACTGAAACACGAACATACATAGAAATCACTTACCTGCTCCTGTCACCGCCGCTCCCTCCGGCCCGTCCGCTCCGTCTGCTGCCGCTGCTCCAAGTGCACAAGTCCGGAAGCCGCGACCGGAAGTAGTAATCTTACTGTCCGGCCGCGACTTCCGGTCTACAGGAAAATGGCGCCGGACGGCGCTCAGTTCAACTTGGACTGTGTGGGAGCGACGCACACAGACGGCGTACACCATAGTGGATGGAACGGACCCCGTTCGCATTCACTATGGGACTGGGGCTGCCGTACTCCATGTCTGTATGTGTCGTTAATCGACATATACAGAAATGGAGTAAAAAATGGCAGCCCCCATAGGGAAGAAAAAGTGAAAAAATAAAAAAAAGTAACACACAAACACACAAATAAATACAAAAGTTTTTTATAAAACACTAACCTCAAACTGATATAAAAAATTTTTTTTTGGCGACACTATTCCTTTAAGAAGGACGTTCCACATTATTAAGCAGGGCACAGGTTTCAAGCAATATGGGAAAGAAAAAGGATCGCTCTGCTGCCGAAAAGCGTGAAATAGTGCAATACCTTGGACAAGGTATGAAAACATTGGATATTTCAAGAAAACTTAAGCGTGATAATCGTACTGTGAATAGATTTGTGGCTGATTTAGAGCACAGACGGGTTCGTTCAGATAAAGGCATAATGAGGAAGGTTTCTGCCAGACAAATTAATAGGGTTAGTAGAGCAGCTGCTAAAATGCCATTGCAAAGCAGCAAACAGGTATTTGAAGCCGCTGGTGCCTCTGGAGTCCCGCGAACCTCAAGGTGTAGGATCCTCCAGAGGTTTGCAAGTGTGCATAAAGTTATTATTCTGCCACCACTAAACAATGTTCACAAGCAGAAACGGTTGCTGTGGGCTCAGAAATACATGAAGACTAATTTTGAAACCGTGTTGTTTACTGATGAGTGCTGTGCAACCCTGGATGGTCCAGATGGATGGATAGAGTAGTGGATGGTTGGTGAATGGCCACCATGTCCCAACAAGGCTGCGACGTCAGCAAGGATGTGCCGGAGTCATGTTTTGGGCTGGAATCATGGGGAGAGAGCTGGTAGGCCCCTTTAGGGTCCCTGACGGTGTGAAAATGACCTCTGCAAAGTACGTAGAGTTTATGACTGACCACTTTCTTCTGTGGTACAAAAAGAAGAACTTTGCCTTCCGTAGCAAAATTATCTTCATGCATGACAATGCACCATCTCATGCTGCAAAGAATACCTCTGTGTCATTGGCTGCTATGGGCATAAAAGGAGAGAAACTCATGGTGTGGCCCCCATGTTCCCCTGACCTCAACCCTATTGAGAACCTTTGGAGCATCCTCAAGCAAAATATCTATGAGGGTGGGAGGCAGTTCACATCAAAACAGAAGCTCTGGGAGGCTATTCTGACATCCTGCAAAGATATTCAAGCAGATACTGTCCAAATACTCACAAATTCAATGGATGCAAGAATTGTGAAGGTGATATCAAAGACCTCCTGATGCTGCAAATTCAACAAATTACCATTTTAGTTCTCTTTACAACCTTTAAAATGTTTTGATCTCTGTTGTGCATAATAATGTGAAACAGTGCATTTTGAGTTTTTAACTTCTAAAAAAAAATCTGTTATCATTAGGAGATTTGTTCAATAAAATTCACATTATACTCCAACGGTTGATGACTTGAAGATTATACTGACTGTCATTTGCATCGACTATTTAGGAAAATCACCCAAAAATAACATTTGCATAATAATTTGGAATGCGGTGTATATATATGTGTGTGTGTGTGTGTGTGTTTATATATATATATATATATATATATATATATATATATAAAATGTATGTATATATATATATATATATATATATATATGTGTGTGTGTGTGTGTATGTATATGTGCTTGTGTGTGTGTCCATATGTATTTGTGTGCGTGTGTGTATATATGTATGTGTGTGTCTGTGTATATTCTACTATGTGTGTGTGTGTTTGTGTGTGTGTGTGTATATATATGTGTGTGTGCATATATCTGTCTGTGTTTGTGTGTGTGTGTGTGTGTTTGTATAATATATATATATATGTATGTATGTATGTATGTATGTATGTATGTATGTGTGTGTGTGTGTGTTTGTGTGTGTGTGTGTGTGTGTGTGTGTGTGTTGTGAGACTGAGTGCTGTGTGTTTTACGTAGGGGCATAGCTGGGAGGGGACTGCAGGGACTTTCAGAGACTAGGCTGCCTGGAAACAGTGTGGACAGGAGGTTAGTCTGAAACAGCTTATGTTTTTCAGTACACCCTTAAGGCCAGGTGCTGACGCTGTCGTCATGGCTCCTCCAGGAGTGGAATCTCTGGCCAGAGTCTTGCCGGGGATTTTGCTTCTTGAGGGAGCCCCTGCCTAGGAGGTGGCGTATTTACCACTATACCACTACCACCATAGCGACTGTAAGAGGGCTGGCGGCATGAGGAGCCAGTGCGGGCCGTCAAACCCACCCATGCCCAGTGGTCTCGCTAGCAGCCGCTATGGCTGCTACAGCGGTAGAGCGATGCCACATTCTCTAGATACTATTAAATGCAGATACTATTGAACGCTATGGCAGAGCAGGGAGGTATCTCCCCGCTCTGCAATTTACTACGCTGCAGATTCCCAGGCAGAGTGGTAGTAGCTAATAGCGCTCTGCCCCGGCCTCCGGCTCTGGGGAAGCCCCTGACATCACAGTCCATATATGGACAGTAATGGCAGGAGCAGAGCAGTCTCCCAGGCAGAGTGCTTCCCAAGAGCCGGAGTACATGAGCAGAGCTTTTACTAGCGCTCTGCCTTGGACACTGCTTTGCTCCTGACATCACTGTCCATATATGGACAGTGATGTCAGGGGCTTCCCCAGAGATGGAGTGCCGGAGCAGAACCTTTACAAGTGCTCTGCCCGGGACTTCAGCTCTGCTCTGGACATCACTTTCCATATATAGACAGTGATGTCAGGAGAAGAGCAGGAGCCCCTGGCAGAGTACTGGTAGTGCTCTGTCCGGGACTCCGGCTCTGGGGTTGCTCCTGACAATGCTGTCCATATATGGACAGTGACATCGGGGGCTTCTCCTGAAACTGAATCACCAGCCGAAGCGTTGGCAATGCTCTGGCTGGGGATTCCACTGCTAGATGGAACCCCAAAGGCGCTACCTACAGGGAGGGGGGCTGTTTGGCACTACCAGGGAGGGGGGCTGTGTGGTACGACCAGAGAGGGGGGCTGTGTGGCACTACCAGGAAAGGGGGCTGTGTGGCACTACCAAGAAGGGGGGCTTTGTGGCACTACCTGGGAGGGGTGGCTGTGTGGCACTACCTGGAAGGGGTGGCTGTGTGGCACTATCTGGGAGGGGGGCTGTGTTCCACTACCTGGGAGGGGGGCTGTGTGGCAGTACCTGGTAGGGGGCTAGGTGGCACTACCTGAGAGGGGGCTGTGTGGCACGAACTGGGAGGGGGGTCTGTGTGACACTATCTACAGAGGGCACTAAATTTATGGGTGTACAAACTGGGGGCTTAACTTCTATATGGGGGCATAAACAGGGTCTAACGTCTATATGGGGGCACAAAGTGATGTTTTCTGCCATTTTGCTACTACCCCCGCAAAGGAGCCTATTAAGTCTCTGTTGCCCAAGGGCCCACCTAAACCTGGAGCTGGCCCTTGTTAAGGCCCTATTCAAACAACAGTTTTTAACAGCTGTGTGACTGCCGGTTTGTTGACAGCTGTCACACGGCTGCATTAAAATCTGTTAACTCAAATGGAACTATTCACACGGCCGTTTTTTTTTACGGCTCGTTTTTCCTGCCCGTCAAAATATAGAACATATAGAATATTTAAGGCCTTTCTCACAGCCACACGGCTCCAATACAATACAATGGAGCCGTTTAAAAAACGTCTGTCACTTGGATGCCATCCGAGTGATGGCCGTTAAGATAGGTTCCTGCCCTGAAGTCCCCGAGCAGAGCATCAGCTAGTGCTCTGCCCGGGGACTCCAGCACTGTTCTTGGCGTCACTGTCCACAAATGGGCAGTGACGTCAGGAGTTTCCCTTCGCTCCAGTGCTGGACCCAGGAAAGGGAAGAATAATAATTGTTTTGCTTTTTTATGTGTTATTGATTATTTATTATTTTGTGATTTTTGACAAGTTCGGTTATTGGACTACTTCGGATTCGAGGACTACTTCGATGGCAGCATTTTTTTATTCTCAATAAAATGGTTAATGAGGGTTCTGTGGGGTGCTTTTTATTTTGATAAATATATATTTTTTTATGTCTATGTGTCAATCAGACAGCGGCCATTACTAAGGTGGTAGTAATAAAGTAAAAAAAAAACATTAAAGAAAATATTTTATTGAAATAAAAACCACCGCACATCCCTTGTTAACCATTTTATTGAGAATAAAAAAATGCCATCACCGAAGTAGTAGTATAATTAGCAACACATAAAAAAGCAAAGAAATTATTATACTTACATTTCCTTGGTCCAGCGCTGGATCTACAATGTCAGCGAGCTACGCTGTTTCTGTAACTTCAGGAGTTATAGGGGGCATCAGCACTAAAAATGTCTAGGGCAGCATCAACTCTAAATACAACCCAGCTTTCACCTACACTCTCCCCTTCCTCCCACAAAGCCTCTGCCACCATCTATGCCCCCACCACTAATAAATCTCATATGTATGTATGTATGTATGTATGTATGTATGTATGTATGTATGTATGTATCTCATATGTATGTATGTATGTATGTATGTATGTATGTATGTATGTATGTATGTGTGTGTGTGTGTGTGTGTGTGTGTGTGTGTGTGTGTGTTGTGAGACTGAGTGCTGTGTGTTTTACGTAGGGGCATAGCTGGGAGGGGACTGCAGGGACTTTCAGAGACTAGGCTGCCTGGAAACAGTGTGGACAGGAGGTTAGTCTGAAACAGCTTATGTTTTTCAGTACACCCTTAAGGCCAGGTGCTGACGCTGTCGTCATGGCTCCTCCAGGAGTGGAATCTCTGGCCAGAGTCTTGCCGGGGATTTTGCTTCTTGAGGGAGCCCCTGTCTAAGAGGTGGCGTAACTACCACTATACCACTACCACCATAGCGACTGTAAGAGGGCTGGCGGCATGAGGAGCCAGTGCGGGCCGTCAAACCCACCCATGCCCAGTGGTCTCGCTAGCAGCCGCTATGGCTGCTACAGCGGTAGAGCGATGCCACATTCTCTAGATACTTTTAAATGCAGATACTATTGAACGCTATGGCAGAGCAGGGAGGTATCTCCCCGCTCTGCAATTTACTACGCTGCAGATTCCCAGGCAGAGTGGTAGTAGCTAATAGCGCTCTGCCCCGGCCTCCGGCTCTGGGGAAGCCCCTGACATCACAGTCCATATATGGACAGTAATGGCAGGAGCAGAGCAGTCTCCCAGGCAGAGTGCTATTAGCGCTCTGCCTGGAACTTTGGCTCTGGGGTTGCCCCTGACATCACTATCCATATATGGACAGGGATGTCAGGGGCTTCCCAAGAGCCGGAGTACCTGAGCAGAGCTTTTACTAGCGCTCTGCCTTGGACACTGCTTTGCTCCTGACATCACTGTCCATATATGGACAGTGATGTCAGGGGCTTCCCCAGAGATGGAGTGCCGGAGCAGAACCTTTACAAGTGCTCTTCCCGGGACTTCAGCTCTGCTCTGGACATCACTTTCCATATATAGACAGTGATGTCAGGAGAAGAGCAGGAGCCCCTGGCAGAGTACTGGTAGTGCTCTGTCCGGGACTCCGGCTCTGGGGTTGCTCCTGACAATGCTGTCCATATATGGACAGTGACATCGGGGGCTTCTCTTGAAACTGAATCACCAGCCGAAGCGTTGGCAATGCTCTGGCTGGGGATTCCACTGCTAGATGGAAACCCAAAGGCGCTACCTACAGGGAGGGGGGCTGTTTGGCACTACCAGGGAGGGGGGCTGTGTGGTACGACCAGAGAGGGGGGCTGTGTGGCACTACCAGGAAAGGGGGCTGTGTGGCACTACCAAGAAGGGGGGCTTTGTGGCACTACCTGGGAGGGGTTGCTGTGTGGCACTACCTGGGAGGGGTGGCTGTGTGGCACTATCTGGGAGGGGGGCTGTGTTCCACTACCTGGGAGGGGGGCTGTGTGGCAGTACCTGGTAGGGGGCTAGGTGGCACTACCTGAGAGGGGGCTGTGTGGCACGAACTGGGAGGGGGGTCTGTGTGACACTATCTACAGAGGGCACTAAATTTATGGGTGTACAAACTGGGGGCTTAACTTCTATATGGGGGCATAAACAGGGTCTAACGTCTATATGGGGGCACAAAGTGATGTTTTCTGCCATTTTGCTACTACCCCCGCAAAGGAGCCTATTAAGTCTCTGTTGCCCAAGGGCCCACCTAAACCTGGAGCTGGCCCTTGTTAAGGCCCTATTCAAACGACAGTTTTTAACAGCTGTGTGACTGCCGGTTTGTTGACAGCTGTCACACGGCTGCATTAAAATCTGTTAACTCAAATGGAACTATTCACACGGCTGTTTTTTTTTACGGCTCGTTTTTCCTGCCCGTCAAAATATAGAACATATAGAATATTTAAGGCCTTTCTCACAGCCACACGGCTCCAATACAATACAATGGAGCCGTTTAAAAAACGTCTGTCACTTGGATGCCATCCGAGTGATGGCCGTTAAGATAGGTTCCTGCCCTGAAGTCCCCGAGCAGAGCATCAGCTAGTGCTCTGCCCGGGGACTCCAGCACTGTTCTTGGCGTCACTGTCCACAAATGGGCAGTGACGTCAGGAGTTTCCCTTCGCTCCAGTGCTGGACCCAGGAAAGGGAAGAATAATAATTGTTTTGCTTTTTTATGTGTTATTGATTATTTATTATTTTGTGATTTTTGACAAGTTCGGTTATTGGACTACTTCGGATTCGAGGACTACTTCGATGGCAGCATTTTTTTATTCTCAATAAAATGGTTAATGAGGGTTCTGTGGGGTGCTTTTTATTTTGATAAATATATATTTTTTTATGTCTATGTGTCAATCAGACAGCGGCCATTACTAAGGTGGTAGTAATAAAGTAAAAAAAAAAACATTAAAGAAAATATTTTATTGAAATAAAAACCACCGCACATCCCTTGTTAACCATTTTATTGAGAATAAAAAAATGCCATCACCGAAGTAGTAGTATAATTAGCAACACATAAAAAAGCAAAGAAATTATTATACTTACATTTCCTTGGTCCAGCGCTGGATCTACAATGTCAGCGAGCTACGCTGTTTCTGTAACTTCAGGAGTTATAGGGGGCATCAGCACTAAAAATGTCTAGGGCAGCATCAACTCTAAATACAACCCAGCTTTCACCTACACTCTCCCCTTCCTCCCACAAAGCCTCTGCCACCATCTATGCCCCCACCACTAATAAATCTCACCTGCACCCTATGAGACCCCCTTGATTTTTTCTGTTCCCCATAGAGCCCCTACCACTTGCAGCTGGCATTTTACCGGACAAAATAGCGCAGCATGCTGCACTATTTTGATCACAATTTTTTTTACCTGCAGTGGATGCTTCTAAGGCTTTTTTCACACCATGGTATTTATATTAGTTTACTGTATGCTTCTGACGCATACGATAAATTGATCCGTAGACCCCCATACACCCAATACTTTTTTTTTGCTGCGTGGAATAGCTTTGAATGCTGCGCTATTCCATGCATATGTCAGAGGCACAGCAAGGTTCTCCAGCACCCGGGGCAAAGATTCCGTTTGGTGCCCCCCCCAAACCTCTTTCACGACATCTCCTTCCCCCTCGCTATGTTATTTTTCTCTACCAATCGATGAGGTGTCATTTTTTTTCCACATTTTTTTCATGTAACTGGAGCATAAAACCATTTGTACATTTTACATATATACAGCACCAGAACAAAGCTCATTACATATATACATCACAAGAACAAAGTTCAGAACATATATACAGCACCATAACCAAGCTCAGTGCATATATACAGCATCAGAACAAAAATCAGTACATATATACTGCCCCAGAAC
This sequence comes from Rhinoderma darwinii, assembly GCF_050947455.1. NCBI lineage: Eukaryota > Metazoa > Chordata > Amphibia > Anura > Rhinodermatidae > Rhinoderma > Rhinoderma darwinii. The sequence continues at coordinate 172,925,620 of NC_134687.1, read as the reverse complement.
TAAGCTCAGTACATAAATACAACACCAGAACAAAGCTCAGTCACTATATACAGTGCCAGTACCAAGATTAGTACATTTATACAGCAGCAGAACCAAGCTTAGTACATAAATACAGCACCAGAACAAGGCTCATTACATAAATACACCACCAGAACAAAGCTCAGTACATATATACAGTGCCGAAACAAAGCTCATTACATATATACAGCACCAGAACCAAGATCAGTACATATATACAGCCCCAGAATGAAGCTGAGTACATAAATACAACATCAGAACAAAGCTCATTACTTAAATACAATACCAGGACAAATCTCAGTACATATATTACAGTGCCAGAACAAAGATCAGTACATATATACAGCAGCAGAAAGAAGCTCAATACATATATACAGCACTAGCACCAAGCTCAATACATATATACAGTACCAGAACAAAGCTCAGTACATATATACAACACAAGAACCAAGCTCAGTACATATATACAGCACCAGAACACAGCTCAATACATATATGCAGTGCCAGAACAAAGCTCATTACATATATACAGCACCAGAACCAATCTCAGTACATAAATACAACATCAGCATTTAGTGCAACACCTGCCATATAGGTCTGCACTAAATTGTATACAGCTCCCAGCATGGCCCAAACAATGGTAAAGATATGCTGGGAGATGAGGTTTCACAAAAAAAATCATACCACCATCATCTCACTGCAGATCATAGAGTGACTACGTTACTGATTAGGGGCAGAATAAACATTTATATTAAGTGACTCACCGTTGACATCTCAATTTCTAGTTCATTTTCTCTTTTCTTCTCCATCCGGTCGAGACCTCTGTCACGTTGGGTTCGTGGACCCACTAGGCCGTACCGCCTTGATGGTATATATGGCCAACAGGGCAGAGGTCACAGTCTATAGTTCGTATAGTGTACCTGGGGCAGCTCAGACAGCAGCAAGACAGGCTCGGCTGGGACTAGGCAGCAGCCAGACGTCAGGCGTGGAGTAGCAGGACAGGCGTGGAATTCAGCACAGCACTGCTACAGCTCAGCACGGCACTTGACCAGGATAGCACGGGATATAGGATTCAGGTATGGGGAACACTGGGAATTGGAAAACACTAGGAGACCATTTGCATAGACAAACTTTGGGTACGACAACAATGCTCAGGCATGGGAGGAAGGGGCTGGGCCTTTCTTATAGTCCAGGGTACTCATGGGCTAATTTTACATTAAACTCTGGTGCACGGACTGCCCCTTTAAGAGCGGGAACGAGCGTGCGTGCGCACCCTACGGTCGAGGTAAGCGGAAGTGAGCGCTGGCGTCTCCTGAGGAGGAGACTGGGGCCAGCGCTCGCAGACCCATGGCTGCGGCCGTCAGGAGGTGAGTGTGCCTGACGGCCTGCGGCTATGGCCATGACAGTATCCCCCTCTTACTTCCTCAGAAGGGTAGGAGCATTGAGGTTCTCCTCTGGCTCCCAGGACCTCTCTTCAGGACCAAACCCCTTCCAATCCACCAAATAAAAATGTCTTCCTCTTACTCTCTTCATGTCCAAGATTTCCATAACCTCGAAGGTGTCTGAAGGACCGATGGAGGCAACCGCAGGACTAGGAGTCTTGGTATAGCAGTTCAGAACCACTGGCTTCAGAAGACAGACATGGAAGGAATTGGGGATCTTGAGGGTAGGAGGCAGCCAAAGCTTGTAGGTGACAGGGCTGATCTTCTGTAGGATCTCGAAGGGTCCAAGGAACCTGGGAGAAAATTTGTATGATGGCACCCTCAGTCGGAAATTCCTAGAGGACAGCCAGACCCTCGTGCCAGGGAGAAATTGAGGAGGTTCTCTTCTCCTTGTGTCTGCCTTCTGTTTCATGTGGTCGACTGCCAGTAGGATGGAGGATCGAGTCTGCTGCCAGATCTGCAGGAAGTCCCTAAAAGCAGTGTCAGCTGCTGGTACCTCGGACGTATTGGGCACCGGGAGAGGAATTCGTGGGTGTTGGCCACAGACAATGAAGAACGGTGTATTCCTTGTGGACTGTCTGGTGTGATTATTATATGAGAACTCAGCCAACGGAAGCAGCTGCACCAAGTCATCATGCTGCTTGGAGATGAAGTGGCGTAGGTAGTTCTCCAAGATCTGATTGATCCTCTCGACCTGGCCATTGGACTGAGGATGGTAGGCTGAGTAAAAGTCCAACTTCACACCGATGAGTCCACAGAGGGCACTCCAGAACTTTGAGGTGAACTGGACTCCCCGATCAGACACAATATGCCGCGGCAAGCCGTGCAGGCGGAAGATGTGTTGGATGAAGAGGTTGGGCAGTTGAGGAGCAGAAGGAAGGCCGGTCAGTGGAACGAAGTGGGCCATCTTCGAAAATCGATCCACCACCACCCAGGCAGTAGTGCATCCAGCAGAGAGAGGCAGGTTAGTGATAAAGTCCATAGCTATATGCTGCCTGGGAGCATCGGGCACAGGCAATGACTGGAGCAGGCCAGCAGGTCTGGAGTGAGCGACCTTGTTAGCTGCACACACTGAGCAGGAAGAAACAAAGTCTATAATGTCTTTGGGCAGCGTGGGCCACCAGAAATGACTGTCAATCAGATCTCGGTTCTTACGGGTCCCCACGTGAACTTCCAGTCTAGAGGAGTGTCCCCATCGGAGAATTCTCTCTCTGTCAGCCAGGCGCACAAAAGTCCACCCTGGAGGAATGTCCCCAACTTGCAGGGGTTTGACAGAGACATAGCAAGACGGGTCAATAATTTTCTGTGGAATTTCCATGGTGTTCTCTGTCTCGAAAGACCTAAACAAGGCATCGGCCCTCACATTTTAGTCAGCCGGGCGATAATGGAGCTCAAACTGGAACCTGGTAAAGAACAGCGACCACCTGGCCTGACGAGGATTCAGCCATGGGGCCGTCTGGAGATAGGTGAGATTCTTGTGGTCCGTAAAGATTAGGATGGGATGAGCTGCGCCCTCTAGTAGATATCTCCACTCCTCCAGAGCCAGTAATGGCCAGTAACTCCCGATCCCCAATCGAGTAGTTGCGTTCTGTGGAAGAGAAGAACTTAGAGAAATATCCACATACCATTGACTTGCCCTTGGAACCTTTCTGGAACAGCAGTGCACCAGACAGAGGATGCATCCACCTCCAACGAGAACTGTACAGAAACATCTGGATGATGGAGGATAAAGGCTGACGTGAAGGCACTCTTCAGGCTATTGAATTAGGACTCTGCCTCAGGAGACCACGCCTTGGTATTCATGGTGAGGTTAGAGATAGAAGATGTCAGTGAGGAGAAGTTTGGGATGAACTGTCTGTAAAAATTGGTGAATCCCAAAAAGCACTGTATGGCCCTCAAGCCTTGAGGGCGTGGCCATTCCTGAACGGACTTTACCTTTTCAGGATCCATCTTGAGACCTTGATTCGTGACGATGTAGCCCAGGAAGGGTAGAGCATCTTTCTCAAACACGCACTTCTCTAACTTGGCGCACAGACGATTCTCCCTTAACCGCAGCAAAACTTGACGGACATGTCCCTGATTGAGTCATAGGATCTGGAGAAAAAAATCTAGATGCCATCAAGATAGACTACTACACAAACATAGAGACGGTCACGGAAGATTAACGAACTTCTGGAAGACCGCGGGTGCATTACACAGGCCGAAGGGCATTACTAGATATTCATAGTGTCTGTCACGGGTGTTAAATGCAGTCTTCCATTAGTCACCACGGCGAATCCGGATTAGGTTCTGAGCCCCATGTTGGTCTAGTTTGGAAAAAATCTTGGCACCACGTATACGATCAAACAGTTCTGAGATAAATTGCAATGGATACTTATTTTTCACCGTGATCTGGTTGAGACCCCGCTAGTCGATACAAGGACGCAGGGAACCATCCTTTTTCTTGACGAAGAAGAACCTGGTTCCTGCCGGGGTGGAAGACTTCCGTATGAACCCCCACTCCAAGTTCTCTTCAACATAGGTGGACATGGGCAGAGTCTCTGGCAAGGAGGGAGGATAAACCCTACCACTGGGAAGGGATGCACCAGGAATCAGCTCAATAGGACAGTCATACGCCCGGTGTGGGGGCAGCGTCTCCGCCTCCCTCTTGCTGAAGACGTCCAAAAATGTAGCATAATGACCAGGCAATCCTGCCAATGACCGAGGCAGAGAAAGCTGAGCCAAACGAATCTGTACCAGGCAACGGTTGTGACACTCGGGGCCCCACTGGAGAACCTCTCCAGAGTTCCAGTCCAGGACTGGGGCATGTAGTTGGAGCTAAGGCAGGCCCAGCAGCACAGGGTTAATGGCCTTGGACAAGACAAAGAAGGAGAGAAGCTCAGAGTGGAGAGCTCCTACTTGGAGCCTCAATGGCTTGGTCACAGCTATAGCTGGGTCTGGCAGAGGTAGTCCATTTACAGATGCAACCACCAACAGCCTCTCCAGAGGGGTGGTGGGCAATTGGAAAAGATCCACCAGGTCTCTACGATTGAAATTAGCAGCGGATCCAGAGTCCAGATACGCAAAGACCCGATGCGTTTTCTCGGCAGACACTATGGTCACAGGGATGGATAATTTCGACGGAAGTCCTTCTTTACCCAAGGATGTCTCTCCTACCAACCCTAGGCTTTGGGGCTTTTGGGGACACAGACGCACAAGTTGGCCTCCGAGGCCGCAATATAGACACGGTCCCGAAGTGCCTCTGCGTTATTTCTCCTGGGTAGATAGCTTAAACCGGTCCATCCTCACAGCCTCCTTAGGAGAGTCGGCATCTGAGGACAGCAGAGGTTTCTGCATGGTAGGGACCGGACTAGGAAGGCCTCCCTCCCGACGAGCTTCTTGGAGCCGTTCTCGGATCCTTATATCAATCTGGGCGGCCAGAAGTATGAGGTCAAGTTTGAACTTAATCTAAGGAAACAGTCCATGCCAGAATGTAGCCACCAGGGCCTCATTGTTCCACAAAAGTTCTCCCGCCAGGGGTTCCTCTGGACATTTCGCACAGTGTTTGACGAGCCTGGACGAGTTCCCTCTGCAGTGGCCTCCTTGCTGATCCTACGCCAAGGAGACACCTCCATGGGCGAGTAAGCCATCCACTTCCGCACCCTGGTGGGAGAGCTGTTGTGGAACAATGAGGCCCTGGTGGCTACATTCTGGCATGGACTGTTTCCTTAGATTAAGTTCAAACTTTGGGCAAGAAATCTACCATCTATCCTGAATCACCTCATCCTTCTGGCCGCCCAGATTGATATAAAAATCCGAGAACGGCTCTAAGAAGCTCGTCCGGAGGGTCTCTGGTTCTTGTCTCTCCCAGATGGGATTCGCCCATGCAAGGGCCCTGCCAGTGAGTAGAGAGATGATGAAAGCGACCCTTGCGCCATCAAACGAAAATACCCTTGCATACAGGCTGATGTGGATCTGGCACTGGTTCAAAAATCCACGACAGGTACCTGCGTCTCTATTATAGCGGTCAGGAAGTGGCAAATGAAAACGAGGATCAACACTGTCAGGAGGTGTAGTTTGAGGACCAACACTGCCAGGAGGTGTAGTAGGAACAGCAGCTAGCGCCACCTGCCGACGTGCAATATTGTTCAAGGCCTGGAGGAGTTGGTCCTGTCGAGACCGGAGTTCTAGCATATCCGTCCACATCTCTTGTGACGTCATCTTGGTCTTGGATCGACCAGTGGGGTCCATGGCCTGAGCCTACTGTCACGTTGGGTTCGTGGACCCACTGGGCCGTACCGCCTTGACGGTATGGCAGCTGGCCAACAGGGCGCAGGTCACAGTCTATAGTGGCGCAACTAAGAGGGAAGGTGGGGGGTGCCAGGCATGCCAGGCCTGCTGCCTCTCTGAGGGGGCGGCGGCGCCGCTGAAACCAGCCACCGTGGCCCCCTCCTGCACTACACCGTGTTCCAAATTATTATGCAAATGTTATTTTCCGCTGATTTTTCTAAATAGTCGATGCAAATGACAGTCAGTATAATCTTCAAGCCATCAACCGTTGGAGTATAATGCAAATTTTATTGAACAAATCTCCTAATGATAACAGATTTTTTTTTAGAAGTAAAAAACTCAAAATACACTATTTCAAATTATTATGCACAACTGAGATCAAAACATTTTAAATGTTGTAAAGAGAACTAAAATGGTAATTTGTTGAATTTGCAGCATCAGGAGGTCATATTTACAGAAAACAAAAGCTCTTTCAATTTAAAAAAAACTTAACAGGCCAAGTTACATGTTAACATAGGACCCCTTCTTTGATATCACCTTCACAATTCTTGCATCCATTGAATTTGTGAGTATTTGGACAGTTTCTGCATGAATATCTTTGCAGGATGTCAGAATAGCCTCCCAGAGCTTCTGTTTTGATGTGAACTGCCTCCCACCCTCATATATATTTTGCTTGAGGATGCTCCTAAGGTTCTCAATAGGGTCGAGGTCAGGGGAACATGGGGCCACACCATGAGTTTCTCTCCTTTTATGCCCATAGCAGCCAATGACACAGAGGTATTCTTTGCAGCATGAGATGGTGCATTGTCATGCATGAAGATAATTTTGCTACGGAAGGCACGGTTCTTCTTTTTGTACCACGGAAGAAAGTGGTCAGTCATAAACTCTACGTACTTTGCAGAGGTCACTTTCACACCGTCAAGGACCCTAAAGGGGCCTACCAGCTCTCTCCCCATGATTGCAGCCCAAAACATGACTCTGCCACCTCCTTGCTGACGTCGCAGACTTGTTGGGACATGGTGGCCATTCACCAACCATCCACTACTCTATCCATGTGGACCATCCAGGGTTGCACGGCACTCAACAGTAAACAACATGGTTTCAAAATTAGTCTTCATGTATTTCTGAGCCCACTGCAACCGTTTCTGCTTGTGAGCATTGTTTAGGGGTGGCCGAATAATAGCTTTATGCATACTTGCAAACCTCTGGAGGATCCTACACCTTGAGGTTCGTGGGACTCCAGAGGCACCAGCGGCTTCAAATACCTGTTTGCTGCTTTGCAATGGCATTTTAGCAGCTGCTCTCCTAATCCTATTAATTTGTCTGGCAGAAACCTTCCTCATTATGCCTTTATTTGAACAAACCCGTCTGTGCTCTGAATCAGCCACAAATCTTTTCACAGTACGATGACCATGCCTAAGTTTTCTTGAAATATGCAATGTTTTCATACCTTGTCCAAGGTATTGCACAATTTCACGCTTTTCGGCAGCAGAGAGATCCTTTTTCTTTCCCATATTGCTTGAAACCTGTGGCCTGCTTAATAATGTGGAACGTCCTTCTTAAGTAGTTTTTGTTAGATTGGGCACACCTGGAAAACTAATTATCACAGGTGTCTGAGATTGATAACAATGATCAAAAGAGCCCTAAGACACAATACTATCCATGAGATTAATTGAAAAACGAATTATTAAATGTTTATGACACTTAAATCCAATGTGCATAATAATTTGGAATACGGTGTATAGCCGATGAATGGCCACTATAGGGGAAGCTATATGTGAGGCACTATAACCAGGGGGCTATATACAGGGATGGACTATATGTGGAGCACTACAGGGGGATCTATATGTGAGGCACTATATACAGGGGTGCCCCGCCTGCCCCCCTAGCTACGCCCCTGCATATGTATGTGGTTCTTTTTAACATGGGCGTCTATCAGAGACATCCATTTTTTAAAGCGTTTAATGAATCTCCTGGTAGCTTTAACAGCACCCACATTATATTAATAGAAATACAATGCAGATGTGAACACAGCCCAATTGTAATGGCCGGAAGGAGGTGAAGGGAAAGTGAGCCCTAATCTACCCACCGCCCTGTCCCTGCCTACTTGCAACGACCCGCCCTAGGCGACGAGGTACAACTGGGCGGCGGTCCCTACGCTGTCTAAGTGCACAGGAAAACAAACAGGGAACATGCAAGGGAAGGGGCAGTAGCCACGGAACGCCACGAGGAAACGGAGCGGCGAACGGACAGTCAGGACCAGGACGAAGTGAGTACACCCGAGCGGGCACGGAGACAGAAGCAAGCCAGGGGCAAAGCAGGTCAAGCAGAACTGCAGCAAGGCAGAAGCACGGCAGAAGCAGGCTGGAGCAAGCAGCAGTGGGGCCAGGAATCCAAAAGAATTACAAGCACTGAGGGAGAGAACAGGGCAGGTAATAAAGGACAGGGGGCAGAGCTAACTCCGACAGACCAGGCCGCGATAGGCTCTCCCACTCCTGAGCCTGCCACCCTGGTTGGTGGGAGATGGTGTCAGTCGAACAGGTCTGGCCTCAGGTGTGGATTGATTAATCCCAGGAGTATACCTAGATGAAGTACCTGGCAGATCCCTAACAGTACTCCCCCTTTTATGAGGGGCCACCGGACCCTTACTAAGGGGACCCGGTTTAGTGGGGAAGAGAAGGTGGAACCTCCTGATCAATACCCCAGCGTGAACATCACGGGCAGGTACCCAAGTCCTCTCCTCCGGCCCGTATCCTCTCCAATGGACCAGGTACTGGAGGGAGCCCTGGACCATCCTACTGTCCATAATCTTGGCCACCTCGAATTCCACCCCCTCAGGGGTGAGAACGGGAACAGGAGGTATCCTCGAGGGGGACCAGGACGGGGAGCAGCGTTTAAGGAGGGAGGCATGGAAGACGTCATGTATGCGAAATGATGGGGGGAGCTCCAGACGGAAGGATACATTGGACTTCAATGATCTTATAAGGTCCAATAAATCGGGGAGCAAACTTCCTGGACGGGACCTTAAGGCGCAAGTTCCTGGATGATAACCAGACCAAATCCCCGACGACAAACCGGGGGTTAGCAGAACGTCTACTATCCGCCTGAATCTTTTGTGCGCTCTGGGACGCCTCTAGGTTCTTCTGAACCTGGGCCCAGACAGTGCACAGTTCCCGATGAACATCCTCTACCTCAGGATTATTGGAACAACCAGGGGAGACGGAGGAGAATCTTGGGTTAAACCCGAAATTACAGAAAAACGGGGAGACCCCTGACGAGTTACTGACCCGGTTATTCAAGGAAAATTCAGCAAGGGGAAGGAATGAGACCCAATCGAATTGACAGTCAGAGATGAAACACCTTAAATATTGTTCCAGGGATTGGTTGGTCCTTTCCGTTTGGCCATTAGTTTCGGGATGGAAGGCGGAGGAGAAGGACAGATCAATCTCCAACTTTTTACAAAAAGCTCTCCAAAATAAGGAAACAAATTGTACCCCTCTGTCAGAAACGATATTGACTGGGGCCCCATGGAGGCGCAGGATGTGTTTCACAAACAAAGAAGCTAACGTCTTGGCGTTAGGTAGCTTCTTAAGGGGCACAAAGTGGCACATCTTGCTGAAGCGGTCGACTACCACCCACACCACCGACTTGCCCTGAGATGGAGGCAAATCGGTGATAAAATCCATGGAGATATGGGTCCAAGGTCTCTGGGGAATGGGCAAGGAACGTAGTAGGCCCGCAGGTCGGGACCTAGGGGTTTTGGACCTAGCGCAAACCTCACAAGCGGCGACGTAAGCCCTAACGTCTTTAGGCAACCCAGGCCACCAATAGTTTCTGGTAATGAGGTGTTTGGTGCCCAAGATGCCAGGATGACCAGATAGAGCGGAGTCATGGTTTTCCCTGAGTACCCTCAGCCGGTATTGCAGGGGAACAAACAGTTTGTCCCCAGGGACGTTCCCGGGAGCTGCACCCTGATCAGCCGCGATATCAGAAGCTAAATCAGAATCCGTGGCAGAGACGATTATACCAGGGGGTAAAATACAAGCAGGATCCTTCTCAGAAGGAGGATTGGCCATGAAACTACGTGACAGAGCATCAGCCTTAATATTCTTGGACCCAGCCCTATAGGTAACCAAGAAATTAAATCTGGTAAAGAATAGTGCCCACCGAGCTTGTCTAGGATTAAGCCTCCGGGCCAATTCTAGGAAAACCAGATTCTTGTGATCCGTAAGGACCGTTACCTGGTGTCTGGCCCCCTCCAGGAAGTGCCGCCACTCCTCAAAAGCCCATTTAATGGCTAGAAGTTCGCGGTTGCCAATATCATAGTTACTCTCCGTGGGCGAAAACTTCCTAGAGAAGTAAGCACAGGGGCGGAGATGGGTGAGGGAGCTGGTACCCTGGGACAAGACGGCCCCCACTCCCACCTCGGAAGCGTCAACCTCCACAATAAATGGCTCCTCTTGGTTGGGCTGAATCAGCACGGGGGCCGAGATAAAGCACTTCTTGAGGGTCTCAAAGGCCTGGACGGCCTCAGGGGGCCAATGGAGGACATCAGCACCCTTGCGGGTAAGGTCCGTAAGAGGCTTAGCGACGACCGAGAAGTTGGCAATAAATCTCCTGTAATAGTTGGCGAACCCTAAAAAACACTGTAACGCCTTAAGGGAGGCAGGTTGGACCCATTCCGCCACAGCCTGAACCTTGGCAGGGTCTATGCGGAATTCATGAGGAGTGAGGATTTGCACTAAAAATGGTATCTCCTGTACCCCAAAGACACATTTTTCAGTCTTAGCAAACAGATTATTCTCCCGAAGGACCTGGAGCACCTTCCTGACATGCTCCACGTGGGAGGACCAGTCCTTGGAAAACACCAGTATGTCATCAAGGTACACAACAAGAAAATTACCCAGGTACTCTCTCAGGATTTCATTAATAAAATTCTGGAAGACAGCAGGGGCATTACACAACCCAAAGGGCATGACCAGGTATTCGAAATGACCCTCGGGTGTGTTGAACGCAGTTTTCCACTCATCCCCCTCTTTGATGCGGATAAGGTTATATGCCCCCCGTAGATCGAACTTAGAAAACCATTGGGCTCCCTGAACCTGATTAAAAAGATCCGGAATCAAAGGAAGTGGGTACTGGTTCCTTACGGTGACCTTATTCAGGTTACGATAATCAATGCACGGCCTAAGACCACCATCCTTCTTCCCCACGAAGAAGAAGCCAGCACCTACAGGAGAAGTCGAGGGGCGAATGAAACCCTTGGCCAGGCATTCTTGGATATACACCCTCATGGCTTCACGTTCAGGACATGAAAGATTAAATATCCTACCCTTAGGAAGCTTGGCACCAGGCACCAAATCGATAGCGCAATCGTAATCTCTATGGGGGGGCAACACCTCGGAGGCCTCCTTAGAAAACACATCGGCGAAGTCCTGAACAAACTCAGGAAGCGTGTTTACCTCCTCCCGGGGAGAAATAGAGTTAACAGAAAGACATGACATAAGACATTCATTACCCCATTTGGTGAGATCCCCAGTATTCCAATCAAACGTGGGATTATGCAACTGCAACCAGGGAAGGCCTAAAACCAGATCAGACGATAATCCCTGCATCACCAGTACAGAGCACTGCTCCAAATGCATGGAGCCAACAAGGAGTTCAAAAACAGGAGTATGCTGAGTAAAATAACCATTAGCAAGGGGAGTTGAGTCGATTCCTACTACAGGGATAGGATAAGGTAAATCAATACAAGGCATCTTTAGAGACATAGCAAATTCCGCAGACATGATATTAGCAGATGACCCTGAATCCACGAAAGCACTGCCCGTGGCAGCCCGGCCAGCAAACGAGACCTGAAAGGGAAGCAAAATTTTATTGCGTTTCACATTAACGGGAAATACCTGTGCGCCCAAGTGACCTCCCCGATGATCACTTAGGCGCGGAAGTTTTCCGGCTTCTTATTCTTGCGCCTGGGACAGGTGTTCAGTAGATGCTTGTCGTCCCCACAGTAGAAGCAGAGACCATTCATTCTGCGAAACTCCCTACGTTGTCGAGGGGACATGGAGGCCCCGAGTTGCATAGGTACCTCCGAGTCCTCCGTGGAGGGGCGAGGAGACGGGACCTCGGGGGGGATCGCAGAAAAGTCAGAGGGGAGCACACTGAAGCGTTCTAGCTGACGTTCCCTGAGACGTCGGTCAAGTCGTACTGCTAGGGCCATAACCTGGTCAAGGGAGTCAGACGAGGGGTAGCTAACCAGCAGATCCTTCAGGGCGTCAGATAATCCTAACCTAAACTGGCACCTTAGGGCCGGATCGTTCCACTGAGAAGCTACGCACCACTTCCTAAAATCAGAACAGTATTCCTCAACCGGTCTCCTACCCTGACGTAAGGTCACCAGCTGACTCTCGGCTAAGGCAGTCCTGTCAGTCTCGTCGTAAATGAGTCCGAGGGCAGAGAAAAAACGATCAACAGAGGAAAGTTCAGGGGCGTCAGGAGCCAAGGAGAAGGCCCACTCTTGGGGCCCTTCCTGGAGTCGGGATATGATGATACCCACCCGCTGGTTCTCGGAACCTGAGGAGTGGGGCTTTAGGCGGAAATACAGTCTGCAACTCTCCCGGAAGGAGAGAAACGTCTTACGGTCCCCTGAGAACCGGTCAGGTAACTTGAGGTCGGGTTCTAGAGGTGAGGTGAGGGGTACTACTAAAGCAGCGTCACCCTGATTGACCCTTTGGGCCAGGGCCTGGACCTGTAGGGAGAGGCCCTGCATCTGCTGGGCCAGGGTCTCAAGGGGGTCCATGATAGCGTCAGCGTAGGAGAAATGGTAGACTAGGTAAGGGCTTGTAATTATGTAATGGCCGGAAGGAGGTGAAGGGAAAGTGAGCCCTAATCTACCCACCGCCCTGTCCCTGCCTACTTGCAACGACCCGCCCTAGGCGACGAGGTACAACTGGGTGGCGGTCCCTACGCTGTCTAAGTGCACAGGAAAACAAACAGGGAACATGCAAGGGAAGGGGCAGTAGCCACGGAACGCCACGAGGAAACGGAGCGGCGAACGGACAGTCAGGACCAGGACGAAGTGAGTACACCCGAGCGGGCACGGAGACAGAAGCAAGCCAGGGGCAAAGCAAAGCAGGTCAAGCAGAACTGCAGCAAGGCAGAAGCACGGCAGAAGCAGGCTGGAGCAAGCAGCAGTGGGGCCAGGAATCCAAAAGAATTACAAGCACTGAGGGAGAGAACAGGGCAGGTAATAAAGGACAGGGGGCGGAGCTAACTCCGACAGACCAGGCCGCGATAGGCTCTCCCACTCCTGAGCCTGCCACCCTGGTTGGTGGGAGATGGTGTCAGTCGAACAGGTCTGGCCTCAGGTGTGGATTGATTAATCCCAGGAGTATACCTAGATGAAGTACCTGGCAGATCCCTAACACCAATGCTGACAATAATAGCAAGGTAGCATTATTAGATCTATAAATTCAGCTATATCTGTCTCGAGTTGGGCTGCAGCTCATATGTATCAGATTACACATGTCTATGGAAGCCTATGGAGAGGAGAGGGTGTAAGAATGAGCAGGAAGTGCAGGAGATAAGAGCAGAACGACAGGCATAGGAACTTTCTGTCACAACCAAAGCACTTTATTCACATCAGTACAGCTCAGTACTTCTCTATATATGTCCTGCGTGATCCTGGGGCTGTTTCTGAGTCAGAAAGAAGGTTAAATACAGCACTAGAACCAAGCTCTGACATATATACAGTACTACAACCAAGCTCAGTACATAAATACAGCACTAGAACCAAGCTCTGACATATATACAGTACCACAACCAAGCTTAGTACATAAATACAGCACCAGAACAAATCTCATACATATATACGGCATGAGAGTCAAGCTCAATACATATTTACAGCACCAGAACAAACCTCAGTACATGCAAACAGCACTAGAACAAAGCTCTGACATATATACAGCACCAGAATCAACCTCAGTACATAAATACAGCACTAGAACCAAGCTCAGCACATATATGCAATAACAGAACCAAGGTCAGTACATATATACAATACCAGAACCAAGATTAGTACATAAATACAGCACCAGAACCAAGCTCAGTACAAATATATATCCCCAGAACCAAGCTCAGTACATATATACAGCACCAGAACAAAGCTCAGTACATATATACAGCACCAGAACAAAGCTCAGTACATAATTTCAGCACCAGAACAAAGCTCAATATATATACACAGTACCAAAACCAAGCTTAGTACATAAATACAGCACCAGAAGCAAGCTCAAAGTAGCATCCATGTCTGCGGACCAACGGGATTACTGACCCCCTGGCGGCCGCAGCCATGGATCTCTTCCCCAGGAGACACCAGCGCTCACTCCTGCTCCGGTCCACTGTGTCCCATAGGGTGCGCGCGCACACTCATGCCCAGCCTTAAAGGGCCAACGCACGCACATGGGAATTATCACTAGTTAGCCCATGATCACCCTGGACTATAAGAAGGGCCCTTTCCCTTTGCTCATTGCCTGAGCGTTGTTTTCCTATGTTATTCTTGCAAATGGTCCCTTAGTGTTATCCTGTTCCCCTTGTTCCTGTGCCCTGCTACCTGTACCCTGTATCCCGTGCTATTTGTTCCTGTGCCTTAAACCTATTGGAGTCGTGTTGTGCCACCGGTTTCGCCTGCTGTGTTACACCACGTCTGGTGTCTGTTGTCAAGGCTTCATCTGTGCCTAGCCATTGCTACTGTCTGAACCACTACAGGTACCCTTGTGCTTGGACTTTTTATATATTGACTTGGTACTCTGTTGGCCAGCTGCTATCTTGCTACGGCGGGACAGCCCAGTGGGTCCAAATACCCAAAGATCGTGACAGTACGCTCAGGCCATGGACCCCGATGGTCAACCCAAGACCATGACAACGTCACAAGCCATGCAGGCAGACCTGCGAGACCTTTGGTCTAGCCAAGACGAACTTCTCCTGGCAGTAATCTCCATTACACAGCAACTGGATGCGCAAGCTGAAGCCATCAAGGCACCTGTTCCTGTTCCTCCGGCTGTTCCTCCTATTACACCTCCTGGCAGTACCAGTACCGACTCCCGATTCTTGCTGCTACTACCTTCTCGCTTCAACGGAGACACGAGTACGTGCAGGGGTTTTCTGAACCAGTGCTAGATCCACTTCAGCCTACATGCCAAAGCATTTTCATCTGATGGCACAAGGATTGCTTTCATCATCTCGCTCCTTACTGGCAAGGCCCTAGAATGGGCGAATCCTATATGGGAACGTCAGGGACCAGAGACACGTGACTTCCAGTGTTTCCTACGGACTTTCCGCTCGGTATTTGAGGAACCTGGGCGAGTCTCATCTGCTGCTGCATCTCAGCTGACCCTTCGTCAGGGAGACACCTCCGTGGGCGAGTATGCAATTCTATTTCGCACCCTGGCGGCAGAGATGTCCTGAAACAACGAGGTCTTGGTGGCTACATTCTGGCAGAGACTGTCTTCCGAGATTAAAGATGACCTTGCCGTTCGTGATCTGCCACCGACCCTGGATTGACATGAGAATCCGGGAGCGATCCCAAGAGGTTCGTCGGGACAGAAGATTTCTTAGGCCGGCTCATACTTTCCAGCAATCCCTGTTGCTCTCACCAGTTGTTCCACAAGAGGAACCTATGCAGGTGGACCGGCTCAATTTATCCATCCATCTAGGAGAGACAACGCAGACGCACTTCGGGAGTTTGTCTGTATTGTGACCTCAGAGGCCATATTGTGCATTTGTGCCCTCAGAAGCCAAAGATCTCCAAATGCCTAGTATTGGTTGAAGAGACAACCCTAGGCGATACAGCGCTGAATAAAAAACTCTTTTCAAAATAATCCATCTCCGTGACCATAGTGCCCGACAAAAAGACGCACTGGGTCTCTGCCTATCTGGATCCAGTTGCCCACAGTCCCTCTGGAGACGTCTTTGGCTGCTGTCTCAGTGAATAAACTGCCTCTGCCCGACTATTGTATCTGAGACCAAACCGCTGAAGCTCCAAGTTGGAGCCCTTCATTCAGAGCTAATTTAATTTCTTGTTGTGCCCAAAGCCGTCAACACTGTGCTGCTGGGCCTGCCTTGGCTTCGGCTACATGCCCCAGTCCTCGACTCGAATTACAGAGAGGTTCTCCAATGGGGCTCCAAGTGTCTCAATCGCTGTCTGTTGCAGATCCTTCCGGCCCAGCCTCCTCTGCCTCAGTCGTTGGCAGGATTACCTCCTCATTACCCTCAGTTTGCAGATGTCTTCAGCAAGAAGGAGGCTGAGACGCTGCCCCCACACCGGGCTTATGACTGCCCTATTGAACTGGTGCCTAATGCGTCCCCTCCTCGTGGACGGGTTTACCCTCTCTCCTTGCCAGAGACTTAGTCTTTGTCGGCAGATATAAGGAGAATCTGGAAAGGGGTTTCATACAAAAATCCTCCTCCTCGGGGCCGGGTTCTTCTTTGTGAAGAAGAAAGACGGATCTGTTCGGCCTTGCATCGACGACCGGGGGCCCAATCAAATCACGGTCAAGAACAAATTTTCGTTGCCACTAATTTCCAAACTATTTGACCTCATACGAGGAGCCAAGATTTTCTCTAAACTAGACCTGCGTGGGGCTTACAACTTGATCCGGATCCGCCAGGGTGACGAATGGAAGATAGCATTCAACACCCGAGATGGGCACTATGAATACCTGGTAATGCCCTTTGGCCTGTGTAATGCTCCCGCGGTCTCCCAGGAGTTCGTCAATGACATCTTCCGAAATCTCCTCTATGTCTGTGTTGTGGTCTATCTCGATGACATTTTTATTTTTTCTCCAGATCCGACGACTCATTGGAGACATGTCCGTAAAGTTCTGCTGCGATTAAGGGAGAATCGCCTGTATGCCAAGCAGGAGAAGTGTGTGTTTGAGAAGAATTCTCTACCCTTCCTGGGCTACATCATCCCAGATCAAGGCCTCAAGATGGATTCCGAGAAGGTAAAGTTCATCCTTGAATGGGCACGTCCACAAGGCTTGAGGTCCATACAGTGATTTTGGGATTCGCCAACTTCTACCGACAGTTTATCCCAAACTTCTCTTCACTGACAGCTCCCATCTCTACCCTCACCAAAAAAGATATGAACACCAAGGTGTGGACTCCAGAGGCAGAATCTGCATTTAATAGCCTGGAGAGTGCCTTCACGTCAGCCTCAACCCTTCATCATCCTGATGTATCTCGACAGTTTTCGTTGGAGGTGGACACCTCCTCTGTTGGTGCAGGTGCACTTCTGTTCCAGAGTGGTTCCAAAGGGAAGACAGTGGTATGTGGCTATTATTCTAGACTTTTTTTCTCCCGCAGAGCACAATTACTCGATTGGGGATCAGGAGTTACTGGCCATAAAATTGGCTCTGGAGGAGTGGAGACATCTACTAGAGGGCACAGCTCACCCCATATATACCGACCACAAGAACCTCACCTATCTCCAGTTGGCCCAACGGCTGAACCCCCGTCAAGCCAGGTGGTCGCTGTTCTTCACCCGCTTCCAGTTGGTGCTCCACTACCGTCCTGCCGACAAAAATTTGAGGGCCGATGGCTTGTCCAGGTTGTTTGAGACAGAGGACACCGTGGAGTCTCCGCAAAGTATCATTGATCCATCCTGTATTATTTATTTTAATCCTCTGCAAGTTAGAGACATCCCTCCGGGGAGGACTTTTGTGCGCCTTGCAGACAGAAGGAGAATCCTTCACTGGGGGCACAGCTCCAAACTGGCTGGGCACGCTGGTGCTCGTAAAACCCGAGATCTGATTGCCTGTCATTTCTGGTGGCCCACGCTTCCCACAAATATCGTAGACTTTGTATTGTCCTGCACTGTGTGCGCTGCTAACAAGTTTGCTCACTCCAAGCCTGCTGGTCTGCTCCAAACTCTGCCTGTGCCCAATGCTCTCTGGCAGCATATAGCAATGGAGTTTGTCAAAGACCTTCCTTCCTCTACAAGATGCAATACGGTCTGGGTGGTAGTGGACCGGTTCTCGAAAATAGCTCATTTGGTTCCGCTGACTGGCCTACCTTCTGCTTTTTGACTGGCTAACCTCTTCATCCAACACATTTCTGCTTGCATGGCTTGCCTCTTCATATCATGTCTGATCGGGGGTTTCAGTTTTCCTTGAGATTCTGGAGAGCCCTCTGTAAACTACCTAGATGTGAAATTTAACTTTTCCTCAGCCTACCATCCCCAGTCCAATAGTCAAGTCGAGAGGATTAATCAAATCATGAAGTATTATCTACAACACTTCATCTCCATGCATCATGACGACTGGGTACAGCTTCTTCCTTGGGCCGAGTTCTCATACAACAACCACACAAGTGAGTCAACTGCTTCTACACCGTTCTGCATTGTCTATGGCCAGTGGGTCCACATATCCACAGATCGTGACACTCAATACATAAATACATCCCCAGAACCAAGCACAGTACATATATACAGTACCTTAACTAAGCTTATACATATATACCGCACCAGAGCAAAGCTCAGTACATACATACAGCATCAGAACCGAGATCGGTACATATATATAGCACCATGTCAAAGCTCAGTACATAAATATAGCATCAGAACCAAGATCAGTACATATATACAGCATCCGAATGAACCTCAGTACTTATATACAGCACCAGAACAAATACAGCTCAATTTAGTGCTACCCCTGCCGTATAGGTTTGTACGGCGTAAAACTGCAGCTCCCAGCACATGGCCTGAACAATGGTAAGGATATGCTTGGAAATGCTGTTTCACACAAAAAAAAATCATACCCCCATCATCTCGCTGCAGATCATACAGTAACTACTGTACTGATTAGAAGCAGAATAAACATTAACATTAAGTGACTCACCGGTGATGTCTCAGATTCTAGTTATTTTTCTCTTTTCTTCTCCCTCCGGTCCAGACTTCTATGATGGATTTCTCCCGGCCATGACCCATTTCTGCAGTTTACCGCTCAGATTTCTTTAGCTTCTCACATTTAAAACATTTAACACCTATAAACGAAGATAAAATTCTCAACACATCTAAATATAATAGCGCCATACACTGAACCTCTAACTATAATAGCACCATACACTGTGTCCCTGATTATAATAGTACCATACACTTTGTCCCACACACACACTATACCCCCTGTAGATAGTGCCCCCATAGCCCCTGTGTAGATAGTGACCTCCATAGAGCCTCTGTAGATAGTGCCCTACATAGATGCCCCTGTAAATAGTTCCCCACATACAGAACCTCTGTAGATAGTGCCCACATATGGACTTCAGATCTGCAAGGCAATAAATCTAACCACTGATCCACCGTGCTGCCCTACATATAGCTTCCTCTATAGATAGTGCTCCACATATTGGCCATCTCTGTAGATAGTTCCTCACATACAGCCCACCCCTTTTGACAGTGCCCTACATATTGCCCCCTTGTAGACAGTGCCCCACAGGTGACCCTCCCCTGTATATAGTGTCCCACATATAGCCCACCCCTCTAGATAGTGCTCTACAAATAGCTCCCCCTATAGATAGTGCTCCACAAATAGCCCTCATCTGTAGATAGTGCCTCACATATAGCTCCCCCTGTATATATTGTCCCACATATAGCCCACCCCTGTAGACCGTGCTTTACATATAGCACCCCAGTAGATAGTGCCCCACAGGTAACCCACCCCTGTAGATAGTGCCCTACATATAGCTCCCCCTGTATATAGCACTCTACATCCCCACATACTGCACCCCCTGTAGATAGATCCCCTACTGTAGATAATGCCACTCACAGTTTTAGTAGAAAAAAAACAACTTTACATACTCACCCTGATCTCGTTCCCATGCCGTCTGGTGGCAATGCAGATCTGCTCTCTTCTGAGCAGGTCTGCTGGAGCTGAACGATGCAAGCGGCGCATCATTGAAAGGCACTGATTGGCAGGGCAGAGTGACTTGCCCCGTCAATCAGCGCCTTTCAACCATGTAAGCGGCACGATGACGTCATCATGCCTCTAGCATCGTTGAAAGGCGATGAATGACCAGGCAAGTCATTTTGTTCCGCCAATAAGCGTTATTGTAAGGTGCTAAATGGTTAGGCACGGAACGGGCCCGGCCATTCAGCGCTAATGCATGCGTTTGTACCTACATGCTATAGATGCAGGTACAATTACTGCAAGAGGAAGTGGCTGTCGCTAGCACCGGGGCATGAGAGGTCCCGTGCCGCCCAGCCTATAAAAGTTAGAGGCTCCGCAGCGCGGGCCCCGTAATAGCATCACTACCGCTGTAGCAGCCATAATGGCTGCTAGCGGCACCACCGGGCATATGGGGGGGCGTGTCGACGGACGGCACGGGCCCCCTCATGCCGCGGGTCCCATAGCAGCCGCTACAGCTGCTACAGCGGTGGTTACATCACTGTATACAGCCAAGCATTCTTCTAGTTCTCCCTACTGCCTGGCCACAATGGTGACCATATTTAAACTGTCAGAATACAGTAGAAGTCTAGATGCACATAGATGCAAGATACCACTTCCTGCGTTTTTGACTGCAGAAAATATTGCGTATTTTGCTGCGTTTTTCACAATGCTAGGAGATGGTGATATCTCCTGTGAAAAACGCAGCAACTCAGTCCACTTTCCGCAGCAGGAATTTACATGCTGCGGTCCGAAAAATACGCACCGCAGGTCAATTTCTGCTCGGAAATTTTAAGCAGCGCGTTAATGAGATTTGTTAAATCTCACACACTTTACTGCTACTGTATTCTGCTGCGTATTTTCCATCCGCAATTCTGGACGAAAAATACGCAGCACTTCCGCTACATGTGGACAAGCCCCAAGCCTTGCAGGCTGCAAGTCGTGGGCCACCATTGACCATTAATATTTGGTGCCGCTCTGATTTTCTTTATTCTAATCTATCTTTTAGAAAATATGAACATATTATATTAAGTTTATATTTTCAATTAAAAAAACATGCATTCCATTTTAAAAACAAGCTGTTTATGTTGGGCTTCCTCCCTTTAGTTTCTTCACCCACAGAAGCAAATCTTGCATGCAGGATTAAGGCTACCATGGGCCCAGGGCACTTTTTCAAGTCTGGCCCCCCCCCCCCAACTCTGAAGACAGAACTTTGAAGACGCTGTACCGTATATATTTGCAGATTTCTGTTTAGGCGGCCACAGATCCGGCACGGTTTTGAATTAGCTGTAAAAGCAGAATGAGCCATACAGAAGAGAGAAAGCAGAATATTTTGAGACACTAAAGTGGTCAGGAGCTTTATAACTTTTTTATTTTTGCGTCAATGGAGTGGTGTGTGAAGGATTATTTTTTTGCGGGAGGAGTTGTAGTTTTTATTGGCACCATTTAAAGTACCATATAATGGGTGAATTGGAAAAAACTGAGATTCCTCCATGGCTTTTTGGGTTTAGTTTTTACTGTATATATTTACCTTTACAGACCTATATACCACACCAGAACCAAGCTCAGTACATATATACCACACCAGAACCAAGCTCAATACAAATATACAGACCCATAACCGAGCTCAGTACATATATACAACACCAGAACAAGTACAGTTCAGTACAGAGATCATTTGCAAATTCAGTTTAACCCCTGCTGTATAAATTTGTACGACATAAAACAACAGCTCCCAGTATAGCCTGAACAATGGTTAGGATATGCCGGGAGTTGCTGTTTAACAAAAAAGAATGCTACTATCCGTCATCTCGCTGCAGATCATACAGTGACTACAGTACTGATCAGCCACAGGGAGAATAAACATTTATATTGAGTGACTCACAGGTGATGTCTCAGATTCTTTTTCATTCTTTTTCTCTTTTTTTCTCCATCCTGTCCAGACTTCTTCCGGGCACGGCCTATTTCTGTAGTTTGCAGCTCAGATTTCTTCAGCTCCTCACTTTTCCAACATTTCCGCACCTATAAATGAAGATTAAATTTCTCATGATGCCACACTCTATGTTTCTAAATATAATAGTATCATAAACTGTGCCCCTGAATATAATAGTACTATACACTGTGCTTCTAAATATAATAGTATCATAAACTGTTCCCCTGAATATAATAGTACTATACACTGTGCCCTGCATATAATAGTACTATACACTGTGCCCTGCATATAATAGTATTATACACTGTACTCCTGAATATAATAGTATTAGACACTTTACTCCTGAATATAATAGTACAATACACTGCACCCCTGAAAATAATAGTACTATATGCTGTGCTCCTGAATATAATAGTACTATATACTGTGCTCCTGAATATAATAGTATTATACACTTTACTCCTGAATATAATAGTACTATACACTGCTCCCCTGAAAATAATAGGATTATACACTGTGCCCCTGAATTTAATTGTGTCAAACACTGTAAAGTAAAATACCACACACTAACAATGCCCCCTGTAGATAGCCACAGTCACAATTCCCCCTGTAGATAGTGCCAGTTAGAATGCCCTCTGTAGAAAATGCCCCCTGTGAATAGCGCCAGTAACAATGTCCTTTTTATATAATGTCCAATGTAGATAGCGCTAGTTACAATGCCCTCTGTAGATAATGTCCCCTGTAGATTGTGCCAGTTACAATGCCCTATGTAGATAACGTCCCCTGTAGATTGTGCCAGTTACAATACCCTATGTAAATAACGTCCCCTGTAGATTGTGCCAGTTACAATGACCTATGTAGATAACGTCCCCTGTAGATTGTGCCAGTTACAATGTCCTAAGTAGATAATTACCCCTGTAGATAGCGCCACTTACAATGTCCTCTGTAGATAATGCTCACTGCATCTTTTGCCCCAACGCTGCCCAGAACAAAAAAAACATTCTCACCTGTCCCCGTTCCTGCTTCTACCTCCAGCGACGCAGGACTGGTCAGAGACCAGACGGCGTCATCCAGCGTAATGGCGCAGTCGGCGTGATGACATCATCGCGCCGATTATGTCATTAGTAAAGCGCCGAATGGGAGGAAGGGAATGGATAGTTCCCTGTCTCGCCAGTGCTACAGTAAGCAATTGTATCCGCATCCTAAGGATGCGGATATAATTGGGTGAGAGGTTCCGCTTCACTCCGGTTCTCTGAACCGGCTGTAAATTTAACAGCTGATACGGGAGAACCGGGGCGAACTGGGCCCCCTTTCAGCCTCGGGCCCCGGGCACTTGCCCAGATTGCCCTCTGCTTGTATCCGCCCCTGCTTGTATGCTTTTCTATTTTCAGAGGAACATGTAAGCACACCCACGCCGTAAGGCAACCTGATCCAGTGACAAATCTCGAGAATTTTGCTGGGTGACTTCTTTTTGAAGTTGTTGTTTCCAAAAGATGGTGCAGCCTATGATCTCGCTGCAGACCATACAGTGACATTATCATGCCATTTGCGTCGTTGAGCCCCAGCAGACCTGCTCAAGAGAGAGCAGGCCTGCATTGCAAGAAGACTGAGTGGGAACAGGATCGGGTGAGCATGTAAACTCTTTTCTGTTGAAAGTGTGAGGGGCTCTATCTACAGGGGGCTATATGTGGGGCACTATTCACAGGGGGGCTATATGTGGGGCACTATCTACAGGGGGCTCTACGGGGGCTAGTATCTATATGAGGAATCTATGTGGGGCACTATATACACGGGGCGCTATGTAGGGCACTTTCTACAAAGTGCTCTAGGGGGGGCACTATCTACAGGGGGCTCGATGAGGGGCAATATGTTTGTGGGGTACTGTCTGAAGGGGGCTCTATGTGGGGCACTGTATACAGGGGTCTTTATGGGGGGCACTATGTACAGGGGCTCTATGGGGCCCACTATCTCCTGGGGCTCTATGGCGCCACAATCTACAGGGGATTCTATGAGGCCACTATCTGCAGGGGGCTCTATGAGGGGCACTATCTACTGGGGGCTCTATGAGGGGCACTATCAACAGGATGCTCTATTGTGGGCACTCCGTGGGGCACTGTCTGCAGGGGGCTCTATGTGGGGCACTGTCTACAGGGTGCTCTATAGGGGGCACTGTCTATAGGGGGAGCTATGGGGGGCATCATCTACAGGGGCCTCTATGGGGGGCACTGTCTACAGGGGGCTCTATGGGGAGCACCATCTACAGGTGCCTCTATGGGGGCACTAACTACAGGAGGAACTGTGTGTGTTTGGAACACAGTGTATGGTGCTATTATAATCAGAGACACAATGTATGGTGCTATTATAATTGGAGGTGATGTATGGCGCTATTATATTTAGGGGCGTAGTGTGTGGTCCCATGAGAATTTAATCTTCGATTATAGGTGCAGAAATGTTTGAAAAGTGAGAAGCTAAAGACATCTGAGCGGCAAACTGCGGAAATGGGACATGGCCAGAAGAAGTCGTCATGAGGTCTGGACCGGATGGAGAAGAAAAAAGAAAAAGAACAACTAGACTCTGAGAAGAAATCACCTGTAAGTCACTCAATGTAAATGTATATTCTGCCTCTAATCGGTACTGTAGTCACTGTATGATCTGCAGCGAGATGATGGGTGATATACTTTTTTTTTATGAAACAGCAACTCCCAGCATATCCTTACCATTGTTCAGCCAATGCTGGGAGCTGTTGTTTTACGCCGTACAAAGCTATGATCTCTGTACTGAGCTGTATTTGTGCTGGTGATGTATTTTTGTACCGAGAATGGTTCTGGTGCTGTATTTATGTACTGATCTTGGTTATGTTGTTGTATTTATGTATTGATCTTAGTTCTGGTGCTGTATTTATGTACAGAGCTTTGTTCTGGTGCTGTATTTATGTACTGAGCTTTGTTCTGGTGCTGTATTTATGTACTGTAGGTAGAAAATGATGGATTGCAGTCCTGGCTGGAATGTTCAGGTGCTGTGAGGGTTCGGGTTTGGATAACACACAATATATATAGAAACAAACAATCCAAGCACTCAAGCATATAGATGAATGTAGTATTTTTTATTTTGTTTTTTCTTCAAAAGTTTTTTTTTAAAACAAATACTTTACTTCAGGCAATGTTTTGAAGGCACTTATTTTACCTGCGATTTAATTGGGCAATTCGGCCAATCCAGGCCTTTATCACAATCGCTTTAACTAATGTACAAAAATAGAGAAAACATAAAATATAAATAATAATGTATACATATATACAAAATATGCAAAATTATGTCAAAAAAACATGACGCTGGTGTAGACTATTGAAAAATATGTTATAAAGCAAATAAATCGATGACAAGATGAAGCTACAACATAGAAGCATCATCAAGGAACTAAGAATATTATTGATAAGAGTTGTCAACACACAAAATATATACCAGTTTAACGGTATTACCTCCAGGTAATATGATACAAGAGATATTGCATGCAGCAAAATACACCTAATTGCAATAAATAGTTAAACATAGGAGTAATACATGTTTGGTAGATGGAGGGGTACTGTCAAAGTACCCCTCAGAACCATACCATAAGATACCGGTGGTGTGAATCGTAAGTAAATAGAAGCAGTAAACAGGTATGATATTCAAAAGGGAATCCTGCTACTTGTATAGAAGAGATGTAGAATTTGGTAATGAGGCGTCTGCCAGACGCTCTATATGCAATGTGGATATCTGTATTGTGTGTCCCTTTAAATCGTGGCCAGAAGTCGAGGTACCCTGCGTACACTGATGTACTGCGCATGCGCCTGCGTCGTTACGTGGTTTCGTCGTGTAGGCAGTTGTTCCAACACACAAGAGGTTGCCATGGTACTGTGGAACGCACAGTGTAGATGAAAGTGTCGGCCGGAAGAATAAACATACTGAAGTAAGTTAAATGGTAGATAATGATAGTAAAATGGATGGCTCAATGATGTATAATGTTATCTAACTATATGGTAAATTCTAGCAGGGATTATTAATTATAGGGAGAAACAAAATATGTTACATGAAACCTATGGGAAAATGTAAAGGGAAGGAGGAGAAAAAGGAAGGGAAAAGAAGGAAAAATTAAATGCATATAAAAAAGGAAAAGGATGGGTGTTGAAAAGAAAGGTGACGGAAAGGGGAAACCGGTTTTATGGTACCTGTATCTGGTCGCACAGTGGTTCCAATTAAATCGCCTGTAAAATAAGTGCCTCCAAAACATTGCTTGAAGAAAAGTATTTTAAACTTTTTGAAGAACAAAACGAAATAAAAAATAAAAAATACTACATTCATCTATAAGCTTGAGTGCTTGGGTTGTTTGTTCTATATGTATTTATGTACTGAGCTTGGTTCTGGTGCTGAATATATTTATTGAGCTTGGTTCTTAAACTATAAATACATAGGATATATTTATAATAACAAAATTGCAGGCAGATGGAATTGTTTTTAAATCATTTTATATTTAATGGGAACCTGTCAGGTATCTTTAACCCCTTGAACCGCCACGCTTCCCTTGTATGTATATTTCAGATGCAGCAAAATCTATAAAATCAACTTTTAAAATGGTGCACAGTATATGCTAATTACTCCTTAAAGGGTCATGAGGCGGTGCCGCTATCCTGAAGAGTCACATAGTCCTGCCTCCAAATCCATCTTTCCATGCTTGATTGGCATGCTTGATTTTTATACATCACCACTGGTCTCCTTCAACTGTCTCGGATTCACCATTGCCTGTACTCCTTGGGCACGCACCATGCAGCGAGGTGTACTCTGCCTGGCTTCATTGCTGCCCTGCACATGCCAGGGGTTTACAAGGCAACAGCGTATCTGTAAGAGTTGGAGGTGACTGCTAGTGATGTAGAACAGCCAGGGAAATGTCAATCAAGATCTGGGGGTGCTATTTCAATTTTCGCCTCAGGCAGCAGAAAAGCTAGAATCGGCTGTGCTCCTAGGAATAACAGTGTCACTCGCAAATTCTAGTGGTAAATAGAGAAAATAACATCATATATAGACACAAATTAACAAATAATCCTAGATGGTATAAGTTTATCGGTACAAAACACTGTATCCCAACAGAAGATAGTAGATGTAAGATCAGCTAAGACATATGAAGAATGTAAGAAATGGAAATAGAACTATAATGTAGGATGAGTAGTAGCTTACCATATTGCTCAGGATAGTTAGGTCTGCATATGGAGATAAATTCGACTGTCTGGCCTGTTTAAGTGCAGGCAAAAAGCCTGCGTTGTGCATAGCACACACTTCTGGTACCACACTTCCGTAATCGATACCGCACTTCTGGTTCCAATACCAGAAGTAGTGTGTGCATGTCACCATGTGTTCAGCTTTCGCTCCAAGGCAAGATGGACGCCGAACAGGAAGTGACATTTTTTAAGTAAAAATTTTTTAAGGGCTGTCACACGGCCACTTTCAGAGCAATGAAGTTCTATGGGTGTATTCATTTTAACAGACGTTTTTAAGAAGTTAATCCTTGTGACGGTCGTTAAAAACTGATCCTGTCCCTCACAAGAGTACTCCCTGGGCTCAGCGCTACCTGTCAGGGCTTTCAACTATGGAGTTCCCGGCCAGAGCATCGCAAGCTCCTTGGCCTGGGACTCCTGTCTTGAGAAGGCCCTTGATGTCACTGTCCATATATGTACAGTGACACTAGGGTCTCCTCCAGGAGCGGAATCCTTGGCCAGAGCATTTCTGACACTCTGGCTGAGGACTCCGGTATCTTAAAGCCCCTAACGTCACTGTCCATATTTGCAAAGTGACTTCTGGGGCTCCTCCTGGAGCAGAATTTCCGGCCAGAGAGTTGCCGATGCTCTGGCCGGGGATTCCAGCATCTCAAAGCCCCTAATGTCACAGTGCATATATGGGCAGTGATGTCAGGGGCTCCTCCAGGAGCGTAATCCCTAGCCAGAGCGTTGCTGATGCTCTGGCCGTGGATTCCACTCCTGGAGGAGCCCCTGACGACACTGTCCATAAGTTGACAGTTATTCCAGGGGCTCCACCAGGAGCAGAATCCCCAGCCAAAGCATCGGCCACACTCTGGCTGGGGATTCTGCTCCTAGAGGGAGCCCAATGGCTATCTACAAAGTGGGGCGTGTGGCGCTATCTATGTGGGCACTTGCACTTGGCACTTTATATGGCACTTTATATCTGGACAATTTAGAGAGACAAACTGATGCAAAACAGTCATGAAAAACTGACAGTTGATCAGTTTTTAATGCCCATTTTTTTTCACAGTTGCGTAAATATAGCCTAATTGGGTTGGGATCCTGCTTCTCCACAGTTCTAAAATCTAGCTGCTGTTTCAAAAACTCGTTTAGCAGAATTGGGGAGAATAGGCTGAACTCCACCCCTGCCCACAAGAGTGTAACTAGAAAGTGCTGGTACCAAACACACTAGCAGTCAAATTACTAGAAAATGCAGCATGAAACATGGGAGGGATTAAACCACAGATGAGACCCCCAAATGAATTCAGACCCCATACCAGACCCCTAAGTTAATAAAAATCCTATACCATACCCCTAAATTAATTGATCCCCAAACCTGACCCCCTAAATTAATCAGACCCCAGACCAGACCCCTAAATTAACACCCCAGACCAAACCCCCTAAATGAGTCAAACTTAGATGTAATTGATAACAGCTGGATCCTGCGTGGTACAGGTATATTTACTGATTATCGTTAACGATCCAAATATTTATTCGATCGTTATTGATGACATGTCTATGGCACTAAAAATGATCAGTTCATACCAATGAAAATCTTGAAAAAAATTGATGCTCATGCTTCAAAACCCTATTTCATTGATAAAGGTAGACACTTTAGTTATTGCATTTAGCATGGTGATAGTGACTCTACTGGTCAACAATTGCAACTCTCCCACTTTTCTGTTATACCATATTTAAGAAAATAGCTCTGCTGTTTACAGAATTGTCTTTATTTGACATTACCCATATATATGTCTGGATAACATTTCAAATAAAATATGTATACACTCTTGGAGTCTATTTTGTGTTATTTTTTTTTTTTAAGAATTAGCTCTTGTAATAAGCATAACGATAGAATAATATGTTTTATGTTTAGATATTATGGAAAATGTCTTGAGTCTGGTATTTATTATGAAGAATAGTTTTGAAATATGAAAATATTTTTTCAGGAGCACATTTGTTGTCCATTTTATGTTTATGAACGTAATTTTCTAGTACTTAATCATGTATACCCGAAAAAAATCATATATACACTTAGAATACATGCATTTAAATACTGATGTAAAATAAAAAAAATACAAAAGGTATTGTAGGTGTGATGCCTGTATTAGACAACCAGAAAAAAAACAGTGCAAGCAGTGTGGGACTGGAGTACTTTGGACCCACCAGAGGAAATAATTCTCGGGGTCCACCCTTCAGCTATATAGAAATAATGCAACCACAGTTGATTGTGCAGTAAAATGTGTGTATTACAAGAAAGACCAATATTACCACCGTAGTGACCATATAGAGGTAGATACCAGTTCTTCACAGCCGCTTAACAGACTGTAGAAATTAATACAGTACAGTGAAATCCAGTGACTCAAGGGTGACATCTTATCAGATTGGAGTAATTATTTTTCCATTTTCTTCTTCTTCCGGCCCAGAATGCCATGACCACTTCTTCCAGCCACAAATCACCTCTACAGAATTTTCAACACAAACATCTTTGACTCCTCACTTTTACAGCACCCACCCCACCTATTCCCCATCTACAAAAAACTCACACCTTGTAGTGCTCCTCTTAGTGCCCCATACTGTAATAGTGCCCCCTAAACAGTAATAGTGCCCAATTTAGCCCCCACACAGTAATAGTGTCCCCCCCAAGCAGTAATATAGTCCCTATTTAAGCCTCACAGTAATAGTGCCCCTTTGTACTCCCCACAAATGCCTCCTTATATATATTAGTTAGGTTCCCTTTGTGCCCCTTATAGCAGTTAGGTCCTCCTTTGTGTCCCCATATGGTAGTTAGGTCACCTTTGTGCCCCAATATAGTAGTTAGGCTCCTTTTGTGCCCCCAATACAGTAGTTAGGTCCCCTTTGTGCCCCTATATAGATCTTAGGCCCACTTTGTGACCCTTATATAGTAGCTAGGTCCCCCTTTGGGCCTCCTATATAATAGTTAGGCCCCTTTGTGTCCTACATATAGTAATTAGTTCTCCTTTGTGCCCCCATATAGTAGTTAGAAACTCCTTTGTGCCGCCCCTAGTAGTTAGGCCCCCTTTATGCCCCTCATATAGTAGTTAGGCCCCTTTAGTGCCACCTATAAAGTAGTTAAGCCCCCTTTGTGACCCCATATGGTTTTCAGGCCCCCTTTGTGTCGCCGATAGACTCGTTAGGCCCCCTTTGTGCCCTCGATATAGTGGTTTGGTCCCCTTTGTCCCCCCATAAAGTTTGGTTCCCATTTGCGCCATTAAAAAAAAAAAAACCTCACCTAACCCCGTTCCCATAACGAACAGATGGGTCCTCAGCCTCTTGTCCATGGCTCGGCGCAGTGGCGTCATTGCATCACCTGCTGAGGCAAGCAATGTCCTCTGCGTCCTCCCGACCTCTTGTAGGCCACGGGCCTTAAACAGCCTATGGCCTACAAGTGTAAGCGGCATGGCAGGGAGCCAATGGCTTCCTGCTCCTGGGCCAGAGAGAAGCAGCTTGGTGCTCTGGTCCTACTGTGGGCCAGTCTGACGCTGAGGGCAGTTTTTTGGACCACAGAAGCTCATGTCATGTTATTTAAGATGTTCAGTAAAACCATTCGCTAACAAGTCTTTTTACAAAAATAAATCATATAATATTGTATTTTTTTATTTCTATCCAACTAGCCCTAGGGCCAAATGCACACGATGCATGTTATGTGCGGATTTGCCATGCATTTTTTCTGCGGCAATCGGAAACGTATTATAGTACCAGCAAAGTAAATAAGACTAATCTCATCTACATGTTGCAACATTTTTCCACACATAAATTGATCTGCGGTGCGTATTTTAAAATCTGCACAATGTCAATTTATATTGCGTTTCCGCTTGCGAATTGTACATATCTGATAAGTTTATAAAAAAAAACACACCACAATCTGCATCATAAAAGCGCACCTATTACCGCATCATAATATAAAAACCGTACCTTAAAACAATCAAAAAATGCACCATTAAGTGCGAATTTTACCTGCAGAATTACCTGCGTTTACCTGCGGTATAGATGAAGATTTTCATCACAAAATTACACAACGTGTGCATGTGGCCTTAGGGTATATTCCCACAGGCAGGAGATGCTGCAGTTTGTTTGCAACAGAAAATCTGCAGTGGAATCTCTAAAAAAAAGACAGGAAAATTCAGTCACAGAAATCCGCAGGAAATAGTGCGTTTTACATTGACTTGTTGGTAAAATGTTACAACAAACTGGGTTTGAATTAAACCCCAACCACTTATATTTTCATTCATTCTATATTAAATCCTAATGTTATTGTATAGAAACTATTCTTTTATTTTATAATTTAGGTTTTATTTGCGCCTGTCCAAAGTGTGAAAAAATCGGCAGCGAGACGGTTGAATTGAAAATAAAACAGAATATTATTTTTACATTTATTTTAATACTATTACGTCTCAAAGTTGCTCTTCAATAATTCTGTGAGCTCCGGTATTTGGGATATATTCCAGGCAATTTTAATATACCTTTTCAATTCATTACATATTGGAAATATATCTTTAATTACTCGAGTTATCTCTCATTATACAGACATGTTATGACATAGCATTTTGCTGAATTTAATCACTGATCTGTATAATTGCTATTCATTGTAAAATAATCAGTCAAATCCAGCATGTAATTATGTAATGTTCATCCAGATGTTCATAGATTAATGAGGGTGGTGTTATTCAACCTATAGCACTCTCCTTTCTTTAAAACTAGTTCACAGGGTTGGACCTTAGACACTGATGTCTGAAAACCCAGCAAATGGAACATCAAAAGCTGAAGTTTTAATGACAGCAGGAGGGGTATTAGCAGTTTTGAATCTGTAAAGTAAAGAACAAAGTTGGTCAGCACATCCTAACAAAATACATTATTATGCAGGTGCATTTACTCTGTGACTGCAAACAATAAAAAAAGAAAAACACAGTAGTCTGCGAGCGCCAAGATTATCAAATGCTCTATATAGATTATTTTAAATTGCATTACTGCCATTTTTAACATACTTACGAATGTGAGGGTATGTGCACACGATAGCTGCCTTTTACGTCTGAAATTACAGACTGTTTTCAGGAGTTTCAGACGTAATTGCTCCTCCTCGCATTATGCGAGGCGTCTTTGACGGCCGTAAATTTGAGCTGTTCTTCATTGAATTCAATGAATAACGAAGCAGTCATTTTACGCGTCGTCGTTTGACAGCTGTCAAACAACGATGCGTAAATTACAGGTCGTCGGCACAGTACGTCGGCAAACCCATTCAAATGAATGGGCAGACTTTTGCAGACGTATTGTAGCCGTATTTTCAGGCGTAAATTGAGGCATAATACGCCTCGTTTACGCCTGATAAATAGGTCGTGTGAACCCAGCCTGAGGATCCAACCGCTGGAATCCGCACTGATTCTGAGAACGGGGGTCCCTGAGTGCCATTTGTGAATGTAGCGGATACAGTGCATGCACCACCACTACTCTATTTACTTCTATGAAGCTGCGGAGATAGCCACTCTTCTAGAAGGGCTTATTACAAGATTTTGGACGGTGTCTGAGTGAATTTGTGCCCATTCAGTCAAAAGAGCATTTGTGAGTTCCGGCACTGGTATTGGACAAGAAGCTCTGGCTCGCAATCGGAGTTCCAATACATCCCAAAGGTCTTCAGGCTACCTGAGGTCATTATGGACAACGCTTTCTGCACAGTGGCAAAGTCATGCTCAAATAAGAAAGGGTCTTCTCCAAACTGTTGCCACAACGTTGGAAGCATAGAATTGTCTAAAATGTCTTTGTATGCTATAGAATTAGCATTAACTTTCACTGGAAATAAGGGGCCCAGTCCAAACCATTAAAAGCAGCCCCAGATTATTATGCCTCCTACACCAAATTTTACAGCAGGCACTATTTATTCCTTAAGGTAGCGTTCTCCTGGAATCCGCCAAAATCAGATTCGTCCATCAGATAGCCAGATAGTGAAATGTGATTTATCACTCCAGAGAACAGGTTTCCACAGCTCCAGAGTCCAGTGGCGATGTGCTTTACACTACTCCATCCGACACTTGGCATGGTGCATTGTGATCTTGTGCTTGGGCTTGTGTGCAGCTGCTCAACCATGGAAACACATTTCATGAATCTCCTGATGCACAGTTCTTGTGCTGATGTCACTTCCAGAAGCAGTTAGAAAATCTATAATGAGCGATGCAACAGAGGACAGGAGATTTTTACTTGCTACACATGTTTCAGCAATCCGCTACCCAGCTCTTTAAGCTTGCTTGCTCTACTACCAGTGGCGGATTAAGTAGACCATGGGCCCTGGGCTGTTACCCAAACTTGGGCCCCCCTTCCTCACCGTATTTTTAACACTACCTTTTTGGGCAAGCATTAACAGTGTTACGATTTCCCTTGTCACACTGTGCAGGGACACAACCTCCTGACAAGGGGAATTGTCTATCAGTCCTGGACTGCAGAAATACTTTTTGTGAAATACAAGGATTCCTATAATAAACATGTCAGGAGCGGTGACAGATTCTCTATAAATCTAGTGACTCACAGGTGATGACGTCTCAGATTCTAGTAGTTTTTTTCCTCTTTTCTTCTCCATCCGGTCCAGCGCTCATGACGACTTCTCCCGGCCATGACTCATTTCTGCAGAATTTGCCACTCAGACGTCTCCTCACTTTTCCAACATTTCCACACCTATAAACGAAAATAAAGTTATCATGGTGCCACATACTGTGCCCCTAAATATAATAGCACCAAACACTGCGCGCCTGAATATAATAATACCACACAGTGTAAAACGCCACATACACACAGCCCCCTGTACATAGTGCCACACATAGCCCCTGTAGATATTACACACCCCCATAGATATCGCCATACACAGCCCCCTCTATATATCACACATCCCCACATAGAGAGCGTTACACACAGCCCCCTATAGATAGTGCCATACAGCCCCCCTGTAGAGAGCGCCACACAGCCCTCCCCCTCTTGTAAATAGCACCAAAAAGCCCCCCCTATAAAGAGCGCCACACACATACCACTACACAGCCCCCCCTTGTATATAGTGCCACACAGCGCTCCCCCTTGTATATAGTGCCACACAGCGCTCCCCCTTGTATATAGTGCCACAGGGTTATGTACACATTTAAAAACTTTATATTATAATATATATATATATATATATATATATATATATATATATATATATATATATATATATATATATATATATATATATTAGTATGTGTGTGCATCAGTGTGATTGATTGATTTTATTAAAAAATATTTTTACTTTTTGAGATACAGGTGCTTTGTTTCTGACAGGATCAGTGACACGCAGGATCCACCTCAAATCTATCACATCTAAGATTATAATTTAGCGCAGGGCCCGTTTCACTGATCCCGTCAGTCCTGCTGACCTGACGGATACAGGATACAAAGCAGCTGTATCTCAAAAAGTGAAAATATTTTTTAATAAAACGTAATTGCAAAGTTGCACCAAACACACATTTTTATTAAAAAATAAATAAAACCGACGTGATTTTTGCAACGTTTTTCCGTAGACAATGCAGGTTTCGTTTTTTAGCGTTTTTATACACACCTTTTTTGCAATTTTAGAATTCTTATTCATAAAGTTTGAAAATAATAGTAAAAAAATAAGCTTTTTTACGTTTCAGCTATTTTTTTTTTGGTAATATAGTTTTACCCTAAAATAGACCTTTTATTTGTAATCGTCATTCTTTACCGTAAATTTTTATATATTACATGTCTATATTAGGGTAATTGGGTCAGCGCTAGCGTTACAACAATGATTGGCGGGGGGAAAGTTTTTTTTGGGGTGGGTATTTTATGTGTATTTATTATTAAAAATTTTTTTGCACTTTACTTTACAATTTGTTTATTACTATGGTCTGATCCTCAAAGGTCAAAAAAGACCTTTGGGGAACTTTATATATACTTTTTCTTTCTTTTACACCATGTTTTTCCACTGTAACTGGGGCTGCACAGCAGCCCCAGTTACAGGGGAAATTAGCCCTCTCATAGTGACGATTGTCACTAATAGGGCTCTGCTGGGTATAGTTAGACCCAGCAACAGTCTGCCACTAACGGCACCCGGCGATCATGTGACCAGTCACATGATCACCGGGAGGAATAGAGACAGCGTCGCTGCTGCTGTCTCTATTCCTGTACACAGCGCGCATTCAGCGCTGTGTACAAGTGATCAGAGAAGACAGAAGCAGTGAAAGCTGCTTCTATCTTCTCCTCAGGGTCCCCGGCAGTCACTGACAGCCGGAGACCCGACATTCAGCTGCCCGATCGCGCGGGCAGCAAGTTAAAACCCGAGCCGTAGAAAGTCTATGGCTCTGGTTTTAACGACCCGTTCCTGACCGCTGGCCGTAAAAATACAGCCAGCGGTCGGGAACCAGTTGGGCAGGAGGTTAAGCCAACTTACCTCAGCGCCGGTGACCGCCCGCCCGGCTCTTCTCTTGCTGCTTTGGAGTAACAGAACAGCTGTCCGTCGCTGTTCTGTTACTCAATGGCGGCGGCCCGCACTTGTCAGGGAGGCGTGTCCTACCCCTTTCCCAGCCAATTCCCTGTTCCTCCTCCTCATCTTCGGCAGTTAGCAGCGCTAGCGCGCTGAATATATTTATAAGATGATGTGCGGTTCGGGCTGCCATGGGCCCCCTGGAAGCCTCGGGCCCCGGGTGGCCGCCCGAACCGCCCATATGATAATCCGCCACTGTCTACTACTTTGTGGCTGAGTTATAATAACACCTAGACGCTTCCACTTCACAATAATAGCACTTACAATTGACCGGGGCAAATCCAGCAGATCAGAAATGTCATTAACTGACCTGTGGCAAAGGTGGTGTCTTAGGACAGTGCCATGTTTAACCCTTTCAGGACCGAGCTCATTTTGGCCTTTAGGACCAGCCCCATTTTTTCAAATCTGACATGTGTCAATTTATGTGGTAATAACTCTGGAATGCTTTTGCCTATCCAAGCGATTCTGAGATTATTTTCTCGTGACATATTGTACTTTATGTTAGTGGAAAAATTTGGTCAATAAATTCATTGCTTATTTGTGAAAATCACCAAAATTTAGAGAAAAGTTGCAAAAATTATGGTTTTTCTAATTTTAAATGTATCTGCTTGTAAAACAGATCGTAATACCACACAAAATAGTTACTATTTTACATATTCCATATGTCTACTTTATATTTGCATAGTTTTTTGGACATCATTTTATTTTTCTAGGATGTTACAAGGCTTAGAACTTTAGCAGCAATTTCTCACATTTTCAAGAAAATTTCAAAAGGCTATTTTTCAAGGACCAGTTCAGTTCTGAAGTGGATTTGAGGGCCTTATGTACTAGATAGACCCCATAAATCACCCCATATTAAAAATTGCACCCCTCAAAGTATTCAAAACAGTATTCAGAAAGATTCTTAACCCTTTAGGCTCTTCACAGGAATTAAAGCAATATAGAGGGGAAATGTACAAATTTTATTTTTTTTGCTGAAATTCATTTGTCTTCTGTAACACAGAAGGTTTTACCAGAGAAACACAACTCAATATTTATTGCCCAGATTCTGCAGTTTTTAGAAATATCCCACATGTGGCTCTAGTGTGGTAATGGACTGAAACACAGGCCTCAGAAGCAAAGGAGCACCTAGTGGATTTTGGGGCCTCCTTTTTTTAGAATATATTTTAGGCACCATGTCAGGTTTGAAGAGGTCTCGTTGGGCCAAAGCAGTAGAAATCCCCCAAAAGCGACACAGTTTTGGAAACTACACACCTCAAGGAATTTATCTAGGGGTATAGTTAGAATCTTGACCCCACAGGTCTTTTGCTATATTTATTGGAGTTTGTCTGTGAAAGTGAAATTCTACTTTTTTTTCTGACAAAATATAAAAAAATAATATTTGCAAAGAATAAAGAATAGAAAGCACCCCAAACTCCAAAACTTGTAAAGCTACTTCTCCCAATTACAGCAATACCCCATATTTGGTACTAAACTGCTGTTTGGACCAACGGCAGAGCTGAGAAGGGAAGGAGCGCTATTTGGATTTTGGAGAGCAGATTTTGCTGGATTGGTTTTCAGTGCCATGTCGCGTTTGCAACGCCTCGGAGGAACCAAAACATTGGAAACGCCCCAAAAGTGACCCCATTTTGGAGACTACACCCCTCAAGAAATTTTTCTAAGGGTATAGTTAGCATTTTGACCCCACAGTTTTTTTTGCTGAATTTAGTGGAATTAGACCGTGAAATGTTTAATTTTTACAATAAATAAAGGAGAAAAATCTCCCCAGAATTTGTAAAGCAATTTGTCCTGATTACAGCAATACGCCATATGTGGTAATAAACTGCTGTTTGGACCCACGGCAGGACTCAGAAGGGAAGGAACAATATTTGTCTTTTGGAGCTCAAATTTAGCTGGAATGGTTTTCGGGTATTATGTCGCATTTGCAAAGCCCCTGTGATTCCTCCATTGTTTTTTGGGTATCGTTTTTACGGCTTTCACCGTGCGGTAAAAACAACAACTTACATTTTTTCTGAGACTTAATACGATTATGGTGATACCAAATTTATACAGTTTTTTTTAATATTTTACTACTTTTACAAAGTAAAAACTGTTTGTTAAAAAAAACAAAACGTTTTGTTTCACCACATTCCGGCATTAGTTTTTTTATTTTTTGATCGATTGAGGGTGTGAGGGCTTTTTTTTTGCGGGACAAGCTGTAGTTTTTATTGGTACCATTTTTTTTCCATACAACTTTTTGATCACTTTTTATGAATTCTTTTTTAAAACCTATGGTGACCAAAAAACAGCGATTTTGGTGTTTTAAATTCTTTATTTTTTTACGGCATTCGCAGTGCGAGTTAAATAATGGTATATTGTAATAGTTCGGACTTTTACGGATGCAGCGATACCAATTTTGTTTATTTTTCTATTTTTTACATTACTTTAGAGGAAACATCGGAAAGGGGGATTTTTTGGACTTTATTTATATTATATATTTTTTCACTAATAATAACTTTTTTTACTTTTTTTTTTTTACACATTTTATTAGTCCCTTTAGGGAACTGGAACGAGCGATCATTAGGTCGCTGGTACAATACACTGCAATACTAATGTATTGCAGTATAATGTCATTTTTACAGGCTCCTGTAACAGTGGGATCTCTGTTCCTGTCCGTTAGTCCCGGGTGTCAGCTGTAATACACAGCTGACACCTGCAGAATTTGGAGCGGGCGTAGCGCATGAGCCCACTCCATATATAACCCCCCACACCTCGACATGCTATTAAGTCATGGTGCGTGAAGGTGTTAATGCGCAGCGGCTGGTGCAAAGTGAAAATTAAAATTTTCCACTGATGTGCCATTTTAATGCACAATACGTTGTGCCCAGTTTGTGCCACTGAAGACAAATACCTCATACAATGTTGAGCGGGTTCTCCGGGATATAAAAAATCATATATGTGGACGTAAGCTGGTGTTTGGGCACGCTGTGGGGCTCAGAAGGGAGGGAGAGCCATTTGGCTTTTGGAGTGTAAATTTTGCTTGGTAATAGTTCTGTTTGGGGTTTTGCTGGTATTTCAGTTTATAATGTGGGGGCATATGTAAGCTGGGCAGAGTACATCAGGGCATAATAAGAGGGTATAATCATGCGGTAAATAAATAATAATTCATAGATATGGGTCCGGTGTCGCACGCATAAATGGCGCCCGATCTTATCCGCTTTTGGACACTGCACAATTTCTGTCGCTAGCCAGAACTTTTTTATTTTTTCTTCGCCGGAGCTGTTTGAGTTCTTATTTGTTGCGGAACAATCTGTAGTTGTCATTGGTACCATTTTAGGGTACATGTGATTTTTTTTGGCAAGCAAAGTGACAAAAAAGCATAAATTCTGACAATTTTTTTTGTCTTTTTATTTTTACAGTGTTCACCGTGCGCTATAAATGACATTTTACTTTATTCTGCGGGTCGATATGATTAGGGCGATACCATATGTATATAATTTTTTTATGTTTTGTGGCGTTTGCGCAATAAAATCACTTTTCGATAAAATTATTTATTTTTTGTGACACCATATTCCGAGAGCCATAACTTTTTTATTTTTCAGTCAAAAAAGGTGTAAGGGCTTGTTTTTTGTGGGACGGGTTGTAGTTTTTATTGGTACTATTTTAGGGTACATGCGACTTTTTGATCACTTTTTATTCTATATTTTGGGAGGGTTGATGACCAAAAAAATTGTGATTCAGATATTGTTTTTTAATTATTATTTTTTGCGCTGTTCACAGTGCGGGAAAAATAATATTATAGTTTTATAGTTTGTGTCGTTATGAACGCGGTGATACCAAATATGTGTACTTTTTTTTAAACATTTTCATTTTTTTCCTATAATAAAAGACTTATTATAGAAAAAAAAAGCATTTTTTGTTTTTGTAACATATAACTTGTTTTTACACTTTTAGGGTATGTTCACACGCACTGTTTTCAGATGTAATTTGGGCGTTTTACGCCTCAAATTATGCTGAAAAAATGGCTCCATTACGCCTACAAACATCTGCCCATTGCTATCAATGGGTTTTACAATGTTCTGTTCCCATGAGGTGTTATTTTACGCGTCACTGTCAAAAGACGGCGCGTAAAAAGACGCCCGCAAAAAAGAAGTGCATGTCACTTCTTGGGACGTTTTTGGAGCCGTTTTTCATTGACTCCATTGAAAAACAACGTCAAATACGCAGCGAAAAACGCGAGTAGTTACAAAAACGTTTGAAAATCAGGAGCTGTTTTCGCCTGAAAACAGCTTCGTATTTTCAGACGTATTTTGCTAAGCGTGTGAACATACCCTTATTATACATTTATACATTTTTATTATTTTATTTTTTTCACTTTTTACTTGTTTTACTTGAAGACTTGCAGCACTGATCGCTGCTATAATACATTACACTACCTGGGTAGTGTAACGTATTATAAACTGTCAGTGTGACGCTGAGAGTCACACTGACAGAAAGCATATGAGGATCAGCCTCCGGCTGTTACTCATGGACTGCCGTGCATGGCAGACCCGGAGGCTGTTGTATGGCCTTTGGTTTTGCCATGACAACCGATGGCAGCACCCACAAACGGTCCTCGGGAAAGTTTGTTGTAGCAACAAACTTTCCAGTTTATTATAGTAACAAACTTTCCAGTTCGTTGCTACAACAAACTTTCCTTGCGATCACATGATCAGGACCTGAACCAATTAGGTCCCAATCATGTCTCCCGGACCAGAGGCAGGGGATAACAGCGCGATCCGGGTGTCAGCCCTACTCTGAGTCACCCGGATCGTGCTTTTAACACCCACCATGAATTCAAGTTGGTGCTGCAAAGAGCCCAGCAAGCGCCGACGTGAATTTACTGTGGGCAGTCGGGAAGCGGTTAAAGTCACTGAGCTCTTCAGTATGACCCATACTACTAGCAATGTTTGTCTATGTGAGTGCATGGCTGTGTGCTTGTTGTTATGCATTTTATGTTTGAAATGGGTGTGGTTGAAACACCTGAACTCAATAATAATAAGGTATGTCCACATTCTTTTTGCCATATAGTGCATCAATTTAAATTCTGAAGCTTCCTAATAAACAATATGTGTTGTGTGAACTTGAAAACACAGTAACTTAATGGTTAATAAAACTTTCTTTGTCTTTTACTTCCAACTATTAACTCGCTAAACCTGGAAAGCCTGGGAAATTCTTTGTGTTTGTATAAAAAATAAGATTTAAAACACAATTAATTTATGTTTTATAAAATTATTATTTCATTTTGGTGGAAAAAGCATGTTCCTCTTGATAAACTGCCTGTGTAATGTTTGCACCATTAATTGAATCATAAACTATGTGTCTGTTCTCAATTATTATATCTGCCAATAATAGGTTGGGATTGTGGTTTGTATACACATTGACAAAATTCTTGAATATTATTATAATGGACCTATCCTCATCTGTGTTCTGAATAGCAGGCTCTCTTTAGAGGGTTCTCATCAATCTTTCCAAGAAAACCTGTATGCCTGTGATATCTGTGAAATACAGCACACAATCATGATTACTATCCCTGGAAACACTTAGTAAAATTTCCAGATACTCAATTAAATTTATAACAAATGTCTACTCTAAAAATGCATCTTTAATTAATTCTCAATGCTAAAGTTCAGTTGTGAACAACAGTATAAGCCAAGGATTAAAATGATATAATGGAGGAGATAAATAAGAACTCAGCCATTGTAAAATGAGGGGCTATTACCATAAATACTGTAATGGTTACATGAAATATTTTAGGATATGTTTGCGTAAGTTACCTCTGGGTACTCTAGTTTATAGGTTAATTGGTTTCTTATTAATTTGGACTAGTGTATAGGTGTGAAAGGCTACACTGTGTGGTTGGGGTAATCAACAATACCTCTCATGGTCGGGGCTGGCTTTTTATGGTCCTATCTCTTGTTTTGCTTGAATACAGTGCCCCATACTAAAAACTTAAAATTAACGTTTTACTGTTGTACAGATTAAAGAATGCAGAAAAAAAGTATTCCCCACTGAGGCTGAAAGATTTTTTTTACCTTACTCTGGTGTAATTTATATAATAGAATAACTTATGCTGTATTATTAATTGCAGCATTGCAAATGCCCCCCCCCCCTCCATTGACTAGAGGCAACTATAGGTACTCTTTAAATGGACACTAACTTTTCAAATAATTTATGCTTACCTAATAGTATATTTGTGTAGCGTCCATGACCGCGGGCCGTCGGTTTTACTCACCTCCTGACGCCCGCAGCCATGGATCCGTGAGCGCTGTTCCCCATCTCCTTCCTAGGAGACGCTCACTTCCGCTCCGTTCTGCTGTGTCCCGTAGGGTGCGTGCGCACGCTTGCGCACAAAGGAAATCGTCATCATCATCAACTACCATGATTCCTGGTCTATAAGAAGGCCCAGGCCTTCTGATCCTTGCCTGAGCGTTGTTAGTTTATCCCAGTCTGTCTTGCAAATGGTCCTTTAGTGTTTCCCGTTCCAGTTGTTACCCGTGCCCTGTTTCCTGTTCCTGTGTCCCGTACTGTTCTTGTTCCTGTGCATACCAGTGTTGGAGTCGTGCCTACTGCACCTGCTGTCGTTTGCCACGTCCAGTGTCTTCTGCCACGTCCAGTGTCTTCTGCCACGTCCAGTATCTTCCGCCACGTCCAGTATCTTCTGCCACATCGGATACTGCTCGCCACGTCTGGCGCTACCTGCTGC
This sequence comes from Rhinoderma darwinii, assembly GCF_050947455.1. Classification (NCBI taxonomy): domain Eukaryota; kingdom Metazoa; phylum Chordata; class Amphibia; order Anura; family Rhinodermatidae; genus Rhinoderma; species Rhinoderma darwinii. The sequence goes on along the minus strand of NC_134687.1, from coordinate 172,883,494 downwards.
ACTGGCCTCCATCCGTGCTGAAGCCACAGCCACAGTCTGGACTAGTTCAGGTACCCAAGCGTTACTATCTACTATTGACTTTCATATAGACTGTGACATGGTCAGCTGCCTCTCCACTACGGCGGAGCGGCCTAGTGGGTCCACATACCCTGTGACCGTGACAATCTGATATAGAACAACTTTGTAATTTACCTACTGTTCAAATTTAGTTGTTTTGTCCATGCAAATTCTGTGTGACGTTACTGCCACTATCCGTCTTCCTTACTGTAATCTGCTGTCCACCCCGATTGTCAAACAAATTCTGTCCCTGGTTACAGAGCAGCATTGATGGGCTGCAGAAGGTTGGGGTGTGTCACTTTACTGCCTGGCTATAACAGTCTATGGAGAGGGGAGTAGGAGAAGGGAGCAGAGAGGAAACACACATGCTGCATGTTAGTCTATGGAGGGGAAGGGGTGAGCAGGGGGAGGAATCAGGAGTAGAGTGGCAAAGACATAGGCTGCTGGTAAGATTTCTCTGTCACCCCAGTTCTGGATTCTCAGCTACACTGGTCTGTAAAGCTTTATAGACCCCTCCATGCTGCTGCAGCTTTTATATTTATATATATATATATATATATATATATATATATATATATATATATATATATATACACTACCGTTCAAAAGTTTGGGGTCACCCAGACAATTTTGTGTTTTCCATGAAAACTCACACTTAGATTTATAAAATGAGTTGCAAAATGACTAGAAAATATAGTCAAGACATTGACAAGGTTAGAAATAATGATTTTTATTTGAAATAATAATTTTCTTCTTCAAACTTTTCTTTCGTCAAAGAATGCTCAATTTGCAGCAATTACAGCATTGGAGACCTTTGGCATTCTAGCTGTTAATTTGCTGAGGTAATCGGGAGAAATTTCACCCCATGCTTCCAGAAGGCCCTCCCACAAGTTGGATTGGCTTGATGGCTTGATGGGCACTTCTTGCATACCATACGGTCAAGCTGCTCCCACAACAGCTCTATGGGGTTGAGATCTGGTGCCTGCGCTGGCCACTCCATTACAGATAGAATACCAGCTGCCTGCTTCTTCCCTAAATAGTTCTTGCATAATTTGGAGGTGTGCTTTGGGTCATTGTCCTGTTGTAGGATGAAATTGGCTCCAATCAAGTGCTGTCCACAGGGTATGGCATGGCGTTGCAAAATGGAGTGATAGCCTTCCTTATTCAAAATCCCTTTTACCTTGTACAAATCTCCACTGCTTTGCATCAAAGGAAGAACGATCTTTCAAATGAATGCCGGCTGCCACCCACTACTATCCCACAGGCGAAGTCCACATTGCCCGGGGAGAAGGACTCAAATAGAAGGAAAAAAGTGTAGCTTTGGGACACGGCGCCAGGCAGGTAATTGTTGGAGTGAAGACTACAAGTATTCTTCAGTATACTTTCTTTATTAACACACTACGCTTTTCAGGACCGAACAGGTTCCTTCGTCAGGCATATAAATGGTACAGAGAATATGACATCCTTATATCCTTACAAAAGAACCGAGAAAAAAGGTATGTTCTTACTGGCTAGCAGTTACACTCAATTCAATTTGAAAAGATGGGAGAAGCGAAGATTTGAATTGGCTGACATCAGTGGTCAATGTAGTAGTCACTACGTGATGAAGTGGCTACATGTATCACAGTTATAGGAACTAAGTGTTGCCAAACCATCGTTAATCATTCCGTAACTGACAATCATACCTTTGTATTATCGATCCGTTTAGATCTTTTCATTTTCTTTTTAGGGATGGTGTTTTGATAACATTAATGGACATCAATTGAAAACTGACATGTAAAAAAGATTTTTCTTTTTTCTATATATATATATAATGGTACCGTGTGTAACTGAAATAGTCTCAAAGCAATTACATTCACTAAAAAATATATATAATATAAAATATACACATATTTCGTAGGATTTGTCCTTAAACGAAATCTAATATCTATGAAAATAAAACAATTTTTATCCCACTCTATAGTCAAGATGGAAGATGAAGCCGGATTAATACTGTATAGTCTCTATACATGTTCTTAATGAAAATGTTCGAGAACAGATGCATACATAGTAAAAATATATGAAAAACAAAATTGTTTCGATGGTTTATCAATATTAAAAATATAGTATATTTGCACAATTTGGTATAAATGAGGGGATATGCGATTAAAAGAATATATATATATTTATGTGAATAAAATGGAGAGTCTACTGCACATTCGAATGGAATAAGGAGAATACTCCTAGTATACTGACACTATGACTTAAGCTGGGTGGTCATTAATTAGTGTTCTCTAGGGTCTCATTGAGCCCATCAGTATGATTCTCTGTTTTTTAGTAACGAAAATCTATTACTAGCAACCGTTGTAATTTGTTCCAATAGTGTTATTTTGACATCGAAAAGACCCCCATGGTATTGATGTAGATGTCTGGAGACACTATGTTTTAAAAAATGATTATGAGTGTTCGACCTATGTTTATTAATCCCTGTTCTCAACATGTTTGGTTCGCCCTATATACTGTAACCCGCAATTACACTCAAGAAGGTACACTACATAATTGGAGGAGCAATTAAAAAATTGTTTTATCGGGAAAATTTCCTCTGATATATTGCATTTCGATGTCAGTTGTCCGTGTTGGATGTTATCACAGCACTGGCATCTAGTAACGTTGCAATAGGAGCCTATTATTTTAGGGAGGAAACTGATCACAGTTTAATCCTTTGGGATATTTTCTCTTAGGGTATGTTCACACGCAGTGGTTTCAGACGTAATTCGGGCGTTTGAGGGTATGTTCACACGCAGTCGTTTCAGACATAATTCGGGCGTTTTACGCCTCGAATTACGCCTGAAAAAATGCCTCTAATACGCCTACAAACATCTGCCTGTTGCTTTCAATGGGAATTACGATGTTCAGTTCCCACGAGCCTTTATTTTATGCGTCGTGTCAAAATACGGCGCGTAACATGACGGCTCGTCAAAAGAAGTGCAGGACACTTCTTGGGACGTTTTTGGAGGCATTTTTCATTTACTCCATTGAAAAACCGCTCCAAAAGCGGTTGTAAAAAATGCTGCAGAAAACGCGAGTTGTTAAAAAAACGTCTGAAAATCAGGAGCTGTTTTCGCCTGAAAACAGCTCTGTATTTTCAGACGTTTCTGGTCTCTACGTGTGAACATACCCTAAGCCTACTCGGGGCAATAATGCTTTTAATATTCCTACTCCTTCTGTAGGTGAAACTAGGTTTACTTGGTAAAAGTGTCTTCAAAACTGGATCATATGTTAAAATTCCCCAATATCTAGTTAAAATGTTTCTCAAGGTCTTATGTCCATTATTAAAGTCTGTAATGAAATGATATTTTCTTTTATTGATGAGTGATATGGTACTGTCCTTATGTTTATGCAATAACTGTCTTTGTGATATCAGTAATGATTTCTGATAGGCTGACTGCACTAACTGTCGTGGGTAATTTTTCTCAAGAAACATGTTTTTGAGAATGTTGGCCTGTTCTCGGAAAACCTTCAGGGAGCTACAGTTTTTTCTAATCTGTTTAAATTGATTATTAGGGACATTTGTTAGCCAAGGTTTGTAATGTGCACTGGAGAAATGTATGTAGCTATTAACGTCTACGTCCTCAAGTGCGTTTTACTACTAATCCCATTATGTTCAATAAAGAGAGTGATGCCATTAATGTTATCAAAACAACGTCCCTAGAAAGAAAATGAAATATGATTGTCAGTTACAGAATGATTAACGATGGTTTGGCAACACTTAGTTCCTATAACTGTGATACATGTAGCCACTTCATCACGTAGTGACTACTACATTGACCACTGATGTCAGCCAATTCAAATCTTCACTCCTCGCATCTTTTCAAATTGAATTGAGTGTAACTGCTAGTCGGTAAGAACATAACTTTTTTTCCCCGGTTCTTTTGTAAGGATATAAGGATGTCATAATCTCTGTACCGTGTATATGCCTGACGAAGGGACCTGTTCGGTCCTGAAATGCGTAGTGTGTTAATAAAGGAAGTATACTGAAGGATACTTGTAGTCTTCACTCCAACAATTACCTGCCTGGCGCCGTGTCCCAAAGCTACACTTTTTTCCTTCTATATGATAGCCGTTAGCTTTGAGACAACTGAGAATTAGAGATAGAGTCTGCCGAGGGGAAAACTGCTAAATAATGCAAAATGCATGTTATATAATGGTCAGAAATAGTGTTATTCCTATTGTAACCTGAATTGTTAGGTACACATTAAAGATGGATGACCATAATGCCAAACTCCCTTCTGTGCCTTATCCATTCCTGCTGTTTCAAATGAGAGGTAATCACATCCACCCTAAAAGATAGGATGATACACAGACCACATTATGGTAAATATTTTACTTATCTCTGGATAGGCAATGATAGCCTAGAATCCATACTATCATTGTCTTATTGTACCTTAGAGACATACTATTTACCTGCCAAGGCCTACATTCCAATGATAACTGCAAAAAGACGATATTTAAAAAAAATATTTTTGTCATTTAACACAAAAAAACATGGAGAAGATTTTTACCTGTGTTGTAAAATCAGTAAAGAGGTATGTTGCCAAAAACAGCTCAATAAGATGTCAGGAGGAATGGCATTATTCATTGCTTCAATTCTGAAATGTTTTTTATTTATTGGAATAGGATATATAGGTCCCATGGAGGCTAACCACTAAACACAAGAAAGGGGAAACATTGTCTGATGATTTTAGCAGAGTATGTGATTATCTTTCTTATCCGCTGAATAAACAGTCCTATGGTAGCCACATATTTATGAGCTGTTGTCAGGTTCCTGACAGCCTGGACTTCCAACATTGCCAAACGCAGACAAGATAGAATGTGCTTGGATTGGAAGTCATGGGGGAATCATCATTTCTTAGAATTATTCATGTAGACTAAAAAAGAACTCAGCTTATTTTACTAATGACTAATATCATTTAATATAATTTTTGTTTGTTTGTTTTTATAATTCAATAGATTTTTATTAGAATTTTCCAAAAGAACAACAGGGATCGAAAGATCTCAAAACAGGCAGAGATCTGAACAAATTTGTAACTAAATACAAAACAGTAATATAGACATTGCCTCTGAATAAAGAGAATACACAGAAATAAAAATTACGTTTCTTTACAAGTAGTAGTTAGACTGAATCCACACATTCCAGGACTTCAAGGAATGACAATGCATATTGACATTTGAAAGTAAAGACGTTTCATGGTGACATTGATTATTAACCTCACAACATTTTTGCCAGCTGTATTTACATATTCAAAGGGTTGCCCACTTTTGGGCAACCCATTGTCAAACATCCTTTTATGGGACAGTTACCCTATACCCTTGACCCATGACTCCCATTAAATACTGAGGAATGCTGTTCTCAAAATAGTCTTTCAGGCTGATTTTTATTTTTTTCCACAAAATACAGTGGTCCTCCAAGTTACAATATATATTTGTTGTAACTTGAAAATATGGTAATTTGAGACCATAACTCTGTGAAAAACTAGAAATTAGTTTCAAGACCACCAAAATCTCAACCCACAATAAGATACAATTAAGATTAAAAAGAAATAAGCACAACACTAACACTGATAAAGAAAGTTTTTACATCTAAAAATCATATAATACAGCAGAAAATAATGTGTAACTGTGATAGCCAGTAAAATCTCTGTCATATGAAATACTTTTGCACATAAAAAAAACAAAAGTATTATAGGAGTGACACCTTTATTGGATTGCCAGCCTGAAAAAAAATCATATTTGCAAGATTTCAGAGCACAGAGGCCCCTTCATCAGGCAAGTTTACAGAAAAGGAAGAAACTTGTCTGCTGAAGTGGCTTCTATGCTCCAAATGCTTGCAATTATGATTTTTCTGATTAGCCAATAAAGGTATCACTCCAACAGTACGTTTGTCTTTTTTTTTTTTACACAAAAGTATTTAGATGGCTCCTGCAAGCTGTGAATCACGAACAATTGCCCACACGGTAATATGCCCACACGATAAATGGCCCACATGGAAAAATGCAGAAACATTGAATTGCCCACAAGGGAAAATGCCCACATGGAGCTTTGTGTGATTCATATAATAATATATGTAAAAAGGTGCTTGAAGTGCTGTCAAACAAATGTGTAACAATTACATAGAAAGAAGAGGAAAGACAATTGCTACTAGAGTCGCACATCCAAAACAATTTAAGTTAATTTATTACAATATACATGAAAAAGTACAAACAGTAAGCACAGCAGTACTCAAAAGGGAAAAAACATCTAAAAACAAAGAAAAGAGAGCAGATGTCTCTGGCCTGAATAAATGCCAAATGGACCGCCACTATTGCCTTATTAGAATTTAAACAGGTGAAATGTCACTTAAGGGCATGGCCCCACGTGGCGGTTTTCCTCCGCAGCTGTCCGCATCAATGCCGCACAAAATCTGCGTTGCAGATTCTGTGGCGGATCTGCCCAAAATGTGCAGTAAATTGATGCGGACTAGCTGCTGCGTACTGCGGTAAAAGTACTTCCCTTCTCTCTATCAGTGCAGGATAGAGAGAAGGGACAGCACTTTCCCTAGTGAAAGTAAACTAATTTCATACTTACCGGCCGTTGTCTTGGTGACGCGTCCCTCTTTCGGCATCCAGCCCGACCTCCCTGGATGACGCGGCAGTCCATGTGACCGCTGCAGCCTGTGATTGGCTGCAGCCGTCACTTAGACTGAAACGTCATCCTGGGAAGCCGGACTGGAGACAGAAGCAGGGAGTTCTCGGTAAGTATGAACTTCTATTTTTTTTACAGGTTGCTGTATATTGGGATCGGTAGTCACTGTCCAGGGTGCAGAAACAGTTACTGCCGATCGCTTAACTCTTTCAGCACCCTGGACAGTGACTATTTACTGACGTCTCCTAGCAACGCTCTCGTAATTACGGGAGCCCCATTGACTTCCTCAGTCTGGCTGTAGACCTAGAAATACATAGGTCCCGCTAGAATGAAGAAATGTCATGTCCAAAAAGCAAGACGCATCCGCAGCACACATAACATGTGCATGACATCTGCGGACTTCATTGCGGAATTTAGAATCTCCATTGAAGTCAATGGAGAACTTCCGCAATGAGTCCGCAACCAGTCCGCCACTGGTCCGCAACATCCATTGTATGCTGCGGACACCAAATTCCGCACCGCAGCCTATGCTCCGTAGCGGAATTTTCAGCCTCGTCTAAACGAAGCCTACTAAAAAGAAGTGGAAGGCAATGGAGAAACGGCTCCGCTGCGGATTAACGCTGCGGAGTGTCCGCAGCGGAATTCAAGAGCAATTCCGCCACGTGGGGCTTTGCCCTAAAAGAAAGGACACCCGGAAAAATCTGCATTTGAATAACTGAACATGCAATGTCAAATATAGAATGCAAAGACAATGCAAAAAAACGATGAGACAGTATGCAGATAGAAAAAGATTCATTTACCACACCATGCTGGTGGGATTAAAGACCGGGTCCTGTGAGGGCAAGAGTGGGGCTGAAACCCCACACATACATTGGTACGGCTTCATCAGGGATAACTCTCTTTGGACAAAATGCTGTATTTTATATCCCTAATGGTACAATATAATCTATGAATGCATAGAGTTGACAAAGGTATGGAGCTAGTGGTGGCTGTAATGTACATGGACAAGACTCCCCTCAGCCCAAAGGACTCCATGCCTGGTTTACAAAAAACACTCTCCATCCAACACACAGTTTAGGCGCCAAATCTAGACAGGAACCAGGAAGTTAAAGACCGTCACATGATACACACTGACCCACTCCAGATTTCCGGGATACACGCTGCCACACTTCCGGAATACACACTGCCCCACTTCTCGTTTCTGTGCGTGATCTGGCTTAAGACTGGCAGGGCAGGAAGCCTATGGCTCCCTGCTCTGTCATAGGTTTTCACTGTTTACATATATATACAGTTGAAATTGGCACTCAATTAAATTGCGCCACCCTGACTGCTGCGATCTGATGCCTACGCTCGCCTACACCTCGTCCTGGCTTTATCATACAAGGGAGATAAATGGTTATCTACATGGTTATCTAGAATAATAAATATGTATGGTACTTAAAATGTGTGAATTTTTCCACGTGGGCTATTTTCCTTGTGGCCAATTATTTGTGGCCATTTTATTTGTGTGCACATATATGACAGTATGTTTTTTTTCTGCGTATTTTGATGTGTTTTTTTTTTAATGGTTTTTTTCATAGAACCATTGATGACAGGTACATTGTTGGAGTCCTACATAATACAGACTGTTTGCAGTAAAATTAAAATGGAGCCACATTGTCCTGTCACAGATAGATAGCAGTACAGTACATATAGTACAGATATATAGCATTACAGTACAAATAGTACAGATAGCTAGGTGTACAGTACATGTAGTACAGGTAAAGAGCAGTACAGTACATGTAGTACAGGTAGATGGCAGTACAGTACATGTAGTACAGATAGAGAGCAGTACAGTACATGTAGTACAGGTAGAGAGCAGTACAGTACATGTAGTAAAGGTAGACAGCATAGTACACGTAGGACAGGTAAAGAGCAGTACAGTACATGTAGTGCAGGTAGATAGAAGTAGAGTACATGTCATACAGATAGAGAGCAGTACAGTACATGTAGTACAGGTAGCAAGAAGTAAATTACATGTAGAACAGGTAGAGAGCAGTACAGTACATGTAATACAGGTGGATAGCCTTACAGTACATATAGGACAGCTAAAGAGCCATATAGTACATGAAGTACAGGTAGATAGCAGTACTGTACATGTAGTACAGGTAGAGAGCAGTACAGTATATGTAGAATAGGTCGAGAGCAGTAGAGTTCATGTAGTACAGGTAGAGAACAGTACAGTACATGTAATACAGGTAGACAGCTGTATATTATGTGTAGTACAGGTAGAGAGCAGTAGAGTACACTTAGTACAGGTAGACAACAGTACATTATGTGTAGTGCAGGTAGAGAGCAGTACAGTACATGTAGTTCTGATAGAGAGCAGTACAGCACATGTAGTACAGGTAGAGAACAGTACAGTACATGTGGTACAGATAGAGAGCAGTACAGTACATATAGTACAGATAGAGAGCAGTACAGTACATGTAGTACAGGTAGAGAGCAGTACAGTACATGTAGTACCTGTAGACAGTGCCATAATCCCTCACCCCCTCCTTGTAGATCATGCCATCAGCCCCCCAGCTCCCCTTGTAGACAGTGCCCCCAAATAAATAAAAAATTGTACTCACCTAGGCTCCGTTTCCACGACGAATAGAGCTGCTCCACGAAGAAATCCTTGGGTAGGCAGGAGTGATCCTGTAGCCTAGTACAGAGTTTCCCAACCTTTTTAGACTCGAGGCACCACTGGAAAAATAAAACTTCCTCAGGGCACCCCTACCAAAAATAGTTTAGAGAAGACGGAAAACGGCTAAAAACAAGCACTACACTCTTAGGGTATGTCCACACAGATTTTTTTGTAAGGCAAAAAAAATCTGCCTCAAAATTCCTCCATTAATTTTGAAGCTGATTTTGAATTGACAGCATTGTTTGACCTGTTTTTGTTTTGCATTTTTTTTTTAAGCAGTTGAAGCTAATGCAAAAGACGCAGGCAAAAAGCACTCCAAACGGGCGCCGCAGGTATTTTCTGCCTCCTATTAATTTCAATTGGAGGTCAGAGGTGGAAACCACTTGAAGACTATCAGCCCGCCACTCACAGTAAAATGACCATCAGCTCCCCACTCACAATAAAATGACCATCAGCCCAGCACTCACAGTAAAATGACCATCAGCCCCCCACTCACAGTAAAATGACCATCAGCCCGCCACTCACAGATTCCCTCACAGCCCCCTGTAGGTAGTGCCACACAGCCCCCTTGTAGGTAGTGCCACACAGCCCGCTGGTACGTAGAGACACACAGCCCCCTGGTATGTAGTGCCACACAGCCCCCTGGTAGGTAGTGCCACACAGCCCCCTGGTAGGTAGTGCCACACAGCCCCCTGGTAGGTAGTGCCACACGGCCCCCTTGTAGGTAGTGCCGCACAGCCCCCTTGTAGATAGCACCCCCCTTCCTGTAGGTAGCGCCACTGTAGCTCCCTGAAGTAGCGGAATCCCCCTGTGGGAAGGGATTCCACTCCTGTAGCACGCCACTTGATGTCTCTGTCCATATATGGACTGTGATATCAGGGGCAACTCCTGAAGTGGAATCCCTGTCCACAGGATTGCCGACGCTGTGACCGGGGATTCCACTCCAGGAGAAGCCCCTGTCGTCTGTATCCATTATGGACAGTGATGTCAAGGGCTTCTCTTGGAGTGGAATCCCCGTTCACAAAGTGGATGGGGATTCCGCTTCAGGAGTTGCCCCTGATGTCAGTGTCCATATATGGACAGAGACATCAAGCGCTCCGTCCAGGAGTGGAATCCCCGGCCACACGGGGATTCCGCATCTTCAGGGAGCTACAGTGGCGCTAGTAGATAGCAGAGCAGGGAGATACCTCCCTGCTCTGCTATAGTGGCGTCGCAACCGCTGTAGCAGCCACAGCGGCTGCTAGTGGTGCCGCCGTCCATTGGGGGGGCCCGTTCCAACGGGTGGCATGGGCGTCCTCATGCCCGGTGTCACCGCTAGCAGCTGCTATGGCTGCTACAGCAGTAGTGACGCCACTGAGTGAAGAAGCGCCCGGGCGGAAAAGCGGCTGCTGAGTCGCCGGGCCCGGACGCTGCTGAAACAAGCAGGGGAAGGGAAGCGCCCCCTTCCACCTGCTGGAGTGATGCGCCCTGTGCAATGGCACAGGTCACACACACCTAAGGCTGGCCCTGTAGATGCTCATGACAAGAATATAGTTTTGCCTCTATACAAATCACTATTCAGACCACACATGGAATATTGTGTACAATTTTGGACACCTGTGTGTAAAAAGGACATGGCTGAACTAGAACGAATGCAATGAACGGCGACCAAGGTAATTAAGGGTATGGGTGTTTTGCAGTTCCAACAAAGGTTATCAAACTTGGGGTTATTCAGTGTAGAAAAAAGATGGCTTAGGGGCGATCTACTTACAATGTGCAAACATAGTGGAATTTTTATTTTCTGTTTGTCGATATAATATACTGTTACTATATAATTTATATTGTCATTCAACTGTGACTATTTTCCCAGTTATATTTCCTTTAAGATAATAGATTGTCTTGTATAAATTTACTAGATCAAATCAACATTACCACTACATATTAAAAGTGTTGTCTGAAATTGTACAGGTACAAGAACAATAACAACAATAAATCTCTCCATTTTCTTGGAACATTCTAAAATGCTATGCACTGGAGTTTTGTCATGAAGATGAATTACGTATATGGAGCTATTATATAATGTAATCAACATACAACATAAACATATTTCTATGAATTGTAGTTTTACTTGACTTATTATGGCTAATTAATAGCTTTGTTTACCCCAGATCTATGTCTCACCTTAGCCTGTTTGGACTCTGTTTGGACCCACAGAGGAAGGATCAACAATCTTAGCCTATGATGTCATCAGAAATGAGACAATGTATATTAGTGACTGCAGCAGACTACACTAAGCAGAATAGCTGACCTAGAGTCACTGATCATATGCCATTATGGAAAATTCAAAGATTTTATTGCCTTTTCTTTAACTATTCATAGGAGTCCAAAGTTCCCCTCTTATGGTCATGTACGTAAAGACCTCTTCTTTGCTACGTAAACACTACCCTAGTCCCCTCAATTTTTATGTTGAGTGTTGCTTTCTATGTTCCTCAGTCTCACCTGCCTTCTTTTTTTTTTTTTTGCTCAACCTGCTTAGTCTTGAACTGCAGGAGAAATACGTTTTTTTAATCTTCCGGTTCGACCCTGGTTTATTTAAAAAACTATTTTGAAAAAAAAACAAAAAAAAACACCAGTCTGGACATGTAATACGTACTTTCTGACTGTTGCAGAGTTAGTTTATATTCTGATCTTAATGTACTGTATGTATAAGGACCGTGCACCAAGCTATTTAGTTGTACTGGTATTTATTCCTTGGTTAAAGGGGTATTTCCATCTAAGGCTCTGTTCACATCTGCGGTAGGACGTAGAATGTTCAGAGCCTCCATTCCAGGTTCAGTCAGATAAATAGCGCTGCATACCGCAATATTCTTTCCATCAAAATGACAGAGCACCACCATTATAAGTCAATGGGGTCCATTGGGCTCCAGTGGTATACATTAGACACCGGTGGTATACATTGTACGACAGATCCAACACTTCATCATCATTTGCAAGTATTTACTAAAACAGACATGTCCGGAGAGCTGACAGGTCATCTTTAACTTCATTCTTAGGTAGAGGTAGAGGTCCCAGCAGTTGCACTTCCACTGCATTATTCTATTACTTTCTATAGTGGGAAAACCCCTTTAAATAGAAAATAAAGAGGTTACTAACCACACCTGCAAGAATAAATTCCATTCTTCCTCCCAATCTGGCATTGGGTATGGAGATACATGGAAACTATTTAAATCTATTTTACAATGGTTATTTTACACTATACAACATAAAAATGTAATTATTTAGATTTAACCCTTTATTAAAACTGAGGTAAACAGATGCAAAGAATCTTTGCGAATGAATGCATATGTGTGCGTCCTTACATTTTTTCCTCTCATCTTAATCATTCTCTAGATGTTTATTTTTGTTTAGCATTATATGCTACGGTACACATGTCATTTAAAGTAGCATGCAAAAACCACATACAAGTGAAAAAATACAGCTGCCCATATGAAGTGCATATGAACCAATAAAGTCAGTTTATTTTTCCTTCCTGTGTGTTTGGTTGGAAATCTAGAGAGAGGAAAAAATGAATCATCACACAATTTCCCCGTGTTTGTAAGCGTTAACATGCTGACAAAACGTTTTCACGCACTTTCCTGTCACATCATGTACCACCTATTGAAATCTCAACCATCTTAGGCCACCCATGCTTCACACCAGGGATAGAAAGAAAAGTTTAGCTTGCATTTCTTTCTACTATGGGTTTGCACGAATGTCATCTTTTCCTGCCTGTAATCGTTCATTTTTATTGGACCTCGGATCTGAGATGTTAGCCGAATATATGAAAAGAACGTGGCATGTTTTAGAAGTTCTGGGCTATGTGATTGCATTCCCAGGAACTGGAAATATGTTATATCATTCAATTTCATTTTCAATACTGGTGGGAAATCAACTTTTTTGTTTGAAACGTCTCCAAACCACACCTGCAGCTTTCCTATTTCAGCAGAGTTTAGCACCCAACTGTGACTCAGTATAGACCTAGTGCCATGTGCCTAGTGTTTTAGAAATGGCTTTGAAATATTTATTGCATTAATTCCTAGTTATCTACATAAGTACATAATACATGTATGCTAAAACTGCATGCCCCTGCTTCATTTACTATGAACAATATTACATTATATATATAAAAGTACACGAGGCCCCCATGTTGAAGGCCACAAAAACCTTTGCTGTACTTTATTCATAAGTACCAGCATACCCTGCAGAGCTATATTATATATAATATATAGAGAATTGTGTTCTAGCTCATTACTCCTGATTACACAGGACACAATTATAATCATTATACAAACACACACCAGGTTGCGATCTGACCAACAAAAGTTATGGCTCTTAGAATGCAGTGACACAAAAACAAATTATTTTTATTTAAAAGAGTTTTTATTGTGCGAACATAGTAAAACATAAAAAAACCTATACATAATTGGTATCTCCATAATCGTACCTACCCATGAAATAAAGGTTACACATTATTTATGGCGCACAGTGAACTGCGTAAATTATAAATGCAAAAAAATTCCGAATTGCTATATTTTTTCCTAAGTTGAAAAGTTAATCAATAATTCATATGTACCCCAGAATAGTGCCATTGAAAAATATAACTCATCCCTCAAAAAAAGAAGTCCTCACACAGCTACGTCCATGGAAAAAAAAAAGTTATGTTTTTTGGAATTCGGAGTTGACTAAGGAAACATAATGCTTGGTCATTAAGGCCAACATCGGCCTATGGTTAAAGGTCAGGGCTCTGAGTTAATTTTACGGGTCTGGGGTCTGAATAAATGTACCATTTTCCCAGCATGCTCTGATCATTTATCAACCTTCAAGCATTATTTGCTTCAAACCAGAAACATGCTTTAAGACCACGCAAAACCTACTGTATCCCCTTTGTTCTCTGATAGACATTCTGTTACATATTTGTGGAAAGCATGCTATATTTTACACTGGAAAACAGTTCTGAGAATTAAAGGCAACTCTATGCCGCCATATTCCATATTCTATGTATAGTACAGAATATAAATGTATTCTTAGTTGGGTCCAGAATATAATTTCTTATCTATATGATATAAAACACCTATAAACAAACACTGTAGGATAAAGGAAGTCAATTAACCAAAGCATGTTTAGTAGGTATAGTATACAGTATTTGTATACCAGGAGGAATCTGAAGAAAAGATGGGGCGGTACTACAAGTGACATGAATGCTTTAAGTTAAAATCAAATAGGTCTGCTTAAAAACTATGCTTCAAAAAACTTCCAACAAGTCATAGTAGGGGTTTGGGTGCTGAGAACCCACCGATGGTTAGGACCAAGGGGTAGAATTGCTCATCGGAGTGCTTTGCCCCTTCAGCTGTGATTGGCTTAATTCGGCTCTCCTGGGAAGCGGATCTTCGGTGTATGGCCTCATAGACTTTGTATTCAAATATTGTTTCTAGAGAAGAATAATTCCATAATACGTTGCCATACAGCAGCATACTGAGTGCCTACTAGTGCCTAGTACAGAGCTGCCAGAACTCTGTGTGCTTCTGTAAAGCCTCTGTGTCATGTGCTAGGTGATGAAAGGTATCTTTGCCTTTAGACTGCTAACAAAATTTTACAGATCTTGTTAACTAATTTTGAGCTCCTTGAAATGCTCCTTCCTTGCCCATAAGAAAAGGAAATAATCTCATCAATCTAACAAAGAATTTCCCACGTGTCGTTTCGTAATTGCCAGATGGGTCATATAATTGGACCATGAATGACCAATCCAGCAGCACTGGATTTTTTTTGCCAATAAATGAAGTCACCAAGAGCTTAGTATTACACATAAAGATAAGGAAGACAAGGGAGAAACTCGTTTAAAATAATTTATTTAATCAGAATGTGGAAACCAATATGGCCAGATGTAAAAGGAGAATGTAAAGGTAAAGAAGAATTTATTAGTAGTCCTATGGGAATGATTCCACATCCTCCAACTATGTAAAACTTAGTCCAATATAGTTGAAAAGAAGAGGACTGATTTTAATGGGTAGGATAAATAAAATGTTTTTCTCTCCAAACAGTGATTGACACTGGGCGTGCTCGTGACCGCTTCAAGTCTCAGTAAATTCTGCCTTTCTGCGGTAGCCAACACAGTGTTATTGCAGGCTCGGATACCGGCATATCACTTGACTGGTTGAATCTTCATTCACATTGAGATTGGGGAGAATTGTTTACCAAAAAGAGGAACAGATGGCAGAAGAATATAGCCTTAGACCTCATGCACATAAGCTTATTTGGGAACTGTCTAGTAGGGATCGTAATACACAGCCCGTATTATTCCATAGGCCCCTGCTGTTACTCTGTTACTCTATGTGCCTCCAATTTTAATGGGTCACAAAAGTGTTTTTTCTCATGGTGTCTGTGAACAATAAAATGGTGGCATGCTCCATTGCATGCTGTTTCATAGGCTGAATTCTCTCCTTGATGCATTAATAGAGGTGCACGAGTCTTTACTGTTCCTCTGTGTGTCTATGATTTCATATGGAGACATACTATACAAAGGTTTTCGTTAGTCAGATTTAATACAATTCTGAAATGAAAAATTTGGCATGTTCCATGATTTGCTGCATTATAGATATTCCCAACATGCAACAAAAACAATGGAGCATAATGCAGCGACATACCAATTCCCTGTGAATCTGTAGTATAGAGCTGCAGGGACTTTATGAGCTGCTGTTCATCACATGTGTGCATGAGGCCTTAAAGGGGTTTTTAAGAGATAAGAAAAAGGAGGGGGGGGAATGCCATAAAACAATAAAAGCGACATTACTCACCTCACAGATCCCCCAGCCAGAAATTGCCTGTATATCCTCAGTGGTATACGACATGCGTGATCGCGTGCACACAGCCCTGTGCCCTGGCTGTTGTCAACAGCCCTGGGCACTGGGCAAAGTATCAGGGACAAATCTGTTTGTCCCTAATCATGTGATCACTGTGAAAACCAAATCACAGCAATCAAATTTTTTTCGTTTTTTAAACTTCTGCCAGTGAATCTCCTGCCTCTTTTCTTCTTCACACACATTCTTTCAGTGTGAGGAAGAGAAGAGACTTAGGGTATGTGCACACACACTAATTATGTCCGTAATTTACGGACGTATTTCGGCCGCAAGTTCCGGACCGAACTCAGTGCAGGGAGCCGGGCTCCTAGCATCATAGTTATGTACGACGCTAGGAGTCCCTGCCTCGCTGCCGGACAACTGTCCCGTACTGTAATCATGTTTTCAGTACGTGACAGTTGTCCTGCAGCGAGGCAGGGACTCCTAGCATCGTACATAAGTATGATGCTTGGAGCCCGGCTCCCTGCACTGTGTTCGGTCCACTACTTGCGGCCGAAATACGTCCGTCAATTCCGGACGTAATTAGTGTGTGTGCACATACCCTTAGAGAGAATTGCTGCCAGACTAATACTGTGTCACAAAGAAATACAGATAGTTTTTATTTTTTTATCTATCTATCTATCTATCTATCTATCTATCTATCTATCTATCTATCTATCTATCTATCTATCTATCTATCTATCTATCTATCTATCTATCTATCTATCTATCTATCTATCTATCTATCTATCTATCTATCTATCTATCTATCTATCTATCTATCTATCTATCTATCTATCTATCTATCTATCTATCTCTCTCTCTCTCTCTCTCTCTCTCTCTCTCTCTCTCTCTCTATCTATCTATCTATCTATCTATCTATCTATCTATCTATCTATCTATCTATCTATCCATCTATCTTTACTAGAATATTAGAATAGGCTGGTAGGGAATATATAACTATATATATCAACATATATATAATATATATCAATAGCGTTTTTTTTGTTAGCACTAGTGTAGATATATAGTCTGTTCGATCATATATTATTTAATATATATATATATAAATATATATCAGTTAGTTTGTATATACAGTGAAGGAAATAAGTATTTGATCCCTTGCTGATTTTGTAAGTTTGCCCACTGTCAAAGACATGAACAGTCCAGAATATTTAGGGTAGGTTAATTTTACCAGTGAGAGATAGATTATATAAAAAAAAAAAAAAGAAAATCACATTGTCAAAATTATATATATTTATTTGCATTGTGCACAGAGAAATAAGTATTTGATCCCTTTGGCAAACAAGACTTAATACTTGGTAGCAAAACCCTTGTTGGCAAGTACAGCAGTCAGATGTTTTTTTGTAGTTGATGATGAGGTTTGCACACATGTTAGATGGAATTTTGGCCCACTTCTCTTTGCAGATCATCTGTAAATCATTAAGATTTCGAGGCTGTCACTCGGCAACTCGGATCTTCAGCTCCCTCCATAAGTTTTCGATGGGATTAAGGTCTGGAGACTGGCTAGGCCACTCCATGACCTTAATGTGCTTCTTTTTGAGCCACTCCTTTGTTGCCTTGGCTGTATGTTTTGGGTCATTGTCGTGCTGGAAGACCCAGTCACGAGCCATTTTTAATGTCCTGGTGGAGGGAAGGAGGTTGTCACTCAGGATTTGACGGTACATGGCTCCATCCATTCTCCCATTGATGCGGTGAAGTAGTCCTGTGCCCTTAGCAGAGAAACACCCCCAAAACATAATGTTTCCACCTCCATGCTTGACAGTGGGGACGGTGTTCTTTGGGTCATAGGCAACATTTCTCTTCCTCCAAAAACGGCGAGTTGAGTTAATGCCAAAGAGCTCAATTTTAGTCTCATCTGACCACAGCACCTTCTCCCAATCACTCTCAGAATCATCCAGATGTTCATTTGCAAACTTCAGACGGGCCTGTACATGTGCCTTCTTGAGCAGGGGGACCTTGCGGGCACTGCAGGATTTTAATGAATTACGGCGTAATGTGTTACCAATGGTTTTCTTGGTGACTGTGGTCCCAGCTGCCTTGAGATCATTAACAAGTTCCCCCCGTGTAGTTTTCGGCTGAGCTCTCACCTTCCTCAGGATCAAGGATACCCCACGAGGTGAGATTTTGCATGGAGCCCCAGATCGATGTCGATTGACAGTCATTTTGTATGTCTTCCATTTTCTTACTATTGCACCAACAGTTGTCTCCTTCTCACCCAGTGTCTTACTTATGGTTTTGTAGCCCATTCCAGCCTTGTGCAGGTCTATGATCTTGTCCCTGACATCCTTAGAAAGCTCTTTGGTCTTGCCCATGTTGTAGAGGTTAGAGTCAGACTGATTAATTGAGTCTGTGGACAGGAGACTTTTATACTGGTGACCATTTAAGAGCTGTTTATAATGCAGGCACCAAGTTGATTTGGAGCGTGTAACTGGTCTGGAGGAGGCTGAACTCTTAATGGTTGGTAGGGGATCAAATACTTATTTCTCTGTGCACAATGCAAATAAATATATATAATTTTGACTATGTGATTTTCTTTTTTTTTTTTTATATAATCTATCTCTCACTGGTAAAAGTAACCTAGCCTAAAAATTCTAGACTGTTCATGACTTTGACAGTGGGCAAACTTACAAAATCAGCAAGGGATCAAATACTTATTTCCTCCACTGTATATATATATATATATATATATATAGCTATACTGTATATACACACATATATATATATATATATATATATATATATATATATATATATATATAAAATCTGTTTGTTATAAAAAAAATGATAAAAATAAATTATTTTTGATTATTAGGATTAGTGACATAATGGCGCTGAGGAGGCATACGCCATGCTGTGGTCAGACTCTGAGACAGCATCAGAGATGGCGTCAGAAATGGAACCTGTTTTAAGCAGTGACGATGATAGCATTTCTTCAGGTTCATCTTCAGGGAACGTTATCCCTGACGCAGTTGAAATTTTCAGAACATGCAAGCGCAGGCCCTAGTAGTGCTGTAGCACGGGACAGCCTGGTCCCTCCAGTTCAGGCACCTGCTCCATCTTTTGGGCCTAGATTCCACGCATTTACTGACACTCCTGGCATAACTGTGTATAATTCAAATTTTGCCCAAATAGATTACTTCAGTTTATTTATTACTGCCCACCCCCTAAATATAATCGTCCACCAAATCAATTTATATGCCACTTAGTTTATAAGACAGAAACCTTCATCCACCCATGCTAGAGATTGGATGCCCACCAATTTGCCAGAATTAAAAAAAAAATTGGGGCTCACCCTAAATATGGGTATTGTAAAAAAGACCTCCATAAGATCGCACTGGTCAACAAGACTCGTCCAAGCCACCACAGTGTATTCTGCAGTAATGCCCAGGACTCGTTACGAAACGATAATTAGGTTCTTCCACTTCAATGACAAATCACAGGCCCCCACAAGTACCGATGCAAACCGTGATCGGTTGTTAAAATTTAAGACCGCTAATAAATTGCCTAAACAATTTATTTCTGCAACTTTACAAACCAGAGCAGAATGTAACCGTGGACGAATCCCTCCTCAACGTCCATGGAAGACTTAGCTTTCGTCAATATCTACCCTCCAAAAGGACAAGGTATGGAATTAAGCTCTATAAATTGTGTGAAAGTGGGCCAGGATATACTACCGCCTTTAGAATTGAAGGACGGGACTGCTCAATAAATGTTCCTGGATGCCCCCCTGATCTTTCCACCAGCAACAAAATCATGTGGGAGATAATGCAGCCTCTGCTTCACCAGGGGTACCACCTGTATTGCAATAATTTTTATTCCAGTGTGCCCCTGTTTAGGCATTTGCATGCTGTAAGGACCAGGCCGTGTGGTACAATGCACAATAAATGAAATTGGTTTTCTTCAGCAATTAGTGGGGAAGCGCATGGTAAAGGGGGACTCCGGTGCTTATGCATCTGAGGAATTGTTGGCGGTCAAGTACAGGGATCACAAAAATGTATATGTGCTAAGCACGATTTATACCACAGGAACGGTGGCAGTGAGGGAAAGAGGGGCAACATCGGACAAGCACAAACCAGTGAGCAGGTTTGAATATAATAAGTACATGGGGGGGGGGGGGGGGTGGATTTAAGCGACCAAGTTTTACAGCCCTATTTAGTGAAACGCAAAACAAAAACCTGGTACAAAAAAGCGGCCATTTATCTTCTACAGATGCCAATCCACAATTCATTTGTGCTCTATAAAAAAAAACAGAGGCAGAGACACATACCTGGATTTCCAGGAGAACATTATTGAAGGCCTCATATTTGACGTTCAGGACACCCGAGAATGCCCCCAGTCAGAAGATGTTAAACGATTGACTGAAAGACATTTTATCACTTGCATTCCCCCAACACCAACTAGAAGCAACCCCCAGAAAAAGTGCCGCGTCTGCAGAAAAGACGGGCACCGCAAAGATTCCCGATATTTCTGTCCCTCATGTCCCTCGCAACCAGGCCTGTGCATTCTCCCATGTTTTAAAGAATACCACACTGTTCTGCATTATTAGATTTAGTTAATTAGTTGAAAATATATTTTCCCTACATTACATTTTTATTTTTGCCCTTATTTTACTCCAAGGGTGAGGGAGGGAATGGGTGGGGGGTGGATGTCATGTTTGCATATTTTCTAAAGTTCGACTGCTGGAGAGCTATATTTGCATAAACCTACAATTTCTTATTTTAGGAAACCAAAATTAAATACATTCCCATTATACCCCTAGATGAATACTTTTGGGATCTACGGCATGCTTCAAGAGCAGTTATTTTGAAAGTGTTAGGCCAGGACCACACACACAGAGTTTTTATGCAGTTTTTGGCTCTGTTTTTTGAGCCGAACATAGGAGTGGACACCAAAGAATGAAGATGCGTCAGTCTTTTCTATACTCCTTTCCTTTAGATCCACTTCTGGCTTTGGTTGAAAAAACTGCACCAAAAAACTGCATCAAAACTCTGTGTGTAAATTTACCGTTAGGGTATGTGCACACCCAAACTCAAAAACTTCTAAAAATATGGAGCTGTTTTCAAGGGAAAACAGCTCCTGATTTTCAGACGTTTTTTAGCAACTCGCGTTTCTCGCAGTGTTTTTTGTGGACGTTTTTGGAGCTGTTTTTCTATAGAGTCAATGAAAAACGTCTCCAAAAACGGCTCAAGAAGTGACATGCACTTATTTTTCGCGGCCATTTTTTTACGTGCCCGTTTTTAATAACGGCCGAGTAAATAATCTGCCCGTCGAAACAGAACGCCGTTTTTCCTATTGAAATCAATAGGCAGATGTTTGGAGGCATTCTGATTCAGATTTTTCGGTCGTTTACGGCCCGAAAAACGGATGAAAATAAGCCGTGTGAACATACCCTTATATAAACTCTGCTGTTGTGTAAAATCAGCTTTGAAAAAAGGTGATTTGTGAAATAAGCTTCTTCTATCGTCCGCCCTCCTACATCTCTATGTGATAAATAAGGCACACATATTTGGTATCCCCATGCACAGGAGAAATAACAGAATGTGAAAGGAGATGAATTTTGTCTGTGGTCCATACTGTGTGTGAAAAATGCTAGCATAAACTGACGCATTTGCCAAAAAAATTATAATTTTATTTTGTTCCATCTTTTTCAAGAAAATTTCAGAAAAAAACTGCACTTTCTTAAAAGATGATAAACTCCTTGAAGAAAACCTTGTGGGGTCTACTTGTGTGAATGAAGTCATTTATGGGGTGTTTCTAATGTTTCAACAGCATTAGCCCCCCCCCCCCCCCCCCTTAAAATAGTTTGCTGCTATAAAAGCAAGTGCAGAATTGCTGGACACAAATGCTAAGCCTTGGCACATGCCCGCACAGTGAATAAAGCACACATATTTGGTATCCCCATGCACGGAAGAAGTGACAGAACATGAAATGAGATCAATTTTATCCGTGGTCTATACTATGTGTGATCACTGTTTGCAGAAAATGACACATTTGCAAAATTTTTGCAATTTTTTCTAATTTTGCCCACTTTAGAGAAAAAAATAAAAATTATGTATACTCACAAATACCATTAAAACAAAGCCCTATATGTCCTTTAACCCCTTAAGGACACGGCCAATTTTGGCCTTGAGGACGGAACAATTTTTTTATATTTCCCTCTTGAATCCCGACGATCATAACGCTTTTATTTTTTGTACGGCGTAGCTGTATGAGACTTTGTTTTTTGCGGGGCGAGTTGTACTTTATGTAGGGACCATTTTTTGGTACAAATACATTATCGTTTAATTTCTATACATTTTTATTTTTGCGAAAATGCAGAAAAAAAGCAGTTCCGCAGCAGTTT
Source organism: Rhinoderma darwinii (assembly GCF_050947455.1). Lineage (NCBI taxonomy): Eukaryota > Metazoa > Chordata > Amphibia > Anura > Rhinodermatidae > Rhinoderma > Rhinoderma darwinii. The sequence continues at coordinate 172,860,891 of NC_134687.1, read as the reverse complement.
TAATTATTATTATTTTTTTACACCATACACCGATCATCATAAATAATGTTATACATTTGTTGTACAGGTTGTTTTCGGTCGTGGCGATACCAAATATGTCTATATTATTTCATGTTTTGAGACTTATATTTTAAAAAGTTTATTTCTTATAAAAAAATGTGTGTTTCTGTGTATTTTTTTTACTTTTTATTCATTTATTTATCATTAATTTTTTTTACATTCATTTAACTTTTTTTAAAAAATCCTATAAAGGGATTTATCATTTAGATTTTTATTTTGTAACTGCAATATACTGGCATAGATCTATATACCAGTACATTAGCCTGTGTACTGATTGTACACAGGCAGTTGTTAGGACATATCTCAGTATGCCCTAACAACAGGAAATATGGTCAGACAGCCCTGGGGTCCTTCAATGGACCCTGGGCTATCTGGCCATACAAGTTCTGGGCTTTGATCAAAGTTATCTTCTGTGACGCGATCAAAGTGCAGTCCCCTCTCCTTGAACGCCGCGATCAGCTTTCATCACGGCATTAAAAGGGTTAACGGCAGAGAGAACATGTTTCTCTCCTCTCCGCTGTCAGAGCGGGCCGTGGCTGTGTATTGCAGCCATTGCCCCGCTCCCGATCGCGCGCACAAATGGCTGTCACACAGGATGAGAATGCTCGTCCTAATGCGCCAAATACTCGCCGCTCAGGACGAGCATTCTCGTCCTGTGTCGGCAACCAGTTAAAAAGAGTGTAAAATTCAAGGATAAGCTTTATTTACCTGCAGAGTTAGTCCTCATGCACACCACCATAGCCATGTGCACGGCCGCAATTTTCGGGTCGGCCGGCCACGGAGTGTCAGCCGCGAGCCGCCTGCAAATCACGGGCTGTGCACATGGCCGCGGCCCTTATTTTCAATGCAGTCCGGGCTCCGGGGCCATGCACGGACCGTGGAAACCACGGTCGTGTGCATGGCCCCATAGGAATGAATGGGGCCGCAATTCTTCAGTGGATTTTAGGGGGAATTGCGGCCACAAAAGCACGTTCGTGTGCATGGGGCCTAAGGCCGGATTCACACAAGTGTGTGCGTTTTGCGCGCGCAAAAAAAGTGTAGTTTTGTGCGCACAAAAGGTATTTAACAGCTCCGTTTGTCAGGCCCGTATGATGCGCGGCTGCGTGATTTTCGCGCAGCCGCCATCATTATGACACTCCGTTTGGATGTTTGTAAACAGAAAAGCACGTGGTGCTTTTTAGTTTACATTCATAGTTTTACAGCTGTTGGGCGAATCATGCGCGTCCCACGGAAGTGCTTCCGTGTGGTGCGCGTGATTTTCACGCACCCATTGACTTCAATGGGTGCGTGATGCGCGAAATACGCTTAAAGAACGGACATGTCGTGAGTTTTACGCAGCGGACTCACGCTGCGTAAAAATCACGGAACTGTCTGCACGGCCCCATAGACTAATATAGGTCCGTGCGAAGCGCGTGAAAATCACGCACGTTGCACGGACGTATATCCCGTTTGTCTGAATAAGCCCTAAGGGTATGTTCACATGGCTTATTTTCAGCTGTTTTTCGGACCGTAAACGCCCCGAAAAATGGCTGGGAACACAGGGGCTGAACGCCTCCAAACATCTGCCTATTGATTTCAATGGGAAAAACGGCGTTTCATTGTAAAAACGCCACGTAAAAAAATGCCCCGTAAAAAAGAAGTGCATGTCACTTCTTGAGCCGTTTTTGGAGCCGTTTTTCATTGTCTCAATCAAAAGACGCTTGATGCATAAAACACGACTGAAAATCAGAGGCTGTTTTCCCTTGGAAACAGCTCCGTATTTTACAGCGTTATTTTTTTGCCATATGAACATACCCTTAGGGTATGTTCACACGCTTAACAAAAAATGTTTACCGCCTGAAAAATGGCTGAAAATCGGCCGTGTGAACATAACCTCATATTCATCTAAAGAAATACGTAGCAAAATTGTGACATATTCTCTGGTCATTAAGCTGTAAAACAGCCTAGTCCTTAACCGGTTAAAGGACATTTATAACATGCTGTATAAAATAATATTTCTTTCTACTCAAAATGTTAAGCACTTTCTACATATTGGAAAGTGAATCATGTATCAGGTCAAGCTGCAAAAACAAAGACTGCACACCCTTAACATCAGCATATACTGGTCAGCTGTGAGACAAGTGCTTGTGATATTAAGGCTGTGCTGATTGAAATTGTCCTTTTTTAGCATACTATAATGTGTGTACTTAGAATTTAACATGTTAATCTGAATTATAATATCTTCAGCATAAAATATCTGTCATTGTCCATATGGGTACTCTTTTTAGGGTAATGTTCTATCTTGATAAAGTTCCAGTTTCTTCTAACTCGGATAGTAAAGAATTGGAGGTTGTTGAAAGACAGAAATGCCCTAGAGTTTGCAAGAATCCAGCAGCATCTGGTATTATTCATGTAGAAAACTTAGTTCACAATACAAGCCAAGGATTTATTTGGAAGATCATACAGTATTTTTTCTATAGATCAAAAATTTAACAATAGCCCTAAGTGTAGGGTGATTTCATGTACAAGACAAATTGAGAATATTTTCCTATTTAAAAAGAAGAACAAACAGTTTAACTTAATGCCATAAAATTAGAAATTAGAAAAACTAAAATAAAAACAGAACTTCTTTTAAAGTCCTACACAGGGTTTACCTGGTTACCACAAAAATCCATCGGTTTCATATTTCTGACAATTTCTTCCGAGGCTGCCAGGATGAGGGCACCACTTTTCACTCCTGGTGGACATGCCCATTTGTGGTTACTTTCTTGAGAAACATCACTAGAATTACCTGCGAAAACCTGGGGCTGCCCTTTACATAAATCCCCACAAGTTTTCCTTTTTGGAATTAAACACCCTCAAATTTCTAACCCTGCTTTCAAACTCCTTCAAATTCTTTTGAATCCATATTGCTTACAAATAGAGGTCAGTGTCTATCTCTATTAGAGTGGTACTGGAACGCATAAATAAAATTATCCATCAATCGAAAGAAAAGCGTAAAAGAAAAAGCGGCAACTCACCATCCTGGGTAAAAATCTTTTTAATTTTAAATCATAAAATATCCATAGACAAAGGGTGAGGGAAGTTGATCCCCGCGGGCTCGCTGGGATCATCCTCCCTTACCCTATGTCCATGGACATTTTATGAGCTACAATGAAAAGGATTTTTACGCAGGATGGTGAGTTGCCGCTTTTTCTTTTACGCTTTTCTTTCGATTGAGGGATAGCTGGATACTTACCCTTCAGCTGAGCACCACCGTGGTCTGTTATATAAACATCCCCCCCCGGAGACATACCCGCTCCTAGGATAAACTGAGGACCTATTGACTTTCTTTTGTTTTACATAAATAAAATTATGGTTCACAAAAAAAATCTAAGCTTTTTTAAATGATTTAGGGGAACAATATAATAAAATATGGAAATCATGGATAGACCTTACTGGAATCCCTTACCCAGCGTATTACTGTACTTTATGATGCACTATGTGTGACATATACTCTATGCATTGTTTACTCTATGCACATTACTTGTCTTATTGCACTTAGGACTGTGTGTTATCTATTATACCTCTTTTCACTATTACTAAGCTCCCTTACGTGGAATTCATTGCTGTACGTGCACTCATCTGCCTATTATGCAATAGACAAATTTCAAACTATTTTAAGTAATTATTCTTTTTGGGGCGGGGGGATTCACAAAAAATAAGAATACATATGAAATTAAATCACTCATTTGATACTTTCACACTAGTGCACTTTTCTGCAGAATTTGTAATTTTAATCTATGGGGCTTTTCACATGGGTTTATAAAATGTACGCATGTCTGACATCATTTCTATTGCTTCAGTATGTCGTTAGTATTGCATCCGTATTTCAAAAGGGCTGTCTTAAGAACTTTCTGTTCCTCCCTAACAGTCCATCAGTATTACAGATCTGTCCATGCTAATCCTGCAAGGCCTAATGTTGCTCAAAGTTCAGTTTACTTGAACCACGAAAGATCCCCGCATTATCGCCCTGTGAATATAACCTTAAAGCAACCCTCCAGCCATTACAATTTTTTACTATACATTTGAAATGTGTAGTTAAATTACCTGCTGCCCCGCTCCTGAATGATCTGGCCTCCATTTCTTTATTCCAGTCCCAAGATGGCCACCGCAGTCTCCGATTTCGCTATGGAGAAATTATTTAAAAAGTCTGAGAGATGCCGACACCTCCTTCACTGCCCTGTAATGAACAAGTGCTGATGAAGGATGCAGCTTCATTCGCTAATTTATTGAAATTGCAGCTGAGTATAGGCAACTATGTAGCAAATTGTATTAACTATTATATTGTATGATTTGTATATTGTATGATTGTATTATTATGGAATTATATGGTACACTTTAAGGGGGGCATCAAAAGACGGGTCTGCACAGGGCACCATCTAACCTAAGATTCAAATGTAGAGGAACCCAGTCAATTATGGTGCTATTGAAATCTGCCTCACCAGGGCACAAAGAAAACTGCTCCATTTTCAACATGTGCTTTTCACTCCAATTCTGGGGAAGTATTTAGTTACTACTATTATTATTATTATGATTATTAACAAGCATTTCAAGGAAATGCCCATAAGCCTCTTTCTATAGAAATTTACATCTACAGGACCCCTTATTAACCCCTTTAGGACACAGCCTGTTTTGGCCTTGTGGACACAGATGATTTTTTCAAATCTGACATGTGTCACTTTATGTGGTAATAACTCCGGAACGCTTTTACCTATCCAAGCGATTCTGAGATTGTTTTCTCGTGACATATTGTACTTTATGATAGTGAAAAAAATTGGTCAATAAATTAAATATTTATTTGTGAAAAACTTCAAATTTTAGCAAAAATTTGCAAAAATTAGCATTTTTCTAAATTTAAATGTATTTGCTTGTGAAACAGATAGTAATACCACACAAAATAGTTACTAGTTAACATCCCCCATATGTCTACTTTATGTTTGCATCATTTTTTTTCATGTACTTTTATTTTTCTAGGACGTTACGAGGCTTAGAAATTTAGCAGCAATTTCTCATATTTTCAATAAAATTTCAAAAGGCTATTTTTTCAGGGACCAGTTCAGTTCTGAAGTAGCTTTGAGGGCCTTATATATTAGAAAGTCCCCATAAATCACCACATTTTGAAAACTGCACCCCTCAAGGTATTCAAAACCACATTCAGAAAGTATTTTAACCCTTTAGGCGTTTCACAGGAATTAAGGCAAAGTAGAGGTGAAATTTACAAATTTCATTTTTTTTGCCGAAATTAATTTGTAATAAAAAAAAATCTGTAACACAGAAGGTTTTACCAGAGAAACGCAACTCAATATTTATTGCCCAGATTCTGCAGATTTTAGAAATATCCAACATGTGGCCCTAGTGTCTAATGGACTGAAACACAGGCCTCAGAAGCAAAGGAGCGCCTAGTGGATTTTGGGGCCTCCTTTTTTTAGGAATATATTTTAGGCACCATGTCTGGTTTGAGGAGGTCTTGTGGTACCTAAACAGTCGAAACCCCCAAAAAGTGACCCCATTTTGGAAACTACACCCCTCAAGGAGTTTTTCTAGGGGTATAATTAGCATTTTGACCCCACAGTTTTTTTTCAGAATTTAGTGGAATTAGTCTGTGAAGAAGAAAATCACCTATTTTTCTGTGGAAACATAGAATTTTTTCATTTTTACAAGGAATAAAAGAGAAAAAGCCGCCCAACATTTGTAAAGCAATTTCTCCCGATTACGGCAATACCCCATATGTGATCTTAAACTGATGTTTGGACCCACAGCAGGACTCAGGAGGGAGGGAGCGCCTTTTGGATTTTGGAGCGCAGATTTTGCTGGATTGGTTTTCAGTGCCATGTCGGGTTTGCAACGCCCGGAGGGACCAAAACAGTGGAAACCCCCCAAAAGTCACCCTATTTTGGAATCTACACCCCTCAAGGAATTTTTCTAGGGGTATAGTGAGCATTTTGGCCCCTCAGGATCTTTTTTAGAGCTAAGGTGACCAAAAAACAGCAATTTTGGCGCTTTAAATTCTTTATTTATTACAGCGTTCACCGTGCGCAATAAATTATGTTTTAATTTATTCTGCAGGTCGGTAAGATTACAACGATACCATATGTGTATAGTTTTTTTTACGTTTTGCAGCGTTTGCACAATAAAATTAAGTTTCTATAAAATAATTTATTTTCTGGGACACGCTATTCTGAGCCGTAACTTTTCTATTTTTTCGTCAAAAAAGCTGTGGGAGGTCTTGCTTTTTGCGGGACGGGTTGTAGTTTTTATTTGTACCATTTTGGGGTAAATTCGACTTTTTGATCACTTTTTATTCTATATCTTGGGAGGGGTGGTGACCCAAAAATAGCGATGCTGACAGTTTTCCATTTATTTTGTTTGCTGCGTTCACCGTGCGGAAAAATTAACATTAAAGTTTCATAGTTTGGGCCGTTACGAACGCGGCGATACCAAATATGTGTACTTTTTTTTAACGTTTTCATTTTTTCTCTATAATAAATGACTTATTATAGGAGAACAAAACCTTTTATTTTTACACTTTTCTAAAACATTTTTATTAACTTTTTTTTACTTTTTACACTTTATATTTTTGTTAATTTACTTTTTTTTTACTTTTTACACTTTCTTTTTTTTACCTGCAGCTTTGATCGCTGCTAGAATACATTACACTGCCTAGGTAGTGTAATGTATTCCAGCTGTCAGTGTGACGTCACAGTCACTCTGACAGTTGGTCTACGAGGATCAGCAGAGGCTGATCCTCATAGGCTAACATACATGGCAGACCTGGGGGCCGTTGTCTGGCCCCCGGGTGCCATCACAAGCATCAGAAGCCCCCACGATTGCATGGGGGCTGCTGATGCGCTACAAACCCGCTACATGCGGAGATCGCAATCGAGCCCCGCATGTAACGGGTTAATTGCCGAAATCAGCGGCCATGAGACGCTGATCGGCAACACTGGAGAGTGTCAGCTGTCAGGGACAGCTGATCTCCAAGTTCCCGATGCACACTGTCGCCGACAGTGTGCATCTGGAACGGCACAGTGACTTTCTGTCACTCTGACAGGAAGCCTATCAGGACAAGCCGTAGGTTGGTCCTGATGGGCTTCCGTCCATGGCAGACCCGGAAGCCATTGTTTGGCTTCCGTTTGCCATACTAACTATCGGCAGACCCCGCGATTTCGGACGGGGGTCTGCTGATATGCTAGAAACCCCTAAAATTCGGCGATTGCACCCGATCGCCGAATTTTAGGGGTTAATTCGCCGAAATCAGCGGCAAAAGATCGCTGGCCGGCAAGAGGAGAGTGTCAGCTGTCGGCGACAGCTGACCTCCCGGTTCCCGGTGCACACTGTTGCCGACAGTGTGCACCGGGAAAAACTCAGTAACTATACGTCCTCGTGCGGGAAGTAACCTCCCGCAACGACGGACAGTTACGTCCTGGTGCGCGTAGGGGTTAAATTGTTTTTATTCCTTAAAATTAATGAGGACAAGAATCATCACAAAAGCTGATTGTATATGGAAAAGCAGCCTACTTTAGATCACTGGATTTTGTATAACATTACAGAAGAAGGAATTTTACAGAATTGTAGTATTGCCCTGTTGTAATAAGTTAAAATACCTGTTTATATATGGCTCTTTTAGGATCAATTCACACAGAGTTTTTTGGCGCTGATTTTTACACAGAAATTACGTCGGAATCAGTGCCAAAAAATGGACGAAATCGCCCCCTATTTATTACATTGGGAGGCACAGGGGTTTTCTTTTCCCAGACGGCTTTTGGACGTTCGCGGGGAAACAAGTTTCCGAGCAATTTACGCTGTTTTCTTTTGCCCGTGGTCTTTGCATTAGGTTCAATGGCCACTGGCGAAAAACACAGCGAAAAACTTGAAAAAATCACAGGCAGTTCAAAATCTACCCCAAAATTCCTGAAGAAATTCTTAGGCAGATTTTTTTTTTTGCCTACAAAGAAAACTGTGTGAACAGGGCCTTATAAAACAAGAAAAAAACTGAAAAGAAAAAGAATGGAAAAGAAGAGAAAAGGAAGGAGAGGAAAGGAAACCTGAAATTCCACATATGCACCTGGCCTTACTGTAAAGAACAAGAGAACTCATAAAACAGAGCCACTAATAGCGTTCTCACATACTTACCTTAACTTTTAGGAGCTTATCAGAACCAGAGATATTTGAGATAATGGAGAGGTCATCGGAGCAGACATCTAAACAAGGTCCTATGTAGTAAACCCCAGGTCTGTCCAACTTTGAACACTTTGTATTAGGCTTTTGTAAACTTAATTAGAGATCATTTATTTGAAGGCAGCTTATGTTTTCAGGTTTGTGACAATAATAAAAGGATACCTCCAAACAAATATGAAAATGTAACAGTATTTCTGGATTCTTATATGCAGTAAATATGTGAGTGGAAGCATTGCGTTAGGGCTCCTATTAAACCGGGCATATTAGCAATATGGGAGACTTGGAGATGTCTGCATTTATCAAATAGCATGGAACCAGAGAGGTCTGTCGGCAAGAAACGGAGAACCGAGTAATCAACTATATTTAAGATTGCAGAACTTTGCAACATGTACACTTTGATAGCTATAGATTTATGTCACTTGGTTTACTGGTGGAGTTTTAATGTACAGACAAGAAGCAATGAGGTGCGACGAAACCATTAGTGAATGGTAAGGGGGGAAGTGAATGTGAGAATTTCAAAACGGAGGGAAACAGTAATAAGGGTCTAAGAGTTTTGTCAGTTTGCCGGCGGTGAGGTAATCCAAAGATCCCTCTCAAGGTCAGCCAACCTGGCAGATAGCTTGAGAGTCAGTGTCGAAACAAGGTAGAAGTCAGCAGAACCAAGCGCAATATCCACCACATATAATGAGGGAGAATCAGTTAGGTTTTCTTACATTCTTAATACAAATGGCCGACACCTTACATCAGTCTTGTAAGTTGAGTCTCTTCATTGTAGTTGATAGTTACCGTGCAATACTAATATAAGTTGTCTGTCATCCGGGGCGGATTAAGGTTACCAAAAACATGCCAATAGGGAATTTAGATTGCGAGCCACAATGGGGACAGTAAAAGAGGACCTCTGTACAGCGCTGCGTAATATGTTGGCGCTATATATGTAACTGAAATAAATAATACATAATACCATGGGCAACGGGCACTTTTTCAAGTCTTGCCCCCCCCCCCCCCCCCGAAGACAATATTGTATATATTTGCAGATTTCTGTTTAGGCGGCCACGGATCTGGCACAGTTTTGAATTTGCTGTAAAAGCAGAATGAGCCATACAGAAGAGAGAAAGCTGAATACATTGAGACCCTAAAGAAGCCAGGAGCTTTAAATTGTTAGGGTATGTGCACACGCTAGACTAAAAACGTCTGAAAATACGGAGCTGTTTTCAAGGGAAAACAGCTCCTGATTTTCAGGCATTTTTTACTCAAACTCAAACGTTTTTTTACGCAGACATTTTTCAAAACGCCCCATCGGAACAGAACGTCGTTTTTCCCACTGAAATCAATGGGCAGATGTTTGCAGGCATTCTGCTTCTGATTTTTCGGATGTTTTTCAGCCGTTTACAATCCAAAAACGGCTGAAAATAGGCCGTGTGAACATACCCTTAGTGGTTTCTAGAAAAAAAGATCTGCTGTGCGTGAATTTAACCTTAAAGAACCTACAATAACCAGTCTCTGTTGTTTAACCCCTTAAAGTCCAAGCCATTTTTCACTCACCGCCTTCCTAGAGCCATAACTTTTTTATTTTTACATCAATGGAGTGGTGTGTGTAGGATTATTTTTTGTAGGAGAAGTTGTAGTTTTTATTGGCACCATTTAAAGTACCAAATAATGGTTGAATTGGAAAAAATTTAGATTCCTCCATGGTTTTTTTGGGTTTCGTTTTTACTGTATATATTTATCTTCTCTTAATGTAAAAGTAGATTTAACATCTACTTTTACCTTAAGATAATGTAAATATATACAGCCCCAGAACCAAGCTCAGTACATACATGCAATACCAGAACCAAGCTCAGTATATAAATACAACACCAGAACCAAGCTCAGTACATATATACAGCACCAGAACCAGGCTCAGTACATATATACAGTACTAGAACCAAGCTCAATACATATATACAGCACCAGAACAAAGCTCAGTACATATATACGGCCCCAGAACAAAGCTCAGCATATAAATACAACACCAGAGCAAAGCTCAGTACATAAACACAGCACAAGAACCAAGCTCAGTACATATATAAGACACCAGAACCAAGCTGAGTACATATATACAGCACCAGCACAAATACAGATCCGTACAGAGATAATTTGCAAATTTCGTTTAACCCCTGCCATATAAGTTTGTACGACATAAAACGACAGCTCCCAGTATAGCCAGAATAATGGTTAGTATAAGCTGGGAGTTGTTGTTTCATTAAAAAAAAAGATACACCCATCATCTCGCTGCAGATCATACAGTGAGTACTGTACTGATCAGTCACAGTCAGTATAAACATTTCCATTGAGTGACTCACAGGTGACGCCTCAGATTTTTTTTCATTCTTTTTCTCTTTTCTTCTCCATCCGGTACAGACCTCTATGATGACTCCCGGCCACAGCCCATTTCCGCAGAGATTGCCGCTCAGATGTCTTCGGCTCCTCACTTTTCCAACATTTCCGCACCTATAAACGAAGATAAACTTCTCATAGTGCCCCACTCTATGCCGCTGAATATAATAGTATCACTGTGCCCCTGAATATAATAGTAATATACACTGTGCCCCTGAATATAACAGTACCATACACTTGCCCGATTATAATAGTAATATACACTGTGCTCCTGAATATAATAGTACTATATACTGTGCTCCTGAATATAATAGTACTATACACCGTGCCCTGAATATAATAGCACCATACTCTGTCTCCATTAATGAAATTGTCAAACACTGTAAAGTAAAACACCACACACACTCACAATGCCCCCTGTAGATAGCGCCAGTCACAATGCACCCTGTAGATTGCATCAGTCACAATGCCCCCTGTAGATAGTGCCAGTCATAATGCCCTCTGTAGATAGTGCCAGTCACAATGCCCATTGTAGATAGCGCCAGTCATAATGCCCTCTGTTGATAATGCTAGTCACAATGCCCTCTGTAGATAGCACCAGTCACAATGCCCTCTGTAGATAGCACCAGCCACAATGCCCTCTGTAGATAGTGCCAGTCACAATGCCCCCTGTAGTTAGCGCCAGTCACAATACCCCCTGTAGATAATGCCAGTCACAATGCCCTCTGTAAATAGTGTTAGTCACAATGCCCTCTGTAGACAATGCCAGTCACAATGCCCCCCTGTAGATATTGCCCAGTGTAGATATTGCCCAGTGTAGATAGCGTCCGCAATGCTGCCCACAGAAAAAAACTAAAATAACCCATTCCCGTGCCGTCCTCCATCGACATAGCACTGGTGAGTAACCAGGCACCGTCATCCTGGGGTAACAACGCAGTCGGCGTGATGACATCATCACACCGACTGCGTCATTGTTAAAGCGCTGAATGGTGAGGAGGGAACTGATGGTTCCCGTCTCGTCAGCGCAATAGTAATCAATTGGGTGAGAGGTTTTGCTTCTCTGAACCGGCTGTAATTTTAACAACCGCTTCGGGAGAACTGTGGCGAACTGGGCACCATTTCAGCCTCAGGCCCTTGACACGTGCCCACATTGCCCTGATTATAATCCGCCCATGGTCATTTGTGTATCTCATGCCAAATCGCCCTAGGGCCGATATCCATCAATAAAAAATGTTATGCCCCTTCATAGTCCATAATGTAAATAAAAAAAAAACACCATCAAATCTTATAATAATATCATTCAGGATTAGTACAATCCACAGAAAAATAGATTCTCTAGATCTGAGCTGCACTTTTTTTCATATGTTAAAATTACATATGTTTATTTGCTTTAAATTGAACCTTATTAAGTATAAATGTTACGTTTTTATCAGTGTAGCAGTGGTCATGTTCCTTTAATTTACTTATCTCTACTTCATGTCACTCGGCTGAGGTTTTTTTTATTTACTTTACACAGATTCATCTAAATTTTCATTTACATTGATTAAAATTCCTTCTGTTTTCCTGAAAAAAAACCTCTCTCCGAACAGATGCAAATTCTTCCTCAGATGGGTGAGGCTCTAAGTGGTTCCTGTCTGCTGATTATACTATTAAAGTGTTGCCAAAAATGACAAAATTATCAGACTGACAGCTTGCTCACGCAGTTCCCAGAGATTCATGCAGGTTAACAACTTATTCATCCAAAACAGGTGCATCAATATAATATTGGCTTGAACACTTTTAAAAACAAAGTCGAGATCTACTTTTTTTTTTTAGTAAAGGCATAGTGCCTGTGTGGATATTAACTCATAACGAAAGAATATCTACAAATTCATTCCTCATGACACAGTTTACTACATTCCAATGGTTCTTTTGTCAAGTTATTTTCATACAAATATTTAAATATATGAATTTAAGGCAAAAATTAGATTTTCCAACCCAATCTAGTCCAATAATTAAAAAAATAACAAAAACTATAATTTCCTGGGTGACAACCAACCTGGTTACTCCTTCCTGAAACTCAGAAACCCTTATGTGCATCTTCCTGACTCAAATTCTGGAGTATCAGGTTGTTCTGTATTATAAATTTCTTTAAATAACAAAAGTCTACCTAGCCTTTCAGGTGACTTTTCAGAACAAGCTGTCATGTGTGTATACATGAGGAATAACTGACCATTATTGAATTGTATCCTGCATTTTTTAGCAGTTTTCCCCCTCTGCAGGCTCTATCTCTAATTCTCAGTATTCTCTGAGCTAGTGGGTGAAGCCTAACTGCTATCATGTCTTCTATACACTACACACATAGAGAAAATCTTCTAGTGTGCTCCCCAATCTATTTATAGCACACCCTCAGAAACAGCAGCAACATGGATGACATTATACAGCAGTAATAAGCAGTGTAGCTGTAAATCCAGCACAGCGGTGAGGTAAAATACTTCACAGCTGCGTTGGAGCCTCTATTTGGGGCCTCAATCGCAGATTCCTTTGTTTTTGCCAGACAAAATAGCACAGCATGTAGCTCAAATTGTCTGGAAACCATGATGGAAACCCGACAGACCCCATTAAGGTAAATGAGTTCCATTGGGCACCGTTGGTTTTGGTCATGCGCTTCCAGTATTCTCATTGTTCTGCTCCTATGACAAAGCAGAACAATGGAACCTGGAAAGCAGATATGATCACAACCATACTAGAAGCTGCAGCAGTGTCTCGGTGTGTCCCACTCACTGCTCCATCCTCCCCCTCTCCATAGATTTCCATGGGCAGCTCCAACCTGATCCCTCAATGAGCTGATAATCCGTCTTGTCCTGAGGCAATGAATTTATCAGTGAATTGAGAGTAAATTATTAGTGCTGGGGAAGGGGGAGAAGTTGCTGGTTTGTGGAGAAAGAGGAGTTTTTCTCTAATAAGATATATTACAAATTGTCTTATGTTCGCTTGTACCATTTAAGGACACTGGATCATTGTGATTTCTGAGAAAGTTAGTATAGGAATATAATAATTTTGCCTTTTGTCTCTTTTGTTTTGGTAATTTAGCAGAAGCTATGTAACTAAGATGGACATTGTGGCGCTCAGGTACTACTATACATGTGGCTAGCATGATTCCTCATACCCCAGCCCCATGCTAACTAGTGTCCAGGATTCAGTACCTCCAGGTTCTCTTCTGGCTCCGTCTATAAACATGTAACCTAGCCTTATGAATGGTTTCGACTTGAAATGTCATTACTACATTTTAATGCTACACAGTGGTGTTTTCTTTGACATTAGACGCCTAATATATGTGTCATGATACTGGTGTATTAAGCTGGGTCCTTTTAGCTGAAGAGCAACTATGCAGATGTAGCAGGTTGTCAGATGAAGCCGGGTCGGTACACAAGCAGGTAGTCAGATGAAGTCGGGTCGGTACACAAGCAGGTAGTCAGATGAAGCCGGGTCAGTACACAAGCAGGTAGATGTTCAAACAGGAGCAAGTGCAAGGCAGCAGGAGCAGAGCAAACAGATACTCAAGCAAAGGCTATATTCAGGAAGTACCTATTTATAGGCCCAAACAGGAAACAGGAACCAAGATGGATTCTTCCGAGGTAAAACTGGCCATCTTGGAAAAGGGCACGTTCAGTGGGTTATAGTGGCCTCTTGTGGCTGGAGGTGGTAATGGCTGATGATATTTCTAACAATATGCATTGGTGAAGGACATCACCTATATTGGAGGGCTGACCCTTTCTTTTACTTTGTTTTACCCTACTTTATAGACACTGCTTTGTTTAACCACTGTTTAGGTGCTTTTTGGCCAGTTTGGAACAGCTGGATTGCTGCCACTAGGTCTGGACACTCAAGCACGGCAGCATTAACATTACAAACAAACAGGGTTTGGTGTTGTAAACAAAACAATATGGAGTGAAGTAAGGGTTGGGCACACATTAGACAGGGTGTTCCTTCCAAAACACATATGAACAGTAAAAAGTAATGGTCTACCTTTAAACTATTAATAGGCACCAATATCTTAAATGCTCAAGCGGGAAGAGGAGGTGAGATTGTTCTCCTTATTAGCTACAAGATGTGTGGTTTTCTATATGAGTAGCTGTGTGAAAGAAAGCATAATATCATAGCCCATGGAATTGTATTATTTTTGGATGGTTTTGTCACCCCTTATATCCAAATATCAACAGCTAAATATACTTACAATTATAATTTTCTTTAAAGAGTCGTCGGAAACCTCTACTCGGGGCTGATTAGGCAGTCAAGAATCAAGATGTTATTTAAGGGGTAGTAAAATTAGAAAGGAAACCCTATTAACAATTCTAGAACACAATTTAGTTGTGTTAATGTTATTTCAACAACATTTTTGGAGGCGGATGGATAGGCATAAGTAAATAAATATACTCCAGCATTCACATAAACTAACTTTTTGCATCTGTAATTTAAGCATTATATGCAGTGGTTTATATAGTAGTTATGGACAACTTGTGTTACATTATTAGCATCTGCAACTATTATGTTTTTAGTCACTAGAAGGAAGTTTGCCACCCAAAGAGATGAAGAGCGACTTCTTGTATCCTTTGTTTAGACATTAACACAGAGATGGGATGTTTGGTGGTTTGAGGAATTTGCAATGAATAATTTTTTTTTCCAATAGAATTGTGCCAATTCTTTTTTCTAAAAACAATAAAATTGTAGCTTGTCATTGACATTCACACTGAGTCACACTGACATTCAGTGCCATATGTTTCCATGTATGGTGCTTGGTTCTCTTGCTTTGGCTTCATGGATTTATTTAATACATTCTGTGTTACACAACTATATTTGGTATAACTTTTTGGGAATGTATGGTATGGTTATTTATATAGGGCAGGCAACATGCATGCCTACTCAAGTATAACCCATGATTAAATGGCGTACATATCTAGACACAACCAAGGCTGAGTTCATATCAAGTCTGTGGTATACTGTGAGTATATACACCGAGAAAATCTGCTGGAGTATACACTGATTTCCCCATAGATTTGAATGGCTTATTTTATGCCAAAAGGGTGTCCTGCCAAATGTAAATAAAAGTACAGTATTAACCTACATTGTAACTTTGGAGATGCCAACAGGCATGTGACAAGTTTTCTATAGACATGTTTAAATGTCCCTTGTTTCAAAGGATGCTTAATAAATTAATCATGTTTGTGAAACTATTATGTATTTAGACAAACTGAAGGGGAATTAGCTTTGTCCTACAATGTACAGTATTAGGTATCTGTTAAATCACTTTAAGAAGCCATTGGAGTGGCATAGGAACAAGACAAACACTAAATGTTTTGTTTTTTTTTTGAATTTTTTTAAATTTTATAGAAGGAAGACTGAATCTTCATTGACATCCATCTTTCATCATTGCCTACATCAGATCCACTACAAAAACTGTCTAAGGCCCCATGCCCACGACCGTAAAAAACCTTTGTTTTTGCGGACCACAATTGCGGTCCGCAAAAACTGACCCATTCACTTCCATTGAACGCGGATACCTTTCCATATTGCTACGGATGAGTGTCCGTGCTGCAGAACTGTGCCGAGAATTATGGAGCATGTCCGTTCTTGGTCCGCAATTGCGGTATGGACTCCTCCGTAGAAGTCTATGTGGGAAGCCAAAATTGCAGGTGACTACGGAGGTGCGTCCGCAAATACGGATTTCCCATAAACAAGGCCTCCTTTTTGTTGCAGATCCGTATATACGGATGCAATACGGATGCATTACGGACTGTATTTGCGGATACCATTAAGCAGAAATAGGTACATTGCTGATGATTTGCTGATGACTGTAAAGCAATACGGAACCATATTTACGGTCAGTATTTGCATTTACGGTCGTGTGCATGGGGCCTAACTTCATGTCTAAGAAGCGCACGTGTAATATAAAGACATCTGCCATCTGACTACTGTCACGTTGGGTTCGTGGACCCACTGGGTCATACTGCCTTGGCGCTATGGCAGCTGGCCAACAGGGTGCAGGTAACAATCTATAGTTCGTATAGGGTACCTGTGGCAGCTCGGACAGTAGCAAGGCAGGCTCAGTTGGAACTAGGCAGCAGGTAGACATCAGGCGTGGAGTAGCAGGACAGGCGTGGAATACAGCACAGCATGACTACAGCTCAGCACGGCACTTGACCAGGATAGCACGGGATACAGGATACAGTTATGGGGAACACTGGGATCTGGAAAACACTAGGAGACTATTTGCACAGACAAACTTTGGATACGACAAACAACGCTCAGGCATTGCAGGGAAGGGCACAGCCCTTCTTATAGCCCAGGGTGCTCTGGGAGCAATCAACTCAATCTCCCACCTGCGTGCGCTTTGTTTTCTTAAGTCTGGACTGAGCTCGCGAGGGCACCCTGGTGGTCACTGTGGAACAGGATGGCCGTATGTGCAGACATCTCTAGAGAGAAGGGCATCGACTGAATGGAAGAAGTTTGTGGTCAGCGAACACGGACGTTACAGTATCCCCCCTCTTACGCCCCCTCCTCTTGGGACCAGAACGAGAAAGAAACCTCTAAATGAGGGTAGGAGCATTGAGATTCTCTTCTGGCTTCCAGTACCTCTCTTCTGGACCAAACCCCTTCCAATCTACTAAATAAAAGGTTCTTCCCCTTACTTTTTTAGAGTCCAGGATCTCCTTAACCTCAAAGGTGTCTGAAGGACCACTGGAGGCAACCGCAGGACTAGGAGTCTTGGTATAGCATTTCAGAACCACCGGCTTCAGGAGGGAGACATGGAAGGAGTTTGGGATCTTGAGGGTGGGAGGCAGCCGAAGCTTGTAGGTGACAGGGCTGATCTGCTGTAGGATCTCGAAGGGTCCGAGGAACCTGGGAGCAAATTTGTATGATAGCACCCTTAGTCGGATATTCCTAGAGGACAGCCAGACCTTCGTGCCAGGGAAAAATTGAGGAGGTTCTCTTCTCCTTGTGTCAGCCTTCCGTTTCATGCGGTCGACTGCCAGTAGGATGGAGGATCGTGTCTGCTGCCAGATATGCAGGAAGTCCCTAAAAGCAGAGTCAGCCGCTGGGACCTCGGATGTATCGGGCACTGGGAGGGGAATTCGTGGGTGTTTGCCGTAGACAATGAAGAACAGTGTATACCTTGTGGACTCGCTGGTGTGATTATTATATGAGAACTCAGCCCACAGAAGCAGATGCACCCAGTCATCATGCTGCTTGGAGATGAAGTGGCGTAGGTAGTTCTCCAAGATCTGATTGATCCTCTCTACCTGACCATTTGACTGAGGATTGTAGGCTGAGAAAAAGTCCAACTACACACCGAGGAGTCCGTAGAGGGCTCTCCAGAACTTTAAGGTGAACTGAACCCCCCAATCAGACACAATATGCCGCGGCAAGCCGTGCAGGCGGAAGATGTGTTGGATGAAAAGTTTGGCCAGTTGAGGAGCAGACGGAAGACCGGTCAGCGGAACGAAGTGGGCCATCTTCGAAAATCGGTCCACAACCACACAGACAGTACTGCATCTCGCAGAGGGAGGCAGGTCCGTAACAAAGTCCATAGCTATATGCTGCCAGGGAGCATCGGGCACAGGCAATGGCTGGAGCAGACCAGCAGGTCTGGAGTGAGCTACCTTGTTAGCTGCACACACTGAGCAGGAAGAAACAAAGTCCATAATGTCTTTGGGCAGCCTGGGCCACCAGAAATGACAGGCAATCAGGTCTCGGGTTTTACGGGTCCCCGCGTGATCTGCCAGTCTAGAGCAGTGTCCCCAGTGGAGGATTCTCCTTCTGTCAGCAAGGCGCACAAAGGTCCTCCCTGAAAGAATGTTCCCAACTTGCAGGGGGTTGACAGAGACAATGCAAGACGGGTCAATAATTTTCTGTGGAATTTCCATGGTGTCCTCTGTCTCGAAAGATCTGGACACGGCATCGGCCCTCTCTTATTCTTGTCAGCCGGGTGATAATGGAGCTCAAACTGGAACCTGGTAAAGAACAGCGACCACCTGGCCTGACGAGGATTCAGCTGTTGGGCCGTCTGGAGAAAGGTGAGATTCTTGTGATCCGTAAAAATTAGGATAGGATGAGCTGCGCCCTCTAGTAGATGTCTCCACTCCTCCAGAGCCAATTTGATGGCCAGTAACTCCCGATCCCCAATAGAGTAGTTGCGTTCTGCGGAAGAGAAGAGCTTAGAGAAATATCCACATACCATTGACTTGTCCTTGGAACCTCTCTGGAACAGGAGTTACCCAGCACCGACAGAGGAGGCGTCCACCTCCAATGAGAACTGTAGAGAAACATCTGGGTGATGGAGTATAGAGGCTGACGTGAAGGCACTTTTCAGGCTATTGAATGCGGACTCTGCCTCAGGAGTCCACACTTTGGCGTTCATGCCCTTCTTGGTAAGGTTAGAGATAGGAGAAGTCAGTGAGCAGAAGTTTGGGATGAACTGTCTGTAAAAATTGGCGAATCCCTGAAAGTGCAGTATGGTCCTCAAGCCTTGAGGGCGTGGCAATTCCAGGACGGACTTTACCTTTTCAGGATCCATCTCGAGGCCTCGATTCGAGACGATGTAGCCCAGGAAGGGTAGAGCATCTTTCTCAAATACGCACTTCTCCAACTTAGCGTACAGACGATTCTCCCTTAACCACAGCAAAACTTGACGGACATGTCTCTGATGAGTCATAGGATCTCGAGAAAAAATCAAGATGTCATCAAGATAGACTACTACACAAACATAACCTATAACTTGGAGTCGACACACGAGAAATGAATTAAAACAGTGAAAGTTTATTGAATCAATTAAAATAAACACATATGTAAAAGCATAGAGATGGTTACCACAAGGAAAATGGACAACCAGAACATATAGTACAAATGGCGGCACTATGTAGACAGACTAAGCACAACTGTGGCAGATAACATTTATGTTTGAGAGGTAATGTACAAGCAGCCAACTGTATGTAAATACAGAGTGCTGGGTAATAAATGCAACAATGGTGTATTCACTTTATGATATCTCTGCATAATACATCTGGGCAACAGCCCATGAGTTGTTGAAGAGAGTAGTTGAAAGTGTATGCACATCACAGTGCAAATGACTATTGCAATATGTGAGAATATCTCTTACCCATCTCCAGGTTGATTGTCTGGCGCCCACCCCTACTACACAAACATAGAGGAGGTCACGGAAGATGACATTAACAAACTCCTGGAAAACCGCAGGAGCAATACACAGGCCGAAGGGCATTACTAGATATTCGATATTGATAGTGTCCATCACGGGTGTTAAATACAGTCTTCCATTCATCACCCCGGCGAATCCAGATAAGGTTGTAAAGCCCCACGCAGGTCTAGTTTGGAAAAAATATTTGCATTACGTATTCAATCAAACAGTTTTGAGATCAATGGCAACGGATACTTATTTTTCACCATGATCTGGTTGAGACCCCGGTAGTTGATATAGGGACTCAGAGAACCATCTTTTTTCTTGACGAAGAAGCACCCGGCTCCTGCCGGGGAGGACGATTTCCGTATGAAGCCCCGCTCCAAGTTCTCTTTAACATAGGCGGACATGGACAGAGTCTCTGGTAAGGAGAGAGGATATACCCTACCACAGGGAAGGGATGCACCAGGAATCAGCTCGATAGGACAGTCATATGCCCAGTGTGGGGGCAATGTCTCCGCCTCCCTCTTGCTGAAGACGTCCAAAAATGTAGCATAATGACCAGGCAATCCTGCCAATGACTGAGGCAGAGGAGGCTGAGCCGAACGAATCTGTCCCAGGCAACGGTTGTGACACTCGGGGCCCCACTGGAGAACCTCTCCAGAGTTCCAGTCCAGGACTGGGGCATGTAATCAGAGCCAAGGCAGGCCCAGCAGCACGGGGTTAACGGCCTTTGACAAGACAAAGAACGATAACAGCTAGGAGTGGAGAGCTCCCACTTGGAGCCTCAGTGGCTAGGTCACAGCTATAACTGATTCTGGCAGAGGTAGTCCATTTACCGATGCAACCATCAATGGCCTCTCCATAGGGGTAGTGGGTAATTGAAGAAGATCCACCAGGTCTTTACAAATGAAATTAGCAGCGGATCCAGAGTTCAGATACGCAGAGACCCAATGCGTTTTATCACCGGACACTATGGTCACGTGTATGGACAATTTAGACGGAAGTCCTTTTTTACCCAAGGTTGTCTCTCCTAGCAACCCAAGGATTTGGGACTTTTGGGGACATAGACGCACAAGATGGTCATTAATGTAGAGATTCTTAGATTCATGTCTATTAAGAATTTCCAACCCAGGGAAATCAGATGCATCTGTCAGGAAAATGTATCGGAAATAAATCAGTGCATATATATTGATTGAGCTTTAAAGCGTTTATGGGCATTGACAAATGTTTCAATAAAGACATACTGGACCTAAAGTCTCATTGGGGCATATTTGTACGCCTAAATCTATATTTATGTATGACTTATAAGAATGTTATCGTTTAAATCTTTATCTATGTAGGGGATTTGGAGCTCTTTATCAGAAAAACAGAGCTCCAACTTCCAAGATACTGTATATTAAGAAATTAATCAGCGCGGAATTTTGGAACTAGAAATGATATGACGATAACAGTGGAGATTCACTTTAAGGCTTTTACTTTTTATTACTTTTTATTATTTGTCTATTGTTTTATCACATTGGCATTCCCAGATGCTATAATACATCTCATAACTACTACTTTTATTGCTGCGTGAATGCATACACATTGCATGGTTACGGGGCCTCCTTTCTAACGTAACACTTTTTAAATCTTAAAAAATGCTTATTCTGAGCAGGATAAGGGCATTCCACGAGCCAAATAAAAATCAGTTACTTATGTGTGAGGCACCACAGAAATGTATAAAGTCTTAATGTTAATATCACTTTTATTATATACTTTCAGTGCAACATCATTTGATTATTTCGAGGTATATAAGAAAATGTAAGCAGTCATTTTTGAGCAGCGAACCCCAATAAAGTAATACTTGGCTAAAATATTCCTTTAATATCAGGAGTTATTTCATACTGTACCTTCGTAGGAGCTCATAAGGCACTCAATTCAAGGACAGAGGCTGGAAGTGTATATAGGCACACATGTGAATACTATAAGAGAAATGGGTGTAAAAATACTTTCTCTGATCTATGGATGGATTCACACGAGCATGTTCGGTCCATAAAGGACGGAACGTATTTCGGCCGCAAGTCCCGGACCGAACACACTGCAGGGAGCCGGGCTCCTAGCATCATAGTTATGTACGACACTAGGAGTCCCTGCCTCTCCGTGGAACTACTGTCCCATACTGAGGCAGGGACTCCTAGCGTCGTACATAACTATGATGCTAGGAGCCCGGCTCCCTGCAGTCTGTTCGGTCCCGGACTTGCGGCCGAAATACGTTAAGTCCATTACGGACCGAACATGCTCGTGTGAATCCAGCCTATTTGTTAACGAGTACTTGGTTTGAGTAACATCTTCCACTACACACACGTATATACCATTACCCTATCCTTTACTCATACACATCCTTTCAAGGATGAACTGTAAAGTTGAATTTAGGGAGTGTGCTACAATTGTATCCTCTGTCAACTAAAGACATTAGTAACAGAAGCTCTCTCTCTCTCTCCTGTCCTCATAGTCTGCCTGTAACAATGTAGCTAAAAAGTCTGGCGTCCAGATTGTTTAGCTCAAAGAGTATTGACAAACTGGAAATAATTGTAGCCAAATCTCAGCTGTGGGAAGTACTAGGTCTGTGCAGGTTTATAGCCTATGAATGCCCTCATTTACTAAGCTCTCCAAATGCCTATTAATACTGAGGTTCCTGAGATTAATCAAAGAGTATTTCAAATTTGAACCATCATTTTACTTCTAAGAACATGGTCCGCATTAACGTTACACTAAAAACCAACCTTTGGGTTGCATGAAATTTTAAAAACATGGTTGTTGTCTTACAGAAACAGCATTGCTGATATCTAACTATAATCTATGTCTGCTTTTGCAGCTAAACCCCATTCATTTGAGCATTTTTAATTTTATTCTTATACAACTCTTTATAAATCAGTATTAGGCCACGTTCAGACGTGGCGGAATTACAGTTGAATTCTGCAGCGGACAATCCGCAGTGGAATTCTGCAGCAGACGTTTTTTACATTTGTTTCTATACATTTTTAGGAAACTTAGTTCAGACGTTGTGGAAATAAACTGTGCGGAAATTAGGCTGCGGTGCAGATTTTTCCCTCCGCCGCATGCTCATTATGTTGCGGAGAAGAAGCGGAATTTCACTGCGTATTTCAGACTTTGCAATGCAAAAACTGAAATCTGTGGCGAGTCTGCTGTGATATCTGCAACATCTGAATTACCTGTCAAATATGCAAATGTTGGTGCAGATTCGTTGCGTAATTGCCCCAAATCTGCACCAACATTTGCGGCCGAAAAAATTCTGCCACGTGTGAACGTGGCCCTAGGGTTTTAATTTTGCAGTCCTGTGGGCATAGCAGACTATGATATATTTTGGTGTGGAGGAGAGCCTTACCTATGTTCATTTATAGATGACTTCACTTTGCATCTTTTCATCATGTGCAGAATTTTTTTTACTAAAATATCAGCATCTAAATTAATTTTTAATACATATTTAAATTTCAGTTGTGGGATTACAAGGCTACCCCAATATAGACCAGCATCCAAAAAAAAGAACGAAAGAAGGCTTTATATTTATTGGCCTCCTTAGTATAGCAATTTTATTCTATGTTTGCATACTTTAATAGTGTCTTCCTTTTGTATGTGTTAGCATAACTATCCCACTTTGGGACATAAAGACATATGGCAAAACACATCAGGCTGAAATAAAAGTTACTAAATAAAATAACAATCTAGCCACTGCAGGGACTGTGCAGCTGCATTTCCTCTCTTGGGCTACGGACCTTAAATTAAATTTAAATAGCTTCTGGGTCAAAAGTATAGCTGAGCTTAGGTTTCTCTAAGTCTATATGTTGTGGTTCAATGTGACTGAGAATGGTCAGGCCTGAAAGGTGGGATCTTTGGCCAATCTATCAGTGTTTCAGCTCTTTACAAATTGAGAACTTTGGATCATACACAGTTGCCAATCCTTTAATCTTCTGCAGATCACAAACACATAATAAAGTGTTGGAATCATGGTTGAAAAAATCTCTTAAAGAGGTCAGCATGCTACGTAGCCACTAATGCGGAATTTAATGCACTACAATATGAGATCATAATATTTTCTTCCTCTTACTCCATGTTTTCTAAAATGCTTACCATAACAAACACATCTATATAGTGTTCCAAAGATACATATCAATATGGATAAAAAGTATAGACTGATAAAATGACATTTGTTTCTCTAAGGCCTCATGCACACGAACGTATTTTTTCCCTCCCGTAAATACTGGCATAAATACGGGTCCTTGGAAACACGTATGCGATCCGTATTGCACCAGTATTTACGGACCCATGCCCGTAAATACGGGTCCGGTGTCACCAGTATTCCACCCGTATTTACGGGCACGTTTTCGCTGCAAAATTGCACTGCACTAATCGGCAGCCCTTCTCTCTATCAGTGCAGGATAGAGAGAAGGGACAGTCCTTTCCGCAGTAAAAGTAAAAGAAATTCATACTTACCCGGCCATTGCCTTGGTGACGCGTCCCTCTTTCGACATCCATCCCGACCTCCCTGGATGACGTGGCAGTCCATGTGACCGCTGCAGCCTGTGATTGGCCTGTGATTGGCTGCAGCGATCACATGGGCTGAAACGTCATCCCGGGAGGCCGGACTGGAGGAAGAAGCAGGGAGTTTTAGGTAAGTATGAACTTCTTTTTTTTTCCACGTTGATCTATATTGTGATCGGTAGCCACTGTCCAGGGTGCTGAAAGAGTTACTGCCGATCGTTTAACTCTTTCAGCACCCTGGACAGTGACTATCCACTGACGTCGCCTAGCAACACTCCCGTAATTACGGGTGCACACACGTAGTCACCCGTAATTACGGGAGCCCCATAGACTTCTATGGGCCTGCTCGTGCCGTAATTCCGGCCTAAAATAGGACATGTTCTATATTTTTCAACGGCCCGGGCACCTTCCCGTAAGCACCGGCCCGGGCACCTTCCCGGGCACCTTCCCGTAAGCATAGAAGTCTATGGGCCCGTAATTACAGGCCGTAATTACGGCCCGTGATTACGGCCCGTGATTGCGGGCGTTTTTTTACGTTCATGTGCATGGGGCCTAAGATAGGAAAATACCTTAATTTTAATAAAGAACTGTGGAATTCACAAATGTATTACAAGTATATACCACTGAACAGAGGTGGGCATACCATATGAACAGACCATGCAGTTACACAGGGGCCCAGTAGGCAAAGGGACCCAACACCATCTTAAAGAGAAAATAACAGTGCTTCCTACCAGGGCCGGGTTGGGACTTAATATCAGCCCTGGCATTTTTAAGCACACAGGCCCACCGAAGGCCATACGCAGCCGCCAGTATTGGGCCGGAGTACATGGGACCAACTTTCAGCTATACAAGACGTTGCTACTGTCTGAAATACTACAGGTACCCTTGTGCTTGGACTGTATATACATTGACTTGGTACACTGTTTGGCCAGCTGCCATCCCGCTACGGTGGTACGGCCCAGTGGGTCCACATACCCACAGATTGTGACACTCAGTACATATATACAGCACCAAAACCAAGGTCAGTACATATTTACAGCTCCAGAACCAAGCTTGGTACATATATACAGCGGCAGAACAAAGCTCAGTACATATTTACAGCTCCAGAACAAAGCTCGGTACATATATACAGAGCCAGAACAAAGCTTATTACAAATATACAGTACCAGTACAAAGCTTAGTACATATATACAGCTCCAGAACCAAACTTGGTACATAAATACAGCGCAAGAACCAAGCTCAGTACATATATACAGTACCAGAACAAAGCTCAGTACATATATACTGCACCAGAACAAGCTCAGTACATAGATACAGCACCAGAACAAAGCTCAGTACATATATACAACACCAGAACCAAGCTCAGTTCATAAATACAGCACCAGAACCAAGCTCAGTACATATGTACAGCACGAGAACAAAGGTCAGTACATATATACAGCTTCAGGACCAAGCTCATTACATATATACAGTACCAGAACCAAGCTCAGTACATATATACAGTACCAGAACAAAGCTCAGTACATATATACTGCACCAGAACAAAGCTCAGTACATAGATACAGCACCAGAACAAAGCTCAGTACATATATACAACACCAGAACCAAGCTCAGTACAGATATACAACACAAGAACCAAGCTCAGTACATATATACAGCACCAGAGCAAAGTTTAGCATATAAATACAACACCATAACCAAGCTCAGCACAAAAATACAACACCAGAACCAAGCTCAGTGTAACGTCTATGGCCGCGGACCGTCGTCCTGACTTACACTCTGACAGCTGCGACCATGGATGTGTGAGTTCTCGGCGGCATCTCCCTCATGAGAGATGAAGGCACTCACTTCCTGGTCCGGATGCTGTCTCCCGCAGGGCGCACGCGCCCGTGTGTGCACGGCCTTAAAGGGCCAGTGCACGCACAGTTGCAGGAAATCTGCAATTAGCCTAGAATGCTGCTTAATTATAAAAGGGGCTCTGCCCCCTTGAGCATTGCCTGAGCGTTGTTATGTTACCTAAAGTTTGTCATTGCAAATGGTTTCCTAGTGTTTTCCAGTTCCCAGTGTTACCCGTTCCTGCTGCCTGTATCCTGTGCTACCGTGCCTCTGTGTCGTCAAGAGTTGGAGTCGTGTTGTGTCTACGCTGCATCTATTGTGTCACACCCCGCCGGGTGCCTGTCTACTGTCGGAGCCTCATCTTAGCCTTAATCCACCGCTACTGTCTACATTGATTCAGGTACCCTTTCTGGACTATAGACAATGTATTGTACCTGTTTGGCAACTGCTATCCCGCCACGCGGTACTGCCCAGTGGGTCCACACCACGCGCCGTGGCACTCAGTACATAAATACAACACCAGAACCAAGCTGAGCACATAAATACAACACCAGAACCAAGCTCAATACATATATACAGCTTCAGAACCCAGCTCAGTACATATATTCAGCACCAGAACAAAGCTCAGTACATATATACAGCTCCAGAACAAAGCTCAGCACATATATACAGTACCAGGGCCAAGCTCAGTACATAAATACAGCACCATCACAAATACAGCTTAATGTAGTGCAACCCTTGCCGTATAGGTTTGTACGGCGTGAAACTACAGCTCCCAGCATGGGAACAATGGTAAAGATATGCTGGTAGTTGCTGTTTCATAAAAAAAATAATACCACTCATCATCTCGCTGCAGATCATACAGTGATTACAGTCCCATTTCTGCATAATTTGCCGCTCAGATGTCTTCAGCTACTCACTATTCAAACATTTCTGCACCTATAAATGAAGGTAAAATTCTCATGGTGACACACATTGTACCCCTAAATATAATAGTTCCATACACTGCACCTCTAATTATAATAGCACCATACACTGTGTCCCTGATTATAATAGCACCATACACTGTGTCCCTGATTATAATAGCACCATACACTGTGTCCCACAGACACACAGTGCCTACATAGAGCCCCCTGGAGATAGTTCCCCCATAGAGCCCCTGTAGATAGTGCCCTACATATAGCTCCCTGTATATAGCTCCCCACATATAGCACCCCCTGTATATAGTGCCCCACACAAACCCCCCTGTAAATTTTTTGCCCCACATATAGCCCCCCTGTATATGGTGTTCCACATATAGCCCCCCTGTAGATAGGGACCCACATATAGCCTCTCTTGTAGATTGTGCCCCACATATAGCCTCCCCTGTAGATAGTGTCCCACATATAGCCTCCTCTGTAGATTGTGCCCCACACATAGCCCCCCTGTAGATGGCACCCCACATATAGCCCCCCTGTATATAATGTCCCACATATAGCCCACCTGTAGATAGTGACCCACATATAGCCTCCCCTGTTGATTGTGCCCCACATTTAGCCTCCCCTGTAGATAGTGTCCCACATATAGTCCCCCCTGTATATGGTGTCCCATATTTAGCCCCCTATATATGGTGTCTCACATATAGCCCCCCTTGTAGGTAGTGACCCACATATAGCCTCCTCTGTAGATTGTACCCCACATATAGCTCCCCCTGTATATAGTGCCCCACATATAACCCACCCTTAGTGTTCCACATATAGCCTCCCCTGTAGACTGTGCCCCACATATAGCCTCCCTTGTAGATAGTGTCCCACATATAGCCTCCCCTGTAGATAGTGTCCCACATATAGCCTCCCCCCTGTAGATAGTGGCCCACATATAGCCCCCCTGTAGATAGCTCCCCATATATAGCGCCCCCTGTATATAGTGCCCCACACATAGCCCCCCTGTAGATGGCACCCCACATATATCCCCCCTGTATATGGTGTCCCACATATAGCCCCCCTGTAGATAGTGACGCACATATAGCCCCCCTAAATATGGTGTCCCACATATAGCCCCCCCTGTAGGTAGTGACCCACATATAGCCTCCTCTGTAGATTGTACCCCACATATAGCTCCCCCTGTATATAGTGTCCCACATATAGCCCACCCTTAGTGTTCCACATGTAGCCTCCCCTGCAGACTGTGCCCCACATATAGCCTCCCTTGTAGATAGTGTCCAACATATAGCCTTCCCTGTAGATTTTGCCCCACATATAGCTCCCCCTGTATATAATGCCCCACATATAGCCCCCCTTAGTGTCCTACATATAACCCCCTGTAGACTATGCCCCACATATAGCCTCCCCTGTAGATAGTGTCCCACATTTAGCTCCCCCCCTGTAGATAATATCACTCACACTTTTAAGTGGAAAAAAACAAGACATACTCACCTTGATCCCGTTGCCACGCCGTCGGGTGTCAATGCAGGCCTGCTCTCTTCTGAGCAGGTCTGCTGGGGCTAAACGACAGCGCTGGTTGGCAGGGCAGAATGACTTGCCCCGTAAATCAGCGCCTTTCAACAACGCAAGTGGTGCAATGACGTCATCATGCCGCTAGCGTAGTTGAAAGGCGCTTATTGGCAGGGCAGAATGACTTGCCCCGCCAATCAGCGCCTTTCAACAACAAAAGCGGTGCAATGACGTCATCGGACCACTAGCATCATTCTGCTCTGCCAATCAGACGGAATACTGTATTTTTAATATTTAATGTATTAAAAAGGTTTTCCATGACAGGAAAAAATCTGACCACGGGTGGTGGGTGATGCCATAAAAAAAAACAAAAGACCCATTACTTACCTAACAGATCCCACAGCGTACCAGCGGAGCCTCTTCAATACTCCCCACCTTCTTTGTTGAAAGTGCTGCAGCAATGAGGTGCCTGTATACCAACGTGATTGCTGTAGCTAATTATTGTCCTCAGTGGCATACAGCACGAGATAGCTGAGGCCAGCAATTGGCAGCAGCCTTCACAAGGGTATAAGAGGGGCGCACCAGAGCGGCTGCGCTGGACTGCCGGAAGATTTGTCAGGTGAGTAATAGGTCTTTTATTATTTTACGACAGATTCCCCATTGCATAATTTTTGCCCTCTTGGAAAACCCCTTTAAGTATTTACGATTTCAAATGAACATAGTGTTTGGAAATGTGTGGAGTAGTTGTAAATATAGATTATTATAACATTACAAATAGTTTAGACACTTCATTCTTTATTGGCATGAAGACCAGAAAATGTCACCAATCCAGTTTTGGATAATGGCATAGGATTTTATTTTATTTTTTAGAGAAAAGCCTTGATTTATTGTTTTTGATTTAAGAATGGCTTGTATCTATTCCATCAAAGCTTCACTTTGGATTTTAGGCTGGAGGAAATGAAAAGATTATGCTGCACAATGCCAAAATATTACCTTGTCTCTGTTGTTAGGACAAAAAAAAGATCTGAAATCCAAAAAATAAAATGTGCAGTTTCTTGACTGCTTCAGCTTTAATTACCAAAAATGTGAACAATTACCAATGGATTGACCTACTAAATCACAATTTGGACCGGCTTAACATTAACATAAATTCAATGTATGTTTCCAATTATTTAGATCATTGAACCTGTTTTTCAGTAAGCAATAGTATGCTTGGCTTCTTTTTCTATTCAAATAAGGAATGTGGTTACATTGCATAGAATACGAGCTTAATGTCCTCATTTTTAGCATTTGGATGGTAAGAGACAGGGTAAATGTTTAGAATTGTATGCATTGTACATGGCATGCACTATATTAGCATATAAACCACAAAATCAGTTTTTATTTAGAACAGGATATTTCCGCTGACAAATAGTTAGGATGCTCTGGAATATTCCACTTTTTTTGCGTTACTATTTCTTTAACATTCCTTTGCTCACAACCCTCAGGGGTCAACAATTGAATGGTATTATGTCCAGATATTGATTATGCCAAAGCCTCTTTTATCTCACGGTATTCTCCAAGCTAGAGGAAATAGAAGAGCAACAAGGCATGAGAGCTAGACACATGTGTAAAGTTTTTGAAAGATTTATGAATGGAATTTAAACTAGGGAAGCAATGACATATCTATCTATCTATCTATCTATCTATCTATCTATCTATCTATCTATCTATCTATCTATCTATCTATCTATCTATCTATCTATCTATCTATCTATCTATCTATCTATCTATCTATCTATCTATCATCTATCTATCTATCCATCTAGCTCATATCTATCTATCTATCTATCTATCTATCTATCTATCTATCTATCTATCTATCTATCTATCTATCTATCTATCTATCTATCTATCTATCTATCTGTCTGTCTGTCTGTCTGTCTGTCTGTCTGTCTGTCTGTCTATCTATCATATTTGCATTTGTATTTATTATCAACTGCCTCCATAAAACATGAGGATATGATTATGCCAAATGTTCCGCTATAGCTTGTGTTTATAATGAGGAACTTTCAATTAGATGCCTTATTCTATTACACTGTCTCAGAGCCAAAGTAATGAGTACTCATTGTTCATACCTTTGTCAATGTTTGGATGAGAATACCAAATGCACACATAATGTTAAATGCATTCCAGATTTCAGCAAACCTGTTTATCCAGAATCCTACAAATATATAAACACATGTCTCCAGGGTCCAACAATATAAAATTTTAAGGAAAGTATCACTTTTCACAACATAAAATGCATTGTTAAAATGCTATAGAAAATAAAATATTGAGAACAGGAACTGCACACCTTGTATAAACTGAAATCATGGTATCCACCCATTATGCATCCAACCATCATATTCAGATGAATTAGACATAAACTTGAATTTCACAATTGACCTTCGCTCCGTGTGGATTTATTTGGTTTGGAAAACACAAGTGTATACAAATAGAAGAGAAAGCACAAATTTCTTCAGGTCAACTGTTCTATATATTTCATAGATAATTATGTTTGCTATGGTAAATAGACTTTTAAGGCTTAGTTCACACCTGTGCCAGTGTGTTCCGTTGGTCTGCAGAGGAGCAGAACAAGGGAATAAAGGAAGCAACGGTTCCATTGCACAACGGACACCACCAACGGGCGATGCAACCCACTGACTTTAAAATGTTCCGTCGGTTTTCCATCGGGGTTTGGGTCAATGCACACGACACGTATTACGTGCGGTTTTGCCACGCGTATTTGCATGCGGCAAAACCGCAGTGTAATACAGTACCAGCATAGACAATGAGATTCCAGTTAATATCATGTCCACTCTGCAGTATTTTTTGGGACGTAAATTGAGCAATGCGTATTTTCGAAACCGCGGCTTGTCAATTTATCTCGCGATTCCGTTTGCAAATTCTATCCCTGTAGTTCTACAGAAATACGTAGCAAAACCCGCAGCATTAAATTGCCGCTATTTACGCACCGAAAAATGCTTTCAAAAACGCAGGTGCGTTTTTTTCCTGCAAATTTTATGCGGTTTCCTGCGGTTTTGCTGCGTATTTCCTGCAGCAAATTACACAATGTGTGCATGTAGCCTTTCCCGTGATTTTACCGGAGACAATAGAGCAGCATGCTGCACTATTGTCTCCGGTAATCTCCGGAAATCTCGGCCGGATCTGCGATGGAGGCCCCTAATGGAGTCTCCAACACAGATGTGAACAAGGCCTAACTTTGTGTCTGTTTTGTAGATTTTAAAATTTTGTTGCATTTATTGTTTTCAAATTTGACAGAAATTGTATTCAATCTAAAGTTCGATTTGAAAGTGCAAAGAAAGCCCTAAATAGAAGCTAATGTCTGATGTCTAGTTTCCTCCACAACATAATAAAATCATTTGCTTCAATATGGCAATGATCTCCACTACAGCTGCAAATTTTCTCTATCTAAAATAAGGTTACAACGAGTAAAGAACTTTGACCTGAAAGACCTAAGAATATTTTAAATGTTTGGCCCTCTGGATTCTGACAGCCATTACTATTCTATTTTTGCATAATCATAGATGTATGGAGCCTTATTTTATGTGGGACAAGTTACATGTTCTTTTTGTGTTTTTTTGCCACCATTTTGGGGTACATATAAGTTGGTGTTAAATTTATATTATTTTTATGAACAAGGATGAAATTGTTTTCTTTTGCCCCATTAGGGGACTTTTACTTTTGATAAGCTGTCATTATAGTATTCTGCAGGGGGCGGGCAGAGTAGGAAGTCTTTGAGGTGAGGTTTCAACCAATAGCTGCAATAGGGTAATATCAGTGAGGGGGCGTCGTTTCAGCAACTTCTCTTGTCCAGTTGCGTAACATGCGGGCATTTTGTTCTTTAGTGTGCACCTTGGAATCTTGCATTTGGGCCGAGGCTTCTAACATGACACCAGTAGATCCAATTTAATCATTATGAAAATTGACATGGAGTTTCACTAAAAAAAATCCTATTCTCCATTGAGTCTCTAAAATGTGAATCCTTTTGCTTCTGGTGTATCAATTTTATAATCTCTGGTTAAACTGATGCTAAAACAAACTGTTTAAAATATGCAAAATGTGTATTAAAGTTTTTGTACATTCCTAGATAATACAGCTGTTGCTTGCACAATACGTTTATTGACAGTTTTTTCCCTAACTTCCCTATTAACATGCCTCACTGGCTCGGCCAAACAAGGTAATTATGAAGGATCAGCAGAGGCTAGATAAACCTGGCATCACTTTTCTCTAGGGAAACTAAAGATTAGATTGGTAAAAATCCAAACTGTCCTATAACTGTCGCAACTGAATGACAGTTGGGGGATCCCCTTAGACATTCGATTTTTTCTGGAACCTGTCGAAATCAGAGGAATCCACAGATTTTATGTACATCCCCAGCTTTAGACTAAAATGATAACAATGTTATTGTCATTATAAATATACAGTAAAGGGGTTTTCTCACAAAACACGTTTCACCTATTCACAGGATAAGAGATACATGTGTGATCGCTGGGGGTCTAACTGCTGGGACCAGGGCTGCCATCAGGAATTTCTGGGCCCCATACTGCCGATGAGTCTGGGCCCCCGCCCCCCTCGTTATTAGGAGGGGGGGGTGAAATGTAAAGGGGCGGGAGGTAGGGCACATTAAAAATAAAACTCTTTGGAGGAGCAGGGCAGAGACAGGAGGTGGGTGTCGGAGGGCAAAGGGGAGAAACTAAGTCCCAGGGCTGGGAGAACTGAAGGTAGCAGTGGTAGCCAGGGGGGAGACGCAACCTCACAGGGGTTCTGTGGAGTGACAAGGAAGAGACAAGAGACAGCGGCTCTGTGGGGGGCAAAAAGGGAAAGTGAGTGTGTGTGTATGTAGAATCTGTCAGGGTGTAGGAGGGCAATATAAACAAAAATCATTGCACTGAAGCCCTATACACAGCAGAGTCACTCACCAAAATGTAGTCCCTAAGATCTCCCACCGCCACGGGCATGTCTGGATGATGCTTTTGCATTCTCTTCACACGCTGCACACACGTTATCTGTGTGTAGCGCTATCTACAGGGGGCTGTGTGTGGCGCTATCTGCAGGGGTGGGTGAGGCGCTATCTACAGGGGGGGTGTGTGGCGCTATCTACAGGGTGGGTGTGGCGCTATCTACATGGGATTGTGTGGCGCTATCTACATGGGATTGTGTGGTGCTATCTACAGGGGGCAGTGTGTGACACTATCTACAGGGGTGTGTGTGTGTGGCGCTATCTACAGGGGGTATGTTCGGCGCTGACTACAGGGGAGTGTGTGGCACTCTCTACAGGGGATTCCAGTCCAGGAGGAGACCCTGACCTCACTGTCCATATATGGACAGTGACCTCAGGGGCTACCTCTAGGAGAGGAATCCCCGACCAGAGTGTCGGCAACTCTCTGGCCGGGGATTTCGCTCCTGGATGGGTGAATGGCAGAGCAGGAAGCTGATACTTTCCTGCTCTGCCATAGTATTCAATTGTATCTGCATCCTGTGGACGCAGATACAATTGAATATGGCAGTGGCTGAGACACGTCTGGGACAGTAATTTGCCGGGACTGCCTCTTTAGATTCAGGACAGTCCCTGCAAATTCAGGACTGTTGCTAACTATGCCTCCGGTATAAGCTTTCTCCCCCTACCCAGGTATACTCTCTCCTTCCTCTACCCCTCCCCATGTATAATTTCTCCCCTCCCTTCAGATATCATCACTTTTCACCCAATTATTACCCCCCCCCCATTGTATAATGCCTCCTCCAGTGGAGGGATGTCACGATACCAGAATTTGGACTTCGGTACCGATGCTTTGTGTAGTATTGCGATTTCGATAACAAAGCGATACTCTGCCAACAGTAATAAAAAAAAAAACCAGTTCTTCCATTTCTTATGTGAGGCGCGAGGTGTGATGGTAAATTTAACCTCCATGTGCCTCACATTAATAGTAATTAACCCCATCATGTTCCTCAATTATAAAGGGTTAATGTGTAAGGTACATGATGGGGTTAATTACTATTAATGTGAGGCACATGGAGGTTCAAAATTCATAATACCTCGTGCCTCACATTAATAAGTGAAAGAAGTTTTTATTTTATTTTTTACAACGTACACATCATAAATGATGCAAAAAAATTGTTGTGCAGGTTATTACAGCCGCGCCAATAATGAATGTGTATATTTTATGTATTGAGACTTATTTTAATGTGTTTTGTAAAAAAGGTTTATGTGTATTTTTTTTAAATTTAACATTACTTTATGTTTTTACTTTCTTTTTGAAACTTTAATGTACTGGTATATATCTATATACGGATAGTACACAGGCAGTTGTTAGGACAGACCTGAGTATGCCCTAACAGGAAATATGGTAAGACAGCCCTGGGGTCCTTCATTGGACCTTGGGCTGTCTGCCCATATATGGTATGTCCCTCAATCGCGTCACAGGGATTCCTGTGACGTGATCCAAGGGGCATCCCCCCTTCTTATTTTCCCCTGAATGCTGCAGTCAGCTGTGATCGCAGCATTCAGGGGAATAGCGACAGAGATGAGAGGTTTCTTTGATCTCTGCCTTTATAGAGTGGGACTGCGGCTGTGTAATACAACCATTGCCCTGCCCCGCCCCGCACGCGGTCAGCACGAGGTGATGCGGGCGGCGCTGCACTAATGAGCGGTGGTTCAGGCACTGAAGACAGAACATTGGGGTGTTTTGTAGTGCGCCCGCCATGTTCTGTTTTCAGTGCCGCCGCTCATTAGTGCAGCGCTGGCCGCATCACATAATCCTGGCGGCGCGCACATGTCAGGACTCCGGAGCAGGGCCGTGACTGTGTTACACAGCCGCAGCTCCGCTCTCATACATTCATGTATTACAATATTGAGCTGTGCGGCCGCACAGCTTAGTATCGAAATACATGAAATAACGGTATTGAACCGTTTGGGGGTGCACGGTATCGAAACCGTATCGAAGTTTTGATGCATCGTGCATCCCTACTCAAGTGCCATCCTCCCTCCATTATCCTTCCCACTCTAGCATCATTTCCCTCCCTACCCAATGCCATCTCGCTGCCCCATTATCATCTCCCTGCCCCCATTATCATCTCCCTGCCCCCATTATCATCTCCCTGCCCCCATTATCATCTCCCTGCCCCATTATCATCTCCCTGCCCCCATTATCATCTCCCTGCCCCCATTATCATCTCCCTGCCCCATTATCATCTCCCTGCCCCATTATCATCTCCCTGCCCCCATTATCATCTCCCTGCCCCATTATCATCTCCCTGCCCCATTATCATCTCCCTGCCCCATTATCATCTCCCTGCCCCATTATCATCTCCCTGCCCCCATTATCATCTATCTGCCCCCATTATCATCTCCCTGCCCCCATTATCATCTCCCTGCCCCCATTATCATCTCCCTGCCCCCATTATCATCTATCTGCCCCCATTATCATCTCCCTGCCCCCATTATCATCTCCCTGCCCCCATTATCATCTCCCTGCCCCCATTATCATCTCCCTGCCCCATTATCATCTCCCTGCCCCCATTATCATCTCCCTGCCCCCATTATCATCTCCCTGCCCTATTATCATCTCCCTGCCCCCATTATCATCTCCCTGCCCCCATTATCATCTCCCTGCCCCCGTTATCATCTCCCTGCCCCCATTATCATCTAACTCTACCCCCTCCCCATAGAAAGCACGTCTGTATTGGTTTACACTGCAGCATAGGATTGTATCACTCAGCTCCAGGACGGCTCTTTTCTCCTGTCCTGTGTAAACAGAGGGAGAAGACAGGTTTATTGTCACATGTTACACAGGACGGGAGATAAGAGCCATAGAGCTGATACAATCCTACGCTGCAGTGTTAACATAATACAGAGGTGGGTAAGATATTTACTTTCTATGGGGGCAGGAGGAGATTTTCTCAGCAGGCTCCGGGCAGCAGCAGCCGGACACAGACATAACTTAGTACTCACTGTGTCTGAAGAAGAAGACGGCTGCTGCTGCTGGACGTATCCTCCGAGGCTGAGCTCATAACTCCCGCTGCTGTGATGTCTCCACCCCTTGTCTCCTCCCCACACGCTGTCACACTGTTGCGGAGGAGGAGGGGCAGGCACATGTCACTCTCCAGCGGGCCCTTACGATTTTATTCTGATGTAATGAACGGGCCCCTGCTTCGTGATGGGACCTGTTCCTTTCACCGAAATGAAATTGTAAGAGTCACACTGCCGTGAGTATATTAATTCCAGCGGCAGAGTGCGGGCCCCTTTTTTTAAAATTTATGCCCGGGCCCCTCACTGCAGTACCCCCAGTCCCCCCCTGATGGCGGCCCTGGCTGGGACTCCCAGTGACAAGGACAACAGGGAACCGAAAAGTGCTCCATTCATCTCCACGGGACCTCCGGGATCGCTGTCTCTGTCAGCTCCATAGAAATGAATGGAGTGCTGGTCGAGTATGCGCACCAGCTCTCCATTCTCATGGAGCACATCAGAGGACTTTCGGTCCCCCATTCTTCTTATCGCTGGGGGTCGCAGCGGCCGGACCCAAGCGTTGACATGTGTTTGTGAGAAAACCCCTTTAACTTGTCTCATTTCAGTATAAGAAGAAATAACACTTTCCCATTAACCTCTCACAGTGGACAGATTTGAAGGATCCAAGGAAAAGCTATTGGCAGCTTTGCAGATGCAGGGGTATAGGCCTCATGACAATAGAAATATTGTATATATTGAAGGGAAGGGGAAGGATCCAGAAAGTGTTTGTAGATTTTGTTAAAGATTAGTGTTTAATCATTGGAGGCTACATTTTTACCACGCAATCATCCAGATACTTCATTTGGTATTGAATTCCTCACATGTCATTTAATCAGGTTTTAATACACCTGGGTTTTATTAATATGGTGTGAGCCAAAGACCAGAAGATTTTTTAGACAAGCTTTAACATGAATTTACAAAGAAACACGTGCGGCAGTCTGAGATTTCATCCAGCCCACGTACATATACATATTCACATATATTTAAACTGTATATAACCTATGGTACTTCTATCCCGAAATGAAAATGATTCTAAACCATTCACTTAGTCCACCTTGCTACACCATGTGTGAAAATAATAAAGTTAAGTACATAGAAATTTAGTAACAGCTTTTTCATTTTAGTTGCATTGGTGTCCAGACTATAGCAATAATGTATGCAATTGAAGGTATTATTATGTATTATCTCTGTATTTGGCCTGTTTACCACAGTATATAAATCTGAAACAGCTTGTACCATTTGATTGCATTGGAACAAGAACCAGGCTGAAATCTGAATATTTTACATTCTGACTCACCCCAAGGCAAAATGAAGCAGATCAGATAAAATCTGGCTGTTTCCAAAATTGTGCTAGAACAGCAAAAATATTTCCATTAAATGTTACCTAACTAAAGAAGAGGTTTCTCGCATTTCACTTTTCTGTTGGCAGAGCTGATAATGTAATAGTTCAAATAAGATATATCATTTATTACTGACAATAAAAATTTAATGAAAACCGATGAACCATAATGGACAGAAAAGTGTGATGTAGAATGTGCGTGTATTGAAACTAGGAATGAAGCCTTCCTGAAGTCCATA
Organism: Rhinoderma darwinii; assembly: GCF_050947455.1. Classification (NCBI taxonomy): domain Eukaryota; kingdom Metazoa; phylum Chordata; class Amphibia; order Anura; family Rhinodermatidae; genus Rhinoderma; species Rhinoderma darwinii. The sequence goes on along the minus strand of NC_134687.1, from coordinate 172,822,649 downwards.
AGAATGGTAAATAAATTGAGTTATTTGCAAACCCAATTTGTAGTTTGAAACACCAATGAATGATGTACCTATTACTATTATTATTGTTTTCATGGTAAGAACGCTGATTGTTCACCTTTAAAGTGATCTTATTCTATAAACTTAAAGAGGCTCTGTCACCAGATTATCAAATCCCTATCTCCTATTGCATGTGATCGGCGCTGCAATGTAGAGAACAGTAACGTTTAGTTTTTTTTAAAAACTATCATTTTTGGCCAAGTTATGAGCAATTTTATATTTATGCAAATAAGCCTTTCTAATGGACAACTGGGTGAGTTTTCTCTTATTTCCAACTGGGCGTGTTTACTTGTTTTACCAGCTGGGCGTTGTGAATAGAAGTGTTTGTCAGCATCATATGTCAGCATCATACACTTCTAATCACAACGCCCAGCTAGTAAAACAAGTAAACACACCCAGATGTTACAAACACAATACACACCCAGTTGGAAATAAGAGAAAACACGCCCAGTCGTCCATTAGAAAGGCTCATTTGCATAAATATAAAATTGCTCATAACTTGGCCAAAAATTATCGTTTTAAAAAAAACAACAACACGTTACTGTTCTCTACATTGTAGCGCCGATCACATGCAATAGGAGATAGGGATTTGATAATCTGGTGACAGCCTCTTTAAGTATTTTTGCAGTTGTCTTAAAACAAAATTTACACTACATTGTTGTTAGGTGTGTATCTCCTGACACATAAGTTTAATGGGGCAGACTAATACTGTCTAGCATTCACACAGCATAAACTTAGACCAGGCAATCAGAAGGTGCGCCAAATTTATCAAAGTGGTACACGCTGTATGGTACATTTGGCGCAACTTGCTAAACTTGTTAGACACTATTCTCTTCCTTATACGACCTCTTGGTTGGCTTAGTTTACACCAATTTTTTTGCGCCCAAATTTCGGCACGATTTTGGAGCACGACGGTGCATTTTAAGCCATGCCGACTTTCTGCTAAGTCACACCCCTCTTCTAAATACATTTTAAAAGTGTCTAATGAGGCGCAAACATCTGTTCTTTCCGGCGCTAAATAATAACAGATTTGACTAAATTGATTTGCACCAGAAAGGCGCAACGACAATAATTAATCTGTCCTAATGTGCCAATGGATTTTCATTAGTGAGACTTATGCCAAAATAGTGTCCTTGAGGTATATGCTTGGCTGGTATAGGTTGGTATACCTTTGCCTCCATTCTACTAAAAAGTGGAGTTGTTTATGCTTTTAAATACAACTGTATGAAAAAAAATCTGTACAGCGCAGTATATGTTTTTTTAAATGGATGTTAATGACAGACGTATGTAAGTGTATAGACATAGAGTTTCATATTCTGGGGCATACATTCGGTGAACCATTTCCCACCAAACAAAATCCTTAAACCTGGTGTGAACCTAGTCTTACTTAGGACTTTTCTCAACAAAACTGAAAAAAGCCGTTTTGCCCGAAATATTTGTGCTCTCGCTTTCATTTATAGCTCCAGTGCCACTATTATCTAATGCTTTGCTTGTAGAATTGTACAAAAGGCAAGATGGGGGCCGGGGCATACCAAGATAGATTCAACATGCCCAAGCTTCAAGTATTGGCGGAAAGAAATACTTAGTCATGTTGTCAAGTTTATCAGAAAAAAAATTATGATATTCGAGGAGTAGTAAGTGAAATTTTGGGTTAGACAAGCTTAAACATTTCAAACTACATTTTTACGTTTTGGTAGTCCCCTTAAATTTTTGGATAACTAGAGGCAAAGGTGAAGTTTTACAAACTTGCATAAGGAATATAATAACAATTCTTTCACAATGATACACTTACTAAATAGTGTTCTAATAATTATTTTGGTATTATTTAGTAAAATAACTATTTTATTGGGTATGATCCTGTGAGAGTGCCTACATGGCCAAACTTTCAATGCATGTACGTGGCCTTCAATACATATATAAAGGATAACCCTTATCCCAACTTAATAGGAACTGTTAAGGAGATTCTATGTTATTGACAAAGAGGGCTACAAAGGTACCCCCTGATGTCACATCCAGAGTTGTTAAAATAAAGGAGAGTTCAAGGCATCACTGGTTTCATGAATTCAAAACTAATTTTTTAATTCACAAAGTGACAAAAAAGCATAACAATCTGTGACATTTCAGGCAAATGTCCCATCTTTCGATACAGTGCTAATCCTCAATCGATGCTCAGAGCCATATTTGTCTGTTAGAAAAAGTTGGATCCACTCCCCATTTCAGTTTCTGTAGTTCAATTTGTATTAATAGAAATCACAATGTATAAGGCAAATTTCAGGAAATACAACTGCAGATTTCTGCTGTCTGAGAGAACCACTTTGAAGAATACTTGTAAAAAAAACACTTCAAGAAATTATTTGACATAGGCATTATATTATACAAAATGCTAAGTTGTATTGTACACAGAGAAAGTCTGTGAAATAGGCCCATGTAAACAGAAGGACAGAGAATGAAATTCTGTGTCCAGTAAATATTTACATTGTACTGTATATGGCAGATATGGTAAAAGGTACTGACTTTAGAAGGATGATTCAAGCTGGCACTTTCCTTTATTGAAATTCTTAAGATTATAGACAGTTTAGAAGCAAACTACATGATATAAACATTTTAACCTGCTCTGGGCCAGGGAGATGATTAAATAGATGGCCTGATGATGGATTAACGTATTTACTGGACTACAATAAGCAAACATTACTGTTACTTGTAGAAAGATGTGATACTTAGAGATTAATGTGCAAACATAATTTAAAGCGACTGTCCAGTGTGACAGTCACTTTAGATAATGTATGATGTTATGGCTAAATAGCTATATATTTCTATTTAAAATTTGGATTGCGATATGGGCAAAGATGATATAGCCCACCACTACAGCAATCCAGATAGAAAACCTCACATGCCTAAACAAACCATATACAAACACGCAGGATACAATTATATGGATAGATTGACTACACCAAAAAGCTAGCCTGGACACAAAATAAATAATATCTATTGTATGATGAATGGACAAAAGTTAAATATATACCACTCTCAGGGGCGTAGCTAAAAGATCGTGGGCCCCGATTCAAAAATTTATTTTTGGGCCCCCGTAACTTCACATCGCTGATGGCCTGCAGCTTTCAGCTACATCGCTGGGTCTCCTAAGTGACCCAAAACTGCAGCACCAGCAGCAGGGGTGTCGCTAAGGTCTTAAAACATCAGGGGCAATAGCCCCAATACATATGTGTCCTGGGAGGTCGCAGACTGGTATTATTAGACTAGGAAAGGCCAGAAATTGTGGCCCTCGTAATGCTAGCCTGCTGCTGCTATGTTGTATCTGGCTGGTTATATAAAATTATTTTCAAATTATTATTATTATTTTTTTTAAATGATGTGGTTCCCCCCATTTTTCATAACCAGCCAGATACAACATAGCAGCAGCAGGCTAGCATTACCAGTGTGGGAAGGCCCATTGTTTTTGGGTTTTCTCGATCCTAATAATACCAGTCTGTGGCTGCCCCATTGCCCGAAATTCCCTACAGATGGTCGGATACTGGATTGTACCCAGCTCTTCCCAGTACCCTAGTGGTAATAATGGGGGTTAGTGTTAGCCTCTGCATCAGATAACACTAAGCCCCGCCTTAGTAATGCATGCTGTCAATCAGACAGTGGCCATTACTAAGTCGGTACTAATAAAGTTTAAGAAAAAATATACAAAGGCATAGAAAAAATATTATATTGAAATAAAAAAAACACACAACCCTCGTTAACCATTTTATTGAAAATCAAAATAGCCATCATCGAAGTAGTCCTCGAACTCTACAGAGTCCAACAACCAAACCTGTAAAAAATGCACAAACACACAAAATAAAAACATTAGTAACACATGTGCTTAGATACAGAGCCCATGTGTAATACTGTCTGTTGGGCCCTGTATCTAAGCCTGCCACATGACTACATTGAAATGTAGTCAATGAATTATACATAAGTAAAATCCAAAATATATATGTATCCAGGTAAAAAATGGCTGCCTTTATATAGTATAAATAGTATAGATAAAGTGCATCTTCGTACTTAGGGCATGACCACACATGGCGGAATTCCTCCGCAACTGTCCGCATCAATGCCGCACAGAATCTGCGTTGCAGATTCTGCAGCGGATCTGCACAAAATGTGCAGAAAATTGATGCGGACTGGCCGCTGCGGACTGCAGGAAAAGTGCTTCTCTTCTCCCTATTCAGTGCAGGATAGAGAGAAGGGACAGCACTTTCCCTAGTGAAAGTCAAAGAAATTCATACTTACCGCCCGTTGTCTTGGTGACGCGTCCCTCTTTCGGCATCCGGCCCGACCTCCCTGGATGACGCTCCAGTCCATGTGACCGCTGCAGCCTGTGCTTGGCCTGTGATTGGCTGCAGCCGTCACTTACACTGAAACGTCATCCTGGGAGGCCGGACTGGAGACAGACGCAGGGAGTTCTCGGTAAGTATGAACTTATATTTTTTTTTACAGATACATGTATATTGAGATCGGTAGTCACTGTCCCGGGTGCAGAAACAGTTACTGCCGATCGCGTAACTCTTTCAGCACCCTGGACAGTGACTATTTACAGACGTCTCCTAGCAACGCTCCCGTCATTACGGGAGCCCCATTGACTTCCTCAGTCTGGCTGTAGACCTAGAAATACATAGGTCCAGCCAGAATGAAGAAATGTCATGGTAGTAAAAACAATACGCTCCGCAGCACACATAAGATCTGCGGACTTCATTGCGGAATTTTGACTCTCCATTGAAGTCAATGGAGAAATTCCGCCATGAGTCCGCAACCAGTCCGCCACTGCTCCGCAACAGACAGAGCATGCTGCGGACACCAAATTCCGCTCCGCAGCCTATGCTCCGCAGCGGAATTGTACGCATCGTGTAAACGAACACTGCTAAATTAAAGTGAAAGTCAATGGAGAAACGGCTCCGCTGCGGATTAACGCTGCGGAGTGTCCGCAGCGGAATTTAAGTGAAATTCCGCTATGTGTGAACCCGCCCTTACAGGAGTACTTATAGTACCACCACAAAAAAATAACTATATGAGTAAACAGAAAATATCACAACCAAAACCAGAATATATCTAAAGGAGCCAACATTGACGTAGATCAGTAATGAATCAATCTCACCCCTCGACCTGACGACAGCATGGCATGCAACAAGGGAAAAGCATACCTCAATTACGCTTCGCTATAGTCATCTTCTTTAGGAGGTACGGACGAATGGCACCGCCATGATGGTCTTTGGAACGGGCCAGCACATAGACAGAGGACTACATAGGAAGCATGCTATGGTAAGTGAATATTACACAGCCTATGTGAATTGATTGGCCGGGCATGCAGTAGCTGGAATCAATAATCTACATCCTTTGCCCACCTGCTCCATTTTGAAGCCAGGAGTCAGAAAAGGAGCTGTGGTGTAACGGAAGAGAGCTGAGTATTTTTATACTTTTTGGGCACCGACCAGTGCTTAATTTAGCCCCAGGGATGATAATGACTGTCCAGTCACTAAACTTGACAGTCACTTTAATTTTTAGCACTTTCAATTATTACCATAATATATTTAACAATTTCATATACTATAGATACTGTATACTGTATATATACACAGTTCCAAAGTACCAATTAGGCTACATTCACACGAGTGTATCTGATTCACGCACATGAAAAATGCGCGTAATTCTGGTCCATGTGTGTTGCGTTATTGCATCAGTGTGCTTTGCGAGTGGCATGTGTTTTTCATGCACTCGCAAAAGCACATCCTTTTTTTTTTTAAACGAATTGATGCGCAAATCACGCACCACACACGGATGTGCATCCGTATGCGGTGCGTGGTTTTCACGCACCCATTGACTTCGGAAAAACGCACCAATATAGGACATGCAGTGAATTTCACGCAGCGGCCCATTAGGGCCCATTCACACGAACATGAATAACGTTCACACATGCGTGAGTTTTCACGCAGAGAGAGTCCGCTGCATGGAACTCACTGCATGTCCTATATTGGTGCGTTTTCACACATCTACGCGCCCATTGAAGTTAATGGGTAATTGAAAACCACGCTCTGCACACGGATGCACATCTGTGTGCAGTGCGTGATTTGCGCATTAATTCGATTGAAAATAAAAATATTGAAAAAATATGTGCTTTGCGAGTGCGTGAATAACACATGCCATAACGCACGACACTCGCAAAGCACACTGATGCATAACGCAACGCACACGGACCAGATTCACGGGTGTTTTTCACACGTGTAGATCTGATACACTCGTGTGAATGTAGCCCTATTCACAGATCCTCTGCTACACAGCCCTAATAATTTAACCCCTTCAGGACAAGACTTATTTTCGTTTTTATGCTCTTGTTTTTTCCTTCCCGCCTTCAAATGTCATAACTATTTTATTTTTTTGTTGACACAGACATATGAGGGCTTACTTTTTCCGGGACAAATTATACTTTCTAATGCCACTATTTAATATTATGTGTGATGTACTGGGAAGCTGGAAAAATGTCAGAATCGGCTAGAATTGTGAAAAAAACTTCAGTTGCGCCATTTTCTTATAAGTTTTGTTTTTATAGTGTTCACTGTACGGTGAAAATTACATGTTAATTTTATTCTGCGGGTCAGCATGATCATGGTGATACCAAATTTATATAGTTTTTGTTATGTTTTAGTACATTTAAAAAATTTAATATAGCCATATTGTGACAACCCTAACTTTTTTATATTTCTGTGTATAGAGCTGTATAAGGAATTTTTTTGTACGGGGAAAGATGTTGTTTTTATTGATATAACTTTGGGGAATGTCTGGCATTTCAATCACTTTTTATTAAAAAATTTTTGGGGTTTAAGTGTCCAAAAAATTTTCATTTGGGCATTTTGATCTTTTTTTCCCGCTACGGCGTTCACTGTATTGGATAAATATTTTTATATTTTGGCCATTTCAGACGCGAGGATATCTAATGTGTTTATTTTTGTTTATTTATTTTTATATGTGATCTAGGGAAAAGGAGGTGATTTTAATGTATTTTTTTTATTTTGAAAAACTTTTTTTACTTTTATTACTTTTTATTTTAGCACCCTTTGGGGGCTTGAACCTGCAATCATTAGATCGCTTATGCCATAGACTGCAATATTACAGTATTCCAGTCTATGGCAAAATCAGTGCAATGCTATTGAGAACTGCCACAGGCATAGCTCAATAGCAATATTCCTATAGCAGCCCTGGGAGCATTCAGAAAGCTCCCGGCTGCCATAGGAACACACCGGCTCCCTCGATCTCACCGCGCAAAGGGGTTAATGGTTCATCTAATATTAAAGGGGATTAAGATTTCATGTGAATAAAGTTGTTCATTATATAATAAAAAGTTATGCAGCTTTGTAATATACTTTGTGTTTCGATTTCTCACCATTTTTAAGTTCTCTGCTTGCTATCAATTAATAGGAACATTCCTGTCTACATTCAGAGACTGAAAACCTGTCCTCCTCATGTCCACCTGACAAAGGTTCATTCCAATTTAAATATTCCAGACAGCAAGCAGCAATCTTGAAAATGGTGAGTAATTGAAACAAAGTATATTAGAAAGGTGCCTGACTCCATCACACAATAAAAGTTCCAGTGTGGTAAAAAAAAGTGTGTTAACTTCAAAATTTTTATTTTTGTTACTTTTTTTTGGTCCCTACACATGGAGCACACTTATAAAAAATGTCATTTTGGCATGTATATGGTGTATTTCTCCCTTCTGTAACTTTTGTTCAACAACAACTCCACAATCTCCATTGTGTGTCTTTCAAAATGCCATCAAACTCTGTATTTGTGTAACAGATACACAATGTGTACAACCTATCTACCCCCAGTGCTTGGAGTATGGGATAATCATTATTTGATGACTTCTAAATGGTAAGTTCACTTTCTTACACGGTAATGTGGCCTATATAAGCCCAATTAGGCCACTTCTGGTAACGTGGTTTGTACAAGTATTTTTCTGCAGGCTTTATAACCTTGCTTAAGATCTTTATTCTTTACATAAAAGTACATGTACTTTATTGCCTTCAATATATTTCAAGGTGTCTTGTGGTAAATATGGAGCAATATATTTTATTTGTAATGGGCTAAATTATTTGGCAGGAGTTCTGTTCTAAGAGACTGTCCAAGGTTTAGTACTATGTTCCCATGTATTATAGAGCTATTGGATCAAATGTTAAGTCTCCTTAATAAAATCTGAAGTTATGAGAATTCATTCCTATATAAATCCACTCAATGTCACACTTCCACATACGGCTTTATTTACTGAAGAGTAGAAGAAAAACTTTCAAAATATTCTAGTAGAACAAAAATTGGATCTTGCTATGTTAAGGCCTTTATATGGAAAAACATTTACAGTGATATGAAAGCTATCACCACTGTAAATGGAGACATATATTTTAGTTATTAGTTAAATTAGAGGATTATAATCAAATAAATAATTACTGGACACGAGCAAATAGTTTTGATTGGAGAAAGTAGAATATTTTTGGATTCGCCCACAATGAATGAAACTGAACAACCATTCAGGAGTGTTGCTTCAAATCATTCAAAACACGATACAAACCTACATTATTTCGCCTCTCTTTCTTGTCTCTCTCCTCTCATCCACATGTGCAGATTATTTTCGCAGCAAATCCGCAGGGTAATCCACTAGACAAATCCACACAGAATCTTACAGATTTTGTTGTGGATTTTGATGTAGATTTGCATTCTGCTGTGGAAAACAGTGCAGATTTGCAGCTGTGTATATTTCTGATAATTTCACTTAGAAGCTGGGAAATATTATTTCCAGTCACTTAAAATCCGCACTAGCAGATTTTGCAGCAGATCCACAGGTTATACGCAGCAAAATCCACAGCACTAGATTGCTTGTGGATTTCATTGCAGATTTTTCTTTCCCATTGAAGTGAATAGGAAAATCTGCAACAAAACCGCCACAGAATTGACATGCTGTATATTTTCAAATCGTGTGCTGAAAATTTTGCAGCATGTGGATGAGATTTTCTACAAAATCACACACTTGTCTGGTAATTTACTGTACGGCAGATTATACCTGCGCAAATCTGCATGTGAAATCCGCAACATTTCTGACCCATGTGGACTTATACTTAATGGGAATGTTCACCTTTGAGCACTATATTATAGTTAAAATATAGAAATAATCTACATAAACAGTTGAGTAATTTTGAAAAAATAATGCAATAATCATCCGAAGATAAAGTGAATCTCAACTATTTAACATAATGTCGTTTTATGGTAAAAAATTATGTGCTGTTTAATTTCTTGATATACCTTATAATCAGAACTTTGCTTTTCTGATATAAATCCCCTGCTTAAATATAGATTTAAAATACAGAATGCTGGCTGCCTTCAGCCACCACTAGAGGGAGCTTCAAAGCTTACTGCATACTAAGTTCAATGTATGAAAGCATGCAGTAATTTCCTACGTTTCCTCTAGTGTTGACTGCAGGCAGCCAGCATAATTTAAATCTAAAAGATATATTAAGAAATTAATCAGTGCAGAATTTGAAACCTATTTAGATACAACATTTTTTTTATTCACGAGTATACCTTTACTTTAAAGTATATATTGAAGTCTTGATTTGCATTCATAATTCTGCTGGTTGTTGTCGGAAACTGTCAATAAACTTGCTGACGACACATGTTTAATACACTCCTCAACATTGAAATTGAAACACTAAGTAGGGCAAGCCGTAAGGTTACATAGTTACATAGTTACATAGTTTGTACGGTTGAAAAAAGACACATGTCCATCAAGTTCAACCAAGGGATGGGAAAGGGGAAGTAAAAAATTTCTACACATAGCAGTTAATATTTTTTTGTTCTAGGAAATTATCTAAGCCTTTTTTAAAGCCATCTACTGTCCCTGCTGCGACCAGCTCCTGCGGTAGGTTATGAAAATCGAGGATGTAGCAGGTGTCGCTATGATCTGCAAATTATCAAATTTTCAAGCACCTAGCCCCAAGCTGAGACCTTGGCCTATCACTCCGGCAGATCGCTATGCGCCTAGGCTGAGATGTCTGCACTGTTTAACATTGCGAGGTTGGGAGAACAACAACGAACGGGAATGACAGCAAGAGGTGTGTGAAGGCAATCCTCTGCACGGACGGATCGTCTGATTGGAAGAATGGCATGTAGTGATCCATTATGTACTGCAAGTGAAATTGGATGTCACATCCCAAGCCAAGGGCGGCAACCAGTGTTGACACAAACCATCAGAAGGCGTTTACATGACATTGGGCCATGAGCCGGACGTCCAGTTACAGGTGTTCCATTGACCACACGCCACAGCTCTCAAAGGCTATCATGGTTCACAGCCAGAGAGAAATGGAGTCTGGAATGGAGGTATATCCTCTTAAGCAATGAGTCCCACTTTTGTCTCAGATACAATGATAGCCGGAGATTGGTGAAGAGACCACATGGGCAACAAATAAAGACGCCTTCACAAGGGAACATCACACCGATCCTACTCCCTGGATTATAGTGTGAGGTGGCATAATGTACGGAAGCCGGACTATCTAGTCTTCATTTCAGAAAAAAGCAGAGGATTGGAGCAGCACTGTGAACAAATGCCTGACTAGGCTGGTGCAAAGCTTCAAAAATAAAGGAGTGACCTCTCCTTATGTGTTAGATATCCAAAAAAGAGAACGTGAAGCAGCACTCAAATAAAGTGAATTTATTCATCCAACATGGAACCACAACGTTTCACCTCCTCTATGAAGGCATTTTCAACTTGATGAATAAATTCAATTTATTTGAGTGCTGCTTCACGTTCTCTTTTTTGGATAGTCTTCATTTCAGGTAGACTAACAGCTCGGTGTTACAGATGTAGCCGTCTTTACCTTGACTTTTAACGCATTAAATAAGCAGTGGCTAGATTATCTTATCATGACTTTTGGTCAATGAATTTTCAATGGCTTTTGTCGTGTGATATCACGCTGCAGCAAGTTATCAGAATCAAGTTAAACATGGCTACATCTGTACATTAATTTGGTCGTGGAACCAGTGGTATGGCCAGGGCCGGCCTTAGGGGTGTGTGACGTGTGCCCTTGCACAGGGTGCATCACTCCAGCAGGTGGAAGGGGGAGCTATGCTGGCTCCCTTCCCATGCTTGTGTTTCAGAAGCGCCCGTGCCTGGCGACTCAGCAGCTGCCTTTCCGCCCGGGCACTTCTTCTCTCAGTGGCGTCGCTACCTCTCTAGTAGCCATAGCGGCTGCTAGTGGCGACACTGGGCATGAGGGCGCTGGTGACACCCATCGGGACAGGTTCCCCCTGGCTGGCGCTGACGCCACAATCAATAGTATCTGCGTCCTTAGGATGCAGATACTATTGAACGCTATAGCAGAGCAGGGAGGTATCTCCCTGCACTGCTATCTACTAGCACCACTGTAGCTCCCTGGATGGCGCGCTTGATGTCTCTGTCCATATATGGACAGTCACATCAGGGGCAACTCTTGAAGCGGAATCCAAATCCACAGCATTGCCGACGCTGTGACCGGGGATTCCACTCCAGGAGAAGCCCCTGACTTCACTGTCCATAAATGGTGTCCATAGATGCTGTGACTGGGGATTCAACTCCAGGAGAAACCCCTGACTTCACTGTTCATAAATAGACAGAGACGTCAGGGGCTTCTCCTGGAGTGGAATCCCCGATGCTGTGACCGGGAATTCCACTCCAGTAGAAGCCCCTTACATCACTGTCCATAAATGGACAGAGACATCAGGGGCTTCTCCTAAAGTGGAATCCCTGATGCTGTGACTGGGGATTCAACTCCAGGAGAAGCCCCTAACTTCACTGTCCATAAATGGACAGAGACGTCAGGGGCTTCTCCTGGAGTGGAATCCCCGATGCTGTGACCGGGGATTCCACTCCAGGAGAAGCCCCTGACTTCACTGTCCATAAATGGTGTCCATAGATGCTGTGACTGGGGATTCCACTCCAGGAGAAGCCCCTGACTTCACTGTCCATAAATGGACAGAGACGTCAGGGGCTTCTCCTGGAGTGGAATCCCCGATGCTGTGACCGGGGATTCCACTCCAGGACAAGCCCCTGACTTCACTGTCCATAAATTGACAGAGACGTCAGGGGCTTCTCCTGGAGTGGAATCCCTGGTCACAACGTCGGCAACGCTGTGGACTCCGCTTCAGAAGTTGCCCCTGATGTCACTGTCCATATATGGACAGAGACATCAAGCGCTCCGTCCAGGAGCGGAATCCCCAGCACTACCTACAAGGGTATTTCTGACACTACCTACAAGAGGGCTGTGTGGCACTACCTACAAGGGGGCTGTGTGGAACTATCTACAGGGGGCTGAGTGGCACTACCTACAAGGGGGCTGTGTGGCATTACCTACAAGGGGGCTGTGTGGTACTACCTACAAGGGGGCTGTGTGGCACTACCTACAAGGGGGCTGTTTGGCACTACCTACAAGGGGCTGTGTGGCACTATCTACAGGGGCTGTGTGGCACTATCTACAGGGGGCATCTGTGAGTGGCGGGCTGATGGTAATTTTACTATGAGTGGGGCGCTGATGGTCATTTTACTGTGAGTGGCGGGCTGATGGTCATTTTACTCTGAGTGGTGGCCTGATGGTCATTTTACTGTGAGTGGCGGTCTGATGGTCATTTTACTGTGAGTGGGGGGCTGATGGTCATTTTACTGTGAGTGGGGGGCTGATGGTCTTCAAGTGGTTTCTACCTCTGACCTCTAATTGAAATTAATAGGAGGTAGAAAATACTTGCAGCGCTCGTTTGGAGTTCTTTTTTGCTTGCGTCTTTTTCATTAGCTTCAACGGCTTAAAAAAAACGCTAAATAAAAATGTCAAACAACCCTGTCAATTTAAAATCTGCTTCAAAATTCCTGAAATTGTTTTTAGCCATTTTCTGTCTTTCTCAAAAAAATTTTTGGTAGGGGTGCCGTGAGGAAATGTTTTTTTTCCAGGGGTGCCTCGAGTCCGAAAAGGTTGGGAAACTCTCTGCTAGGCCACAGGATCATGCCGGCCTACGCAAGTATCCCGTCGTGGAGCAGCTCAGTTCGTCGTTGGAACTAGCTGAGTACAATTTTTTTTGTTTGGGGGCACTGTCTACAAGGGGGAGGTGGGGAACTGTATGGCACTGTCTACATGGGGGATGTGGGGGGCTGTATGGCACGATCTACAAGGAGAAGGTGGGGGGATGTATGGCACTGTCTACAAGGAGGAAGTGGGGGACTACGGCACTGTCTACAGGGAGACTTTATGACAGAATCTACAGGGGGACCTATCTATAAGGGAGGGTCTGTGTGTGGCAGCCAGGGGAAGGGGGCATTATACTGTATTGAGGCCACTAAGCGGATATTATACTGTGTAGGGGCACTACAGGTGGCAATATACTGTGTGTGGCACTTAGGAGGCATAATACTGTGTGGGCACAATTAGAGGACAAAATACTGTGTCCTTTAAGGGGTTATAATATATTATATTATTAAATATTATTATTATACTGTATGGTGGCACTAAAGGGGCATTATACTGTGTGACAGCACTATATAGGGCATTATATTGTGGGGGGCATTATTCTTTTTTCTGGGGCATTTTTTTATGATGGGGTGGGGCACCGAAAGGTAATTTCACACAGGGTGCCATCTATCCTAAGGTTGGCCCTGGGTACGGCCATTTCCCAAACTGTCCCAGAAGCCTTTTTTCAACAGGACAACACTAGGCCGAATGTTGCTCGTGCTACTGTGAGCCTGCATGGCCTAAATGTGCTACCATGGCCTGCAGCCTCTCCGGACTTGTCTCCCATCGAGCACATCTGGGACGTCATTTGTCGCCAATTTCAAATGGAGCTGCCAGCAGCCAATCTTGATGATTTGCGTGCCCGAGTGCATTCAGCGTGACATAACATTCCTCAGACAAACCATTAGTAACCTCAGTGATAGAATGCGAAGGCGTGAAGGTGCGTGTATTTCTGCGTGTGGCGCTCATATTCGATGCTGAATAAATCAACATGTTTGGAATACTTTGTTTCCATTTTTTTATCATTTGCATATCATTAACATGTCTATCGAGCCTGTGATTTCCACAATTCCAAAACTTTTCCTTCTTGTTGTTGCAATTTCAATGTTGAGGAGTGCAGCTTGGCTGAGCTCCCCTAATGAAGTGAGACAGCTTTTCCTACAGCAGGTTAATAAGCAGTGCGTGTTACTCCGGACCAGTGGAAGATAAGAAATGCAATGTTTTTACAAAGTTAATACAGTTTGTGTGTAGATTAGTTCTATATGGAAAATGTAAAAATAAAAACTTAAATAAAAATGTAAAATTAAATGTAAATCTCCAATCATTCTTAAAAACAAATTACATATTTGCAGTAAAAGGTGTAAGAAATCTAGGGGTTTTGCTGTGGATTCATGCATGCCACTCCTGCCAGAAATTCTGTTCCATCTTATTGCTATTAGAAAAATAATACAATCTGTAGAGTATCAGGCAGCTGTTTGTGCTTTTTACATCACCCCTTTGGGTCCCTATCAATGGGAACAAGTATGTTCTTCATCTGATGTGAAAAAGAATTGTTGTAATCACTGATTTGCACTAATTAACCTTTAACGTACTTCTTCCTAAACTAAACTGACATTATTCTCTGGTGTGTATGAATTATCTCGTTTTATCTGAAATGAAATATTATGTATTATTATAATGTAAACCAGCTGACATTAGACTGAGCTGTAGATCAGGGGAATGCTAACCCAATATTTTCAGTCAACACTACTGTACATTTTAGTTTTGGATTTTGCTATTGTTCAATCATAGACTTCATGCACATGGCTGTACTACAAATCTCTGTTATACAGATCGAAAAAAAAATGTCACCTATAGAATTTCATGAGCCCATTCTGTACATCCATATGCTTTTAATTTTATACTTCATCACACGCCATATTATGAATGTATTCTCCCCTAAAAGCTTTGCTTCCAAGCACGAATATGGTGGCGTACAGATGTACCATACGGTGGGACACAGAGTGCCTATGGCTGCATGATACGGACCCACAGGTGCTCCATGTGCCACCACAAAATTCTGTGCACATGATTTTCAAAGAACTTTGATAATAACTAAAATGTTATTGGAGGTCATACACACATATTACGCAGCTATACCCATAATATTTACAAACCAAATCCAGAAATCATCAAAGTATAAAAAAAAGAAAAATTATTAATGACATAAAAATAGATAATAACATTGTTGCTATCATTGTTTATTGGCTATGAAGTCAGCAAACATAGAATCTAGCATCATTGCATTATATTGTCACTTTTTGTTGCTTCCATCTTTTTAGTTCACTGCCATGTGAAAGCTGTCAGCAATTTGCCTTCGCTGAATCTTATTTCTGTTATTTGTCTTAACTTATTACTTTAAGAATATATTGGTGTACTGTTATGAAGGGGCTGAAATTTTGTTTGGTTCTCTAATACATTAATATGCCCTGTAGCATGGCTTATTGAACACCCAACGTACTGTATGTATTACATAATTATACATTAATTGGACTTTCTGGATGTCCATGTATTACTAAGCATCAGTTATTCATAAGCTCTGGCAACAGCATCTAGTCTGCTTTTTGATGGCTTCAGCCTCCAATATCATCAAAGAGGGGGAAATTTAGCTAATTCGCCAATCATCCAAAAACCGGTAAATTACATTTTCACAGATACACTCATTTCAGGTGGTATCACACTTGATGTAAATGTCCTCCCTTAATGTCATTGTTTTAATTTTAATCTGAAAAGGTTAATTTTTTAATATATCTTTGTAGCGGTTGGAGCTTTGTTTTTCTGATAAAGATGATCATACATATACAGTATACACACATATATCATAGTAGTAAAAAGGAGGCAGCCCAGTTGTGCAGTACCATGATGTTCCCTTATACCTCTCAACAGAAGTTATCTTCGAGCTCAAATGAACACTATTTATAGTTACTAAGTTTATGCCGTGCAACATTCTGGGGAAATTACAAAAATGAATTTATAAGAGTGCCATTGCAAACAAACATTTATTTCTGCTGAATTACTAACTCTCCTGAAATATCTAAACATATATGTTACTAAGAGAAGAATGTTCTGATGTTGGAAGGTTTACTGTATCTTGTCTTACTGTGTTATTATTGAAGTGTATGTATTTTAGACCTAAAAACGACATGATGATGAAAGGTGGAGATTAACGTTAAGCTCTATTTGACACTGATTCTCATAACTGGGCTCACAATATAATTGCAGCTGACGGGTGAAGGCGGACTTGTACTGAATAGATTTCATGATATTACATGATATATTATATGGTATTAAATGGTATTTATACAGTATGGTTAAGGTATGGATATTTGTAAATAGTATTACTGATAAAGCCTTGGTTTCCTCATACTTGTTGCCTTTTTTTGTAGTATATTATATAAAGTCCTTTTCTACCTTGTTACTATCTCATTTATATTGATATTATTGATATTGTTTTTTTTTTTTATCCTTCTTCTGAATGTGTCGTTCTTTGCTAAATTAGATTTTTTTCTTGATTTACGTGTATTTTGGTCTAATGTATATTAACAATTTACTTATTTCTTTTTCGAAGTTTCATACAAGATAGGACCTATAAAGCTACCCGTAGATATTAGAATAACCCCACATTCTGTGAAGACGCTTTCTGAGGGCAGCCATCAGGGAAAATAGACAGGTCTGAACCTTATTTTCCAAAAGAGATAAGCAAAGCAATCTTTATGATCCTTATCTCCCTCATTCTATTGAAATAACATTCAGCTGAACATACATACATTCAGGCAATCCGTGCAGTTTATGTCTATAGCCAGTTTAGCCCATCATCTGCTTTTCTCTCTCCATCTACTAGACACTTAATATTTATTCTTGAATACTTAATGGAGAATGTATTCACTAATATCATTCCCCGCCTCAGGGGAGCTCACAATCTAATTTCCCTATGTGAGACACAAACACACATGAGAGTATTTTCATTGAAGCTACTTAATGGGAACCTGTTACTAGGTTTGGAGGCACTAAACCACAAGGATGTCTGTATGCAGCTGGGATTTAGTGTTCCAAAACTGCGCACGTCAAAAATGTCGGTTTCGGAAATAGTTAGTAAAGTAACTTACAATTTAGGGAGATGAGCCTAGAAGTGGCATCAGGCGCATGCACATTGCGCACATGAAGCAGGGGACAGTACACTGCGCATTCACAGTGACATATAATTTCTTAGGCTTCATGTGTGCCGGCCGACTCCTCTCAGTAAGTTAAAATTTACTTTACTAACTATTTACTTTACTAACTATTACCGAATCGTCCATGGCTCCAAACCTATTCACAGGTCCCCTTTTACTTACCAGTATGTTCTTGTTTGATTACAATTTCTGAAACGTTTCATATTTACATAAAATACATTTTAAAAGTTTATAAATCGTATTATTGCTTTCTAAGAATATATTTTAAGAACTTTATTGATGTCTAAGATGATAAAACCTGAACTATTAACTTTAGTGCTACTACATTAGACATAGATTTATAAGATCTTCTCTTATCTATGAGAATCTTGTAGGTCATATTCAACGTGATATATATGAAGGATTCTATTTTGTGGAAATTAGTTTGTCTAGACTCTAGACCAAGAAGGCTACATCTTAGTACTCTATAAGTGCTCTCAATTTGTGGAAGGAGGTCCCCCATTCTATATTTAGTGAAACAGTGCCGGCAGGGGAAGTTGTCCAAAACTACTTCTGCCTTAGATTTAAATAATGGGTCCAAGCAGATCTATAATCACTGTTGTGGTCCCCCTAGATGCATATAGTACAAGACACCAGTGCTTTTTAAATAAAATTGACAACTCTGTTCCTCAAACCTGCTGGGGGTGTCTTCAACATTTGGGATCGTATTCCCATATTTGGTGGGATTGTGCATTAATAAAACACTAATGATCTAGAATGGTGAAAATAATCTGTATACCCTTATGCTCCAAAACTGAAACCTCAGATTTTGTTTCTTAACTTAATCCTCCCGACCTCTACCTCCTTCAATAAACCTGTATTGTTCTACAGGGTGGGCCATTTATATGGATACACCTAAATAAAATGGGAATGGTTGGTGATATTAACTTCCTGTTTGTGGCACATTAGTATATGGGAGGGGGGAAACTTTTCAAGCTGGGTGTTGACCATGGCGGCCATTTTGAAGTCGGCCATTTTGTATCCAACTTTAGTTTTTTCAATGGGAAGAGGGTCATGTGACACATCAAACTTATCGAGAATTTCACAAGAAAAACAATGGTGTGCTTGGTTTTAACGTTACTTTATTCTTTCATGAGTTATTTACATAAACAAGGGGTTAGCAGAACGTCTTCTATATGCCTGAGTTTTTTGTCTGCTCTGGGACGCCTCTAGGTTCTTCTGAACCTGGGCTCAGACTGTGCACAGTTCCCGATGAATGACCTCTACCTCAGGATTGTTGGAACTACCAGGTGAAATGGAGGAGAACCGTGGATTAAACCCAAAATTACAAAAAAAGGGGGAGACCCCTGACGAGTTACTGACCCGGTTATTAGGGGAAAATTCGGCGAGGGGAATGAAGGAGACCCAATCATATTGACAGTCAGAGATAAAACACCTTAAATATTGTTCTAGAGACTGATTAGTCCTCTCAGTTTGGCCATTAGTTTCAGGATGGAAGGCCGAGGAGAAGGACAGATCAATCTCCAACTTTTTACAAAAGGCTCTCCAAAACAATGAAACAAATTGTACCCCTCTGTCAGAAACAATATTGACAGGGACCCCATGGACAGCCTCAGGAGGCCAGTGGAGGAGATCAGCACCTTTGCGAGTGAGATCCGTAAGAGGCTTAGCGATGACCGAGAAGTTAGCGATAAATCTCCTGTAATAATTGGCGAACCCCAGGAAGCACTGTAACGCCTTCAGGGAGACAGGTTGGACCCATTCCGCCACAGCCTGGACCTTGGCGGGGTCCATGCGGAATTCATGAGGAGTGAGGATTTGACCCAAAAATGGTATCTCCTGCACCCCAAACACAAATTTTTCGGTCTAAGCAAACAGTTTGTTTTCCCGAAGGACCTGGAGCACCTTCCTGACATGCTCAATGTGGGAGGACCAGTCCTTAGAAAACACAAGTATGTCATCAAGGTACACTACAAGAAATACCCCCAGGTAATCTCTTAAAATCTCATTTATGAAATTCTGGAAGACCGCAGGAGCATTACACAACCCAAAGGGCATGACGAGGTATTCGAAATGACCTTCGGGCGTGTTAAACGCAGTCTTCCACTCATCCCCCTCCTTGATGCGGATAAGGTTATACGCCCCCCGTAGATCAAACTTAGAGAATCATTGGGCCCCCTGAACCTGATTAAAGAGATCAGGAATCAAAGGAAGGGGATACTGGTTCCTTACAGTGACCTTATTCAAGTTACGGTAGTCAATGCATGGCCTAAGACCACCATCCTTCTTCCCTACGAAGAAGAAGCCAGCACCTACCGGAGAAGTAGAGGGGCGAATGTAACCCTTGGCCAGGCATTCCTGGATATACTCTCTCATGGCTTCACGTTCGGGACAAGAGAGATTAAATATCCTACCCTTAGGGAGCTTAGCTCCTGGTACCAAATCGATAGCGCAATCGTATTCTCTATGAGGAGGTAACACTTCGGAGGCCTCCTTAGAGAAAACATCAGCGAAGTCCTGAACAAACTCAGGTAGCGTGTTCACCTCCTCAGGGGGAGAAATAGAATTAACAGAAAAACATGACGTCAAGCATTCATTACCCCATTTGGTAAGATCCCCAGTATTCCAGTCAAACGTGGGATTATGCAACTGCAACCAGGGAAGGCCTAAAACCAAATTGGACGATAATCCCTGCATCAACAGTACAGAGCACTGCTCCAAATGCATGGAGCCAACAAGGAGTTCAAAAACAGGGGTATGCTGTGTAAAATAACCATTAGCAAGAGGAGTGGAGTCGATACCCACTACCGGGACAGGTTTAGGCAAATCAATCAAAGGCATAGCTAGAGACATAGCAAATTCCACAGACATGATATTAGCAGAAGACCCTGCCGGTAGCAGACCTACCACCAAAAGAGACCTGAAAGGGAAGCAATATTTTATTACGTTTCATATTTACGGGAAATACCTGTGCGCCCAAGTGACCTCCCCGATGATCACTTAGGCGCGGAAGTTTTGCGGCTGCTTATTCCTACGCCTAGGACAGTTGTTCACTTGATGCTTGTCATCCCCACAATAGAAGCAGAGACCATTCTTCCTGCGGAACTCTCTATGTTGTTGGGGGGACAAGGAGGCCCCGAGTTGCATAGGTACCTCCGAGTCTTCCGTGGAAGAACAAAGCAACGGAACCTCGGGAGGCATCATGGGGGAGTCAGAGGAGAAAACACAAAAACATTCAAGTTGTCGTTCCCTGAGACGTCTGTCAAGTCGTACCGCAAAAGCCATAACCTGGTCTAGGGAGTCGGAAGAGGGATAGCTAACTAGCAGGTCTTTCAGGGCGTTCGACAGACCCAACCTAAACTGGCACCTTAAGGCAGGGTCATTCCACCGAGAAGCTGCGCACCACTTCCTAAAGTCAGAGCAATACTCCTCAACAGGTCTCTTACCCTGACATAAGGTCACCAGCTGACTCTCGGCAAAGGCAGTCTTGTCAGTCTCGTCATAAATGAGTCCGAGAGCAGAAAAGAAAAGATCAACAGAGGAAAGTTCAGGGGCGTCAGGAGCCAAGGAGAAGGCCCATTCTTGGGGCCCTTCCTGGAGCCGGGACATAATTATACCCACCCGCTGGCTCTCAGAACCTGAGGAGTGGGCTTTTAAGCTAAAATAGAGCCTACAACTCTCCCGAAAGGAGAGAAAAGTCTTCCGGTCCCCTGAGAACCGGTCAGGCAACTTGAGGTGGGGTTCAAGAGGTGAGGTGAGGGGCACTACCATGGTAGCATCAGGTTGGTTGACCCTCTGAGCCAGGGCCTGGACCTGTAGGGAGAGACCCTGCATTTGCTGATCCAGGGTCTCAAGGGGGTCCATAGTAATGTCAGGGAACAGGGTAGACTAGGTATATGGGCTTGTGATTATGTAATCATAGGGGTAGGGAAACAGACAAGTGAGCCCGCCACTCAGTCCCTGCCTACTTGCAACGACCCGCCCTAGGCGACGGGGTACAACTGGGCGACGGTCCCTACGCTCAATAAGTGCACGACGGACAAACAGACAAGGGTAAAAAGAAGCTAAGGGAAATGGGGCAGTTGCCCACGGCAACCCCATGAGCAACAAGAGTGGTGAACGAGCCGAGTCAAACCAGGAGTGTACGAGGTACCAAACGCAGAGCAGGAGAGTAGTGAACAAGCCGAGTCAAACCAGGAGTGTACGAGGTACCAAACGCAGAGCAGGAGAGTAGTCAGTAAGCCAGGGTCAGTATGAAGCAGGGACAAATAGTTCAAGAAGCTGCAGCAAGGCCAGGAAACCAAACGAGAAGAATCACAAGCAAGGAGGAACAGGAAAGGCAGGTATAAATAGACAGAAGGCGGGAGCTAGCTCCGTCTGGCAAGGCTGTGATAGGCTCTCCCACTCCTAAGCCTGCCACCCTGAGTGGTGGAAGATGGAGTCAGTCTCACAGACATAGAAGCAGGTGCAGACTGATTACCTATGGGCGTTGACACACTGGGTGAAGAGAGTAGCACAAATTTTCAGGCTTGATGAGATTTTCTATTGCGATTTAAGGAACCCCAACAAATATAAACGAATTTGGAGCCCCTGGACACTTTTTATTTAAGATCTGAGCTCTGTTAATGTGATAGCCCAATAGTCTTATGCCCATGACTTTGCTTTTCATTTATACTGATGTCCTTGGCCGATTGCAAGCTGAGTTTTACTATCCTGACCACTCTGCTTATTTTTTTTAATCATCCATCATCTCCATAGTGGTAACTCTGGCTTAGAAGGACTTCTAATAGTATTTTATGAATACAGTCGTTCAATCTGCGATGAACTTGATTGTTTTTCCAACACATTTTTCATAGTATTGTTTACTTGTATTGTATTGTTGGATTCCTTATATTGCTATAGTATATGAGGCTCTCTTTGTGTATGAAATGTGTCATTATTGGTTAACGCAGATTATACAATTTTATCTAAAGATGTTATATGTATTGTTATTAAAATTGCATATGCAATTCCTTTTAAAATTAATAAAAATATATATTTGAAAAGAAAATAGGTCTAAGGATTCCATTCTACATTGTGTTAGTCATTGACATGCGCTAAAAAGTGTATATCAGACCAAAAAGTTAATCTGTATTCTTGTTGGCAATCTGACATGAAAGAACATGCAGCCAATTAACCTTTACTACTGGTTCTCAGAAAAACCCTGGAGAGACCACTGAGTTCTACTTGGAAGGGTAGTACACAGGCTTTTCAGAAATAGTCCTTTCTGCCAAACAGTAATGTAATATCTATTAAACACCATGTTTTGTCTTGTAATACTGACACATTGTCATGTATACAACATTATGCTTTAGAAGTTTTTGTTACCATAGAAATACACATAATGTTGCTCTTGTCGTCCAAGGAAACAAAGAAACAATGAGTGACAATGGCCTGGAGGAGACAAACTCTTACGCTTCGAGTTCTCAAAATATGAAACTGTTCCACTTCCCACACCTGCACTTCAACATGATCTTATTGCAGCAAATATAATAATTTCACACAATTAAACTGCAGGTGCCTTAAGGACAATGGAAATAGCCAGGAAGGAAGCCATTAACATTAATGATATTGTAACTACCAAAACCTAAGCAAACATGTAGTTATAGCTAAATTATTTTCTCAACATAAACACTAGAAACTGCAAATACAGTACAAGTTGTAAGGTGAATAAAAAATTATATAGTTATAATTTTTTATACTTTCAAAGTATTTCTGTAATTTATAGGCAATATAGCCAGACTACCAATACAACAAGGTTACAAGTCAACAAAAATTAGGAATATGATGAAAACAATACACATATTTTGAATGGTAAAAATGTATTTTCCTTAAAGCGCAAAAAAAAAAAAGCGCACATTATAATTTTATAATTATAACATTTTTATTTTTTTATGAATCATTTGTACAGGTAAATATATTAAACATTGTAATATATATTATTAGGGAAAATTAATAGATATTTAGATGACAGAAAGGAGGGAGAGGATGGGGATGCAGCTGCAGTTCCTCTCTCTCTCTCTATGTCTGTGACACTGCTTGCCATGAGGACAGGGAGACTGTGACATCTGATTAGCTTAGAGTGCTAGATACAGCACTAGCATCACAACTGCTAGCGTCTACCCAGGAGGCATTTAGAAAGAAAACAGACATTTTTAAAAGCATGCAGAGGGACAGAAAAGTCACAGAAAATGCAGGTCAGGCACAATTTGTGGTTGCACTACATCTAATAAAGATCCACAGATGCTTATAACAATAGGTAAACTTTAAATATGGTCAGATGAACATTGACACCAATGGGGGGAATTATAAAGTAAAATACACCCAAATTCTGACTTAAATTCGCCCAAAAACTGGCGCACGTGCCGTTTGCCAAATTTATTATGTTTTCTAGACAATGTTAGTACCTTTCAAGACCGTTTTAAAAAAGTGTTTAGAAAAGGTACGTGGCCAAGAGAACTCATGAAATGTGCCGATTTATTAGTACTGTGCTATATTGTTTGGTATAAAATATATGTTTATAGTGCACCAGCCAAAAGGTGGCATAAGGAAGAGAAAAGTGTCTTGCAAGATGTGCCAAATTTGGTGCAGTTTCTGCCTCTCTGATCTAGTTTTATTCTGTCTATTTTTAGGACAGAAGTAATAAATCCACTCCATTGTTTTGTGACTAAAATGAATAAAAGGAATAAGTATATGAATAGAGGCCAAGTGTAAGTTTCCTTGTATAAATAATATACACAGAGGCGTAGCTAGGTTCTCCTGCACCCGGGGCAAAGATTCAGTTTGGCGCCCCCCCCCAACTTATTTCCCGACATCTCCTTCCCCCTCGCCATGTTTTCTTTCCCTACCAATCAATGAGGTGTCATTTTTTTTCACGATTTTTTTAATATAAAAGCATTTCTACATTTCTACATTTTACAAGCGATGTAGATCTATAATGTAATTAACATAAAAATAAATTAAATGAAAATAAATTAAAGAGGCCACACACAGCCCCCTGTAGATAGCGCCACACAGAGCCCCCCTGTAGATAGCGCCACACACAGCCCGCTTCCCCCCTAGTAGATAGCGGCACACTCCCACCCCTTGTACTTAGGGGGGGGGCTGTATGGCGTTATCTACAGGGGGGTCTGTATGGCGTTATCTACAGGGGGGCTGTATGGCGTTCCCTATAGGGGGGGCTGTATGGCCTTATCTACAGGGGGGCTGTATGGCGTTCTCTACAGGGGGGGCTGTATGGTGTTCCCTGCAGGGGGGCTGTATGGTGTTCCCTGCAGGGGGGGGCTGTATGGCGTTATCTACAGGGGGGGGGGCAGTATGGCGTTATCTACAGAGGGGGCTGTATGGCGCTAACGCCATACAGCCCCCCTTGTAGAGAACGCCATACAGCCCCCCTTGTAGAGAACGTCATACTGCCCCCTCCCCTGTAGGGAACGCCATACAGCCCCTTCTCCCAAAAAAATCCGACCTACAGTGTGTCCTACAAAAGACATGTATCCCCTCTCCACAGGACTGGGGATACATGTGTGATCGCTGGCAGCGATAGGGAGAACGGGGGACTGAAAGTCCCCTGAAGTTCTCC
The DNA here is from genome assembly GCF_050947455.1 of Rhinoderma darwinii. Classification (NCBI taxonomy): domain Eukaryota; kingdom Metazoa; phylum Chordata; class Amphibia; order Anura; family Rhinodermatidae; genus Rhinoderma; species Rhinoderma darwinii. The sequence goes on along the minus strand of NC_134687.1, from coordinate 172,797,705 downwards.
ATGACTAACCTCGGACTTCCGGCGTCTGTGTCGGCAGCTCAATAAAAATGAAAGGAGCGCTGGTCACGCATGCGCACAAGCGCGACCGGCGCTCCATTCATTTCTACGGAGAAGCCGACACAGACCCCGGAAGTCCGAGGTTTGTGATGGAGAACATTGGGGGGGGACTTTCAGTCCCCCGTTCTCCCTATCACTGCCAGCGATCATACATGTATCCCCAGTCCTGTGGAGAGGGGATACATGTCTTTTGTTTAATGGCAGAGCGGGGAGATACCTCCCTGCTCTGCCGTAGTGTTCAGTGGCGTCCCGCTGTAGCAGCCATGGCGGCTGCTAGCGGAGCCTCCGGCCATGGGGGGGCCCGTGCCGGCGAGCGACACGGGCCCCCTCATGCCGCGGGCACCGTAGCAGCCGCTACTGCTGCTACGGCGGTAGTTACGTCACTGGATAGCACACTGATAACTCTCTGAGTACTGATAATGTAGTTGTGTCCCCTGCAGTCCTATGTAAAATCACAGATAACACATTGTGCTAAATTACAATCTCAGCTCTGCTACACAGTACAGATAATGTAGTAGATATAAGAGACAAACACATGCAGAGACACAGACAGACAGAGACACACACAGACAGACAGAGACACACACAGACAGACAGAGACACACACACACAGACAGACAGAGACACACACAGACAGACAGACAGAGACACACACAGACAGACAGAGACACACACAGACAGACAGAGACACACACAGACAGACAGACACACACACTCACTCACCATGTCTCCTTGCTGACAGGTGAGGACGGGCTGTGGGCGGAGCTTCCTCTCTGCTTCTCGGCAGAGCACAGATCACAGAGTGGAGGCAGATGCAGGGAGGCTGCAGCACGGGAGTGGACCTGTCCCCTGACCTGAGTTCATCTGACCTCATGTCACTGACGTGAGGTCAGGTGACTGGACTGGTCCACTCCATGGCTGTCACAGACCCCAGTCAGAACGCCCTATATTTCCTGGCTCTTCCTAAGCTGCTGCAGGTGTCCTACATACGGGGCGCCTGTCAGCAGCGATCAGCTGCTCTTCGGCGCCCCCCCCCTTCCCTTGCGCCCGGGGCAAATGCCCCGCCAGCCCCCCCTAGCTACGCCCCTGATATACATGGTGAGTTCAGTCAAATTTTCAATATTCAGCTTTACTTATTTTGTACCGATCCTGAGTTACAACCTGTCCGGAGGATTAAGAGCTGAAATGTCTTAGTGGCTCAAGTTCTGCACAGAGCATACTGGGACATTTATTCTATACAGCAGGCAGATGCTAATGATCACTCCTCCTCTTATCTATCTTTTTTTCTGCTGTTTATATAGCACCAGCATATTCTGAAGCATTGTACACTAATTGTCAATATTCACATGAATTTCTGTCCCCAGAGGAGCATACAATCTAATTTCCCTATTACAGACACAGACACTTAATCATGGCAAGCCAAATAACAGTAATGAGTATGTCCTTTTGTTGAAAACATTTCATACTAAAGTATAGCTAGTTCATGATGGCCTATAAAGATTAAAATATTCCCAAGTTATTCTCTAATGCTATTGAATTGCAGATTTTCTTGAAAACAATATATGCAACTAGATCAATATACAGTTCAATTGATTGGATTTAAACCCTTGCCGCACCACGACTCACCGGTACGTTCTGTATTGCAGTGCTTTAAGTCACCGGGACGTACCGGTACATCCTGGCTAACAACTGACAAAGGACAGGGTGACAGAACTGTGCCATCAACTGTTTATGACAGTTGATCGGCACAGTAAGACGGCAGGGGACCAATCACAGCTGTCCCCTGCCGGCATTCACTGTGATTGGTCAGTCACAGCAGACTGACCAATCACAGCTCCTTGAGAACGTGTATGTGAAGCTGAGCCAGCATCATAACTGCCGGGTGTTGGCTGTAACGGCCAGGACTGGAGCTAGCCTTCGATCCGGCCGATTAACCCCTTAGATGCAGCGATCGCTGCATATATGTGGTATCTACCCTGTCGGCACCCCTGATGGTTGCCATGGCTGCGGGTGTCAGCTATTTGTCACAGCTGACATTCTGCTCTAACGGCCAGGACCGGAGCTAGGCTCCGATCCAGCCGATTTACCCCTTAGATGCAACGATGAAAAGCGATCGCTGCATCTAGGTGGTTAGAGCGCACCCGGAGGTTGCTAATGGCAACCATCAGCACCCACGGGGGTGCCAATGGTTGCTATGGCTACCAGAGGCCTAACAATGACCTCCTAGTACAGAAGCCTATTAGGCCCCTAATAGGCTTGCTGTCAGTGAATAGCTGACAGCTCTAATACACTGCACTATGTAGATAGTGTATTAGAAAAGCGATCAGGGCTTCATGCCTTCAAGTCCCCTAGTGGGAAAAAAAAAAGTTAGTAAAAATGTAAAATATTTTAAAAATACAAGTTTCATGTTAAAAAAACAATAACCGCCTTTTTTCCCATAATAAGGGCTTATTCAGACGAACGTGATATACGTCCGTGCAACGCGCGTGATTTTCACGCGCCTCGCACGGACCTATATTAGTCTATGGGGCAGTGCAGACTGTCAGTGATTTTTGCGCAGCGTAGGTCCGCTGCGTAAAACTCACGACATGTTCGTTCTTAGTGCGTATTTTGCGCATCACGCACCCATTGAAGTCAATGGGTGCGTGAAAATCACGCGCACCACACAGAAGCACTTCCATGGGACGCACGTGGTTCGCGCAACAGCAGTAAAACTATGAATGTAAACAGAAATGCACCACGTGCTTTTCTGTTTACAAACATCCAAACGGAGTGTCATAATGATGGGGCTGCGCGAAAATCACGCAGCCGCGCATCATACGGGGCTGACACATGGAGCTGTTAAGTCCCTTTTGCGCACGCAAAACGCCGTGTTTTTTGCATGCGCAAAACGCACACGCTCGTGTGAATCCGGTCTGAGTCTTTTGATAAAACATTTTAAAAAGTACACATATGTGGTATCACTGCGTCCACAATGACCCGAACTATGAAAATATCATGCTATTTTACCCGCACGGTGAAAAAATAAAATAAGAAACAATTCCAGAATCACAGTTTTTTAGTCATTACCCCTCACTAAAAAAAGTGATCTAAAAGTTGCATGTACCCCAAAATTACAGTATACAATTAAAAACTACAGCCGTCCCACAAAAAACAAGCCCTCCCACAGCATTTTGACGAAAAAATAAAAAAGTTATGGCTCTTAGAATATGGCGACACAAAAAATAAATTATTTGAAACAAAAGTGATTTCCTTGTGCAGACCCTGCAAAACATAAAAAAACAATATACATTTGGTATCACCATAATCGTATCGACTCGCAGAATAAAGTAAAATTGTCATTTATAGCCCAGGGTGAACACCGTAAAAAAAAAGAATAAAAAACTTTATGAGAATTGCAGGTTTTTGGTCACCTTGCTTGCCAAAAAATGAAATAAAAAATCGCATGTACCCAAAAATGGTACCAATGAAAACGACAGATTGTCCCACAACAAATAACACACAGCTCCGGTGGTGCAAAAATCAAAAAGTTCTGGCTCTCAGAATACGGCGATGCAAAATGTGCAGAGTGTTCCAAAAGCGGATAAGATTTTTTATTTATCAGTGCGACACTGGCCACATATCTGTGGATTATTATTTATTTACCGCATTATTATACCCTCTTATTATACCCTGATGTACTCCTCACAGATTACATATGCTCCCACATAATAAACTGAAATACCAGTAATACTCCAAACAAAACTACTACCAAGTAAAATTCACGCTCCAAAAGCCAATGGTGCTTTCTCCCTTCTGAGCCCTGAAGCGTGCCCGAAAAGCCGTTTACGTCCACATATATAGCATCACCATACCCAGGAGAACCCGCTTAACAGTTTGACGTATTTGTCTTCAGTGGAATGAACTGGGCACAACATATTGTGCACTAAAATGGCATTTACCTGTGTAAAATTAAAATTTTCACTTTGCACCATCCACTGAGCGTTCATTTCTAATTTTAAAAAAACCTGTGGGATCAAAATGCTCACTACTAGAGATGAGCGAACTTATGAAAAGTTCAGTTCGGCTGGTTCGCCGAATTTCACGAAAAAGTTCGATTCGGACCGAACTAGTTCTGACCGAACCTGTAATACAAGAAAGCCCCTAAAAATCGTGTATAACACTGTTTAAAAGCCCTAGAAGCCCTGTATAACACTCTTAGGTCACCCATGAGTGTATCCAAGTACTTTTGAGCTGTCTTTAAGGCAAAGTTAGTGTCAAAGTTACGCCAACATGTATGGCTATAGGAAAACGGATGGGACACAGTGATAAGTAACAGAAACCACTGCACTTGTGCATGTTGTATGCTTAATGCATTGTTAAAAAAGGTACAAAAATTAACCATTTTTGGCGGTAGATGCCTGCCAGGGTTCTTACATATAAGGTGGTAAAAGAAGAAGCAATGGCTTTTGACAAGCCCTCAAAAAATTTACTCTTTATGGTGGCAGATGCCTGCCGGGGTTCATTCATACATGGATGTAAAAGCAACAAGCAATGGCTTTTCACAAGCTCTCCAAAAATGTACCATTTTTATTGGCAGATGCCTGCCGGGGTTCATCCATACATGGATGTAATGTAAAAGCAACAAGCAATGGCTTTTCACAAGCCCTCCAAAAATGTACCCTTTTTATTTGCAGATGCCTGCCGGGGTTCATCCATACATGGATGTAAAAGCAACAAGCAATGGCTTTTCACAAGCCCTCCAAAAATTGACCCTTTTTATTGGCAGATGCCTGCCGGGGTTCATCCATACATGGATGTAAAAGCAACAAGCAATGGCTTTTCACAAGCCCTCCAAAAATTTACCCTTTTTATTGGCAGATGCCTGCCGGGGTTCATCCATACATGGATGTAAAAGCAACAAGCAATGGCTTTTCACAAGCCCTCAAAAAATTAACCCTTTTTATTGGCAGATGCCTGCCGGGGTTCATCCATACATGGATGTAATGTAAAAGCAACAAGCAATGGCTTTTCACAAGCCCTCCAAAAATTTACTCTTTATGGTGGCAGATGCCTGCCGGGGTTCATCCATACATGGATGTAAAAGCAACAAGCAATGGCTTTTTACAAGCCCTCCAAAAATTTACCCTTTTTATTGGCAGATGCCTGCCGGGGTTCATCCATACATGGATGTAAAAGCAACAAGCAATGGCTTTTGACAAGCCCTCAAAAAATTTACCCTTTTTATTGGCAGATGCCTGCCGGGGGTTCATCCATACATGGATGTAAAAGCAACAAGCAATGGCTTTTTACAAGCCCTCCAGGCCTGCTTGTAGCAGACGGCAGTGGAGGTGTATTGGTGGTAGTAGAGGTAGCCAACAGACAGCAAGGGTGGTAGTAGTAGTAGTAGTAGTAGCAGCACATTAAAAGAGACTGGACAGTCACAGGAGGACAAAGCCCTGTGGTGGGGCAGGCCTCAGGCCTGCTTGTAGCAGACGGCAGTGGAGGTGTATTGGTGGTAGTAGAGGTAGCCAACACAGACAGCAAGGGTGGTAGTAGTAGTAGCAGCACATTAAAAGACACTGGACAGTCACAGGACAAAGCCCTGTGGTGGGGCAATCCTCAGGCCTGCTTGTAGCAGACGGCAGTGGAGGTGTATTGGTGGTAGTAGAGGTAGCCAACGGACAGCAAGGGTGGTAGTAGTAGTAGCAGCAGCAGCACATTAAAAGAGACTGGACAGTCACAGGACAAAGCCCTGTGGTGGGGCAATCCTCAGGCCTGCTTGTAGCAGACGGCAGTGGAGGTGTATTGGTGGTAGTAGAGGTAGCCAACGGACAGCAAGGGTGGTAGTAGTAGTAGCAGCAGCAGCACATTAAAAGAGACTGGACAGTCACAGGACAAAGCCCTGTGGTGGGGCAGGCCTCAGGCCTGCTTGTAGCAGACGGCAGTGGAGGTGTATTGGTGGTAGTAGAGGTAGCCAACAGACAGCAAGGGTGGTAGTAGTAGTAGTAGCAGCACATTAAAACAGACTGGACAGTCACAGGAGAACAAAGCCCTGTGGTGGGCAGGCCTCAGGCCTGCTTGTAGCAGACGGCAGTGGAGGTGTATTGGTGGTAGTAGAGGTAGCCAACACAGACAGCAAGGGTGGTAGTAGTAGTAGTAGCAGCACATTAAAAGAGACTGGACAGTCACAGGACAAAGCCCTGTGGTGGGGCAAGCCTCAGGCCTGCTTGTAGCAGACGGCAGTGGAGGTGTATTGGTGGTAGTAGAGGTAGCCAACACAGACAGCAAGGGTGGTAGTAGTAGTAGCAGCACATTAAAAGAGACTGGACAGTCACAGGACAAAGCCCTGTGGTGGGGCAGGCCTGCTTGCAGCAGACGGCACTGGGGGTGGATTGGTGGTAGAAGTAGTAGCAGCACCAACAGCGGCACATTAAAAAAAGAGTCGACAGGACAGAATCCCGTAGTAGCAGGCGGCAGTAGCAGGCGGCAGCAGCAGCAATGTCAGATCTAATCAATGGCATCAGGCACAGGGGTTTTAAAATCCTCACCGATCCACGCTTGATTCATTTTCAGAAACGTGAGATTTTCCAAGCTGTTGGCGGACAATCTTGTTCGCTTAGGTGTGACGAAGCCCCCTGCCGCGCTGAATACCCTCTCTGACGCTACACTGGAGGGTGGACAAGACAGTACACCCATGGTAAACTGGGCCAGTTCTTGCCAATGATCCAATCTGCTCACCCGGAAGTCCATGGGGTCTGGGATTAGCATTTCTGACGGAGAAAGGGCACAGTCCAGGTACGAGTGAACCTGGTAGTTTAGGTGCTGCACCTGGTGATGGTGAACATCCCTTTGGTGAATACGATGTGTGTCAGGTCGGGGTATTGGATGTAAAAATGTTGTCATCATATTTTCCAAACTGAATTGGCTGCTGCTGCTGCTACCGCCGCTGCTGCCGCCTATTGCAGAGGTAGCTCTGCCAGAGGCGGTGGAACGATGAGACAGTGGGGAGCGGAGAGTGCCCCCCCGGTCAGACATGCTTGCAGCAGGTGTTTGCCGTTTGAAAGCCGTGAAAGCTGGCTGCATAGCTTCTCCCGATAATAAGCCAATTTTGCCTCCCTCTCGGAAGGCGCAAAAAGCTCCCCCATTCTGGCTTTATACCGAGGGTCTAAAAGTGTGGTTATCCAGTACTCATCTCTTTGCTTCATGCTAACAATACGACAGTCAGCGCGCAAGTAACGAAGCATACAGCTCGCCATCCTGGCCAGCGTTTCAGAGGGCCCGGTTGGTTCCATCTCCGCCCCATACTGCCATGGTTGTCCATCATCAAGGTCGTCGTCAGACTCGTCATCACCATCACTGTCATGTTGTGCGGCTCCCTCGTCCCCTATCCCTTCCTGTGATTCCATCTCCAAATCCAGCTCCTCTTCAGGTCCTGTTTCCTCATCCTCCTCCTCCTCCTCCTCAACTTCCATAGCCAGATGTGATCCTTCCTCCATCCTTTGCTGAATCATCGCTGTGAGCGTTTGCTCCATAATGAATATCAGCGGCATAACATCGTTCATTCCGCTAGCGTCACGGCTCACAAATCGTGTGGCCTCTTCAAAGGGCCTCAAAACGCGACATGCATCTCTAACCAGCTGCCAGTGCCTGAGCTCGAAATTACACTGGCTCCAAACGCTGCCCGTCTGCTGCATCAGGAAATAATTCACGGCTTTCCGCTGTTCGTACAGACGGTCCAACATGTGCAGTGTGGAATTCCAGCGTGTTGGAACGTCGCAAATCAGGCTGTGTTCTGGGAGATTGTTTTGACGCTGCAAGTCCAGGAGGGCGTGCTTAAATGCATACGAACGTCTAAAGCGAACGCAAACCCTCCTGGACATGGCCAGCACACCCTTCAAACCATCATATGACTTTAAGAAGCATATTATGACCAGATTGATCACATGTGCCATGTAAGGAGCGTGTGTCAGGTGACCTAGACGCAGTGCAGCCACAACGTTCTTCCCGTTATCAGAGACAACATTGGCCAGTGTGAGTTTCAAAGGAGACAGCCAGCGTGCGATTTCCTCCTTGATGCACAGCAGCAGCTCCTGCCCTGTGTGGCTTTTCTCGCCCAGGCTCAGCAGGTGTAAGACAGCGTTGTGGCGCTTCACCTTGCACCTATGAAAAGAGGAGGGAGGAGGAGTGGAAGATACGCTGTGTCCTGCCGGGGACGGGAAGACCTCCATTGAGGAGGGCAAGGAGGAGGAGGAGGAGTAGGAGGAGGAGGATGGTAGGCGCCTGGTGTCCGGAGTTGAACCAGAAAGATACAAGCGTGGAGGTGGTAATGCCTGGCATTGCTGCGGTGGTGCATCGGACTGCAAAATATTGACCCAGTGTACTGTCCCTGGCCATAGTTGCTGCTCCACGTGTCGACGGTGACATGTACCCTGCTGCACACGGATAATTGCAAGGACTGGCACACCTTTTCCTCCACGTGCTTGTGCAAGGCAGGGACAGCTGTTTTGGAGAAGTAATGTTGGCTAGGTATTCGCCACCTAGGCTGAACGCACGCCATCAATTGCTTGAAGCCGGCGGAGTCGACCAGGTGGTACGGCAGCGACTGCACCACCAACAACTTAGCCAGGTGTGAATTAAGCCACACGACAAGTGGATGACTGGGTATATATTGTTGCTTATTGGACAACGATTCCGTAATGGATAACTGACGGGACGTAGGAGGAGCACTAGATGACAGTGATGATGATGATGACGGCAACGACATGGTGGATAAGGCCTGGCTACTACTTAGATGACAGGGACTCAGAGCAGCAGCAGCAGCGGCAGAGGGGTCTTCATTAGATGTACATGATGATGGTGCGGCATGTCGATTGTCCCACCTGGCCTTGTGATGCCGCTCCATGTGTTTACGTAGAGCGGTAGTTCCTACATTGCTGCCCTGCCCACGCCTTACTTTCTACTTACAGATACGGCACTGTGCCATGTTTTCGTCCTCCGGGAAGGTACAGGAAAATTGCCACACGGAAGAGTACCGTAAAGAGGTAGTACCACGTCCACCACCACCACCACCACCACCACCCGAGCTTGCCCCTTGTCTGGCAGGCATTTTTCGGGAGCCTACACCAGCATCAGTGTCGCCGTCACCGGCTCCTGAGCTGACCCTACCGCTGCAATGTTTTGCAGATTGACTTCTGCCCCTGCCTTGGCTTGGCTGTTTATCACTGCCAGTGCCGCCACTACTACCCTCCTCCTCTGACGCCGCCATCACCTCGTCACCTGGTTCCCACGTCCTGTCTAAAACAACATCATCATCATAGCCCTCCTCATTATCCCAGCCACTTCTGTCACTGTGTTGTGAATGTGATGTGATATCCATGCCCCCCCTCATTACTGCGTCTGCCACCACGACTACCACCACCAACACCCCCACTACCACAGCTATGCGTCTCGGACACCGTTTCCACCTCCACCATCGCCGCAACACACTCCATTGGCTGACTCGCGGAAAACAAATCATCATCACTATGTTGTTCAGTATCTTCCTTCGCACCCGAGGAGATGTCTCTTAGGACTCTCAGGAAATATGGCTTCCCGCTAGGAAGGGGGAGTGAAGACATAGATGATGGAATGGAAACGCTAGAAATACCCATATTACTACTGTCACTGTGCCAAGGAACTGTAGAGGATCTGGAATCCAACGAAACCTGGCTTGAAGCCAGATCGTCAGAGTCTTCCTGCTGAGATGACCGTGAGCCAGCCAACCAGTCCACAATGGCCGTATTGTCTAAAGTAACCCGCCCACCGGAGGAGATGGACAAGTCTGGCTTGCTGATATTGCTACTACTACCAGCAGGCACATGGCTGCTGCTACTAGTGGAACTGGGAACATGTCTTGTGCCACAAATGTTGGTACTGGGTCTGGCACCAACAGATCCAACATTTGGACTGGAAGAGGACACGGCATGGGTGTTTCTTCCTCTACCCCGTCCTTTCACAACCTTTTTTTACCAGACATTTCACTGCTGGAGTGCAGCAAGTTGAATCAAAACCCGGGGGATGAGCCCCTTCTAAAAGCGTATTCACACACTGGCTTGGCAAATGGCAATGAATGAGAATTTCTATCAGGCACGCCGCGGTGCACTCAGGGAATGCTGGGCATTGTAGTACTACTACAAAGGCTGCCTGTATTGCAAGTTGGATTGTTATTTCGTTAAGTTTACGGCCGGGGATGAGCCCCTTCTAAAAGTGTATTCACACACTGGCTTGGCAAATGGCAATGAATGAGAATTTTCTATCAGCCACGCCGCGGTGCACTCAGGGAATGCTGGGCGTTGTAGTACTACTAGGCTGCCTGTATTGCAAGTTGGATTGTTATTTTGTTATGTTAACGGCCGGGGATGAGCCCCTTCTAAAAGCGTATTCACACACTGGCTTGGCAAATGGCAATGAATGAGAATTTCTATCAGCCACGCCGCGGTGCACTCAGGGAATGCTGGGCGTTGTAGTACTACTACAAAGGCTGCCTGTATTGCAAGTTGGATTGTTATTTCGTTATGTTTACGGCCGGGGATGAGCCCCTTCTAAAAGCGTATTCACACACTGGCTTGGCAAATGGCAATGAATGAGAATTTTCTATCAGCCACGCCGCGGTGCACTCAGGGAATGCTGGGCGTTGTAGTACTACTAGGCTGCCTGTATTGCAAGTTGGATTGTTATTTTGTTATGTTAACGGCCGGGGATGAGCCCCTTCTAAAAGCGTATTCACACACTGGCTTGGCAAATGGCAATGAATGAGAATTTCTATCAGCCACGCCGCGGTGCACTCAGGGAATGCTGGGCGTTATAGTACTACTACAAAGGCTGCCTGTATTGCAAGTTGGATTGTTATTTCGTTATGTTAACGGCCGGGGATGAGCCCCTTCTAGAAGTGTATTCAAACACTGGCTTGGCAAATGGCAATGAATGAGAATTTCTATCAGGCACGCCGCGGTGCACTCAGGGAATGCTGGGCGTTGTAGTAATACTACAAAGGCTTCCTGTATTGCAAGTTGGATTGTTATTTAGTTATGTTAACGGCCGAGGATGAGCCCCTTCTAAAAGCGTATTCACACACTGGCTTGGCAAATGGCAATGAATGAGAATTTCTATCAGGCACGCCGCGGTGCACTCAGGGAATGCTGGGCGTTGTAGTACTACTACAAAGGCTGCCTGTATTGCAAGTTGGATTGTTATTTCGTTATGTTAACTGCCGGGGATGAGCCCCTTCTAAAAGCGTATTCACACACTGGCTTGGCAAATGGCAATGAATGAGAATTTCTATCAGGCACGCCGCGGTGCACTCAGGGAATGCTGGGCATTGTAGTACTACTAGGCTGCCTGTTTTGCAAGTTGGATTGTTATTTCGTTATGTTAACGGCCGGGGATGAGCCCCTTCTAAAAGCGTATTCACACACTGGCTTGGCAAATGGCAATGAATGAGAATTTCTATCAGGCACGCCGCGGTGCACTCAGGGAATGCTGGGCGTTGTAGTACTACTACAAAGGCTGCCTGTATTGCAAGTTGGATTGTTATTCAGTTATGTTAATGGCTGGAGATGAGCCCCTTCTAAAAGCGTATTCACACACTGGCTTGGCAAATGGCAATGAATGAGAATTTCTATCAGCCACGCCGCGGTGCACTCGGGGAATGCTGGGCGTTGTAGTACTACTACAAAGGCTGCCTGTATTGCAAGTTGGATGCAACGGGGATGAGCCCCTTATAAAAGCATATTCACACACTGGCTGAGTAGTGAGTAGTGGATGAGCCCCTTCGATTGCTGGATTCCTGCCTTTTAGATTCCTAAAGCTTTCCCTTACTGCACAGAGATGCTATCCCTACAGCTCCTGTCTGTAAAATGGCCCCTGAGCTCCGTGCATAGACTTTTATTGCAGGCTTGAGCCCGCCCCTATGCTGCCTCCCGATTGGCTGGGAGAGCCGTTTGCAAGGCATTATGGGGTAGCCTGATGTCAGGTGATATTGTGAAATCCTCCATTTTACATCTAACATGTGGCAGGCGCCAAAATGTAGCCGGGTTCGGTCAAAACGGGTTCGGCCGAACCCGGTGAAGTTCGGATTCGCTGCGAACCTAACTTTTCACGATGTTCGGACCGAAACCGGGTTCGGTTGTCCCGGTTCGCTCATCTCTACTCACTACACCCCTTAAAAATGCCTTGAGGGGTGCAGTTTCCAAAATGGGAGTCACTACTTGGGGGTTTGCTTTACTATTTGACCCCAGAGCCCTGACATTGTGGGCCAATGCTGCGAAAATCACCAAAATAGGCCTCACATCCGTATTTGCTCTTTCACTCATAAAGCCCCATGCACACGACCGTGTTCGGTCTGGGATACAAGGTCCGCATGCCGGCCACATGTCCCGGACCGAACACAGTGCAGGGTGCCGGGCTCCTAGCATCATACTCATCTATGACGCTAGGTGTCACTGCCTCTCCGCGGAACTACTGTCCCACACTGCAATCATGTTTTCAGCATGGGACCAGTGCCGCACTTGCCATGAGGCGAGGTGAGCCGATAGCCTCAGGCGGCGCCACCTAGCCGAAAATGGGGCGGAGGCATCAGTGGCGTAACTACCGCAGTAGTAGCCGTAGCGGCTGCTACGGGGCCCGTGGCTTGAGGGGGCCTGCACCGCTAGCCGACACGCCCCCCGATATGCCCGGTGGCGCCGCTAGCAGCCTTTATGGCTGCTACTGCTGTAGTGACGCTACTACGGGGCCTTGCGTCTTGTAATTGCGTCTATAGCATGCATTAATGCTGAATGGCATTGATTGGTGGGGCAAAATGACTTGCCCCGCCAATCAGCGCCTTTCAACAACGCTAACGTCGCGATGATGTAATTGCGCCGCTTCTGTGCTTGAAAGGCTCTGATTGACAGGGCAAGTCATACTGCACCGCCAATCAGCGCCTTTGAACGACACGTTATTTTTTTTCTCTACTAAAACTGTGAGTGGAATTATGTACAGTGGGGGCTCAATCTACAGGGGGGGTCATCTATATGTGCGGATGTGGGCCACTGTATACAGGGGGGGTCGGGTCCATATGTGGGCCTCTACATACAGGGGGGTCTATATGGGGATTTGGGCCACTATATACAGGGGAATCTATAAGGGCATGTGCTGCACTATGCACAGGGGATATATATGTGTGGATGTGAGCCACTATATACTGGGGTGTCTATATGTGTGGATGTGGGGCACTATATACAGGGGGGGTCTATATGTGCGGATGTGGGGCACTATCTACAGGGGGGTCTATATATGGGGATGTAGGGCACTATATACAGGGGGAGCTATATGTGGGGATGTGGGGCACTATATACAGGGGGAGCTATATGTGGGTCGCTATATACAGGGGGAGCTATATGTGAGGTACTATATACAGACACAGTGTATGGTACTATTATAATCAGGGACAGTGTATGGCGCTATTATATTTAAAGGTTTTGAGAATTTTAACTTCGTTTATAGGTGCAGAAATGTTTTAAAAGTGAGAAGCTAAAGACATCTGAGCAGAAAACTGCAGAAATGGGTCATGGCCGGGAGAAGCCATCATAGAGGTCTGGACCGGAGGGAGAAGAAAATAACTAGAATCTGAGACATCACCGGTGAGTCACTTAATGTAAATGTTTATTCTGCCTCTAATCAGCACTGTAGTCACTGTATGATCTGCAGCGAGATGATGGGTGGTAGGATTTTTTTTGTGAAACATCATCTCCCAGCATATCCTTACCATTGTTCGGTCCATGCTGGGAGCTGTAGTTTTACGCCGTACAAACCTATACTGCAGGGGTTGCACTAAATTGAGCTGTATTTGTTCTGGTGCTGCATATATGTACTGAGCTTGGTTCTAGTGCTGCATTTATGTACTTAGCTTGGTTCTGGTGTTTTATATATATACTGAGCTTTGTTCTGGTGTTTTATATATGTACTGAGGTTTGTTCTGGTGTTTTATATATGTACTGAGGTTTGTTCTAGTGCTGTATATATATGCACTGAGCTTGGTTCTGGTGTTGTATTTATGTATGAGCTTGGATCTAGTGCTGTATATGTATGTATGAACTCGGTTCTGGTGCTGTATATATGTCAGAGCTTGGATCTAGTACTGCATTTATGTACTGAGCTTGGTTGTGGTACTGTATTTATATATATATATATATATATGAGTTTGGTTGTGGTACTGTATATATGTACTGAGCTTGGTTCTGGAGCTGTAATTATATAGGATATATCTATAGTAACAAAATTACAGGGCGGATGGAATTGTTCTCAATTCATTGTATATTTAATGGGAACCTGTCAAGTAGTTTTAACCCCTTGAACCGCCACCATGTGGTAATACATGACCTGACAATATTCCCCTGTATGTTTTTTCTCAGATGCAGCAAAATCTTTAAAATCCACTTTTAAAACGGCACACAATATATGCTAATTACTCATTAAAGGGTCATGGGGTGGTGCTGCTATCCTGACGAGTCACATAGTCCTGCCTCCAAACCAAACTTGGCATGTTTGATTGACATCCCCTGACTGATACAACTTTCTCGGATGGGCCATTGCCTTGTGGCACTATATACAAAGGGGGCCTGCGTGGCACTATATAAAAGGGGAGCTGTGTGGCACTGTACACATGGGGGAGCTGTGTGGCACTATATACAAGGGGCCATGTGGCACTATTAAGGGGGGGCTGTGTGGCACTATTTACAAGGTGGAGGGCTGTGGCTCTATCTACAGGGAGCTGTGTGTGGCGCAAACTACAGGGGTCTGTGTGTGGCACTATCTACTAAGGGGGGGGCTGTGCAGCACTATATACAAGGGAGGGGGGCTGTGTGGCACTATATACAGTGGGAGCTCTATATCGCTATATACCAGGGGGGCTTTATGGCGATATCTACAGGGGGGCTGCATGGCACTATCTACAAGGGGAGGTGGGGTCACTATCTACAAGTGGGGTGTGACACTGTTTATAGGCGGGGCTGTATAGCACTGTCTAGAGGGGGGGCTGTATGGCACATTCTACAGGGAGCACTATCTATAAGGGGGGCTGCTTGTGGAATCTGGTGAGGGGCCCCAGTCAAGAGTTTTGTTTGTCTGCTAAGGGGCCCAGTCTTTCCTAATTACTCCCCTGGTTGGCATTTTGAACCAGGGACGGACTGGACCGGGGGGAGGGGGCATGCCTTATTTTACTTACCTGACGTGCCGCATGATGGTGCCCATCTGTAAGAACACTCCTCCTCTCTGACGCTGTACGCAGCACGCGCCGCCAGAGAGGAGCAGGTCTGCAGAAGGAGCGGACGAGTGCTCTCTCCTCAAGAAGAGGAGTGACGAGATGCACGATGCACGAGGTGAGCGGTGAGCGGTGGCTAGTATTAAAAACTGAGCGCCACTTACAGCGCTCACGTTCCTGCCTTCACTAATTTAAAAGGTGTTGCTGGGGAACCGGGACCCGGGAGTATACTGCAAGGGAGGTCTGGGCATTTAACTGACAGCCAAGGGCTCTATGAGGGGGGAATTATCCACCCCATAGAGCCCTCACGTTACTATAATGGAAGGATAGGGGGATGCAGGGGAGGGGCGGTCTGAGCGTCTGACTTACTGCAGAGGGCTCTATAGGGGGAGTATTCTGCCCACCTTTTAGAGCAGTCAGTCGGATGCTCAGACCCCCCTAACCTTTCAGTATAGTAACTAGTGAGGGCTCTATGGGTGGGATTATTTCCCCCTATAGAGCCCTCTGCTGTCAGTAAAACGCCCAAACCCCCCTTGCAGTATACTCCCGGCCCCCCAGCGTCGGCCAACCCCTTTCAAATTAGTAGATGCAGGATTGAGCTGTTACCGATCACATCTAAGTTCACTAAGTTCACTAAGAGCACTGAGACACCCACTGATCGCTAAAACGAAGCAGCTGAAGTACTCGTGTAAACGCTCAGCTGCTTCGTGTCTGTTCGGCTATTTCCGGAAATAAATGTATCAGTGTACGGACTCAATGCAAAGTCTATGAGCCTGTACACAGATACATTTATTTATGGAAAAAGCCGAACAGACACGAAGCAGCTGAGCGTTCACACGTGTGCTTCAGCTGCTTCGTTCTAGCGATTGGTGGGGGTCTCCGCGCTTGGACCCCCACCAATCCGATTATGACATGTCAGAAGTTTGTCGAACGTTTAGCTACTCTTTTAAGCTTTTTTCAATAAAATGGTTAAAGTGTGGAAGAGTTATTTCAATCAAACTTTTTTTTTATGTCTCAGTTTTTTAATACTTTATTACCGCCTTAGTAATGGCAGCTATCTGATTGAAAGCATCCATTACTAAGAAGGGGCTTAGTGTTAGCCAGTAAAAAGGCTAGCACTAATCCCCTATTATTACCCCGCTACGCACCACCACCAGGAGTACCGGGAAGAGCTGGGTACGATCCAGTACCCGACCATCTGAAGTGAAGCTGGTACTATCAGGCTAGGAAGGGCCAAAGACCATGGCGCTTCCCACCCTGGTAATGCTAGGCTGCTGCTGCTTTATTGTAGCTGGCTGGTTATGAAAAATGGAGTGGATCTCACATAATTTTTTTTTCAATTTATTTTTAAAAAATGACGTGGGGTTCCCCCTATTTTTCATAACTAGCCAGATACAATAAAGCAGCTGCAGCCTAGCATCACCAGGGTGGGGAGGGCCACGTTTTTTGGCCCTTCCCAGCCTGATAATACAAGCCTGCGGCCTAACTGTTGTTTCAGATGGTTAGGTACTGGATCGTACTTGACTCTTCCCGGTATCCCTGGCGGCAGTGGGAATCGGGGTAATAATAGGGGTTAGGGATAGCCTTGTTACTGGCTAATGCTAAGCCCCAGCCTTAGTAATTGAACGCTGTCAATCAGACAGCAGCCATTACTAAGGCCATAATAAAGTATTAAAAAAAACAGACATAAGAATTTTTATTTTTTTTAATCGAGATCATCGAAGTAGTCCAATGAATCTAATACGTAGTCCAAACGATCCAGCGGAACCTACCAAAAAAAGTTAGCAGTATAAAATTTAAAAAAACTTAAATTTGCCACAATCGAAACCCCTGCTCCTCCGTTTGCCCTTGTAGGCCACAGCCTGGTTTAGGCCTGAGGTCTACAAGAGATCGGGAGCACGCTGATGACGTCAACTGCCCGGAACGATGACGTCACTGCATCATGCCGTCCACGCCGGGCCACTGAACTCAGTTAAAAATCATAAGTCAATTAGTTAATAAAAAGGGGGCATAGAAAACGTGTTAAACCATTTTTAGTGATAATGCTGCGTTGCTGATCTACACCGTGTTCCAAATTATTATGCAGATGTTATTTTTCGCTGATTTTCCTAAATAGTCGATGCAAATGACAGTCAGTATAATCTTCAAGCCATCAACCGTTGGAGTATAATGCGAATTTTATTGAACAAATCTCCTAATGATAACAGATTTTTTTTTAGAAGTAAAAAACTCAAAATGCACTGTTTCAAATTATTATGCACAACAGAGATCAAAACATTTTAAAGGTTGTAAAGAGAACTAAAATGGTAATTTGCTGAATTTGCAGCATCAGGAGGACATATTTACAGAAATCAAAAGCTCTTTCAATCAAAAAAAACTTAGCAGGCCAAGTTACATGTTAACATGTGACCCCATACTTTGATATCACCTTCACAATTCTTGCATCCATTGAATTTGTGAGTATTTGGACAGTTTCTGCTTGAATATCTTTGCAGGATGTCAGAATAGCCTCCCAGAGCTTCTGTTTTGATGTGAACTGCCTCCCACCCTCATAGATATTTTGCTTGAGGATGCTCCAAAGGTTCTCAATAGGGTTGAAGTCAGGGGAACATGGGGGCCACACCATGAGTTTCTCTCCTTTTATGCCCATAGCAGCCAATGACACAGAGGTATTCTTTGCAGCATGAGATGGTGCATTGTCATGCATGAAGATAATTTTGCTACCGAAGGCACGGTTCTTATTTTTTTACCACGGAAGAAAGTGGTCAGTCATAAACTCTACGTACTTTGCAGAGGTCATTTTCACACCGTCAGGGACACTAAAGGGGCCTACCAGCTCTCTCCCAATGATTCCAGCCCAAAACATGACTCCGCCACCTCCTTGCTGACGTTACAGCCTTGTTGGGAGATGGTGGCCATTCACCAACCATCCACTACTCCATCCATCTGGACCATCCAGGGTTGCACGGCACTCATCAGTAAACAACACGGTTTGAAAATTAGTCTTCATGTATTTCTGAGCCCACTGCAACTTTTTCTGCTTGTGAGCATTGTTTAGGGGTGGCCGAATAATAGCTTTGTGCACACTTGCAAACCTCTGCAGGATCCTACACCTTGAGGTTTGCGGGACTACAGAGGCACCAGCGACTTCAAATACCTGTTTGCTGCTTTGCAATGGAATTTTAGCAGCTGCTCTCCTAATCCTATTAATTTGTCTGGCAGAAAGCTTCCTCATTATGCTTTTATCTGAACGAACCCGCCTGTGCCCTGAATCAGCCACAAATCTTTTCACAGTACGATGATCACGCTTACGTTTTCTTGAAATATCCAATGTTTTCATACCTTGTCCAAGGTATTGCACTATTTCACGCTTTTCGGCAGCAGAGAGATCCTTTTTCTTTCCCATATTGCTTGAAACCTGTGGCCTGTTTAATTATGTGGAACGCCCTTCTTAAGTAGTTTTTCTTTGATTGGGCACACCTGGCAAACTAATTATCACAAGTGTCTGAGATTGAATACAATGATCCAAAGAGCCCTAAGACACAATACCATACATGAGTTTAATTGAAAAACTAATAATTATATGTTTATGACACTTAAATCCAATGTGCATAATAATTTGGAACACGGTGTATGATACTAAAGTAATACAGCAAGTAGAATTCTTTCAATCTTTTCTATACCTCAAACAGCACTTTAACAAATAAACAACAAATGTTTTCCTATTTAAAAAAATTTATATAGTGTTTGTCGTGTAAAGCTAGTAATGAGAAAACTCTGATAGATTGGGGGGGGGGGCGTCTTTTTATAGTTCGCCTCAGGCAGCAGAGGGGCTAGGTTCCCCCCGGCACGGGACAGTATTCCCACAGAGAGGCAGTGACACCTAGCGTCATAGATTAGTATGATGCTAGGATCCCGGCTCCCTGCATTGTGTTCGGGCTGGGACATGCGGCCGACATGCGGACCGTACATCACGGACCGAACACGGTCGTGTGCATGTGGCCTTGTCATATGTCCAGGCAAATGATAAATTCCTTGAGGGGTGTCGTTTCCAAAATGGAGTCACTTCTCTGGGTTTTCCCACTCTACTCTTGTACCTACAAAATCTGAGCTCTAAAAGCCAAATGGCGCTCCTTCCATTTTGAGCTCTGCCATGTGCCCAAACAGCAGTTTAGGGCCACACATGGGGTATTGCCGTACTTGGAAGAAATTGGGTAACAAATTGTGTGTTGTTGATTCTCCGAATTACTCCTTGTGAAAATAAAAAATTGGGAGCAAAAGTACATATTTTTGGGAATTTTTTTTTTTCATTTTCACTGCCTAATTCTAATACAATCTATGAAACATCTGTGGGATCAAAATGCTCACTACACCCCTAGATGAATGCCCTGAGGGGAATAGTTTCCAAAATGGAGTCACTTCTCAGGGGTTTCTGCTGTAGTGGTACCTCAGAGGCTCTGCAATTGCGACATGGTGCCAAAAACCAATCAAGCAAAATCTGCATGCCAAATAGCGCTCTTGCCATTCTGAGCCCTGCCGTGTATCCAAACAGCAGTTTATGACCACATGTGGAGTATTGCCGTACTCGGGGGGAATTGCTTTACAATAGTTGGGGTGCTTTTTATCCTTTGTTCAATGGGGAAATGAAAAAAACATTTAACATTTTAGTGGAAAGAATGTAGATTTTAATTGTCACTGCCTAATTCCAATAAATTTAGGAAAAAAACAGTGGGGTCAAAATGCTCACTATACCACTGAACAAATTCCATGAGGGGTGTACTTTCTGAAATGGGGTCACTTTTGCGGGGTTTGCACTTTTTGGCCCCTCAGGGGCTTTGCAAATGTGATATGGCGCCGCAAACCATAGTAGCCAAACTTAAGTTCCAAAAGCCAAATGGTGCTCCTTCCCTTCTATGCCCTGCCGTAGGTCCAAACATCAATTTATTACCGCATATAGGGTATTGATGTGCTCAGAAGAGTTTGCTTTACAAATTTTGGCGTGCTTTTTCTCCTTTATCTATTGTAAAAATGAAAAAATATGAGATAAAACTACATTTTATTAGAAAACATTTAGATTTTCAATTTCACTGTATAATTCCAATAAATTCTGCGAAAACCATGTGGGGTCAAAATGCTAACTATACCCCTAAAAATATTCCTTGAGGGGTGTAGTTTCCAAAATAGGGTTACTTTTTGGGCGGTTTCCACTGTTTTGACCCCCTCCAAGGCCTGGCAAACACGACATGGCACTGAAAACTATTCCAGCAAAATCTGCTCTCCAAGATCCAAATGGTGCTCCTTCCCTTGTGAGCCCTGCCGTGTGTCCAAACAGCAGTTTATTACCACATATGGGGCATTGCCGTTATCAGGAGAAGATGCTTTACAAATGTTGGGGTGCTTTTTCTCATTTATTCCTGATAAAAATTAAAAAGATTTTCATTTTTACAGACTAATTCCAATAAGTTTAGCAAAAAAAGCTGTGTGGTCGAAATGCTAACTATACCACAAGATAAATTTCTTGAGGGGTGTAGTTTCCAAAATTGGGTCACTTTTGTGGGGTTTCCACTGTTTTGGCACCACAAGACCTCTTCAAATCTGACATGGTGCCTAAAATATATTATAAAAAGAGGCGGCCCCAAAATTCACTAGGTCCTCCTTTGCTTCTGAGGCCTGTGCTTCAGTCCATTAGGACACTAGGGCCACATGTGGGATATTTCTAAAAACTGCAGAATCTGGGCATTAAATATTGAGTGTATTTCTCTAGTAAAACTTTCTGTGTTAAAGAACAAAATGTATTACCAATGAATTTTTGCAAAAAAAATGTACATTTTAAATTTCACCTCTACATTGCTTTAAATCCTGTGAAACGCCTAAAGGGTTAAGAAACTGTCTGAATGCTGTTTTGAATACTTTGAGTGGTCTAATTTTTAAAATGGGGTAATTTATGGGGACTTTGTAATATATAAGGCCCTCAAAGACACTTCAGAACTGAACTAGTCTCTGAAAAAATAGCCTTTTGACATTTTCTTGTAAATGTGAGAAATTGCTGCTAAAGTTAGAAGCCTTGTAACATCCTAGAAAAATAAAAGTAGACATATGATAAATGTTAACTTGTAACTATTTTGTGTGGTATCAGTATCTGTCTTACAAGCAAATACACTTAAATTTAGAAAAATGCTAATTTTTGCAAATTTCCTCTGAATTTGGGTGTTTTTCACAAATAAACACTGAATATATCGACACAATTTTACTAACATAAAGTACAATATGTCACGAGAAAACAATCTCAGAATTGCTTAGATACATATAAGCATTCCAAAGTTATTACCACATAAAGTGAAACATGTCAGATTTTACGAAATTGGCTGTTTCCTTAAGGCCAAAACAGGCTGTGTCCTTAAGGGATTAATGCATATAAATAGTCACAATGGAAAAAGTGGCCGTGTTTTATCTCCCTGAGTACATTGAGCCCTATTTATGAAATCCCAAAGATACTGTACCTGCTTTTCCTCTAGGACAGTTTTCATAAATAAAGCCCAATGTACTCAAAGAGATAAACTTTCAGCTAAGACATAAAGGTGATGTAAGATAGGAATCTAGAGGTCGATAAGCAACAATGAATATAACCTAATGATCATAGAAACCTTGAATGTCCGCTGTTTAATCCATTGTATACTGCACCCAATACTGATCACAAAATACATTGGTTAAACCAAGGCAGGTTGGGGTTTGTAGCAGTTACAAGAGTGCCCTACAGCACCACAGCTTAGATGCAATTAAATTTATTGGTTCCATATGAGCAAGTTACAAGAGCAGCAACTTTTTGGATTTATAATCCTTCATCGAGCTACAAAACAACCGACATCATCATATTTCCGGCTTCCCCACACATCGGCCCTGTTCTCACCTCCTCCTCTATACATTTATGGCGGGCTTTCATCTAATGCTGCATATGGTTCAGGAACATCTTCCTCACAGGAACCAGCAGTCATTCATTTGTATGTTCTCCCTTCCGCTCTGCCTTGCTACAACCTACTGTCCACCATTACCCTCATGCTATACTATTGCATGGCTTTGGTAATCTTTATTATCAATGATAAGTTACATGCTCTTCCATTTCATTATCCCACACAGCTATCATTTTGATTGGAGATTTATCTTTATATGTCTGTGATGTGTTGTCTGTGATGTGTTTCTGACACGCAGGATCCACCTGTAATCGATCACATCCTAAGTTATGAACTTAGATGTGATGGTTAACAGGTGGATCTGACCCACTGGCACTAAACCCGTCAGTGCTGCGGACCTGACGGGTACAGAGAAAAAGTATTCGGCACACTTAGTCGTAAGTATCAATTTCTTGAAATTGTTATTATATTCGATGCCAAGGGTTTGGTGCAACGTTTCGGTCAAAGGACCTTCGTCAGGCACTCGTTTCCCTGGTTACTGGTATGTCCAGATGATTGGCGCTGTGTATCAGAATGGCGCCAAAAGGAGCGGAAACCCGCCATTCTGATACACAGCGCCGATCATCTGGACATACCAGTAACCAGGGAAACGAGTGCCTGACGAAGGTCCTTTGACCGAAACGTTGCAACAAACCCTTGGCATCGAATATAATAAAAATTTCAAGAAATTGATACTTACGACTCAGTGTGCCGAATACTTTTTCACAATACGATTGGGTTGGGACCCTATTCGTGCAACTACTCTGATCTAGTGCATTCCGAACCAATCTCTGACAGGTACAGAATTCAGCGTAAGATACAGCTGCTCTGTATCTCAAAATGTAAAAAGAATTTGTAATAAAAACGAATTATAAATTTGCACAACACACACTGATTGAATTTATTTTTTATTTTTCTTAAAAACCCTCACTTTCAAAGGCTTACATAGCCTTTAATCAATCTTCTCCAGTTAACATGGATCATATGACACTTGGGTATAAGTGTCATGATTTATATGTATCACTCTGTCTTTCTTCATATGATCCCGTTGTAATGTTATTACTTTTGTACTATTGTATATTCTGCTTTTATATAGCCCGATGAGGGACAATCGGTCTGAAACTTTGCTAACCAATAAAATTGCACGGCATTAAAGCCTATAGAGCTGTTCTAGAAATGTATGTCTATACCATCGCCTGGCAGTAGCGTTTTGTACTTAAAAAATTACTAGTATATGGCTTATACTGTAGGAGTGTGTGGCCATTGTTTGAGTTAGCTTCCAGGGTACTTTGAAGGTTCTCAAATTGTAAAAAAAAGTTCAATAATCAAAATCCTATTATGAAATAAAAAAAATAAAAAAATACAATGTAAAAAACATAAACGTAATAGAATGTAATAGAATGTAATAAACTGTTAAAAAAAGCAATAAAAAAGCCTGTTAACACTTTTTTTTATTACAATAAAGCTCATTAAACATATTTTGCTAGAGAACAGCAAATAATTTCTACATGCTTCATATCCATAAATATAACAATATACAGTATATAATAAGGCAAAAAGTTTATCTCTGCTTTAAAAAGCATTTTTACAAAATACAAAAAAAAACGCCAGTAAATATCCTTTTTTTCTATTTAACTATACATCTGTTACTTACTTATATCTGTTTCTGGGGAAGATCAATATAAAAAAATATGTTCACTAATATAGATCTAGTTCTCACAGGGGTTGTTACCCAGTCCTGAATGAAAAATCTGCCTAGTAAGGTAAGGATAGAGGCGCCAGACAGTTTTTTTTCTTTTTGGTAGTAACGCAGGCTACCTAAGAATTGATATTTACTGGTGATATTTTTTATACTCTTTAATAACGTGAAATACAGTAGACATTTTTATGACTTCCTCTCTCTGACTGTCTTCAGACCACATAGTATGGTTAAATGTTATATCTTGAGAGATTTTTCATTAAAAAACATAACATTTTTTCAATAACGGTCTAAAGTCATACATTTAGCATACATACAGTTCAACATTTCATAATATCTCATTGGTTTAGGATTATGAACAGAATGACAGTGGTAAGATGACATAAGCTTTGGCCTACAGTATCTATTCCAACAAAAAAAATATATATAAAGTGGATGGGTGATGATTGGTCTTGTCCACCTGCACAGTTCTGCTCTAAAACCATTGATAAACTGTAAGTACATATATCCTATTAATACATTTTATTAAACTTCATGTTAATAAAGTAACTAGAAATTTAAAGCAATTACATTAATTTTTTATAACAAATTTCCAGGATAATGTTAGAGATAACAATTAAATTAATTAATTTTTGGAGGCGGGTCATCATTTTACTCTTTTGGCTAATGAATATGAAAGTGTTATATGTTACAAATTAAACTGGACAAAATCAAATTAAAATTAGAATTTAAAATGATTGTAAAGGATCTGCCAGACACAGCTTCTGTGTCGACACCCGTGGGTAATCAGTCTGCACCTGCTCCTAAGTCTGAGAGAGTGACACGATCTTCTACCAGTCAGGCTGGGAGGCTGAGGAGTGGGAGAGCCTATCACAGCCTGGCCAGACGGAGCTAGCTCCCGCCCTTTGTCTATTTATACCTGCATTTCCTGCTCCTCCTTTGCCTGTGATTATTTTCTGTTTCCTGGCTCTGCTGCTCCTGCTATGATTATTGACCTTGCTTTATTTTTGACCCTGGCTTTACTACTACGCTCCTGCTCTGCGATTTGTACCTCGTGCACTCCTGGTTTGACTCGGCTCGTTCACTACTCTTGTTGCTCACTGTGTTGCCGTGGGCAACTGCCCCATTTCCCTTAGCTTCTGTGTATCCTTGTCTGTTTGTCTGTCGTGCACTTATTGAGCGTAGGGACCGTCGCCCAGTTGCACACCGTCACCTAGGACAGGCCGTTGCAAGTTGGCAGGGACTGAGTGGCGGGTAGATTAGGGCTCACCTGTCTGTCTCCCTACCCCGTCATTACATAATCACAGGCCCATATACCTTTTCTACCCTGGTCCCTGACACAACTATGGACCCCCTTGAGACCCTGGCTCAGCAAATGCAGGGCCTCTCCCTACAGGTCCAAGCCCTGGCTCAGAAGGGCAACCAGCATGACGCTACCCTGGTAGTGCCCCCCACCTTACCTCTTGAACCCCACCTCAAGTTGCCTGACCGATTCTCAGGGGACCGGAAGACTTTTTTCTCCTTTCGGAAGAGTTGTAGGCTCTATTTCCGTTTAAAGCCCCACTCCTCAGGTTCTGAGAGCCAGCGAGTGGGTATAATTATGTCCCGGCTCCAGGACAGGCCCCAAGAATGGGCCTTCTCCTTGGCTCCTGACGCCACTGAACTTTCCTCTGTTGATTTTTTTTTCCGCTCTCGGGCTCATATATGACGAGACTGACAAGACTGCCTTTGCCGAGAGTCAGCTGGTGACCTTACGTCAGTGTAAGAGACCCGTTGAGGAGTACTGTTCTGATTTTAGGAAGTGGTTTGTAGCTTTTCGGTGGAATGACCCTGCCTTGAGGTGCCAGTTTAGATTGGGTCTGTCGAACGCCCTGAAAGACCTGTTAGTTAGCTATCCCTCCTCTGACTCCCTAGATCAGGTTATGGCTTTAGCGGTACGTCTTGACCGACGTCTCAGGGAATGACGACTGGAACGTTTTTGTGCCTTCCCCTCTGACCCCTCCATGATGGCTCCCGAGGTGCCGTTGCTTCATTCTTCCACGGAAAACTCGGATAAACCTATGCAACTCGGGGCCTCCGTCTCTCCCCAACAACGTAGAGAGTTCCGCAGGAAGAATGGTCTCTGCTTCTACTGTGGGGATGACAAGCATCAAGTGAACAACTGTCCTAGGCATAAGAATAAGCAGCCGGAAGAACTTCCGCGCCTAAGTGACCATCGGGGAGGTCATTTGGGCGCACAGGTATTTCCCAGATATATGAAACTTAATAAGATCTTGCTTACCTTTCAGGTCTCTTTTGAGGGTAGGTCTGCCACCGGCAGTGCCTTCGTGGATTCAGGGTCTTCTGCTAATAACATGTCTGTGGAATTTGCTATGTCTCTAGCTATGCCATTGATTGACTTGCCTAAACCTGTCCCGGTAGTGGGTATCGACTACACTCCTCTTGCTAATGGTTATTTTACACAGCATACCCCTGTTTTTGAACTCCTTGTTGGCTCCATGCATTTGGAGCAGTGCTCTGTACTGGTGATACAGGGATTATCGTCCAATTTGATTTTAGGCCTTCCCTGGTTGCAGATGCATAATCCCACGTTTAACTGGAATACTGGGGATCTTACCAAATGGGGTAATGAATGCATGACGTCATGTTTTTCTGTTAATTTTATCTCTCTCCCTGAGGAGGTGAACACTCTACCTGAGTTTATTCAGGACTTCGCTGATGTTTTTTCTAAAAAGGCCTCCGAAGTGTTTCCTCCTCATAGAGAATTCGATTGTGCAATCGATTTGGTACCAGGAGCTAAGCTCCCTAAGGGTAGGATATTTAATCTCTCTTGTCCCGAACGTGAAGCCATGAGAGAGTATATCCAGGAATGCCTGGCCAAGGGTTACATTCGCCCCTCTACTTCTCCGGTAGGTGCTGGCTTCTTCTTCATAGGGAAGAAGGATGGTGGTCTTAGGCCGTGCATTGACTACCGAAACTTGAATAAGGTTACTGTAAGGAACCAGTATCCCCTTCCTTTGATTCCAGATCTCTTCAATCAGGTTCAGTGGTCCAATGGTTCTCTAAGTTTGATCTACGGGGGGCTTATAACCTTATCCGCATCAAAGACGGGGATGAGTGGAAGACTGCGTTTAACACGCCCGAAGGTCATTTCGAATATATCGTCATGCCCTTTGGGTTGTGTAATGCTCCCGCGGTCCTCCAGAATTTCATAAATGAGATTTTAAGAGACTACCTGGGGGTATTTCTTGTAGTGTACCTTGATGACATACTTGTGTTTTCCAAGGACTGGTCCTCCCACATTGAGCATGTCAGGAAGGTGCTCCAGGTACTTTGGGAAAACAAACTGTTTGCTAAAACCGAAAAATGTGTGCTTGGGGTGCAGGAGATACCATTTTTGGGTCAAATCCTCACTCCTGAACTGAACTAGTCTCTGAAAAAATAGCCTTTTGACATTTTCTTGTAAATGTGAGAAATTGCTGCTAAAGTTAGAAGCCTTGTAACATCCTAGAAAAATAAAAGTAGACATATGATAAATGTTAACTTGTAACTATTTTGTGTGGTATTAGTATCTGTCTTACAAGCAAATACACTTAAATTTAGAAAAATGCTAATTTTTGCAAATTTCCTCTGAATTTGGGTGTTTTTCACAAATAAACACTGAATATATCGACACAATTTTACTAACATAAAGTACAATATGTCACGAGAAAACAATCTCAGAATTGCTTAGATACATATAAGCATTCCAAAGTTATTACCACATAAAGTGAAACATGTCAGATTTTACGAAATTGGCTGTTTCCTTAAGGCCAAAACAGGCTGTGTCCTTAAGGGATTAATGCATATAAATAGTCACAATGGAAAAAGTGGCCGTGTTTTATCTCCCTGAGTACATTGAGCCCTATTTATGAAATCCCAAAGATACTGTACCTGCTTTTCCTCTAGGACAGTTTTCATAAATAAAGCCCAATGTACTCAAAGAGATAAACTTTCAGCTAAGACATAAAGGTGATGTAAGATAGGAATCTAGAGGTCGATAAGCAACAATGAATATAACCTAATGATCATAGAAACCTTGAATGTCCGCTGTTTAATCCATTGTATACTGCACCCAATACTGATCACAAAATACATTGGTTAAACCAAGGCAGGTTGGGGTTTGTAGCAGTTACAAGAGTGCCCTACAGCACCACAGCTTAGATGCAATTAAATTTATTGGTTCCATATGAGCAAGTTACAAGAGCAGCAACTTTTTGGATTTATAATCCTTCATCGAGCTACAAAACAACCGACATCATCATATTTCCGGCTTCCCCACACATCGGCCCTGTTCTCACCTCCTCCTCTATACATTTATGGCGGGCTTTCATCTAATGCTGCATATGGTTCAGGAACATCTTCCTCACAGGAACCAGCAGTCATTCATTTGTATGTTCTCCCTTCCGCTCTGCCTTGCTACAACCTACTGTCCACCATTACCCTCATGCTATACTATTGCATGGCTTTGGTAATCTTTATTATCAATGATAAGTTACATACTCTTCCATTTCATTATCCCACACAGCTATCATTTTGATTGGAGATTTATCTTTATATGTCTGTGATGTGTTGTCTGTGATGTGTTTCTGACACGCAGGATCCACCTGTAATCGATCACATCCTAAGTTATGAACTTAGATGTGATGGATAACAGGTGGATCTGACCCACTGGCACTAAACCCGTCAGTGCTGCGGACCTGACGGGTACAGAGAAAAAAGTATTCGGCACACTTAGTCGTAAGTATCAATTTCTTGAAATTGTTATTATATTCGATGCCAAGGGTTTGGTGCAACGTTTCGGTCAAAGGACCTTCGTCAGGCACTCGTTTCCCTGGTTACTGGTATGTCCAGATGATTGGCGCTGTGTATCAGAATGGCGCCAAAAGGAGCGGAAACCCGCCATTCTGATACACAGCGCCGATCATCTGGACATACCAGTAACCAGGGAAACGAGTGCCTGACGAAGGTCCTTTGACCGAAACGTTGCACCAAACCCTTGGCATCGAATATAATAAAAATTTCAAGAAATTGATACTTACGACTCAGTGTGCCGAATACTTTTTCACAATACGATTGGGTTGGGACCCTATTCGTGCAACTACTCTGATCTAGTGCATTCCGAACCAATCTCTGACAGGTACAGAATTCAGCGTAAGATACAGCTGCTCTGTATCTCAAAATGTAAAAAGAATTTGTAATAAAAACGAATTATAAATTTGCACAACACACACTGATTGAATTTATTTTTTATTTTTCTTAAAAACCCTCACTTTCAAAGGCTTACATAGCCTTTAATCAATCTTCTCCAGTTAACATGGATCATATGACACTTGGGTATAAGTGTCATGATTTATATGTATCACTCTGTCTTTCTTCATATGATCCCGTTGTAATGTTATTACTTTTGTACTATTGTATATTCTGCTTTTATATAGCCCGATGAGGGACAATCGGTCTGAAACTTTGCTAACCAATAAAATTGCACGGCATTAAAGCCTATAGAGCTGTTCTAGAAATGTATGTCTATACCATCGCCTGGCAGTAGCGTTTTGTACTTAAAAAATTACTAGTATATGGCTTATACTGTAGGAGTGTGTGGCCATTGTTTGAGTTAGCTTCCAGGGTACTTTGAAGGTTCTCAAATTGTAAAAAAAAGTTCAATAATCAAAATCCTATTATGAAATAAAAAAAATAAAAAAATACAATGTAAAAAACATAAACGTAATAGAATGTAATAGAATGTAATAAACTGTTAAAAAAAGCAATAAAAAAGCCTGTTAACACTTTTTTTTATTACAATAAAGCTCATTAAACATATTTTGCTAGAGAACAGCAAATAATTTCTACATGCTTCATATCCATAAATATAACAATATACAGTATATAATAAGGCAAAAAGTTTATCTCTGCTTTAAAAAGCATTTTTACAAAATACAAAAAAAAAACGCCAGTAAATATCCTTTTTTTCTATTTAACTATACATCTGTTACTTACTTATATCTGTTTCTGGGGAAGATCAATATAAAAAAATATGTTCACTAATATAGATCTAGTTCTCACAGGGGTTGTTACCCAGTCCTGAATGAAAAATCTGCCTAGTAAGGTAAGGATAGAGGCGCCAGACAGTTTTTTTTCTTTTTGGTAGTAACGCAGGCTACCTAAGAATTGATATTTACTGGTGATATTTTTTATACTCTTTAATAACGTGAAATACAGTAGACATTTTTATGACTTCCTCTCTCTGACTGTCTTCAGACCACATAGTATGGTTAAATGTTATATCTTGAGAGATTTTTCATTAAAAAACATAACATTTTTTCAATAACGGTCTAAAGTCATACATTTAGCATACATACAGTTCAACATTTCATAATATCTCATTGGTTTAGGATTATGAACAGAATGACAGTGGTAAGATGACATAAGCTTTGGCCTACAGTATCTATTCCAACAAAAAAAATATATATAAAGTGGATGGGTGATGATTGGTCTTGTCCACCTGCACAGTTCTGCTCTAAAACCATTGATAAACTGTAAGTACATATATCCTATTAATACATTTTATTAAACTTCATGTTAATAAAGTAACTAGAAATTTAAAGCAATTACATTAATTTTTTATAACAAATTTCCAGGATAATGTTAGAGATAACAATTAAATTAATTAATTTTTGGAGGCGGGTCATCATTTTACTCTTTTGGCTAATGAATATGAAAGTGTTATATGTTACAAATTAAACTGGACAAAATCAAATTAAAATTAGAATTTAAAATGATTGTAAAGGATCTGCCAGACACAGCTTCTGTGTCGACACCCGTGGGTAATCAGTCTGCACCTGCTCCTAAGTCTGAGAGAGTGACACGATCTTCTACCAGTCAGGCTGGGAGGCTGAGGAGTGGGAGAGCCTATCACAGCCTGGCCAGACGGAGCTAGCTCCCGCCCTTTGTCTATTTATACCTGCATTTCCTGCTCCTCCTTTGCCTGTGATTCTTTTCTGTTTCCTGGCTCTGCTGCTCCTGCTATGATTATTGACCTTGCTTTATTTTTGACCCTGGCTTTACTACTACGCTCCTGCTCTGCGATTTGTACCTCGTGCACTCCTGGTTTGACTCGGCTCGTTCACTACTCTTGTTGCTCACTGTGTTGCCGTGGGCAACTGCCCCATTTCCCTTAGCTTCTGTGTACCCTTGTCTGTTTGTCTGTCGTGCACTTATTGAGCGTAGGGACCGTCGCCCAGTTGCACACCGTCACCTAGGACAGGCCGTTGCAAGTTGGCAGGGACTGAGTGGCGGGTAGATTAGGGCTCACCTGTCTGTCTCCCTACCCCGTCATTACATAATCACAGGCCCATATACCTTTTCTACCCTGGTCCCTGACACAACTATGGACCCCCTTGAGACCCTGGCTCAGCAAATGCAGGGCCTCTCCCTACAGGTCCAAGCCCTGGCTCAGAAGGGCAACCAGCATGACGCTACCCTGGTAGTGCCCCCCACCTTACCTCTTGAACCCCACCTCAAGTTGCCTGACCGATTCTCAGGGGACCGGAAGACTTTTTTCTCCTTTCGGAAGAGTTGTAGGCTCTATTTCCGTTTAAAGCCCCACTCCTCAGGTTCTGAGAGCCAGCGAGTGGGTATAATTATGTCCCGGCTCCAGGACAGGCCCCAAGAATGGGCCTTCTCCTTGGCTCCTGACGCCACTGAACTTTCCTCTGTTGATTTTTTTTTTCCGCTCTCGGGCTCATATATGACGAGACTGACAAGACTGCCTTTGCCGAGAGTCAGCTGGTGACCTTACGTCAGTGTAAGAGACCCGTTGAGGAGTACTGTTCTGATTTTAGGAAGTGGTGTGTAGCTTTTCGGTGGAATGACCCTGCCTTGAGGTGCCAGTTTAGATTGGGTCTGTCGAACGCCCTGAAAGACCTGTTAGTTAGCTATCCCTCCTCTGACTCCCTAGATCAGGTTATGGCTTTAGCGGTACGTCTTGACCGACGTCTCAGGGAATGACGACTGGAACGTTTTTGTGCCTTCCCCTCTGACCCCTCCATCATGGCTCCCGAGGTGCCGTTGCTTCATTCTTCCACGGAAAACTCGGATAAACCTATGCAACTCGGGGCCTCCGTCTCTCCCCAACAACGTAGAGAGTTCCGCAGGAAGAATGGTCTCTGCTTCTACTGTGGGGATGACAAGCATCAAGTGAACAACTGTCCTAGGCATAAGAATAAGCAGCCGGAAGAACTTCCGCGCCTAAGTGACCATCGGGGAGGTCATTTGGGCGCACAGGTATTTCCCAGATATATGAAACCTAATAAGATCTTGCTTACCTTTCAGGTCTCTTTTGAGGGTAGGTCTGCCACCGGCAGTGCCTTCGTGGATTCAGGGTCTTCTGCTAATAACATGTCTGTGGAATTTGCTATGTCTCTAGCTATGCCATTGATTGACTTGCCTAAACCTGTCCCGGTAGTGGGTATCGACTACACTCCTCTTGCTAATGGTTATTTTACACAGCATACCCCTGTTTTTGAACTCCTTGTTGGCTCCATGCATTTGGAGCAGTGCTCTGTACTGGTGATACAGGGATTATCGTCCAATTTGATTTTAGGCCTTCCCTGGTTGCAGATGCATAATCCCACGTTTAACTGGAATACTGGGGATCTTACCAAATGGGGTAATGAATGCATGACGTCATGTTTTTCTGTTAATTTTATCTCTCTCCCTGAGGAGGTGAACACTCTACCTGAGTTTATTCAGGACTTCGCTGATGTTTTTTCTAAAAAGGCCTCCGAAGTGTTTCCTCCTCATAGAGAATTCGATTGTGCAATCGATTTGGTACCAGGAGCTAAGCTCCCTAAGGGTAGGATATTTAATCTCTCTTGTCCCGAACGTGAAGCCATGAGAGAGTATATCCAGGAATGCCTGGCCAAGGGTTACATTCGCCCCTCTACTTCTCCGGTAGGTGCTGGCTTCTTCTTCATAGGGAAGAAGGATGGTGGTCTTAGGCCGTGCATTGACTACCGAAACTTGAATAAGGTTACTGTAAGGAACCAGTATCCCCTTCCTTTGATTCCAGATCTCTTCAATCAGGTTCAGTGGTCCAATGGTTCTCTAAGTTTGATCTACGGGGGGCTTATAACCTTATCCGCATCAAAGACGGGGATGAGTGGAAGACTGCGTTTAACACGCCCGAAGGTCATTTCGAACATATCGTCATGCCCTTTGGGTTGTGTAATGCTCCCGCGGTCCTCCAGAATTTCATAAATGAGATTTTAAGAGACTACCTGGGGGTATTTCTTGTAGTGTACCTTGATGACATACTTGTGTTTTCCAAGGACTGGTCCTCCCACATTGAGCATGTCAGGAAGGTGCTCCAGGTACTTTGGGAAAACAAACTGTTTGCTAAAACCGAAAAATGTGTGCTTGGGGTGCAGGAGATACCATTTTTGGGTCAAATCCTCACTCCTCATGAATTCCGCATGGACCCTGCCAAGGTCCAGGCTGTGGCTGAATGGGTCCAACCTGCCTCCCTGAAGGCGTTACAGTTCTTCCTGGGGTTTGCTAATTATTACAGGAGATTTATTGCTAACCTCTTGGTTATCGCTAAGCCTCTTACGGATCTTACTCGCAAAGG
Source organism: Rhinoderma darwinii (assembly GCF_050947455.1). Classification (NCBI taxonomy): domain Eukaryota; kingdom Metazoa; phylum Chordata; class Amphibia; order Anura; family Rhinodermatidae; genus Rhinoderma; species Rhinoderma darwinii. The sequence continues at coordinate 172,764,076 of NC_134687.1, read as the reverse complement.
TGCTGACCTCCTCCACTGGCCTCCAGAGGCGGTCCAGGCTTTTGAGGTCCTTAAGAAGTGCTTTATCTCGGCCCCTGTGCTGATTCAGCCTAACCAAATGGAGCCATTCATCGTGGAGGTTGACGCCTCCGAGGTGGGAGCAGGTGCTGTCTTGTCCCAGGGTACCAGGTCCCTCACCCATCTCCGTCCCTGTGCCTACTTCTCCAGGAAGTTCTCGCCCACTGAGAGTAACTATGATATTGGCAACCGCAAACTCTTAGCCATTAAATGGGCATTTGAAGAGAGGCGCCACTTCCTGGAGGGGGCTAGGCACCAGGTAACGGTCCTTACCGACCACAAGAATCTGGTTTTCTTAGAATCTGCCCGGAGGCTAAACCCGAGACAAGCTCGATGGGCGTTATTTTTTACTAGATTAAACTTTTTGGTCAACTATAGGGCTGGGTCTAAAAATATTAAGGCTGATGCACTGTCGCGTAGCTTCATGGCCAGTCCTCCTTCGGAGGAAGATCCTGCATGTGTTTTGCCTCCAGGTATAATCATTTCCTCTGTTGATTTCGACTTAGTCTCCGAAATTGCGGCTGATCAAGGTTCAGCTCCCGGGAACCTTCCTGAGAACAAGCTGTTTGTTCCCCTGCAATTCCGGCTAAGGGTACTCAGGGAAAATAATGACTCTGCACTATCTGGCCATCCAGGCATCCTGGGTACCAAGCATCTCATTGCCAGACTCCCAAGTCCCGACCAGCGGGCTTACTATGTTCTTTGCCCATTCCCCAGAGACCTTGGACCCATATCTCCATGGATTTTATCACAGATTTGCCTCCATCTCAAAGCAAGTCGGTGGTGTGGGTTGTAGTAGACCGTTTCAGTAAGATGTGCCACTTTGTGCCCCTCAAGAAACTACCCAATGCTAAGACGTTAGCTACCTTGTTTGTCAAACACATCCTGCGTCTCCATGGGGTTCCTGTCAATATTGTTTCTGACAGAGGGGTACAATTTGTTTCATTGTTTTGGAGAGCCTTCTGTAAAAAGTTGGAGATTGATCTGTCCTTCTCCTCGGCCTTCCATCTTGAAACTAATGGCCAAACTGAGAGGACTAATCAGTCTCTAGAACAATATTTAAGGTGTTTTATCGCTGACTGTCAATATGGTTGGGTCTCCTTCATTCCCCTCACCGAATTTTCCCTTAATAACCGGGTCAGTAACTCGTCAGGGGTCTCCCCCTTTTTCTGTAATTTTGGGTTTAATCCACGGTTCTCCTCCGTTTCACCTGGTAGTTCCAACAATCCCGAGGTAGATGTCGTTCATCAGGAACTGTGCACAGTCTGGGCCCAGGTTCAGAAGAACCTAGAGGCGTCCCAGAGCATACAAAAGACTCAGGCAGATAGAAGACGTTCTGCTAACCCCTTGTTTGTGGTCGGGGATCTGGTGTGGCTATCTTCTAAAAATGTGCGCATTAAAGTCCCATCCAAAAAATGTGCTCCCCGATATATAGGGCCGTACAAGGTCATTGAATTCCTTAACCCTGTCTCCTTCCGACTGGAGTTACCCCCGTCTTTTCGAGTACACGACGTGTTTCATGCCTCCCTCCTTAAACGCTGCTCCCCGTCCTTGGCTCTCTTGAGGAAACCTCTGGTCCCTGTTCTCACCCCTGAAGGGGTAGAATTCGAGGTGGCCAAGATTGTGGACAGCAGGATGGTCCAAGGCTCCCTCCAGTACCTGGTCCATTGGAGAGGATACGGGCCTGAGGAGAGGCCTTGGGTACCCGCCCGGGATGTTCACGCTGGGGTATTGCTCAGGAGGTTCCATCTTCGCTTCCCCAATAAGCCAGGTCCACCTAGAAAGGTTCCAGTGGCCCCTCTTAAAAGGGGGGGTACTGTAAAGGATCTGCCAGACTCAGATTCTGTGTCGACGCCCGTGGGTAATCAGTCTGCACCTGCTCCTAAGTCTGAGAGAGTGACACGATCTTCTACCAGTCAGGCTGGGAGGCTGAGGAGTGGGAGAGCCTATCACAGCCTGGCCAGACTGAGCTAGCTCCCGCCCTCTGTCTATTTATACCTGTATTTCAGTACACTCCTGCTCTGCGATTTGTACCTTGTGCACTCCTGGTTTGACTCGGCTCGTTCACTACACTTGTTGCTCACTGTGTTGCCGTGGGCAACTGCCCCATTTCCCTTAGCTGCTGTGTACCCTTGTCTGTCGTGCACTTATTGAGCGTAGGGACCGTCGCCCAGTTGTACGCCGTCGCCTAGGACGGGCCATTGCAAGTAGGCAGGGACTGAGTGGCGGGTAGATTAGGGCTCACCTGTCTGTCTCCCTACCCCGTCATTACAATGATCCTCAGTTTTACAGGTACTATAGTTAACTGCATTATAAGCTTTGTTGTAATATTGTGGTCAGGGCCGGCGCCACGGCTGTCACTGGCGTCGTCACGGTATCACTGTCCATAAATGGACAGTGATGTCACTGGGAGAGAAGGAGTCCCAGGCAGTGCGCTACAAGCGGCTCTGCTCCGGGACCCTGTCTCTGGGGAAGCCCCTGACATCACTGTCCATATATGTTCTCAGGAGCAGTGCAGTGTCCCAGGCAGAGTGCTAGTAGCGCTCTGCCCGGGACTTTGGCTCTCGGTTTGCCCCTGATATCACTAGCCATATATGGACAGTGATGTCAGGGGCTACTCCAGAGCTGGAGTAACGGAGCAGAGCTTTTAGTAGCGCTTAGCCTGGGACTTCAGCTCTGCTCTGGACATCACTATCCATATATAGACAGTGATGTCAGGAGCAGAGCGAAGTCCCAGGCAGAGTGCTAGTAGTGCTCTGCCCAGGAATAACGCTATGGCGTTTCCCCTGACAACATTGTCCATATATGGACAGTGACGTCAGGAGTTTCTCCTGAAGCAGAATCACCAGCCAGAGCATCGGCAATGCTCTGGCTGTGGATTTCACTCCTAGAGGGAACCCCAAAGGCGCTACCTACAGGGAGGGAGGCTGTGTGGCAATACCAAGTAGGGTTGCTGTGTGGCACTACTAGGAAGGGGGCAGTGTGGCACTATCTGGGAGGATGGGGCTGTGTGGCACTACCTGGGGGAAGGGGGCTGTGTGGCACAACCTGGGAGGAGGGGGCTGTGTGGCACTACCTGGGAGGTGGGGCTGTGTCACACTACCTGGGATGTGGGGGCTGTGTAGCACTACCTGGGAGGTGGGGGTTGTGTGGCACTGCACGGGAGGAGGGGGCTGTGTGGCACTACCCGGGAGGAGGGGGCTGTGTGGCTCTACTTTGGGGGGCTGTGTGACACTACCACGGAGGGGGGCTATGTAGCACTATCTACAGAGGTCGCTAAATTTATGGGGGTACAAACAAGGGGTCTAACTTCTATGTGGGGGCATAAACAGAGCCTAAAGTCTATATGGGGGTACCAAGTGACGTTTTCTGCCATTTTACTACCGCCGTGAGTTCCCCCGCAAAGGGGCTTACTAAGTCTGTGTTGCCCAAGTGCCCACATAAAGCTGGAGCCGGCCCTGATTGTGGTATTAGTCAAACGGTTTCACAGCAAGCAGGAGTAATGCAATCGTAGAGCTGGGCTGCAGCTGGGACTTCAAAAATGTAGCAGCAACCCTCAAATCCCCTCAGCAACCTACAGACCTGTATTTGCTGCAGTCAGTAGTCTATTAATGGGATTTAGTTTATACACACTCTGTAACCTAATTTTTAAGGCTTTGCTTATGCAATTTAATAGTTGTAGAAAACACCATGGAACAAAAACATTACAATAATATTTCCTAGCTACGAAAGCAGTTAGCAAGGATATATAAAATGTTCTCATCTCAATATAGAACAATTATCTCCAAAAAAGTAGATTTATATATCTGTCATTTCAATCAGCTAGACCACTCCACTGCTCTAAATAAGGAGTCTCACTACATAAATCCACATGCACAGAAACAAAAGTGTATCACTTAACTCTATGACTATGTTATGGGAAACTGAGGATTTGAAGCTGTGTGTCAAAAAAAGCATCAACTCCATATAAAGATCTATTATATATACTGTGTATATGTATATATATATATATATATATATATATATATACATATATATATATACACAGTACTGTGTAAAAGTTTTAGGCAGTTGTATGAAAATGTTGCATAGTAAGAATGCTTTTAAACATAGAGGTATGAATACTTTTGTTTATCAATTAACAACATGCAAAGTGAATGAACAGAAGAGAATTCTAAATGTAATCAATATTTGGAGTGACCACCCTTTGCTTTCAAAACAGCATCAATTCTTCTAAGTACACATTCACATAGTTTTTGAAGGAACTAGGCAGGGAGGTTGTTCCGAACATCTTGGATGACTAACCACTGATATTCTAGCTACGAAAGCAGTTAGCAAGGATATATAAAATGTTCTCATCTCAATATAGAACAATTATCTACAAAAAAGTAGATTTATATATCTGGCATTTCAATCAGCTAGACCACTCCACTGCTCTAAATAAGGAGTCTCACTACATATAGATTTATACGAGTTCAATGGTAGTTGTATAAATCCATATGCACAGAAACAAAAGTGTATCACTTAACTCTATGACTATGTTATGGGAAACTGAGGATTTGAAGCTGTGTGTCAAAAAAAGCATCAACTCCATATAAAGATCTATTATATATACTGTATATATACAGTGAAGGAAATAAGTATTTGATCCCTTGCTGATTTTGTAAGTTTGCCCACAATCAAAGATATGAACAGTCTAGAATTTTTAGGCTAGGTTAATTTTACCAGTGAGAGATAGATTATAAAAAAAAAAAAAAGAAAATCACATTGTCAAAATTATATATATTTATTTGCATTGTGCACAGAGAAATAAGTATTTGATCCCTTTGGCAAACAAGACTTAATACTTGGTGGCAAAACCCTTGTTGGCAAGCACAGCAGTCAGACGTTTTTTGTAGTTGATGATGAGGTTTGCACACATGTTAGATGGCATTTTGGCCCACTCCTCTTTGAAGATCATCTGTAAATCATTAAGATTTCTAGGCTGTCGCTTGGCAACTCGGATCTTCAGCTCCCTCCATAAGTTTTCGATGGGATTAAGGTCTGGAGACTGGCTAGGCCACTCCATGACCTTAATGTGCTTCTTTTTGAGCCACTCCTTTGTTGCCTTGGCTGTATGTTTCGTGTCATTGTCGTGCTGGAAGACCCAGCCACGAGCCATTTTTAATGTCCTGGTGGAGGGAAGGAGGTTGTCACCCAGGATTTGACGGTACATGGCTCCATCCATTCTCCCATTGATGCGGTGAAGTAGTCCTGTGCCCCTAGCAGAGAAACACCCCCAAAACATAATGTTTCCACCTCCATGCTTGACAGTGGGGACGGTGTTCTTTGGGTCATAGGCAGCATTTCTCTTCCTCCAAACACGGCGAGCTGAGTTAATGCCAAAGAGATCAATTTTAGTCTCATCTGACCACAGCTCCTTCTCCCAATCACTCTTAGAATCATCCAGATGTTCATTTGCAAACTTCAGACGGGCCTGTACATGTGCCTTCTTGAGCAGGGGGACCTTGCGGGCACTGCAGGATTTTAATCCATTACGGCGTAATGTGTTACCAATGGTTTTCTTGGTGACTGTGGTCCCATTTGCCTTGAGATCATTAACAAGTTCCCCCCGTGTAGTTTTCGGCTGAGCTCTCACCTTCCTCAGGATCAAGGATACCCCACGAGGTGAGATTTTGCATGGAGCCCCAGATCGATGTCGATTGACAGTCATTTTGTATGTCTTCCATTTTCTTACTATTGCACCAACAGTTGTCTCCTTCTCACCCAGCGTCTTACTTATGGTTTTGTAGCCCATTCCAGCCTTGTGCAGGTCTATGATCTTGTCCCTGACATCCTTAGAAAGCTCTTTGGTCTTGCCCATGTTGTAGAGGTTAGAGTCAGACTGATTAATTGAGTCTGTGGACAGGAGTCTTTTATACAGGTGACCATTTAAGACAGCTGTCTTTAATGCAGGCACCAAGTTGATTTGGAGCGTGTAACTGGTCTGGAGGAGGCTGAACTCTTAATGGTTGGTAGGGGATCAAATACTTATTTCTCTGTGCACAATGCAAATAAATATATATCATTTTGACTATGTGATTTTTTTTTTTTTTTTTATATATATATATAATCTATCTCTCACTGGTAAAATTAACCTAGCCTAAAAATTCTAGACTGTTCATGTCTTTGACAGTGAGCATGCTTACAAAATCAGCAAGGGATCAAATACTTATTTCCTTCACTGTATATATATATATATATATATATATATATATATATATATATATATATATATATATATATATATATATATATATAAATATATACAGTACTGTGTAAAAGTTTTGGGCAGTTGTATGAAAATGTTGCATAGTGAGAATGCTTTTAAACATAGTGGTATGAATACTTTTGTTTATTAATTAACAACATGCAAAGTGAATGAACAGAAGAGAATTCTAAATCTAATCAATATTTGGAGTGACCACCCTTTTCTTTCAAAACAGCATCAATTCTTCTAAGTACACATTCACTCAGTTTTTGAAGGAACTAGGCAGGGAGGTTGTTCCAAACATATTGGATGACTAACCACTGATATTCTCTGGTTGTAGGCTTCCTCAAATCCATCTGTCTATTCATGTCAGCTCAGACAGACTCGATGATGTTGAGATCAGGGCTCTGTGGGGGCCATATCATCACTTCCAGGGCTCTTTATTGTTGTCACGAAGGGTCTGTGGACCCACTGGGCCGTACCGCCTTGGCGGTAAGGCAGCTGGCCAACAGGGTGCAGGTCAATGTCTATAGTTCATATAGGTACCTGTGGCAGCTCGTACAGCAGTAAGGCAGGCTGGGACTAGGCAGCAGGTAGACGTCAGACGACGTGAAGCAGGTCAGACGTGGGATACAGCATGACATGACTTTGGCACAGCACAGTGCTCGACCAGGATAGTATTGATTGCACGAAACAGGAACAGGAACAGGAACACACTAGGAGGCCATCACATAGACAAACTTGGGAAACATCAACAACGCTCAGGCATAGAAGCAGGGGGCTGGACCCCTTTTATAGTCCTTGGTACTCACGGGTTCAAAGTTAATCAAAAGTCCGGTGCGCGCTGCCCCATTAAGAGCAGGCACGAGCGTGCACGTGCACCCTACGGGATCCGGCTGAGGTGAGTGGAAGCGAGCGCTGGCGCCTCCTGAGGAGGAGGCTTGGGCCAGCGCTTTCCGACTCATGGCTGCGGCTGTCAAGGGGGGATTGGAGCTGACGGCCCGCAGCGACGGACATTACAGTTGTTCTTTACACTGATGATAGATATTATTGACATTTGCTCTATGTTTAGGGTTGTTGTCCTGCTGCAGAATAAATTTGGAGTCAATCAGACGCCTCCCTGATGGTTTTGATGGTTTTGAATGATGGATAAGTTTCTGCCTGTATTTCTCACCATTAATACTGTCCAAATCCCCAACTATATTTGCTGAAATGCAGCCCCAAACTTGCAAGGAACCTCCACCATGCTTCACTGTTGCCTGCAGACGCTCATCATTGTACCGCTTTCCAGTCCTTCGGAGAACAAACTGCCTACTGTTACAGCCAAATATTTTAAATTTTGACTCATCAGTCCAGAGCACCTGCTGCCCTTTTTCTGCACCCCAATTCCTATGGTTTCATGCATAGTTGAGTCGCTTGGCCTTGTTTCCACGTCAAAGGTATGGCTTTTTGGCCCACAATTCTTCAATAAAGTTCTTCGAACAGTAGAGGGGTGTACCCTGTGTCCCACTGGTTTCTGCCAATTCTGAGCTGGTGGCACTGCCGGACATCTTCTGATTTGAAAGCGAAATAAGCATCTCGAATCCCCAGTCTGCTTTGAAATATTTTCCTGGGAGAGAATTTCCGATGCAGTATAACTACCTTGTGTCTTGTTGCTATGCTCAATCTTGCCATAATGGACATGTGACATGAAACTGTCTTCCACAACCTCTTCATTGTATCAGAGTTTGGCTATTTCTCATCCAGTTTTAAGCCTCCAACACCACTCTTTCTGTTACAGTTAATGACTGTGTTTCAACCTACATATGAAGATGATGATCATTATCACCTGTTTGGTATAATTGGTTAATCATACACCTTTATACAATCCTACAAAATCCATGACTTTGTGCAAGTGTACCTAGAAGAATTGATGCTGTTTTGAAGGCAAAGGGTGGTCACGCCAAATATTGATTTGATTTGGATTTCTCTTTTGTTCAATCACTTTATTATGTTAATTGATAAAAAAAACTATTAAAATTTTTATGTTTGAAAGCATTCTTACTTTGCAGCATTTTTCCACAACTGTCTAAATCTTTTGTACAGTACTGTATGTACACTGTGTTCCAAATTATTATGCACATTGGATTTAAGTGTCATGAACATTTAATTATTAGTTTTTCAATTAAACTCATGGATGGTATTGTGTCTTAGGGCTCTTTGGATCATTGTAATCAATCTCAGACACCTGTGATAATTTGTTTGCCAGGTGTGCCCAATCAAAGGAAAACTACTTAAGAGGGACGTTCCACATTATTAAGCAGGCCACTGGTTTCAAGCAATATGGGAAAGAAAAAGGATCTCTCTGCTGCCGAAAAGCGTGAAATAGTGCAATACCTTGGACAAGGTATGAAAACATTGGATATTTCAAGAAAACTTAAGCGTGATCATCATACTGTGAAAAGATTTGTGGCTGATTCAGAGCACAGGCGGGTTTGTTCAGATAAAGGCATAATGAGGAAGGTTTCTGCCAGACAAATTAATAGGATTAGGAGAGCAGCTGCTAAAATGCCATTGCAAAGCAGTAAACAGGTATTTGAAGCCGCTGGTGCCTCTGGAGTCCTGCGAACCTCAAGGTGTAGGATCCTCCAGAGGTTTGCAAGTGTAAAATTCGCATTATACTCTAACGGTTGGTGGCTTGAAGATTATACTCACTGTCATTTGCATCGACTATTTAGGAAAATCAGCGAAAAATAACATTTGCATAATAATTTGGAACGCGGTGTATATATATGTATATATATATACATACACTGTATATAAATATATATATATATATATATATATATATATATATATATATATATATATATATATATATATATATATTTCTATATGCAACCATGTGATACATGGTCAGGCCAAGTCTGTCAGAGTTACTTAGCGGCTCTCTACTCATAAAAATGGTTGGTCCCGAGTGGCATTTATGGGGACTTCAAGTAAGCAATGTCTTCCTATGAAACATGTGACCTCATTCTACCCCAAGCTTTCTTCTCTACTTTTGGGTGGAATTCTCCTTTAACATGTTCATGTTTTACACAACAATGCTTTCTGGAAGCCGTTTTAGAAGATTTTGCGAAATATGTTTACTGTTGTATAATAAATAACTAATTGTGTGCTTTAGAACCCAAGCACTCTTCATTCTGAGAAGTGTTATTTATAAAATAGCTTCCAAGTCACCCAGGTGTTGCAGTCTGAGACACCCTTGTGTTTTAGTCTTAAGGTTACTTCCAATGAATGCAATAACTCAAAGCAGAAGGTAATGTAATCTGGTAAATCTCATGCATTCCCTCGATACTTAGTAGTGTCACCACTGTAATTTGCATGGGAACTTTCAAAGCAATAGCACATTCTGCAGATAGTCTGTTGGCTGAACCGAATGTCACACTTTCACCTGCTATGCATGTGAAATTCATCTGGCTGCTGTTTGTTAGCATTTATTCAGTCATATTATGCGGATATATATTTATCCTGTCAGTGCACTACGTTGTATAGTCACTTTTCGCCTTCTGATTTTGGTGAATTTATGGGATTTACACCTCATATGTTCTTCTTCTCAGGACATGCTTCAGAGTAAATGAAACGCACTCATAAAAAAACATGCCACAATGTAACGGGTGGCTGATATTGTTCATAAAATAACATCTGCAAATGTATTTGTCAAGTAAAACCTGTATCACTTTACAATTGTTTCTTGTAAGTTCTTATTTCTCTGTTAGGACTTTAATTCTGATCCACATCAAGCCTGTGTTTCGTACTTTTGAATTAATGGGGCAGATTTATCAATGTGTTTGTAACGGCTGCCACACCTTTCCCCGCCATCCCCAAGGCCTCTGCTCCGGTTCAGGCGTCCTCCATTACCAGCTGCTCATCCCAAGCTCCACTTACCCAATCCGGATGCTCTGGTCGCCCTGGATGGCGTTAGGTAAGTGCTTCCCTTCCATCCCTCCGCGGCCGTCATCCTCGATGTGCGGCTGCAGTCACTAGAGGGCGCGCGCGCTGACTCGTCCTGTCTTAAAGGGCCAGTGCGCGCTTTAATTCCTATTTAAGGTTCCTCCTTCCTTGCATCCATGCTTGTTCAACCAAGTTTCCCGTGAGTTTCCCTGTGCCCTGGTCCCCTGTTTCCGTCCCTTCTGCCTTTTGTCTGGATTTCCCGTTACTGACCTCTGCCTGCCTTGACCTATTGCTATCCATACCCGTTATGACGCCTGCCACCTGCCTTGACCTGTTGCTGCTATACCCGTTACGACGTCGGCTGCCTGTCCTGACTTCTGCCTATCCATCCGACTGCCCCTACCCGCTATGCCAAGCGTTGCCCGGGTTCCAAGCACCATCTCCCAGACGACACCGAGGATCTACGAACAAACCGGTGAGAACCGCTATAGGTTGAACAAGCCATGGATCCCCTTGACACAGCCCTGCCTGATACGGCAGATATGGCTCAGGAGCTTTCCAGACAACGAGTCCGCCAAGATCAGCTGTTTCAGTTACTGCAGAATGTGTCCACTCGTTTGAACGAACTAGCGCCTCCGGTGCCTCCGATACCACCACCACCACCGCAAGCTCCTGTCTACAGTCCTGGACTACATTTACCTACGCCTGCCCGCTATGAGGGAGACCCCAAGACCTGTAGAGGATTTTTTAACCAGTGCACCACTTTAAAGTCATGGCGCATCATTTTTCCTCAGACCGGGCTAAGGTGGCTTACATCCTGTCCCTGCTGTCTGGAGAAGCGCTGGCTTGGGCAGAGAAACGACCCCATCATGAGAACCGGGTCGAGCCTCTTCTGCAGCTTCCTCTCTACTCAAGCTCCGGCAAGGAACCTCCACAGTAGGCCAATACGCCATTCAATTCCACACCTTGGCTACTGAACTCCGTTGAAATAATGAGGCTTTGGTATCGACCTTCTGGGAGGGTCTGGCGAGCCGAATCAAGGATGAACTTGCTGGCCGAGACCTTCCACCGTCTTTGGATGACTTGATTACTCTAGCTAATCGTATAGATATACGTTTCCGTGAGAGACAACAAGAATCTGCTCGAGGCAATCGGACATCACGGTTGGCACCAACCTTCCAAAGACCTCTTCTGGCCTCATCTTCCTCTCGGTCCGACGAACCCATGCAGGTGGAGAGAACAAGACTCACGCCTGAGGAGCGCCAGAATAGACGCAAGTTGATTTTATGTTTGTATTGTGGTGGTAAAAAGCACTTCCTCAGAGAGTGTCCAGTGAGGCCGGAAAACTCCAACGCCTAGGGCAAGTAGGAGAGGCAACCCTAGGTGGAATATCTTCCTCTCAGAAGATGACCATACCAGCGAAGCTGTCATTTGCAGGAACCACTTTCTGCGTTCAAGTCTTTCTAGATTCCGGATACGCTGGGAATTTTCTGTGCCAGTCCTTGGTAAATCGCTACCAAATCCCAGTGCAAAAACTAACCAAACCATTGTCCATTGCTTCTGTAGATGGGAGGCTTCTACAGGAAACTATCTATCTCGTCACCGAGCCCATTCTCCTGTTAACAGGGGCACTGCACCAGGAACGTATCTCCTTCTATGTTTTAAAGAACTCTCTGAACCCTTTGCTACTAGGTCTACAGTGGTTGCAGAAGCACTCTCCTGTTATTGACTGGAATGGAGGTCAAATTACCCCTGGAGTGACTTCTGTCACCAACATTGTCTACAATCTGCCTCAGTCTACAGAAACTAACGCAGCAGGACTTCCTACTCCATACAAAAGCCTCTCCTATGTCTTCTGTAAACAACAAGCTGAATCGCTGCCTCTTCACAGGCCATATGACTGTGCCATAGACCTGGTCCCCAATGCCACGCCTCCCAGAGGTAGAGTCTACCCTTTGTCCTTGCCCGAGACTGAGGCCATGTCTCGGTATGTCCAAGAAAATCTGGAGAGAGGATTCATCCGTAAGTCCTCCTCTCCTGCCGGCGCAGGGTTTTTCTTTGTGGGAAAAAAAGACTTCCGTATCCGTGAGGGAGACGAATGGAAAACCGCCTTCAACACTCGTGATGGGCATTTTGAATACCTCGTCATGCCCTTTGGACTTTGTAATGCTCCTGCAGTTTTCCAGGCCTTTGTTAATTAAATTTTTCGAGATCTGTTGTACAGCTTTGTGGTGGTATACCTAGATTACATTTTAATCTTTTCTCCCAATATTCAAACTCATCATGTGCATGTGCGCCAAATGTTACAGCGTCTGCGAGAGAACTCTCTGTTTGCCAATCTAGAGAAATGCCTCTTCGAGAGAACCAGCCTGCCTTTCTTAGGGTATGTCATTTCCGACCAGGGTCTTCAAATGGATCCAGCCAAGGTATCTTCTATTCTCAACTGGCCTCACCCACAAGGACTCAAAGCGGTTCAACGCCTGCTGGGATTTGCAAATTATTACCGCCAGTTTATTCCTCATTTCTCCTCTATGACAGCTCCTATTTCTGCTCTGACCAAAAAAGGGGTTAATGCTAAAGACTGGACCATGGAGGCTGAAGCCGCATTCCAAGCTCTTAAAGTTGCCTTCTCTTCTGGTTCAGTCCTACATAGACCGGATTCCACCAAACCCTTTGTTCTGGAGGTTGAGGCTTCATCTGTGGGAGTCGGAGCTATTGGACTGGTGGCCTTAGTTTTTTTCTCCAAATCGTTCACATCTGTTGAAAAAAATTATGGAATTGGAGATAAAGAACTATTAGCTATTAAACTGGTCCTGGAGGAATGGAGACATTTGCTTGAGGGTGCACGGCACCCCATCATCATTTACACAGATCATAAGAACCTCCTATACTTACAGACTGCTCAACGCCTAAACTCTCGTCAAGCTCGATGGGCATTATTCTTCTCCAAATTCGATTTTCAGCTTCACTACAGACCCGCTGGAAAGAATACCAAGGCTGACGCTGTATCTCGCTGTTTTGACCCCACAGACCAAGAGCCCAGCCCACAGTTAATTATAGATCCTAAACGTATTGTGATCGCTGCTTCAGCTGAAGTGGTACACATTCCTCGAGGAAAGACCTACGTACCCCCTAAACAAAGGGATTGTGTTCTTCGTTGGGGCCATGTCTCCATGGTTTCTGGGCATCCTGGCATCAAAAAGACTCTCAATTTGATTGGCCGTCAGTACTGGTGGCCTTCCATGTCCCAAGACCCTAAAGACTTTGTTTCTGCCTGCTCCACCTGCTCTCAAAATAAAGTCTTCCATTCAAGACCTGCTGGCCTTTTGAACCCTTTGCCTGTGCCTGACTCTCCTTGGTCGCACATTGCCATGGACTTCATCACCGATCTGCCTAGTTCTGCTGGGTGTACCGTGATCTGGGTTGTAGTGGATCGCTTTTCCAAGATGGCGCACTTCGTACCTCTCTCAGGCCTTCCATCATCTTTCCGACTGGCAACGCTGTTTATGAAGCACATCTTTTGCCTGCATGGTCTTCCTAAGCATATTGTTTCTGACAGAGGAGTTCAGTTCACATCCAAGTTCTGGAGAGCCTTGAGCAAACTGCTGGAGGTCAAACTAGACTTCTCTTCCGCGTACCATCCCCAATCCAATGGTCAAGTAGAGCGGATAAACCAAATACTTGAAAGTTTCCTCAGGAATTTTCGTGTCTCCGCGACAAGACGACTGGGCAGGTCTGCTTCCATGGGCCGAATTTGCCTGCAACAACCATACGAGGGAATCTACCCGCTCTTCTCACCTTCTTCTTGGTGTATGGCCAGCACCCAGAAATTCCCCTACCAGTCTCTGTGCCTTCTGAGGTTCCAGCTGCTAACACGGTCCACCGCGACTTTGTATGGATTTGGCAGAAGGCCAAGGACTCCATCCACAAAGTCGTAGCCAGGTTTAAGAGAGACGCGGATAAAAGACGCAGGATACCGCCGCAGCTCCTTCCTGGGGATAAAGTCTGGCTGTCCACCTGGTACATACAACTGAAGACTCCTTGTAACAAGCTAGCTCCTCGGTTTCTGGGTCCCAATGAAATAACAAAACAAATCAATTCAGTAACTTTCAGATTTCGCCTTCCTCCTTCCATATTTCTCTGCTGAAACCCACTATACTCAAATTTTTTTCTAAGAAAATTCCTGTCCTTCCTGCTGATGCCGAATTTGAAATTCAAGAGATTCTGGATGTCAAACGATCACGGGGGAGATTATGGTACCTAGTGGACTGGAAAGATTATGGTCCTGAGGAGAGATCATGGGAGCCCGTGGAGAATATGAACGCATCAAGGGGGGTACTGTAACGGCTGCCACGCCGTTCCCCGACGTCCCAACGGCCTCTGCTCCGGTTTTGGCATCCTCCATTACCAGCTGCTCATCCCGAGCTCCACTTATCCGATCCGGACGCTCCGGACGATCCGGACGCTCTGCTAGCCATGGACGGCATCAGGTAAGTGCATCCCTTACCTCCCTCCGCGGCCGTCATCCTCGATGTGCGGCTGCAGTCACTAGAGGCCACGCGAGCTGTCTCGTCCTGTCTTAAAGGGCCAGCGCGCGCCTTAATTCCTAAGACTTCCTATTTAAGGTTCCTGCTTCCTTTCATCAACGCTTGTTCAACCAAGTTCCCCGTGAGTTTCCCTGTGCCCTGGTTCCCTGTTTCTGTCCCTTCTGCCTATTGTCTGGATTTCCCGTTACTGACCTCTGCCTGAACTTGACTATCCTTGTCTGCCGCCTGCCTTGACCTATTGCTATCCATACCCGTTACGACGTCTGCGCCTGCCTTGACCTATTGCTATCCATACCCGTTACGACGCCTGCCGCCTGCCTTGACATTTTGCTGCCATACCCGTTACGACGTCTGCTGCCTTTCCTGACTTCTGCCTATCCATCCGACCGCCTCTACCCGCTGTGCCAAGCGTTGCCTGGGTTCCAAGCACCATCTCCCAGACGACACGGAGGATCCACGAACAAACCGGTGAGGACCGTTATAGTGTTGAAATAATTTCTAAGCGTAAATACGTTGAAAAATATTCATGATGCACCTGCGCCCATTTTTTCACTACATATGAATGTGGTATAAAAAGTGGTCTGGCTTCAGAGTTGTGCCGAGTTGTGTTGAGCGTCACCTGTTGATAAATCGGGTGCACACTGCACTGGGGGAGAGACTGGTACACGCTATGCGGTGTGCCAGTATTGATAAATCCCCCCAAATGTTTTTAGGCCTTACCCATACAACATGTATGCTTTTGTTTTAATGTAGCCCTAATGTTTCAGTCACTTAAAGGGAATGTGTCGCTAGAGATTTTTTTTTCCAGTTAAACAGTTAGTATATAAGTGATTCCACATTGTTTTGATTTTTTAAAATTTTTTCACAGGTCAGGAAATATTATAAATTAGATTCTAATTTATAACATTTCCATGTGCTGGTCACTAGAGGGAGCAATTCCCAAAATTGCAGCATTGGCAATGTGGTAAAGCAACCTCATTGCTTTATGCTGCAAATTTGGGGTAGACACACTCGCTCTAGTGTCCTCACACAATCCCCCCTCCCTTATTCTGGCTAGTGCCAGAAGAAGGAGGGGGTTGAATCTTCAAACCTCCTACACTGTGTGCCGACCATTTTCTGAGCGAATGCACAGTGTAGGAGGATTAGATACAGTGGTAATCAGACAGTATAACACAAACATGATACACACATCACATACACAAACATAACTTACCTGCTCCTGTCGTCGCTGCCGCCTCCGCTCCTCTGCCTTACGTCTTCGCTGCTTTGAAAATATGGCCGGAAGCCGCGAACGGAAGTCGTCATCTTACTGTCCGGCCGCGGCTTCCGGTCCACATGAAAATGGCGCCGGATGTCGCTCTGCCGAAGACCTTCCTTTTGGTCTGTGTGGGAGCGGCGCATGCGCCGTTTCCACACAGACGGCGTACGCTATATTGAATGGAACGGCTCCCGTTCGCATTCTCTATGGGGATGTATGTGCCGTATTCCATCTCTGTATGTGTCGTTAATCTACACATACAGAGATGGAAAAAAAAATGGCAGCCCCCATAGAGAAGTAAAAGTAAGAAAAAAGTAAAAAGTACAACACAAGAACACAAATAAATATAATTTATTTTAATATCATACTAAAAGCAATATTATATATATAAAAAAAAATAATTTGTGACACCTTCCCTTTAAAGGAGTTGTCACATGATTAAATATTGTATTTATTGCATAGATCAAAAAATAAATAAAAAGGTTTGCCATTTACATCCTCTTAAAAAATGATCCAGTGAAGAGTTTTTGACATTTACTTACATACTATGGCTCCACCTGGTATTCAAGGTGTAAAGCAATGTGCACGTCTACCTAATGAGCTAAGTGCTAGTGGACATGAATGTCAGTCACTCTCCCCATACCCCACTGCATAGTGATCCACTGTTCACTGCAAAGCAGTCAATAGAAAACACTTTCTGTCCTGCTTGTCAGGGAAGGAGCAGAGTCTCTGCAGTAGCATAGCAGTATAGCTGAGAAGTATCTTTCTTTTCAGCTTGCTAAGACTGTAGTACTCTGAATCCTGAACTGCTGGCCATTTCTAATCAGTCTTTATTGCTTTATTTAATTATATTTACATTGGTTTCTATGAAAGTGCATTCTATGGATGTTCCACAGTATATGCCTTTACTAATCTGATTTCCACGTTACTTATCTGCAGGAAAAGTAATAAGGAACTATATTTATAGCTGCCAGAGGGGGAAGGAGAAGGATTCTTCTCTCCTCAGTAGCACATATTAGCAACAGCACCAATGTGGGCACAGGGAAGCAAAAAAAGATGAGGTAGTTATTTTTTTTTTTATACTAGAAACACTGCAAATGACCTTAAAATAGCTATTAACAGCATTTATGGACCTTTACAAAGAAACATTTATTTTTAAAGTGCAGGAGATAGTGGGGTTTTAAATCCCGCTTGCTACTCTGTATTGACAAGGGCGAACTTTTCAAAAAAATTCTTTTTACAAATGAGGCCTCTGGTTTGGCTAATAACCTGAGTTATGTTTCAAGGCTTTAACCCCTTAAGGACACGGCATAGTTTGGGCCTTGAGGACGCAGCAATTTTTTCATCTCCGCATTTCGAGAGCCATAACTTTTTTATTTCTCTGTCAACATAACAGTATGAGGGCTGTTTTTTTGTCGGACAGGTTGTATTTTTAAATGGCATTATTTTGGGGGTGTATATAATGTTTTAAAGGGGTTTGCCTATCAGGGACATGTTATGGCATATCCACAGGATATGCCATAAATGTCAGATAGATGTGGGTTCCACCTCTGGGACCCGCACCTATCTCTACAGCGGGGCCCCCTAAACCCCGTTCTACCTTTCTTGGTTTCCGCTGCCTTCCAAGCCACTTCCTGATTACATGGTAGGAAATAACTAAAACGGCGTAGCACGCGAGCTACGCTGTTTCTGTAACTGCCATTCACTTCTATAGGAGTCACGAAAACAGTGTAGCTCAGTGAGCTATACTGTATTGGTAATTCCCTGCCATGTAATCAGGTAGTGGCCCGGGAGGCAGCTGGAAACGAGAAAGGTAGAATAGGGTTTAGGGGGCCTGATTCTAGAGATAGGTGCGGGTCCCAGAGATGGGACCCGCATCTATCTGACGTTTATGACATATCCTGTGGAAGTTCAAAAAAGTAGTAGGACAACAGCACACGTCTTCAAATCATCAAAGTGGTTTTATTGTCGTTTGTGGATGTCTCGACAATAAAACCACTTTGATGATTTGAAGACGTGTGCTGTTGTCCTACTACTTTTTTGAATTTACATCGTGCCGGAGTGGGTTTGCCTGGCTTGACAGCGTGCACCGCATCATACTCGGGACTAGTGCTGCTTCAAAAATCCTTTTTTTCTTGATATCCTGTGGAAGTGTCATAAATGGGCAAAACTCTTTAACCCCTTAAGGACGCAGCCTAGTTTTGGCCTTAAGGCTCAGAGCCCATTTTTCAAATCTGACATATTTCACTTTATGTGGTAATAACGTCAGAATGCTTAAACCTATCCAAGCGATTCTGAGATTGTTTTCTCGTGACACATTGGGCTTCATGTTCGTGGTAAAATTTGGTCGATATATTCAGTGTTTATTGGTGAAAAATTGCAAAATGTAGAGAAAATTTTCAAAAAATTGCATTTTTCAGAATTTAAATGCATCTGCTTGTAAAACAGACGGTTATACCACCCAAAATAGTTACTAGTTCACATTTCCCATATGTCGACTTTAGATTGGCATCGTTTTTTGAACATTCTTTTATTTTTCTTGGACGTTACAAGGCTTAGAACATAAACAGCAATTTCTCATATTTTTAAGAAAATTTCAAAAGCCTTTTTTTTAAGGTACCTCTTGAGTTCTGAAGTGGCTTTGTGGGGCCTATGTATTAGAAACCCTGATAAAACACCCCATTTTAAAAACTAGACCCCTCAAAGTATTCAAAACAGCAGTTATAAAGTTTTTTTAACCCTTCAGGCATTTCACAGGAATTAAAGCAAAGTGGAGGTGAAATTTGCAAATTTCATTTTTCTTGCTGAATTTCAATTTTATTCATTTTTTTCTGTAACACAGAAGGTTTTACCAGAGAAACACTACTAAATATGTATTGTCCAGATTCTGCAGTTTTTAGAAATGTCCCACATGTGGCTCTAGTGCGCTCGTGGACTAAAACACAAGCCCTAGAAGCAAAGAAGCACCTAGTGCATTTTGAGTCCTCTTTTTTTATTAGAATATATTTTAGGCAGCATGCCAGGTTTGAAGAGGTGTTGAGGTGCCAAAACAGTAGGAATCCCCCAATAGTGACCCCATTTTGGAAACTAGACCCCTCAAGGAATTCATTTAGGGTTGTTGTTACCATTTTGACCACACAGTTTTTTCACAGCACGTATTTGAATTGGGCTCTGAAATGAAAAAAATGACATTTTTTCCAATAAAATGTCATTTGTGATCAAAATTTCTTATTTTCACAGGGAACAAAATACCCCATTTTGTTGCCCAATTTGTCCTTAGTGTGGCAATACCCCATTTGTGGTGATAAACTGCCGTTTGGGCCCATGGGAGGGCTCAGAAGGAAAGGAGCGCTATATGTTTGTTGGAGTCCAGATTTTGTTGGATTGGTTTTCGGGTGCCATGTCGCATTTGCAGAGCCTCAGAGGTATCAAAGCAATGGAAACCCACCAAAAGTGACCCCATTTTGGAAACTACACCCCTCAAGGAATTCATTTATGATTGTTGTTAGCATTTTGACCACACAGTTTTTTCACAGCACCTATTTCAATTGGGCTGTGACATTAAAAAAAATGACATTTTTTCCAATAAGATGTAATTTTTTACCAAAATTTCTTATTTTCACAGGGAACAAAATACTCAATTTTGTTGCCCAATTTCTCCTGAGTGCATCAATACCCCATTTGTGGCAATAAACTGCCGTTTGGGCCCATGGGAGGCCTCAGAAGGGAAGGAGCGCTGTGTGTTCTTTGGAGTACAGATTTTGCTGGTTTGGTTTTCGGGTGCCATGTCGCATTTGCAGAGCCCCAGCGGTATCAAAGCAATAGAAACCCACCACAAATGACCCCATTTTGGAAACTACACCCCTCAAGGAATTCATTTATGGGTAATGTGACCATTTAGACCCCATAGTTTCTTCACAGAACTTATTTGAATTGGGCTGGGAATTAAAAAAAAATATATTTTTTCCAATAATATGTCATTTTAGCTCAAAAATTCTTATTTTCACAAGAAATAAAATACTCCATTTTGTTGCCCAATTTGTCCTGAGTGCGACAATACCCCATTTGTGGTGATAAACTGCTGTTTGGGCCCATGGGAGGGCTCAGAAGGAAAGGAGCGCTGTGTGTTCTTTGGAGTACAGATTTTGCTGGTTTGGTTTTCGGGTGCCATGTCGCATTTGCAGAGCCCCAGCGGTATCAAAGCAATAGAAACCCACCACAAATGACCCCATTTTGGAAACTACACCCCTCAAGGAATTCATTTATGGGTGTTGTGACCATTTTGACCCCATAGTTTTTTCACAGAACTTATTTGAATTG
Organism: Rhinoderma darwinii; assembly: GCF_050947455.1. Classification (NCBI taxonomy): domain Eukaryota; kingdom Metazoa; phylum Chordata; class Amphibia; order Anura; family Rhinodermatidae; genus Rhinoderma; species Rhinoderma darwinii. Next base: position 172,743,711 of record NC_134687.1, on the reverse strand, counting down.
GGCTGGGAATGAAAACAAAATTATTTTTTTCAAATAATATGTAGTTGTGGCTGAAAATTTCTTATTTTCACAAGAAACAAAATACCCCATTCTATTGCGCAATTTGTTCTGAGTGCCGCAATACCCCATTTGTTGTGATAAACTGCCGTTTGGGCCCATGGGAGGGCTCAGAAGGAAAGGACCACCATTTGGCCTACTGGGGATTTTCTAGTGCGAAGTCATGTATGCAGAAGCCCCTGAGGTACCAGTACAGTTGAAACCCGCAAGAAGTGACCCCGTTTTAAAAACTACACCCTTAAGGCATTCTTATAGAGGTGTAGTAAGCATTTTAACCGGAGACCTACACCCCATAAACTGTAATGTGGGTTCTCCCGGGTATAGCAATACCCTACATGTGGCTGTTATCAGCTTCCTGGACACACAGCAGGGCCCAGAGGGGAAAGACGAGGGGGGATAGGCTGTGTGGAGTGCATCAGGGTAAGTAAAATTGGGGTCAATTATAAACCAAGGGATGTATGATAAATTTTAAAACACTTTCATACAGAGCTCTGGTTATTCGGGACACGTGTCACATTGATATATTGCGTCATGCATTATCGCCCTCTTATAGCAGACTTTGCACCTCTTTTGACTTTTTCCCTTCTTGCCAGTTTGGGGAACTTCCCCTGGAAAGTGTTGCCTCCCTGGTACGATGCGTGTGGCCCCACTTCCAGAAGTACTGGGTGCCCCCCCTTCTTGGTCCCTAAAGATTAGGTTCTTGATAATCACCTCTTGAAATTCCAGGAAAGTTCCCGTCTGGCCTGCACATCGACGTAGCACGTACGCATTGTACAAAGCCATCTGTATGATGTGCCCGGCCAGCTTCTTATACCACACCGCATGGCGCTGTAGGGCTTCAGGGCTTGATCTTACAAGTCCATCCCTCCCATGTACCTATTGTAGTCCAGGATGCAGTCTGGTTTGGGGGTGGCCTTTCCTTCATATATCCTAAACCTGTAGGTATACCCTGATGCACTCTCACAGCTTATACAGCTTCACGCCATACCTTGCCCTCTTACACGGCAGGTACTGGCGGAATTGAACCCTCCCTTTAAAATGTACCAGGGACTCATCAATAGAAATACACTTCTCGGGGGTGTATGCTTGGGAAAACCGGACACTGGAACGGTCTAATAGGGGTCTCCGTTTATACAAACGGTCAAAACTGGGGTCATCTCGGGGTGGGCACGGCTCATTATCAGTATAATGCAAGAAGCGAAGTATTGCCTTATTTATTAATTTTTTTAGGTTCCAGTTCAGTTCTGAAGTTGCTTTGAGGGGCCCATATATTAGAAACCCCTATGAAATACCCCATTTTAGAAACTAGACCCCTCAAAGTATTCACAACAGCATTTAGAAAGTTTATGAACCCTTTAGGTGTTTCACAAAAATTTAGAGCAAAGTAGAGGTGAAATGTACATTTTTTGTCAGAAAATCCTCTTTATACCATTTTTTTTATAACACAAAAGGATTTATCAGTGAAACGCAACTTAATACGTATTGCCCAGATTCTGCAGTTTTGAGAAATATCCCACATGTGGCCCTCGGGCGGTAATGGACTGAAGCGCCGGCCTCCGAAGCAAAGGAGCACCTAGTGGATTTTGAAGCCTCTTTTTTATTAGGCACCATGTCCGGTTTGAAGAGGTCTTGTGGTGCCAAAACATTGGGAACCCCCCAAAAGTGACCCCAATTTGGAAACTAGACCCCTTGAGGAATCCATTGTAGTTTTCTTGGGGTGCATGCAGCTTTTTGATCAGTTTTTATTCTATTTTTAGGTGGCGTGGTGACTAAAAAACAGAAATTGTACGATTGTTTTTTTTTTCGTTTTTTTTTACAGCGTTCACCGTGCGCTATAAATAAAATATTCACTTTATTCTGCGGGGCGATACGATTACGGCGATACCAGATGTTTATAGTTTTTTTTTATGTCTTATGGCGTTTGCACAATAAAATACGTTTTGTAAACAATCATTCACTTTTTGTGTTACCTTATTCTAAGAGCCAGAACTTTTTTATTTTTCAATCAATAAAGCCGTGCGAGGACTTATTTTTTGCGTAACGAACTGTAGTTTCGATCAGGACCATTTTTAGGTACATGCGACTTTTTGATCTCTTTTTATTCCATTTTTTGGGAGGTGAAGTGACCAAACAATTGTGATTGTGGTACGGTTTATTATTATTTTATTTTACGGCGTTCACCGCGCGGGATAAATAATGAAATAATTTTGTAGTTCAGGCCGTTACGGACGCGGCGATACCAATTATGTATAGTTTATTTGTTTGTTTATATATTTTTATTAATAATAAAGGACTGATAAGGGAAAAAGGGGGATTTTTACTTTTAATACTTTTAAATCTTTTATTTTCTTATTTTTACACATCTTTTTTTAACTTTTTTTTTACTTTATTACTTTGTCCCACTAGGGGACTTGAGGGCAGGAGGCCCTGATCGCTATTCTAATACACTGCACTACATGCGTAGTGCAGTGTATTAGAACTGTCAGCTACTCACTGACAGCAAGCATAGTGGGTCCTGACGTTGTCAGGACCCACTAGGCTTCCGTCTATGGCATAGCCGGACGCCATTGTTTGGTGTCCGGTTGCCATAGTCACCATCGCCGGCCGCTATCGCGTAGCAGGCCGGCGATGGCAGCTTAACCCCTAAAAAGCCGTGATCTCTATAGAACGCGGTTTTTAAGGGGTTAATCAGCGGGGACACAGCGATCGGTCACCGCTGTAGGAGCTGTGACAGCGGCTGAACAAGACAGCAGCGTCACAGCTCCTGTATGTGTCGGGAGGACGGCCAAAACGGCCGTTACTCCCGAGACGTACTATTACGGCATGGAGCGCTAACGATACAGCTGCCATGACGTAATAGTACGTCAAGGAGCGGGAAGGGGTTAAGCAACCTTTCTAAAAAAAAAATTGAGAAGAAAAAAACTGCATTCACGCTATAGTTTTTTTGGGCTTTGCTTTTAAGAAATACCCTGTGCGGTATAAGTAACATTATAACTTTCTTCTGTGGGTCGATATGATTACGGCGATATCGTATTTCTACAGTTTATTCATTTGGTTAATGTTAACGCGGCCAAACCATAAGAGGGTTCCTTTTTGCCAATAGTCCAGTTCTTGAGTGATTTGAGATAGGAGAGGCTAAAAATGATGCTCAAACAACAAGTTTAGATCAGCATGAACCTGTTTACCCAAATATTTAATGCCATTGATGGGCCATGCAAATGGTAAGTTTTCCATCAAACAAGAAAATATTTATTGAGATAGGTTCACTATCAGGGCATTTTATTTGGGCACATTAACCTTAAAGTTAGACATGAAGCCAAAATGGTCCAGATCCACCTTCCAGAGAGTAGAGAGAGGTATGTGACTGAGTAACATAGAGCAATAAGTCATTAGCAAAAGCCGAACCTTTGTATTCTCTTGGCCCTATGGTAATCCCCCTTGATATATAGGTTATCTCTGATGGAGAAAATTAAGTGCTCCATTACTAATACAAATAAGTTGGGGGACAAGGGGCAGTCCTGTCTAGTGCCAGTTGAGGTGGGAAATTGATCTGATGAAGTACCATTAATCTTTAGGCAGGTTGAGGGGTTATGATAGAGGGCCTTCTAGCCAAGAAGAAGTCTCAGATCCCGAAAATGAAGCTAAGTGTGAGCAGCCCGGGGAAGGAGTGACGCCTGAAGGTTTCTTCACATGCAGCCGTCCAGACCAGAGGGTTTACCTCCTAACAGAAAATGCACAGCCAACTTCAGCTGCAGCACTGAAAACAGTTCATCTGGAAGCGGGCTCAATGGTGCAGAATGTGGCTTCCGCCTAGGTTATATGAGTGAGTATAAGGGTATGTTCACACGGCCTATTTACGGACGTAATTCAGGCGTTTTTGCCCCGAATTACGTCTGAAAATAGCGCCTCAATAGCGTTGACAAACATCTGCCCATTGAAAGCAATGGGCAGACGTTTGTCTGTTCACACGAGGCGTAATATACGCGCCGCTGTCAAATGACGGCGCGTAAATAGACGCCCGCGTCAAAGAAGTGACCTGTCACTTCTTTGGCCGTAATTGGAGCCGTTATTCATTGACTCCAATGAATAGCAGCGCCAATTACGTCCGTAATGGACGCGGCGTTCAAGCGCCTGCACATGCCGTTACGGCTGAAATTACGGGGATGTTTTCAGGCTGAAACATCCCCGTAATTTCAGCCGTTACGGACGCCCTCGTGTGAACATACCCTAATACTCATTCAATTCTTTGAAAATACCCTGCATCATATGGAGAGGGCATTCTGCCTTACTTTTAATAATAGCTACTGTATGTGATTATGAGCTTGTTATGTTTTAATGCGCTCTGGCCATATTTGTCACCATACCATAAAATTTGCTGCGGCAGATTTAAAACACGCGTTTATCAGTCTTTTGCATAAAGCACTTGGCGTTATGGCGGGATGCTACGATCCAGTACCAGACCACCTGTAGTGATGGTTGGGGTACAGGGGTGGCCACAGGCTGGTATTATTATGCAAAAACAGTGGCACTTCCCACCCTGGTAATGGTAGCCTGCTGCTGCTGTGTTGCATCTGGCTGGTTATGAAAAATAGGGGGGACCCCACATCACTTTTTCTATTTATTTATTTTTTAGCTTTTGGGCTTTCTCATCCTAACAATACCAGCCTGCGGCCGCATGTGCCCTGCCGTCAATACATATGTTGGCCAATGGATCGTACCCGGCTCTTCCTGGGACCCTTGGTGGCGGTGGGTATCGGGGTAATAATAGGGGTTTGTGTTAGCCTCTGCATCTGCTAACAATAAGCCCCGCCTTAGTAATGGCTGCTGCGAATCAGCCAGTGGCCATTACTAAGGCGGTAGTAATAAAGTTTAAAAAAAAAATACAAAGACATAGAAAAAAATATTTATTGAAATAATAAAAACACACACAATCCTCATTAACCATTTTATTGAAAATGAAAAAAGCTGTCATTAAAGTAGTCCTCGAATCTGACGTAGTCCAACAAATGAACCTGTAAACAAAACACAAACACAGCCAACCACAGTAAAAAAAACGTCTACCACATGTTAGGCTTAGATACAGGGGCCCAGCCAACTGTAATCTTGTGCAGTATAAAATTACAGTCTGCTGGGGCCCTGTATCTAAGCCTACTATGTGGTAGACTTAGATACAGGGCCCATCAGACAGGATCACACATGGAACATGTATCTATGCCTACCATGTGATATGCTTAGATACAGGCCCATCACACAGGACCACACCATGTTTGATCCTGTCTCCTGAGTCATGTATCTAAGCCTACCACATGGTAGACTTAGATACAGGGCTCATGTGTGATACTGTCTGTTAAACCCACAATGTAGGTTTAGATACAGGGCCCCAGCAGACAGTAACACTATCCTTACCCTCCTCTTCGACTCCAGACATAGAGGAGATTCTGACACCATCCAGCATTGTAATGTTGTACGCGGTGCACAGCGTTATGACGTTATGAGCGGCGCACAGCGTTATGACGCAAGATGATGTCAGGACCTCCGCTGCACACTTGAACGAGGGTAAGTACACTGTCAGTTACTATAGTAACAGGGGCCTGTGTAGTTTATTATATAGGCCACAGTTACTATAGTAATAGTTTATAGAGGTGTTGCGGGGGGCCGTGGACTGCCCTGGCTTCGGGGGCCCTTTCACAATTACGTCTGCCACGACCCCTATAGCGACGCCATTATGTGGCAGTCGACATGGGATTTGGGGCACAGGGTCAAAGATCCCGGTCTTGGGCCCTGAAAGCCTGGTGCTAGCGTCGCCACTGATGGGAATGGATGGTTCCATAAGGTCCAATTGGACATTGATAATCATAAAAATGTTATCTCCTCTATGGAGGATTAAGAATATCTATGAGCACTGGGGTCAGTAATACAGTCCAGTACCTGGTGGGTAAGCGATTTATGTATAGCGATGGCTACTCCCTTAGATTTAGAAAGTTGCCAGGTTGTGTAGTGCCTGTATTTTAAGGCTGGAGCTATGTCTTTCCTTAATCTTGTAAGCAGGTAATTTAGACCTTTTTTTGGTGCATCAGTGATTATATTTGTTCCCTTTTCTCTGGGATATTCAGCCCTTTTATATTGAAAGGCTATCTTGCCATTAGAATATTGCCTCACAAGGTCCTGCTACTTTATTCACTGGCAGTAAGTGTTGCAGAGTAAAAAATTGCTTTGAGATAAGGGTCAAAGGTACACAAAGGTAGAGAAAGAGGAAAGAAGAAAAAACATGAGATAACAAAAAAAAAAACAAAAAACAGCAATCTTACTGTTGTAGGGTCTATGCAATTGAACCAATGGGGCCTAGCATGGGTTAAACCACTTTGCACAGCCCACTTCCTATGGGGGATGACAGTTAAGTATTACAGGCCTAGCTATCTCCAATATGGAAATTTACATGATAGGCTTTCAATGGCATGAACTTCATTATAAATATAAGGAATATAAGAACAAATTGGAACCTTTTAAAGGTTTGGATGACTATACAGAATTGTTGAATATATGTCAGAAGTGGTCAAGAAAGTTGAAAAGGAAGCTCGCACAAAAAAAATCAAAAAAATCGAACATTTATAAATGGCAGAGAAAGAAAGAGAATATACTGGTATATGGAACTGGAAAATCACTATTCACACATCATTCACACATGATGTTAAGCTGAAAGATGGAGATAAACAAAAACATAACAATGGCTACAGATATCAACATGCTAACCATAATGGGTATGGTAATCAATATACTAACCCCAATAGAATTTCGGAACCAAATCAACTTTATTCTCCGTATGCACCTAAATAAAAAAATCACCAAAAGGGATTCTTCCATCAGAGAGCCCGGGGGCAAGGGAATAGTTATTAGAATCACAATTGGGGTTCCATGTATAGGAACAACAGATATTTCCCTAATTATCAGAGGTACAACAAACTCATACAGACAATGGTCCTAAAATAGAGCGTTATGGACCTATTATAATAGAATAAATGCAGATCAAAAATTGATTGTCAGCACTTGAGATAAGCGAGGAAAGTAAGAATTTTCACCACCAGAGAATAGGGGATTGCCATACAACCCTAGAAAGAAAGGGAGGGGAGAAGAATACAGCCCTAAAAACAAAACTAGAAGGGGTAGATGGAAAAACATAGGAAAACATGATGGAACAAAATAAAGTTAAAGGGACATAAAACACAGGGTATATTTAATTTAAGTTCTAAAGAATTAACAGAGGACCATATCAAAATACTGAATAACGGATTGAAATATGCCCCTGAAGCAAAAAGGAATAAGTTCCAAACGTATGTAACCATACACAAATTTGTTAGGACTATAAACTTGAAGAAGTAATTCCATGCAACACCTTATATAGAAATTAAAGGAAAGGAAGGGAAAGAAAATACACATAATTGAAAGAAAAATCTGACCTTATTCCACAATTGAATAATAATAGCTGCTTCGTGGCATTTAGAAGGGTAGTGATTAAACAATCTGAAAAAAACAACCAGGTATAATATTCTGACAAAAAAAATAAACATGTGGCTATGAAAGATTTGTCTGAGGATGTGATCATAGTGCTTAAACCTGCAGATAATGGGGGGTGGGGTGGTAATTTTGTATCTAAATAATTATAATAAAGAAATGTACAAACGGCTAGCAGATGAAACAACATTTGAGAAACTAAGCAATAATCTGACAGAAAAAATATAGAAAGGAACTAGGGGTATTGTTACATAAAGCAACAGAAAAAGGAATTGTATGTGAGAAGGAGTATAAATATCTAAACATATGAAATCCAAGAATCCCAGTAATATACTATTTGCCGAAAATACACAAGAGTCTAAATGCACCCCCTGGTTGCCCAATCGTGTCTGGTATACGGTAATTGACTAGCTGATTATCAGAATTTGTTGATGTTCATTTACAGCCACATGTAAAAAATATGAAATCCTATTTAAGGGATTACCTGGACTTTATTGAAATTATCAAAAGTATTACACTGCCCAATAATAATGTACTACTATGTACTTGTGATGTATCATCTTTGTACATGTCTGTTCCTCATGAAGGTAGAAGTAAGGCAGTGAAAAAGTGGCTAGAAAAAAACAGAATTGATGGATAATGACCATAGGTGTTTCATTTGAAATTGTATTTGTTTTTATCTGTTCGATAAAGTTTTTATAACAAGGTGGTTGGTACTGCAATGGGGTCGAAATTTGCCCCCAGTTCCGCTAATTTGTATATGGAGGACTGGGAGAAGGAGCAAAAATATAGCCAAATAAATCCTTTTGTTGAGAATATATTGCTATACAAAAGATATATAGATGACTGAATAATTCTGTGGAGTAGGTTTTGAACGGTTGGAGGAGTTCATATAATAAATTAATCAAAATTAGTATAATTTAAAATTCACTCATGAGGTTGACACATTTAGAATAAACTTTTTAGATTTGGAACTGTTTAAAGACAATGGCTGCTATTAAGTCTAAAAATTACTTTAAACTAACTGATGTAAATAGTTTTATAGAATTCAGTAGTTGCCACCATCGCCCTAGGATAGCGAATATTACTATGGGACAGCGAAAAAGGGTCCAACGCAATTGTTCCGAGCGTCCAGACTATATAGCACAGTCAGGAGTAATAAAAGTATAATGCTATAAAACCTAAAACAACAAGTAGTGCTAAAACTGAAGTAAATCCATTATTTATTACGCAATAATCTAAACAATCTAAAGAATCACTTTTCATGAAGAGAATTATTGAAAAATACTGGTATATAGTACGTAATGACAAAAACTTTTTTCCGTAGGGCACCAAATTTATTGGATATCTTGACCAATAGCCACATTAAGGAAAAGTGCAACAGTAATACTATCACTAAGGGTTTCTACAACTGTAGGAAATACAAAGCATGCAAAGATAACAGGTTTAATCACACAACATAAGGATATTCACGGTATTCACTTTGATACAAAAGAGTATAAAATAAAAAAATACATCCCATACGACACAGAACGTAATCTACTTGATCACTTGTCCGCGAGACTTAAAATACGTTGGCCGAAAAGGCCGCAAATTAAAAACTAGGATGCGGGAGCATTGCCGCAATGTAAGGAAAGGGGTACTAAACCAGAGTTTATCAGCACATTTTTTGAAAGCACATGGAAAAAAATCCTAGGGGTATGAAATTCACAGGAATAAAGGTTGTAACCAAAAATTGGCGAGGGAAAGATATTATTAACAAATTCAATGAGAGGGAATGACTGTGGATTTATCAATTGAATACTTAATGGAATGTTTCCTGCAGGATTGGATATTGATTTGGAGCTCAATTGCCATCTTAAAGATTAAGGGTTGCCCCTACAGAATCTCACTCCGTCTTACTCAACCCTCTCGTAAACTGAATTGAAGTGATAACTCTGAGTTGTAATTTCTATTCTGTTATAAAGGGAATATGAGTTTTACTGTATACATAAATGTATAACATGTTGTTATTTAATCTATGTTGAGAATATTAAAATATAAAACGTACTGTTCGGTGCGGTGTGGGTGGCACAGTCGGAGGTTGGGGTATAATGTGCCATTATGCTGTCATTTGTAAACAGTAGAAATAATCCCGCTAGATATCTGTGGCTTCAGGTCGGAAGGAGGAACATACTCCCCCTGACGTATTCTTGTGACGATTCATATAGGTCGTGATTATTAGACACTCTTGTGTGTTTTGGGGAATGGGTTGCTTATCTGCCTCGAGATGATTAATTTACCTTCTGACAGATTGAATACATATGTGGAAGGGATGCGAAATAAGGTTGAGCACAATATTGGTATATATTGGGGTGTTACTCGATTGGGAGATGGATGTGGTGGAACTCTTTTTGAGATATATTGGGATAGTTGAGCAAATATGTACGAAATAAGTTCTTTGAGTGGGACAACGATATTGATGGAAGTATAGTAAATTATAGTTTAGGATGTACTTTATTGCATTTACTAACTAGTTACTGTGAATAATGAATTAATTGCAATAGTGTAGACTGTGAATATAAAACTAAATAAAATCCATATAGTTGCAAGTTGGTTGGCAGAAAGTAAGTGTAAACAGGACTCCATTATTGCGTGCATGAAGTTGCCATAACTGTTCCCATGCTTATCAATTCGCCATGATTTATCGGGTTTAGCAAAGTGTCATTTTGAAGAATAAATTGATTGCAATAGGGTGGACTGCGAATATAAATTTGTTTTCACAGAATCATATGAAGTGTGAACAATTTCTTATTGGGGTGGAATTTTTCTGCTATATGTTTATTTTCAGGTGGTACAATATAATCTATTACTAATGCAAAGAGAGTGGTGGAAGGAGGAAATAATATTTTATATTGTATTATTAATGTAAAACATGCTGATTGTTTTAGAATAGGTATGCTATGTATATAGATTCAGATGTGTCTAATGATGTGTTGCACAATGTGTATTTAATGAGAGACCATTGCATGCCTTAGTCATGCCCCGGAAGAAGCCGGACAGGGCAAAACCCAGGGACGGGCAGGAGAGGCTTGACTTGTAACATATTTTAAATATTTATGAGCGCTTTTTACTTTGTCACTTTGTAAGTATATGGAAAAAAGTACTGGAAGATTTTGTTCATGTTTGTCTGCTTTTATTCTTTGCAGAGCCACTTTATGTGAAGGCTGGGAGTCCATGCAGTAGAAAAATAAAGTGTGTTCTGATACCACATCTAACCTTCTTGACAGGGGCATAACTAGGAAGGACTGGGCCCCATCGCAAACTTTTGACTTGGTCCCCACCCCTGGGTGCCACACACAGCCCCCCTTGTTAATAGTGCCCCCATGTAGATTGTGCCACACAGCCCCCCAATAGTTTCTGCAATACAGCCCCCACAGATTCTGTCATACAGCCCCCAATGTAGGTTCTGTCATACAGCCCCCCTGTAGATTGTGCCATACAGCCCTCCTATAGACAGTGCTATACAGCCCCCTGTAGACAGTGTCACACCCCCTTGTAGATAGTAGCATACAGCCCCCCTTGTAGATAGTGCCCCCACCTCCCCCTTGTAGATAGTGCCATACAGTCCCCCCTGTAAATAGTGCCTGCCCTGTAGATAATGCCCCCACATCCCCTTTGTAGATAGTGCCCCCCACCTCCCTCTTGTAGATAGTGCCATACATCCACCCCTTGTAGATAGCGCCCCCACCTCCCCCTTGTAGATAGTGCCATACAGACCCCCCTGTAGATAGCGCCATGTAGCCTCCCCCTGTAGATAGCGCCGCACAAACAAATAAAACAACAAAATGTTATACTCACCTAGGCCCCATTCCCGCGATGAACAGAGCTGCTCCAAGGCATCAACGCCGACAGGATCCTTGAGTAGGCCGGCAAGCTCCAAGCACGTCATGCGCAGGGATCCTGTCCCTGCGCCTTATAGGCTGCAAGCCGAACAACTTTTAGCCTCGTAAATGGCAGGGCAGGGAAATACCTCCCTACTCTGCCATAGTGTTCAATAGTATCTGCGTCCTAAGGATGCAGATAAAATGTGGCGTCACTACCGCTGTAGCAGCCATAGCGGCTGCTATCGGCGCCACCGGGCACAGGCCCCCCTCATGCCGCGGGCCCCATATGGCTACTATAGTTGTAGTTATGCCACTGCTCCTTCATATTGGGGATGGTGAGAAACTTTTCCTGGAGACAGTGCGTTGAATTTTTATTGGCACTATACAGTGTGTAGCCCCATTGCATATAATCTTTATATATGTATTTCTGAGTGGATTGCTGGACTTTATCCACTGCAATTGGGTGCTCCACTGAATACAGATTTGTGCAACCCATATGTCAGTACATTATATTTAGGCTATTGGTAGGCACTAGTGTAAAAAAAAAGTATGTACGGAGTGGGGATTTCACCCTCATATTTTTTTAGATTTCTATTTACAGCATTTACCGGAATAAATAACATGATATAATATTTTAATATTTTACACAGTATTGGTCGTTACCGATGCGATCATACCAATTTTGTATAGTTTTTTCCCCATAACAAAGGATTTTTTAAGGGAAAAAGTTTTTCTTTATATTTTATTTACTTGTGATTTGTTTTTTTCAGCACACTTTATTAAACTTTCTTTTACAATATTTTTGAGTCCCATTAAGGGACTTGACTATGCGATAGTTTTATCACTTACATAATACACTACACTACTTATGTAGTGTATTATGTTAGTATTATACTGACAGGTAGCCTATTATGCCCTCCCTTTGTTAGGGCCTAATAGGCTTATGTCCATTGCAGACATGGGGGCCTTTGTTAGGCCACCAATTGCCATGGAAACCCATCGGCACCCCACGATCTCGTAGCAGTAACACCAATGGGCTTACAGAGGGAAACCTTTGCCTCAGTAAAAACTCTCAGGGTATGTTCACACGGCCTATTTACGGACGTAATTCGGGCGTTTTTGCCCCGAATTACGTCTAAAAATAGCGCCTCAATAGCGTTGACAAACATCTGCCCATTGAAAGCAATGGGCAGACGTTTGTCTGTTAACACGAGGCGTAATTTACGCGCCACTGTCAAAAGACGGCGCGTAAATAGACGCCCGCGTCAAAGAAGTGACCTATCACTTCTTTGGCCGTAATTGGAGCCGTTATTCATTGACTCCAATGAATAGCAGCGCTAATTACGGCTGTAAGGGACGCGGCGTTCAAGCGCCTGCACATGCCGTTACGGCTGAAATTACGGGGATGTTTTCAGGCTGAAACATCCCCGTAATTTCAGCCGTAACGGACGCCCTCGTGTGAACATACCCTTAGGTGCTACAAACACCATTGAAAGCAGTATGTAAGTGATTTTTGAGTTTTTTTTTATTAAATACTTTTTATTTTTAAATTATATAGGAACAACAAGTATACTGACAGGAAGAGACACCTAATAATCTAAAACAAAAAGGGAAAATTTTTTTTTTTTAAAATACTCCTCTTTCCTCTCACCCTTCGCATATCAAATTTATCCTTCCATAATTTCCATTTTTAATGAAATTTCGGGTATCTATTTTGGCCACATTATATATAATGCTTTCAGCCCAACCTGCCGAGACTACTAGTCTTGCCTAACCCTTAATATCTAATGGATTTTCCTATATCCAATCACTTAAAAACAGTTTAAGTGCCAAAAACAAGAGCGTTAATGCAAACGCCTTTGTTCTCCATTTATCCTGTAGAAGTTACCCAGTATATATACACACGGATCAAAATCTATTTTAATATTACAAACGTTTTTTATGATTTTAATCATTTTTTAACAATAGATATGGAGTTTTGTACATCTCAATAGGAGATCTATCATATCTGCCCCCAAACCTACACATTTCTCACAATAATAGTCCCTCTTTCCCCAATCTTGTGCAAAAACACTGGTAATCTATATTGATGGTTAACTATGAAGAATTATGTCATACAATGATATTTATTGAAAGAGGTTTTGGCTATGCCAGTCTGCATCCTATATTTTACCGAATTCTTTAATCCATTTATGCCAGCATTTAAATGTTTAGTTTTTCAACCAATTATCAAGAAGATTTTTATACCAAATTGACACAATTCCCTTTTTCTTTACCCTAGTAAAGAAGTACCCATTTTATGAGTGCTTCAACAGTAGTGTTTTGTGCCCTAGTGCATACGTAATTTTAATATTTTGAAAAATAATCTTATGTGTTAGTCCAATTTCTTGCTGAACATGCTGGAATGAACAGATAGCATTATCCTTTACATTCGAAGGGCTTGGCCAACTGGAATCAGAGCTAGATTGCTCTGATCCTGGCCATTGCAGCAGGGTGTCAGATGTATGTTACTCCTGAGCCCGCATCATCATCGCGCCATACATTTTCATCTCTGGGCACTACTAGAGCACAGGGCGTTATAAGGTGAAGGGAGTCTACGTGGCATTGGAGAGACAGTTTTCTTTCTTCAAGAGGAGAGCTATATTGTATACACTTTGCTAATACCCTTAGATCAGACTGATTTATTTGTGCCATGGTTCTACTTTTTTTTTTTTACTCTCTTCCTTTCCTTCTCTTCTCTTTTGTCTCTTCTGTTTTCTCAGGTATTTAACTTTTTATCCATTCTCGATTGTTTTTATGTGTTTTGTGCTGAATGATTTACTGTACCTTTTTCTGTTTTTTACTCTCCCCTATTCATTCTTCCCTCTTTTCTCCGTTTTTTGCCTCAGGTATTTTCCTTTCTATTCATTCTTGAAATTTCTTGTATTGCAAGGAGAGTACCATATTCAAAAAATCCCCAGCATAATATGAGTATACAAATCTTATTGTCAAAGCAGGAAAAGCAGAAGCGTCCGGCTCCCATTGAAATGAATAGGAGGCGGAAATTTGCAGCGGATTCCGCTGCAAAAATTCTGCTATGTAAACATGCCTTAGACTAGAAAAAAACTCTTCCTCTCCCCACCCATGTGTATTCAGTTACTGTGTTAAGGAACACCAGGTTTTTACTGACTAAAGAGATTTCTAATCATACTGACTGTGATTAAAACGTTTCATACCACTTTCACAAAACAATGTATACAAATTTGATAAACTCAGAATTTACTAAATGTATAAAAGTGTATAAATTGAGAAGAAAAAAATTGATGTGCTAAATTCTGTATAACCACTTGTTGAACTCTTCTGTGTTCTTCCCTAATGTTTGCAAGACCCATTCAGGAAGAAAAAAGTAGACTAATGCTTAAAGGGATCCTGTCATCAACACCTTACCTGCTAAAATCGCCTGACACCTCAATGGCCGCAGCTGTCCAAAGTTAATTTCTGTGCTCTTCTCTCCTGAAGTCCTCCTCTTGCCCTAAATATTGTTGTTTAAGCTTTTCGCGCCATCTATGGTAATTTCTTTTTACTCTATGACGCAGGATCTTAACCCCATCCACCGCCGCCGCCTGTCCAGCCCTAAATGCCGAAATCTCGTTCCAAATATCGCGCATGCTTGCTTCACTACCCTTCCCTGCTTCTGCTGCTTTAGTGTTTCAATGCGCAAGTGCGGGATTTCATGTGCGTTGGAGTGAGAGAAGATGTCAATCAAAAAGAAGGAGGAGGAGTCAACTCTAAAACGCCGGAGGAATGAAAATCTGACTCTTTTCGAGTGAAGATTTGACTCTTTTCTGCTCATTTGCATACAGCTTGGGACCGCTGAAAAACGGAATACTAAAGGTACAGAGCTTACTTGGAACATATTTATAGGTTAGATAACCATGATTTTTCATCTACTTTCACAAGGTATGGCTGGCTTGATAGCTAAAATGCTGGTGACAGGTTCCGTTTAAAGGGGTTTTTTCTTCTTGATTTCTTTGAAGCAATGATACCATCCCGGTCAGCCATATAATTCCCTGCAGCTACAATTTCCCGGGAATTTTAGTATTGCATGGTGGCAATTCAAGTATAATACATGGTTGTGTCAAGTCCGCCAGGGTGAAAACCGCTTAACTCATCTTTATTAAATCACTCTGCAATGGTGATTATGGCCTGGTAAACTTAGATGCGTGTATTAAATTTTATGTACAATAACTTAGAAAAATGTTAGGAAACCATGGATGAACAATCTCTAAATATATAAATATATATAAAGTAAGTGAAGAAAATTGTGTGATGTCAAATTCATTGTAAATACAGCAACCTTTAACCTGAAGCACCATGGTTTCAAGCCAGTCGCAACCTGGGGGAATGGAAATTATTCTGATGAGGTGATGTTAGAAAGTTCTAAGTGATTTGATTCTGGTGGTCTTGGCTTGAATCCCAGAGATATAAAGTCCCCAGAATGAAAATCCTGGGTCCAACTGGCAGTCTTTGCTTTAGTCAAAAGTGTCCAAAATGTATAATAGGCCATAAAGAATAATTTTTCCCCCAGTGCATGGTAGCCTCCCCAAATTGTGGGAACAGTAAATTAGTCAGTGGTATAATATGTGGACTGTCTACATAAGAAACTAGTAGAAGACAATTTAAGCTATAGTGTAATAATCTTAATAAATAAGTGTCTTGCATATAAGGGTATGTTCACACGAGGGCGTCCGTTACGGCTGAAATTACGGGGATGTTTCAGCCTGAAAACATCCCCGTAATATCAGCCGTAACGGCATGTGCAGGCGCTTGAACGCCGCGTCAATTACGGGCGTAATTGGCGCTGCTATTCATTGGAGTAAATGAATAACGGCTCCAATTACGACCAAGTCACTTCTTTGACGTGGGCGTCTATTTACGCACCGTCTTTTGACAGCGGCGCGTAAATTACGCCTCGTGTGAACAGACAAAGGTCTGCCCATTGCTTTCAATGGGCAGATGTTTGTCAGCGCTATTGAGGCGCTATTTTCGGACGTAATTCGGGGGAAAAAACGCCCGAATTACGTCCGTAAATAGGCCGTGTGAACATACCCTAAGGAATACATGAAAAAACTTGATCGGTAATCTGAAGTAGTGTACTCATTTAAATGGATGGTGTCAAATTGACTTTTTCTAGTAATATTTTGTGTGTATGTTTGTAAACATGGTTAGAAAAATTAGTATAATTGTAAAAATGGCCTTTGGAACATGTACCGTAAAGCGGAATTCGCAGGTAAAATATTTTTTCACTATAATGTTATTTACAGATTCTGATATGTTTGGTTAATGTGTCACAATAGAGGGAGAAAAATGAAGGTCTAAGGCCTCATGCACACGACCGTATTTTTGTCCACCTGTACATACTGGCGTAAATACGGGTCCTTGGTCACACATATTCTACCCGTATTGCACCAGTATTTATGGACCCGTGCCCGTAAATACGGGTCCGGTGTCACCCGTATTCCACCCGTATTTACGGGCACGTTTTTGGCTGCAAAATTGCACTGCACTAATCGGCAGCCCTTCTCTCCATCAGTGCAGGATAGAGAGAAGGGGCAGCCCTTTCCGTAATAAACGTAAAAGAAAATCATACTTACCCGGCCGTTGTCTTGGTGACGCGTCCCTCTCTTGACATCCAGTCCGACCTCCCTGGATGACACGGCAGTCCATGTGACCGCTGCAGCCAGTGATTGGCCTGTGATTGGCTGCAGCGGTCACATGGGCTGTAACGTCATCCCAGGAGGCCGGACTGGAGGAAGAAGCAGGGAGTTCTGGGTAAGTATGAACGTCTTTTTTTTTTTTTACAGCTTTATCTATATTCTGATCGGAAGTCACTGTCCAGGGTGCTGAAACAGTTACTGTCGATCATTTAACTCTTTCAGCACCCTGGACAGTGACTATTTACTGATGTCGCCTAGTAACGCTCCCGTAATTACGGGTGCACACACGTAGTCACCCGTAATTACGGCAGCCCCATAGACTTTAATGGGCTGCCCGTGCCGTAATTACGGCCTGAAATAGGACATGTTCTATCTTTTTCAACGGCACGGGCACCTTCCCGTAAGCATACGGGGAGGTACCCGTGGCCAATAGAAGTCTATGGGCCCGTAATTACGAGCCGTAATTACGGGAGTTTTTACGGTCGTGTGCATGGGGCCTAAGTGTTGCTATGTTATGAACATCTTGTCAAAATATGAGATCCCATGAACCAGCCATTATACTATTTGTTTCCCAATGGTTTTGGAATAAAATACTGCGTTAATATGCAAAATGTACAAAATAAGAAGATTTAGGCCACTTAATACTTTAAATATCTCAAAGAGGTTACTGTTTTTATGTAAAACGTAACTTTTAAAAATAATATAAAGATAAGTGTATAGTACGTTCAGTAAAGGATTCCTAAAAAAAAAATCCATATAGTCACAGCAATGGTAAAAACATAACTACCATAAGTACAACATACAGTACAGATGTAGCCATTTTTATCTTGACTTTTAACACATTAAATACACTGTGATGAGAAACTTTAACTTGACTTTTTCGATGGCTTTTCGATGGCTTTTGTTGTGTAATATCACGGTGCAGCAAGTTATCAGAGTCAAGATAAACTTGGCTACATCTGTATATAAGGAAAAAGGTTTAATCTTACCCATTTACATGGCTTAAGTATCTGGTAACATGTCGAGGTTCCCAGGGTCAGAATATCCCTAATTTAGCCTTAATATTAACCCTAGAACCTCCTGAACGGGGTAACCATCTTGAAAAGAGCAACTTTGGTAGAAATCTTTGCCCCAGATGCCCTAAGCAAAAAGATGTCCCATGCATTTTCCTTAAACCTGTAGCAGCTAAAGGGGTCTAGTAGGGAAAATAGGACGTCTGAAACAAGAGTGAGCAAAGAACAAAAGCACAGGACACGCTAGTAGCCGACATGTGTGGCACCCCATCATACATTGAATATTATTCTTACGATGTAACACCAATCAAAATAGATAGTTCAATTACTTTTCTTTGGGCTATACACAGACATATACCAAAATTCCTTTAAATGTACCTTTTGCTATCACGTACTATCGATACAATACAAAAAACTATGGTACCATGATATTAGGCTTGCCAATGGTAAATACAGTGTAGAAAGAAGGATATAATAAACCTAAGTTTACAAGCATTTGTGCAGGTTATAATAGATCATCAGAAGTACTGCCTGAACATATAAACAAATGGAGGACAAACCTGATATATGTGAACACAGTCTTAGGCCCCATGCACACGAACGTAAAAACGCCCGTAATTACGGCACGTTTTTACGGGCCCATGGACTTCTATTGGCCACGGGTACCTCCCCGTATGCTTACGGGAAGGTGCCCGTGCCGTTGAAAAAGATAGAACATGTCCTATTTCAGGCCGTAATTACGGCACGGGCAGGCCCATAGAAGTCTATGGGGCTCCCGTAATTATGGGTGACTACGTGTGTGCACCCGTAATTACGGGAGAGTTGCTAGGCGACGTCAGTAAATAGTCACTGTCCAGGGTGCTGAAAGAGTTAAACGATTGGCAGTAACTGTTCCAGCACCCTGGACAGTGACTTCCGATCACAATATAGATCAGCCTGTAAAAAAAAAAAGACGTTCATACTTACCCTGAACTCCCTGCTTCTTCCTCCAGTCCGGCCTCCTGGGATGACGTTACAGCCCATGTGACCGCTGCAGCCAATCACAGGCCAATCACAGGCTGCAGCGGTCACATGGACTGCCGCGTCATCCAGGGAGGTCGGACGGGATGTCAAGAGAGGGATGCGTCACCAAGACAATGGCCGGGTAAGTATGTATTTCTTTTACTTTTTCTGCGGAAAGGGCTGTCCCTTCTCTCTATCCTGCACTGATAGAGAGAAGGGCTGCCGATTACTGCAGTGTAATTTTGCAGCGAAAACCGTGCCCGTAAATACGGGTGGAATATGGGTGACACCGGACCCGTATTTACGGGCACGGGTCCGTAAATACTGGTGCAATACGGGTCGAATACGTGTGACCAAGGACCCGTATTTACGCCAGTATTTATGGGTGGACAAAAATACGTTCGTGTGCATCAGTGAGCTTCATGTGGCAATTACTTGAGGTGGTTTCTGCTTATACACAGCAGTTAATTTGATCAAATAGAGCTGCAGTGTAAATCATGGTTGGGAGACATAGCAGAGCTTCTAATGAGACAGGACGTAGAAGATGTAGTCAGTGATCATAGCTGTGCTCTAATGAAGCAGAGCTGCAAGCTGCCTAAGGGTATGTGCACACGCTAGCTACCTTTTACGTCTGAAAAGACAGACGCTCGTAAATCTTGAGCTGCTCTTCATTGACTTCAATGAAGAACAGCTCAAATTACGTTGCAAAGAAGTGTCCTGCACTTCTTTGACGAGGCAGTTATTTTTTACGCGTCGTCGTTTGACAGCTGTCAAACGACGACGCGTAAATGACAGGTTGTCTGCACAGTACGTCGGCAAACCCATTCAAATGAATGGGCAGATGTTTGCCGAAGTATTGTAGCCCTATTTTCAGACGTAAAACGAGGCATAATACACCTCGTTTACGTCTGAAAATAGGTCGTGTGAACCCAGCCTAACAACCAACACTACAGAAAATAAATGGCAGGTAAGAAATAATACCAATTGGTTTACATATTTGCTCATACTATAACTCTACAACCACTTTAAATATCTGAAGATTTCTTGTTTAAATGTGCTCCCCGATTATACTTGTCACGATCCGTGGGTATGTGGACCCACTAGGCTGCACCACCGTAGGGGAGTAGCAGCTGGCCAAACAACAGTACCTTTGATAGTCCAGACAGTAGCGGAGGCTGAGGCACAGATGAACTTGAAGACAGATGACACCAGATGTGGTGTGGGACAGCAGGCATGACAGGTGGCACAACACGACTCTAACACTCTAAGGCACAGGAACAAAAATAGCACGAGATACAGGCAGCAGGGCACGGGAACAACGGGAACAGGGGAACACTAAGGGACCATTTGCTAAGGCTAATATGGGTAAACAAAACGTCTCTCAGGCAATGAGTAAAAGGGCAGATTTTTATAGTTCAGGGTGATCATGGGCTAATTAGTGATTTTTTACATGTGCACACACTGGTCCTTTAAGGCCGGGCACGAGCGCGCGCACCCTACGGGTACGAGCATAGCGAAGCAGAAATGACTTCCAGCGTCTCTCAGGAGGCAGATGCCGACTAGCACTCAAATGTCCATGGCCGCGGCCGTCGAGGTGTAAGTCAGAACGACGGTCCGTGGCTGTCGACGTTACAATACTTCAGTAAATCTACCATATTCTAGACTGAACTGCCCATTAGTGCTAAATTGTACATATTAAAGTCTACCGCTAGCACTTGGAAAAAGGCCAACAATATAAATAGCTATACATGTAATAAATGTTCAGTGTGGAAGAAGTTGAAAGAACACATTGTTGGTGGAATTGCTAATAATAAGACATTTCTGGACTAAAGTCCTTAAAGGGGTTGTTCGGGACTTAAACAAAATTGTAAATGAAGATGTGAAGATGGATAAAAACAAAACAAAACCAAAAACAATACTCACCAGTTCAATCCCCCGCCGCTCAACTGCCACCGGTTGGTCTTTATCAGTCTTTGTTGACTTGTCCTGCAGTGATGATGTGCCGTTCATGCTCGTGACTGCTGCAGCCAATGACTAGCCTCAGTGTTCTCATGCAGCATTATCATGCACATGCATGAACGGCACGTGATTGTGTAAGGATACCAACTGGGGAGAGGCGGGGGATTTAACAGTATTGTTTTTTATTTTCTCCACTTTCCTGGACTTAGCACTTTTTTTTTTAAGTCCCTTACAACCCTTTTAATTATATACAGAACTTTGTAAGATTTTAAATACACGGCTCAGATGGCTCCCATCTGAGATTGGAAGTTTAGAACATTGCAAGGCAAGTACCACCATTAGCTGGTTTAACTGTTTTGTTATCGCATGCCACTTTAAGGGGGGGGGGGTTCACAAGGTGCAAAACGCACCAAAAACGGCTGAAAATGCCTCCCATTGAATACAATGGGAGGCGGAGGTGTTTTTTCCTGCGAGCGGAAAAACCGGCTCGCGGTAAAAAGAAGGGACATGCCCTATCTTCGGGCGTTTACGCCTCTGACCTACCATTGACATTAATGGGAGGCAGAGACAGAGTATTTTGCGGCGTTTCTGCCTGTGGCGCTCAATTCCCACGGGCGTAAAACACTGCGAAAAACGCTGCTAAATCGGCGTGCAGGCAGAGGAAAATGTGCCTCAAAATTAAAAAAATAATTCAGTGTGAACCCAGCCTAAAGGTCTCGATATCTTCCAGGTCTCCTACTCTATGAACAATTTAAATGTTTTTGTATGATTATATTATAGTAGAAAGAAAAGACACATTGCAGCTCATAGAGAAACATTCTTCTAGCTTTTTTTTTTTTTTTTTTTTAAATCAATCCAATGTTTATTAACAAGAACAATAAGACAGTGACAGTCAGATAACAACTGTATCAGCATCATATACAACATTTCCAGCATGACAGAAAAATCCCAACATTACATCCTCTGATATATAATTTTTTCAATTGCCAAGCATTCCAACTTGTCAACCCCCAGTTCTCCCACAAACCCCAGCAACAACACCTCTGGATCCGCCGCCAATTCCATACCGTATACCTTTTTTATCAATTCCAATATCTCCCCCCATTAGGTCCGGAAGGCCCCACATGTCCAGAACATATGATAAATGTCCGCCTTCTCCTCCGGACACCTAGGACACTTAGCATCCGATCTGAGTCCCATCTGTTTTAGCACCGAAGGGGTTCGGTAAACTAGATGTATCAAGAAAAGTTGCGACCTCCTCTGCGCCATACTGAGAGAAAGATGGTAAGGTGATGCTAAGATCTCCTCCCACTCTTTGAGCAAAGAGCCTATATCCCGCTCCCATTTGACTCTCACCAGCTCCATAGGATTTCCCAAGTGTTTGGAGAACAAGCTCTTTTAAGCCATCAAGATCAGACCTTTAAATGTGTCCGCCTTAACCTATAACATATTCTAAGACCCCCATCGCACAAACCGTCAGGTCCACCACAGCCACCTGCGCCTGCAGGGCATGACGTATCTGCAGATATTAGTAGAACATACCGTGTTCCAGTTGGAATTGGTCTTTCAACTGCTGAAAGGACCGTAGTGCGGCATCATCATACAAGTGACTCAGTCTTACAATCCCTGCCATTTCCCATTTTTGCATGCCGTCCAATTGATACAATTCCCACAGAACCGGATTATGCCATATGGGAGTATATTTAGTACACATTCCTATACTCAAGATCTGTTTACACTGCCACCATACTTTATGTATCAAGAGCAATGTCGGTTTAATACTTGCTATTCTCTTGTATGTATGCGCTTCCAGCCCCTCCAGCGGATTAAGCCCTCCCCCCAAATACGACAATAAGCGTGCACTAGATCCCCAGTTCTCTTTGTCCTCCCATCCTTTAAAATGTTAGCTCTGAGCAGCCAAGTAGTATATCTAGGCATTCGGCAAAGCTACACCCCCTTCATCTTTTGGCAATTGTAATTTCTCCAATTTTATTCTAGGCACCCCCCTTTTCCAGAACAGATCCCAAAAGAGATTATGCAGTCGTCTAAACTAGTGTTTAGGTATCCATACCGGGGAGTTGTGTAGAATGTACAGTACCTGGGGCATAAGAATCATCATAATTACGTTGGTCCTCCCCAGAGCAGAGAGAGGGAGTCTATTCCAGGGCTCCACCGTAGCTTTAACCTTGGGCAACAGTGGCAAGACATTTAAAGTCATATAGTTTTTAACCCGAGACGTCACCCTAACCCCCAAGTGCGTAAACTCCGATACTACCGGGACACGGGGTCCCACTCCATTGTCTACAATATTGACCGGGTCAAGTGGCATAAGAGCTGACTTGTTCCAGTTAATATTTAAACATGAGAATACCCCAAATCTAGTGATCGTGTCCAGTACCAAAGCCAAAGTGTTCTCAGTGTCCGTCAGGTATATCAAAATATCGTCCGCATATAGAGAGATTATTTCCTCCAAGTTCCCATATTTCAAACCCCGTATGCGCTCCTCCTGTCTTATGAGACAAGCTAATGGTTCCACCGCCAGAGCAAACAGCAATGGTGACAGTGGACACCCATGGCGCGTTCCCCTAGCCAACGGAATCCTTGCAGACAGCGCTCCATTCACCCATATTCGGGCTGTAGGAGCCACGTATAGCAACTGCACCTACTTCACAAAATTAGGACCAAATCCCATCTTACCCATAACCTTCCATAAATACCCCCATTCTACACAATCAAACGCTTTAGCAGCATCTAGTGTTAGCACAGCTCTCCCCACAGGGTCATCCGATACTGCCTGAAGATTGAGGATATCTCGCTGTGAATGACAGTTTACGCCTGCTATGCTGTAAATCACAGAGACGCTACAGAAGTGGTCAGGAGAATGAATACACATCACGTCCTGGCTGGAGGTAATGTATATTCATTGTCATGACACATGAGTAGCGTTATAGTGTGTTTATGTGACTGCAGATAGAGATATAGCTATATCACTATCTGCAGTGTAAATGAATGGAGAGAATTGTATGACGCTGATTGGTCACTGATTGGTCAGCATCATACACTCCTCTGTACAATGCCCACTTGGTCATATAGTAAAGTTGTTCATTGAGAAAGTCATTAGCATAAAGCTAATATAGGTCATAACTCCGTCACAAATTATCGTTTTTCTAAAAAAAAAAAACACTGCTGTAATCTACATTGCAGCGCCGATCATATCATGTACAATATAGGCCACTTATAATGTGGTGACAGAGCCTCTTTAACCTGTGGTTTCAGATGTCTTATCAGAATTAGCCGTCATGTATGTGTAAATGAAGAATAACACTCTTCCTGACCATTACATGACTTGTATCCTGCATTTTTCAGCAGTTTTACCCTCTGCAGGCTCCTTCACTAATTGTCAGTTGTTCCATAACTCAGCTCTACAGTGGGTGGATACTATCTTCTATGATGTCTCCTATAGACAGCACACAGAGAGACGAGCAGATCCTGCTCTCCTATCTCTCTCATACACTCATAAGCAGCAGGAGCATGGAGGACATTATACAGCAGTAATGAGTAAATGTGTTGATGTGGATCTATGTGAGACAGTAGGAAACTAGAAGCAGCAGCATCTGTGTGTGCCTGTGTGTCTCTCTCTCTCTCTCTCTCTGCAGCAGCTCCCTCCTCCCCTCTCCATAGACATCTATCAGCAGCAGCCGGATCAGACTGGCCAACCAAAAAACCAGAGGATCCTCCGGTGGGCCCAGGCTCTAATACAATAATTGGCTTAAAGGTCCAGCAGAAGACGACCCCCATTTGGAGCTCTCTGGAGCCAATCACTTGCCACTAGGGTCGATTTCTTATGGGATGATTCACAAATTACCTAAGAGATCTTATTGATTATATGTCCTGTGTGTACAATGATAATAGCAAGGACTATGATAAAATGAAAAGTGGACATGTACATGTTCTATATAGATGGAGGGTGAACCCTCAGAATCATCTCCTCTGGTGGGTCCGAGGAACCTAAGTCCAACGCTGGGCAGCACTTGTAACCTGATTCCTCAGTGAAGATGAAAATCTGTCTCATCTCTGCCTCTCTCAAGACAGATTTTAGCAGTAAATTGAGTGTAAGTGATTAGTGCATGAGGCAATGGAAAGGGGAAGAAGAGTCTGATAAGTGAAGAAAGGCATTTTTCAGTAATAAGACATATTACACAGGTTCCTATCTTCGCTTGTACTATTAATTACTGGAAAGTATGTTGACAGTGACTCTTTAAGCATCATACAATAGCTGACATTCGTTTATGGCTTCTCCTAGTAATGGACCCTAACACCTTAAGTAATACTTTACATGTATTTGAATTCAATAATAAATGACTATTTAGCGGCTTGATACAATGAAACACAATGGAATGCAGTAAAACACATGAATATTTTTATTATTTTTGAAAGCCAATGGTCAAAAACGGAAAAGATGAAATGTGCTTTTATATTGGACAATATCAATAACTGAAAAGTGTAACAAACGCAATTAGAATTCAGTAAAAGATTTTGGTGGAATCCAGTATTTTCTGCTTTTCTTGTCTCACTGTAGCAACCTTCACACTACAGTGATATCATAATTGCTAGTTTATTATAATGTTTTGTCTTGTAGATATTTTAATACCATGTTCTCATAATGTTAATTTATATAAGCCACAAGGAATTACTGTAGTGTTTCATACTGGACAGCAGCCACATGTACACTAACCATTACAAAGTTACAATGGACTGTGTTTTAGGCAGGCATGTGTCCTTTCTAATTGGTCTAATTTAATAATACTGATCTCCTCTGCACAGTTTGAGAAATATCTAAACTTCATAGATCTGGTATTCATAATTGAGCTCTCAGATGCATATGGAAGTTGCCAGTAATTGGCTGAGCCAAAATTCTGTTTTCTACAAAAGACTTTCTTGACAAAGAACAGGATATAGTGTAATTCTGATCCTGCATAATTGATCATCATAAGAAAATGCTATAGCTTGATTCCCTGGACACGATCTGCACTACTTTCTATGTTAAGAACCCCATATCAATGCACAGGAAACTCAAGAAATATGTATGGATTTTGTTAAAGCATTTTGACTGAATACACAAACAGAGATTATTTCTACATAGATAATGTTCATACAGTTTGTAAAATCAGTGGGCATGCACTGTTACAATAGTAAATGTCTTTTTTTTTTTTAAGAAATGTCACAAAATATTTATTTACACAGATAAGCTAAGCCCCAATAGCTCCAGTTCAAATATACATATTTCCTTTCAGGTCAGTGTTTTATGTTCTCCAGTACCGATGACGCTAATAAACGTCCCCATCTTGTACCAACTGCAAACTCAGTCTGTTGGAACAGCGGCCTCTTTGCCGAATGCTTATATTTTCTGGCAAATGTGTAGTCTTGATTTTGAAGAATATGTGGCATCTTTCCATACTTTACAAGACAGGCCTTTAGCACAGTCACATCTCTGAAATATCTCCAAGCCATGAGAGCCCTTTTTTCTTAGTTTTGTGCAAACCTCCCCTTGACGTAATACAGGTTTACAAATTTTGGTCCAGAAATGTCGAGCGCAGCAAAAGCCTTCGATGCAGTCAGTTGACCGCAGACAGGGATCTCCTTCATGTCCTGCCAAGAAGTACAGAAGAGGTTGACTGTAATTTTATTAAGGATCTACAGTAAAGTGCACACTAACATGCATTTACACAATTATTTCTTCATTAACAACAGCCTGTATAAAGCAAATTTAATTATGTGTAGGCTTTCTGCATAATCTCACTAAGAATGGTTTCACATATAAAAATTGTGTCCAGACAGTTTTTTGGTTTTGCCTGGGGTGATCACAACTGATGACAAAGCTATGCTCTTTGTGCACATGTGCGGCATCTATAAGCCTGACGGACAAAAAACTGGCTTAATAGAAAACTGTAGGATCCGTTCTGTCATCAATTTCCATCCAGTGGAGTATAAAAACAAGATTGGAGAGCTGGACATATAAAGGAGGCTGTCTCTGGGTTATTTTTGACTCAGATCTTTCCTTTACTCCTCACATTCAATCACTTTCACGCTCCTGTCATTTTCACCTCAAAAACATCTCCAGAATCCGCCCTTTTCTTACAGAGGAAACCGCCAAAACTCTCACTGTTGCTCTGATTAACTCTCGTCTTGACTACTGTAACTCATTACTAGTCGGTCTTCCCCTCACCAAACTCTCCCCTCTCCAATCTATCCTCAATGCAGCAGCCAGGCTCATATTTATGACCAACCGCTACACCAACGCCTCTAATCTGTGCCAGTCACTGCACTGGTTGCCCATCCCCTTCCGAATAAAATTCAAACTTATTACTCTCACCCACAAAGCTCTCCACAGTGCTGCACCTCCTTACATCTCCTCCCTCATCTCTGTCTACCACCCTACTCGGGCTCTACATTCTGCCAACGACCTCAGATTAAAATCCTCCATAATCCGAACCTCCCACTCCCGTCTCCAGGATTTCTCTCGTGCTGCACCCGTCCTCTGGAATGCGCTACCCCAGACAATCAGATTAATTCCCAATATCCACAGTTTTAAACGTGCCCTGAAAACACATCTATTTAGACAGGCCTATAACATTCCCTAATCTGACTCCTTTCCATGGCCCTCCTTTTAGATTAGTCATCAGAATAAGATTCCCTCACACTCCTTCTCTTCATGTCCGTCATACACGGATACTGGCTGGTGACCGGCTCATGCAGCTTTATGTGCACCACCCCATGTGTATAAAAATGGCTGGACTATTGTACTGAACAAACACGGTTACACTTTGTGTCTCCCTTATTTCCTCATAGATTGTAAGCTCTTGCGAGCAGGGTCCTCACTTCTCAGGTTTGTTTCATGTTCCCTCTAAATTGTAAAGTGCTGCGTAATATGTTGGCGCTATATACATAAAGATTATTATTATTATTAAAATTGCGCCAAAATGTCACCAAATTTGTTCAAATATTTGTGCAATTCTTGCCAACCACACTCTCTAATTTCAGTAGTTCATTTATGCCATTATGTATAAATGTGGGCCTATATCCCTTAATAAATTCTGACTAGATATGAGCTAATTTCCTGAAATTAGTTTCAGGTCTGATTTGGTCGAATCGGCCATCTGATTCAAAGCGGTCCGCATAAATTCACTGTGAATCACAAGTGGATAAAGGGGATATATGGCACTTACTAATGTACTGTGTTATAAATTCGACCCCAATTTATTTAATCTTGAAGTGCCGCCCCTAGGTTATTCAGACCTCCTCAGCGGGCATCCTTCCGCTCTCGTCCAGAAAATGGCAATTGATGTAGGGTCACATGACGCGACACCGTCTATCAGCGTCTTCGATTGTAATGCACTGTGCCTATGCTATCTTCCAGTAGCACAAGCACAGAGGAAAGTATTATATAAAGCTTTCATTTGTACTTGTGCACCAGGAAACTAATGCAGTGCACTACACTTATGGACATGGTCGTGTCACGTGCCCCTCCATCAGCATCCATTTTTTGGTATTAGAGTGGAGGGGCTGCCCAGGGAAACGACCTAGATAAGCAGGAGGCGGTGCTTCAAGATTAAATAAAACGGGCAGAAGTTCTAAGCATGGTATATTAGTTAGTGCCATATATCCCCCTTTTCCACTGTTTAAACAACATTATATATAAAGCAGCTAATAACTGCCATTTTGCTGCAATTTGTGCGCTGTGAAGCCAAAAGGTTTCGGATTTAAATTCAATTTGTGAAGAATTGATTCACTCATCTCTAATCATGAATACTAAAGGTGCAGCAATATTAGTGCAGTGTATAGTAAAAGTGTCATATATCAATAGTGTAGTATGCATGACACATTCACTGTATTGTGATACCAATGGTAGCATGTGCAACTGTAACTTTATCCCAATTTGTCACAATGCTGAGAATGGCACAATGTCACAGCAATCACTATTTGGAGGGAAATTATGCAATTCATTGATAAATATGGTTTCGTTTTCTCGCTTCATATTATCTAATGCATTTTTATTGTGTTGCACTGATTGACTATTGAGTAACAATATCAGTTAGGACTCATTCAGACAGGTGTAATATGGATGCATTTTAGCATCAATATTACAGCGGGAAGCCCCCACCTGACTGCAGATCGAATTACCTTAATTACCATTACTACGGCCGTCTGAAAAATTATTAAGACTAGTTATTGTGCCTAAAATCCTCTGAGACGCAGGATGGAGCTGTTACTGATCATATCTAAGTTCATAACTTAGGTGTGATCGATAACAGGACCCTCTGTCACTGAACCCGTCAGTCCCGCTGACCTGACGGATTCAGGTTTCAGCGCAAGATACCGCTGCTCAGTATACAGGATACAAAGCAGCTGTATCTCAAAAAGTAAAAATAATTTTTAATAAAAAGTAATTAGATTGTTTCACCAAACACAGTGATACACATTTTTATATAAAAAAAAACCTAAAGTTTTTAAAGGTGTACATAGCCTTTAAATTACTCAGCTCTTTGGCTCAATGCAAAGTAACCACTAAATGCAAAGAAGGGTCAAGAAAGCTTGGCAGGACTTTAATCTTACTGTTGAATTAAACATATTTTTATA
Organism: Rhinoderma darwinii; assembly: GCF_050947455.1. NCBI lineage: Eukaryota > Metazoa > Chordata > Amphibia > Anura > Rhinodermatidae > Rhinoderma > Rhinoderma darwinii. The sequence continues at coordinate 172,713,972 of NC_134687.1, read as the reverse complement.
AAAATATGTTTAAATGCAGAACTTCTTTAAATTACATTTATAATCTAACCTTTTATATGTGGCATTTTGGAATGATGCCTTCCTATGTTCTGCCAACCCATATCCTTGTTAGACATGTGACTGTTCTTCTTTGGGCGTCCTTCAAGTTCTGGAATATGAGGTGTCAGTATGGTTTCAGCTACTGGGATACATATACCTGTTAAAAAAGAAAAAAACATAAATTTCTCAGTTGTCAAAATATCATAATTATACTGTATAAAAAAAAGTTTAGATTCCGCTATAACTAAAAAAAAAAAGTGAATTATAAAAATAACATTGTAATTGTATGACCAACAAATAAGATATAAAAATTTGCCTAATTTCCATGGGTGGGAAAGGGTGTTTTTCAAAATGCATTAAAACGATTGGCCTTTACAGGCCTTTATACAAATACTAGTGACGTCACACTGGTACGGATGGAGATTGGTTGGAAACATGTGACGTTAGATTTCATCATCGTACATAGCACACATAGTACGCTAGTGGTACTCAATCCCTGTTAACCTCTGCAGAAAGAGATCTCACTCATTCTGCCATGTCTACATAGGGAGATACGTCACTCGACTCTTCTGAGGTTAGATGTTTTATTTACCCTATATCATTTTGTGTTGGTTGAATCATTGGTTATATGGTTCACTTTTGTCAGTTTTTTTTTTTTTTTTAAGCTTTCGGTCCCTAGTGCAGTTTAGTAAGTGGTTGGTTACTTTCACAACATTTGTGTGTCTTTATTAGCTAGTGCTGAAGTGCGGTAGCTGTTTTGTAAACCAAGCAAACCCTTATAGAGTAACTGTACTTTCAGAAATGTTTTTTGAAATGTTATAGAGAATTACAGTATTAGATTAGATATTTGGTAAGTTTTAATCGGTGGTGTTCTGGGCACCGAGGCCCCCACTATTGCTGAAACGAAAGTGCAGTAGCGCTCTACCCCTTTAACTGGTGTAGACTCACATGTGGATAGAGATGGAAATGTAGGCGAAAGACAATGAAAGAAGAGATCTGATTCGTTGATATCATGAACTGATTCTTATAAATAAGCTGCATAGGGTGCAAAGTAGAAGATTTCACATACAGAGTGGATTGTTTTAGCTTATTGTAGAAGTGTAGGGAGAAGGAGAGCGAAAAATATTGGAAAAGAAAATGAATAGAAAGAAGTGGAACAAAAAAGTGTGGATAAAATCATAATAAATAATATTTGAAGGGAGAGACGTAAATTAAAGATCCTGGGCCCCAATCCAAAATCTGTAATAGGGCCCCCCAACTACCATTTGCCATTTATAAAACTGGGGTCTTCTTATATGGCAGAAAACTCAAGACCCGAGTGCAACTGCCATCTCTGCACCCCACATAGATATGCATTTGATTGGAGGAACAGGTTGTATTCAGTTTATCACAGGAAGAAAAAGAAAAAAATACAATAATAGTGAATAATGATCCCTGAGGACACTACAAGAGTTGATGATTTTTTTCAGAGAGGGTCACAACAGATCTAAAGAAAAATAAAAAAAATAAAAAAACATGAAATAAAAAAATAAACTTTGAAAAAAGTGGATAAATGAAAGGATCAGCATAACAAAAGAGGGGTCTGTTTCCGGGAGAGGTAAGGGAGTTGTGTACAGATTTTCTCTTTCAAAGCTTTTACGTGTATAAAAAAAAAAAAGAATGAAAACCCACAATTTCCCCACAATCATCACAATTAAAAAGCTCAATTCTTTGCAAATGATGTGCAGAAAATGACATTGCAGCATGCTTCATGGCAAGACAATAAATATGGTGACCACCCAGGCAAATAATTAAAATGCAAGGCATTTATTCTGTTCTTGAAACATTATGTCTAAGATGTCTTGAAATATTCCTTCATTTGAAGAAACATATGGATATATTTTGAAATATTTCAGACACGACATCAGTTTTTGTTTACTTTCCCTTTGCGTTTCGTTGTTACTCTCCATTATATTGTGACAATTCATTTACTGCATTTTACAGATTTTTAGATGTGGTACAAAAAAATTAGTAAAATCATGTTGTAAAACTTAGACTACTCTATTTCTTTAATAATTTATATTTGATAGTCAGCAATGCAATAATGTAAATACATGGCACCCGACAACAAACCATATATACATGTTGACATCTCACTGTATGGGACTTATATAATATAATAATGTGCTGTACTGAATATTCATTTATATAGTGAAATCACCATTTGTACGCACTGCCTTGCTTGTGGCTGCACAGCTCACGTGGCATGGGGGTCTATGGGTATTCCAGGCATTTGTGCACAATTACTATCGCTACCTATACTGTATAATATGACACAACATAGTGACCCGGCATTTGTGCTACGCCTCTACGTTTTCACTTTTTTGCCGTGCAGTAGATACAAATGTCTGACTTAAAAAAGAGGTAACATGAGATGACACAATTAAGGCTGGTTTACAACATATGCAGTTTGACTTGCAAGAGCACAAAATCCTCTACGTCTTATAAGGAAAAAGTACATTTAAAAAGTTGTGAAAATCTTTTATCAACCATATTAGACTTGACACTGCCAAAACACGTATTACAAAGTCCAGCACAATTTCCACTGAAATATGTATACATCTGTCGCTTTCATTGTAGTAATCCGCAGCAATAAACCACTGGCATTATTTCTTGAGTGGAAAAAGTATCGGTTAAAGTGTACCACCAAAAGGGATATCCTTTGGAAATTTTATTTCATTATATTGCCAAAATATTTCTAGATGTTATAGACTTATACCATAAGAAATAATCTATGGCATGGTGTACTCAAGTTACATTTAGTTATCTTGGGGTTTTGGCTTTTTGGAACACTTAAAGCCAATCAATTATGTGAAATCTGAACACTTGGATAGAAGTTATAACAGGGACCTAATGCTCTGTTAGCTATAATAAATATTTTTCCACTGCTATTCCATTATGAGCACGGGCTCTTTCAAGTTGTGCTCTGTAGAAATAAGGGAGTTAAAAGCTCAGTCTATTGAGAATGCCATGCCGAGTGGCTGTCTACCTAACTTTTCCTATGATTTCTATTGGTAAACCCATTTCTTGGCTCATCATTTTCAAGGTTTGAGTAGCCAAATAACTGGTTAACACATATATAAGTGATTCTAGGTTATATATGTAATTATATTACCTAGAAAAGAAATTGAAGTATATAGTAAAATGCAAACGTCCTGCCCTCAAGTTTGGTTGTATATAGTACACAGTTGATAGCACTGCATTACATACGTACTGTAAATTCTTAAGGTTTTATTCCAATGACATAGTAATATTTCCATTTTTATTTCCTACCTCCTGTCTAGATCTTCCTAGTCTTTCATACATTCTCTTTTACATCACATCGTTAGTTGTATTAGGTGTTGTTTTGTTATCTATCTATCTATCTATCTATCTATCTATCTATCATCTATCTATCTATCTATCTATCTATCTATCTATCTATCTATCTATCTATCTATCTATCTATCTCTCTATCTTTCATCTATTTTCTCATGTGTAGGTTCTAGTATCTATATTCATCTTGCAAATTAATGAGGCAGTATTTTGCTTCAAACTCCCACTATACATAATAAATGTTATATTTTGACAATGTAATTACAAAACTTCCAATAACTGGTAACTTAAAAAAACACTTTGTGCCAAAAAAAAGTACATGAATTGGTGATTTAGACTTGCTTTTGGTTATACGATAAGGCACGGGAGCCAATCAAACAAACACTTAATTTTACTGATAAATGTGCAAGTAATAATAATAACGACAAGTATTGAATTAGGCCAGAAGTTGTCCTCATCCCACTCATCTTATTACTTACCGTTGTTGCAACGATTCCCGACACAGCACATGCCATCTCTATGGCAACGTTTCTTCTTTCTTCGGCAGATCATGCATGAGGAAGGAGCTTGGTGAGGACTGTAGCAATATCTTCCAACCTCACATTCTTTATCACTAACACAGGGATAAGCCTGAAAAAAAATCCACAAAGAAAATGCTCAATAGACATCTCAAATTAAACCTATGTAAACATGTGCCTGTGTGTTGATCTCACAGCTACAAGGGGATTATTTCAATGTTTTATGTCCATAGACAGGAAACATGGGATACGTCTGTAGATACCTTCATATGTATGAACAATCCATGGGGTTCCCAATTGGGGTTCCCAATACATTATAAGCAATAGATGTGCTTTGTTAAAATAATGAAAATAATGTCTAAAACCATAGTTAATAATTGTATAAAACAAACTGATTTTCAAGCTCAAGTGTCAGAAAATATGGATACATAAGTCACGCCAGGGCACGACTCTGAACACTATATTTTTCAATGAATTCAATAAATTTATAAGTCTGCCCCATAATGTATATTTTTAGCAAGCTACATAAAATTATGATGTCACTAATATTCCATAAAAAATATCTTTTTACTCTTACAATTTATACAGCTTGCTATCGTTACTGCTGGTTAAAAAGCGATTTTACTGAGCTAACAGTAACAGCAGGTGGTATTTATTGCTACAGTAGTGATCAACTGCTCTTACTCCGCAGCTTTTCTCTCCAGTTTCTTTTCATTTTTACACAGAAGAATAATTTCCTATAGTTTTTGTTGGCTCCTGAAGGTTCTACATTACATTAGTAAAAGTGTCTTTGTTTGCCAAGGAACTTAACTTCTATGCCAGTTTAGCTGGGAGGTATCAGGGCTGACACTAAAGTATTTTGGGCTCTTAAGCTGAGAGAAGGTGCCAATTGGGCATAACAGAAGCAGACATTCATTAGTTCTTGTACTTGTCTACATTAAGTCTGTAAGATTGGTATCCGCTCATTATAAGTTTGTATAAATGTGCTAGTGTTACCTGGTTTTCTTCTTTTTTGACATTGTGACCGTTCAGAGTGCTATGGTTATGTACCGTATCATGTGAATATTTGGAAATTTTTCTGAAAATTTGTGCATGAAAGTTTATACTACTTAAAAGGGTTTTCCTATAATCAATATTTATCATCTATCCACAAGATAGGTGATAAATATCTGATTGGTGGGGTTCCGACCTCTGGGACCGCCACTGATCACGAGAACATGCATACCTTGCTGTTCCTGGGAGCCCCATAGGAGTTGAGCAGTAGTGAGCATGCTCAGCCACTGCTCCATTCATTTCTATGGGGCTGAAGATAGCATTTAACTTAACCTATAGTAGTGCAAAGTGTAATATTTTGTATGGGGAAGACCAACATGTAAAAAAGTATCTATTTCTGTTTAAAAATGTGTACTAAGAAAAATTCATTGTGCAAGTCTGCCATTGGGGGTCCTTTTCTGACACCAAAAAATCTGAATGAATCCCATTGACTTCAATGGGACTCAATTTAGTTAAAAAGATCAGTCATTGTCCATTGACAATATACAGGGTGGGCCATTTATATGGATTCACCTAAATAAAATCGGAATGGTTGGTGATATTAACTTCCTGTTTGTGGCACATTAGTATATGGGAGGGGGGAAACTTTTCAAGCTGGGTGTTGACCATGGCGGCCATTTTGAAGTCGGCCATTTTGTAACCAACTTAAGTTTTTTCAATGGGAAGAGGGTCATGTGACACATCAAACTTATTGAGAATTTCACAAGAAAAACAATGGTGTGCTTGGTTTTAACGTTACTTTATTCTTTCATGCGTTATTTACAAGTTATGGGTGACATTATGGGTGTCAGGTCCGAGCATTCCTAGACGAACAGTTTCCTAGAAAGTGGATTGGTCGTCGTGGGCCAGTTGAATGGCCCCCTAGGTCTCCCGATCTGACCCCCTTAGACTTTTATCTTTGGGGTCATCTGAAGGCAATTGTCTATGCTGTGAGGATACGAGATGTGCAGCAACTGAAACTACGGATACTGGAAGCCTGTGCTAGCATTTCTTCTGCGGTGTTGCTATCAGTGTGTGAACAGTGGGAGAAGAGGGTTGCATTGACAATCCAACACAATGGGCAGCACTTTGAACACATTTTATAAGTGGTCAGAAACTTGTAAATAGCTCATGAAAGAATAAAGTAACGTTAAAACCAAGCACACCATTGTTTTTCTTGTGAAATTCTCGATAAGTTTGATGTGTCACATGACCCTCTTCCCATTGAAAAAACTAAAGTTGGATACAAAATGGCCGACGTCAAAATGGCCGCCATGGTCAACACCCAGCTTGAAAAGTTTCCCCCCTCCCATATACTAATGTGCCACAAACAGGAAGTTAATATCACCAACCATTCCCATTTTATTTAGGTGTATCCATATAAATGGCCCACCCTGTACAGAAAAACATTGCATGGATGGCAACTAGGGGGGTTTTCTATCCATTAGGGAAAATTGGATGACCTATAGAACAACTGAAACCAATTACATCTCATGTCATCAGTCGCTTCAGTTATTTTGTTATGTTTCATCCATCCTATAATAGAACAGATGACTATATTGCAAAGTGTGAAAACTTCAGCAAAAGTCCATTACAAAATCTTCATGTTAAAGCGCATGCACACTGGCTCGAAGCCTGTACAGCAGTGCATAGGACCTGTACATCCATTAGTATAGAGCTACGTATATAACCTTCGTACACTGCTGTAGAGGATCTATAAAACTCTGAATGTATAAACATATTCTCCCCTAGAAGAAGTGCTTATATTGGAGAATACCTCTGTACTCTGTCTGATTTGGGCAGAACCCTACAGAAAAAAACTCTATATCCCTCTGCATTAAATGGGAGGCATACAGTGGTACAGTAGAGAGCTCATAAACCCATATGGAAGTCACCTGAAAAGGTAAGTAAGCACTTAAGGCTTTCAAGCTTTGAGCATGTGCACTTCCCATAATATAAGACTTAATACATATGATGCTGGTGCTCCTAAGAAGTAATATATGGGTGCACTTATAAAACTGAGCAGCCACCCCCTTACCCAGATTGTAGGGGCGAGCGGATAATTGACACTTATAGTAACCTGATTTGCTTTACCCAAAAAGCTACTATTTGGCTAGTTTGAATTAATCAAGTAGATAAAGAATGAACTAGGAAGTGGAACTTATATTAGCCTTTTTCTATAGGAAGATGTCCTTTTTTTGGTGATATGTATGTAGCTAGTGACAGTTTTAGTCTTTTTTTTTTTTTTGCAGAAATATTAGGCCATTGCCGTGTCTTGACATGTTTTCAAAATAAGCACCTCCACAGAAATTAAAGGGGCTGTCTCAGCAAAAACTGGTGGCATATCGCTAATACATTGACTACAATGCCCAGAAATACCTAGGCAGAGTTGAGAGGAGACAAAGTGGCACAGCGCTTTCTTTACATTGGTGGCCTCAAACCATATAAATAGTTTTATTATTATTCTTTTTCAAGTATTTATGGTTGTTATTATATGTTCTTTATAAAATGTCACTTTTCATAATTTTGGTTGCTGCTTGCTTCTTTACTCATCTGCCAGGGTTTGCGAAGCTGTGACATTACTTTTAAGCTTTGTGTTCTTATTCTTCAAGCATATCCCTGTTGCTTCACACATTAGTTGTAGCTGGGCGCAGATTCATCGCTTTACAGCTGCAAATGGTTACAGGGCGATGTAGTAAAGGATGATGGGTGTCAAGGAATCTTAAAGAGGCTCTGTCACAACCTTATAAGTCCCCTATCTTCTACATAATGTGATCGGCACTGTAATGTAGATTGCAGCAGTGTTTTTTATTTAGAAAAACTATAATTTTTGATGAGTTATGATCTATTTTAGCTTTATGCTAATGAGTTAGTTAATGGACAACTGGGCTTGTTTTACTTTTTGACCAAGTGGGCGTTGTGAAGAGAAGCGTATGATGCTGACCAATCAGTGACCAATCAGCGTCATACACTTCTCCCCATTCATTTACACAGCAGATAGCGTTCTTATTACATCACTATGTGCAGCCACATACACACACATTAACGTTACTGAAGTGTCCTGACAGTGAATATACATTACCTCCAGCCAGGGCGGGATGTCTATTCAGAATCCTGACACTTCTGTAGCATCTGTGTGAGATTTACAGCAAGGCAAGCGTAATCTCGTTTTAAATGACATGTTACATTGTAATCTCACGAGATTACGCTTGCCTTGCTGTAAATCTCACTGAAACGCTACAGAAGTGTCAGGATTCTGAATAGACATCACGTCCTGGCTGGAGGTAATGTATATTCACTGTCAGGTCACTTCAGTAACGTTATAGTGTGTTTATGTGGCTGTACATAGTGATGTAATAAGATCACTATATGCTGTGTAAATGAATGGGGAGAAGTGTATGACGCTGATTGGTCACTGATTGGTCAGCGTCATACACTTCTCTCCACAACGCCCACTTGGTCAAAAAGTAAAAGACGCCCAGTTGTCCATTAAGTAACTCATTAGCATAAAGCTAAAATAGGTCATAACTCCGTCAAAAATGATTGTTTTTCTAAATAAAAAACACTGCTGTAATCTACATTACAGGGCCGATCACATTATGTACAAGACAGGGCACTTATAATGTGGTGACAGAGCCTCTTTAAGAGAGTGTTAAGGAATATCTTCGACTTTGCATGTCTTCTTGCCTTCATCTTAATTGCTGCACATTATTGACTAGTATAGTAAGGAGACGCACTTGATGGCAGTGAAATTATGTCAGATTGTGTAAACAATGTTAGGAAATAGGTATTTAGCAATGGAAAAATGTGCCTGCAACATATGGAAACTATAACATGGTAATCCATAACAATAATGAAGTAAAATCTTAAATAAGCTCTGATGCTTCAATTTGACTAACACAGGAACAATATATGAAAAAAATACCTTGACCTGTATCCAATCATGTACTGGAAGAATCCTAAAGAATACTGTATTTACAAGAGTATAGACTGCAGTGCACATATATTGAATTTGATCTAATGTTATATAATGTTATAAAAAAAATAAGAGTAGCAGAAAAGAAAACTGCATGCAGCTCTGGACTGTAACATATACTTGAACGCAGTGATCTGTAATTTTTTGAGTTTATGAAAAGGGTTCTCCGACTTATAGAAAAATCACAGTGCAAATGACTAAGGATAGCAAATTGCCACATACCCACCTTTCAAATAAGCTTCTGCTACTGTGCTGGCGGTCCATGGTCCCCTGTTGGTCTTTGTTTATTTGTCCGCAGCAATGACGTGTCATATGCAACACATTATCGTGGCAGCCAATCACTGGCCACAACATGTGCTGTCAATATTGACATCGCGGAGATCAGTGGCTGCAGCAGTCACGTGTCAATTAAAACTTGTCCTTGCTCTGGCCAAGTAAACAAAAACTAGCGGGGGACCAGGGAACATCAATTTAAATAGATCTACAAGATCTACAATCAAGAAATGTTTAAACTCCTTTCACATCACGTTTATTGACTCTATCAGAGGAATACATTTAGATAGGGATAGCATGGTCGCGCAGTGGTTATTAATGTTGCCTTTCAACCCTGGGTTCGAATCTGACCAAGCATTCGAATCCGGCCACATCAGTATGGAGTTTATATGTTCTCCCCATATTTGCGTAGGCTTCCTACAGGTTCTCCGGTATCCTCCCATACTCCAAAAACATATGGATATAAAATTTAGATTGTGAGCCCCACTAGGGATAGTGAGTGGTGACAACTTCTTCACAGCACTGTGGAATATATATGCGCCATATAAGCTACATGACAAAAAAAATACCCCAAAAATATATATACTGTGATGCTCCCATTTTTACAGAACAAACACATGACAAAAGAGTGTCTTCTTGGCATAAGTTTGGCAGGTTAACATATGGATACTTTTTTTGCTGTATAGAATAACATAATCTAGCATGTTTTTAGTACTGTGAAAAATGTATATGATATAGTAGAAGTTTTGTTTTTTTTTACAATAAAACTCAATGGTAAATGTAGGCCATACAGTTGCATATAGATTTGCATACATTTTCATATACATTTTTTATCCATGAGAAAACGATATGGTTATAAATTTGAAAGGGCCCTTAGAGGTTTGTGCATGCAGCTGTTGATGAAAATGGGCTGTAATACAGGCTGTAAGTCAGGATCAGTGCAACATAACTAAAACCAAAGCATTTGCAATGTTTTACATTTGTAAACATATGTAAGCTGGGTTTACACATAATAGTTTACTAATAAGACCAATCCTATCTCATTAGTTGCAGAAATATTTGGCAGATAAAGTATTTTAAACATAGCAAAATATCATTCCCCATTATGGGGGTCTCCTTCAACTGCGTACTATGCGGCTTTAGGCATCATGGAGCCTCCATATTATTATAGAGAGAAAACCTCGAATACGTTGTGTGATGGAGCATATCACAATATTTTAACCTTACATCCCGAATAGTGTCTATATGTTTCTATGCTGTACAGCATATGAGTGTATGTGTGTATATATAGGTCGGTATGCCTGTCATATGACTGCATGCATATAAAATAATGCAGTTCAGGTATTAGATGAAATAGTTGAAGAACATTCATGATCACAGTATGTGTGAGGTCTGGGTTTTGTTCATTAACACAATGATTTTGGAAAAAGAGCAAGATCTTTCTGTTTTTGCAGGTGTTTTAAGTGGCGTGACTGTTGCTTTCCTGCTTCTAATGTGAATGTATGTTCATTGCATATCATACAAGCCACAATTCCAATGCTAAAAATAATGGGAATGTGAAGAAAATCTAAAGTACAATACTATTATAATTTCAAGGCAATATTAAGAAGGATAACAAGGAATTTTTTGGAATCTGGATCTGCTTATTTTAGCTAAGGATCACAAAAGCAACTGATTAAAAAAGATAAGCAGGTTCACATCAAGATGAGAGAATTTCATTAATATTGGACATAATTCTAAATATGTATGACCTCTTAACCAACAATGAGCTAAAATGTGGTTTTGCATACTTGGTCTTAGGCCATAACCTCCAAACCATTCTGCTCGGTCATGTATTTAAAGAGAGCTGAACCAAGTAAAGATAATATAATTTTAGAATTTTTTTTGCCTTCTACCGAGTGTCTTTCCAGTAATTGTTTATTACATTTAACAGCTCACAGAGGTATAAAAAAGCTAAAAACAAACAAATATAGTATTAAACCTGTTGTAGTTTAATTGCAAACAGTTTGAAAGGTAAAAGATTAGATACGATTTATGTCAAAGTGGGATAGATATGGGGATAAGTGGAGAGTTAAAGGGCATCAGGAAGGGAGGGATTAATTTGATTCAGGTCATAAATGGCGCTGATAGCAGAATCTTTTTTTTTTTTTTAAAACAGTTCCATTAGTTGAGTGGACAGGGGTAGACAGAGTTGTTTCTCCATTGAATGTGAGAGTTCTACAGAGCAGATTATGTGTGAGTTGCATGAGGGTGCGTGGAACAATTCATTTTGGAGCTTTACCTGCTGTTGTGGATGTTGGAAGTTGAGGCTCGGTACTTGTTGCTTTGTCAACATCATGACTTATGGTCTTGCTGAAAGGGTAGGAAGTAAAAAGAAGTTGAGGGGAAGGGGAAGATGGTGGTAAGGCAATGGGGAGGGAGGTCAGCAATAGGGACACATTCTTATTGCTTACATTGTATATAATTTACATATATACAGTTAGGTGCAGAATTATTTGGACAGTGACACAATCTTCATGATTTGTGCTCTGCATGCCACCACATTGGATTTGAAATGAAACAACTGAGATGCAATTGAAGTGTAGACTTTCAGGTTTAACCCGTTAGTGACCGGCCCATAGTCTTTTTACGTCGGTCACTAACGGGCCTTATTCCGATGCCATAGACTTTTTACGTCGCGGCATCGGAATAAGTAAACAGAGCAGGGAGCTGTCAAATCTCCCTGCTCTCAGCTGCTAGAGGCAGCTGAGAGCTGGGAGCGTCCCTGCTCTGCCGGGTGAGATCGATATTAGTATCGATCTCACCCATTTAACCCCTCAGATGCGGTGCTCAATAGCGAGCACCGCATCTGAGTGGTTTTGGAGAGAGGAAGGGAGCTCCCTCTCTCTCCCACCGACACCCGGCGATAAGATCGCCGAGTGTCTGTGTCTGCGATGGCAGCCGGGGGCCTAATAAAGGCCCCCAGGTCTGCCTGGAGCGAATGCCTGCTAGGTCATGCTGGAGGCATGACCTAGCAGATACCTGTCCGTTTTAAACGGACAGGCATAATACACTGCAATACAGGAGTATTGCAGTGTATTATAATAGCGATCGCAGAATCACATATTAAAGTCCCCTAGTGGGACTAGTAAAAAAGTTTAAAAAAAAGTTTAATAAAGTTAATTAAAAAAAAATGTGAAAAAAAATGAAAAACCCACTTTTTCCCCTTACAAACAGCTTTAGTATTAAAAAAAAAAAAATAAAGTAAAAAAGTTACACATATTTGGTATCGCCGCGTCCGTAACGACCCTGACTATAAATCTATAACATGATTTAACCCGCACGGTGAACGCCGTAAAAAATTAAATAAAAAAAGATGGAAAAATTGCTGTTTTCTGTGAATCCTGACTTTAAAAAAATGTGATTAAAAAGTGATCAAAAAGTCGCATCTACTCCAAAATAGTACCAATAAAAACTACAAGTCTTCCCGCAAAAAAGAAGCCCTCATACAGCTGCATTGGCGAAAAACTAAAAACGTTACGGGTCTTCAAATATGGAGACACAAAAACAAATAATTTTGAAAAAAAAAGCGTTTTTACTGTGTAAAAGTAGTAAAACATACGAAAACTATACAAATTTGGTATTGTTGCAATCGTAACAACCCGCTGAATAAAGTTATTGTGTTATTTATAGCACACGGTAAACTGCGTATATTTAGGAAGCAAAAAAGAGTGGCGAAATTTGAGATTTTTTTCTATTCCACCCTCAAAAAAAGTTAATAAAAGTTCATTAATAAATAATATGTACCTCAAAATGGTGCTATTAAAAAATACAACTTGTCCCGCAAAAAACAAGACCTTATACAGCTATGTCGACGCAAAAATAAAAAAGTTATAGCTCTTGGAATGCGACGATGGAAAAACTTAAAAAATAGCTTGGTCATTAACGTCTAAAATAGGCTGGTCATTAAGGGGTTAATTCAAGGGGTTGGTCAAAAATATCCTGTGAAACATTGAGGAATTACAACCATTTTTCTACACAGCCTCTTCATTTCAGGGGCTCAAAAGTAATTGGACAAATTAACATGACCATAAATAAAATGATTTTTTTAATACTTTGTAGAGAATCCTTTGCAGGCAATGACTGCCTGAAGTCTGAAACCCATGGACATCACCAAAAGCTGGGTTTCCTCCTTAGTGATGCTTTGCCAGGCCTTTACTGCAGCCGTCTTCAGTTGTTGCTTGTTTGTGGAACTTTCTGCCTAAAGTTTTGTCTTAAGCAAGTGAAATGCATGCTTGGTCGGGTTGAGATCTGGTGAGTGACTTGGCCATTGCAGAATATTCCACTTCTTTGCCTTAAAAAACTTCTGGGTTGCTTTCGCAGTATGTGTTGGGTTATTGTCCATCTGTACTGTGAAGCCACGTCCAATCAACCTTGCTGTATTTGGTTGAATCTGAGCCGAAAGTATATCCCTGAACACTTCAGAATTAATCCGGGGCTGTTTTTGTCTTCAGCCACATTATCAATAAACACTAGTGACCCAGTGCCTTTGGCAGCCATGCATGCCCATGCCATCACACTGCCTCCGCCATGTTTTACAGAGGATGTGGTGTGCTTTGGATCATGAGCCATTCTTAGCCTTCTCCATTTCTTCCTCCCATCATTCTGGTACAGGTTGATCTTAGTTTCATCTGTCCAAAGAATGCTGTTCCAGAACTGGGCTGGCTTCTTTACATGTTGTTTGGCAAAGTCTAATCTGGCCTTTCTATTTTTGAGGCTGAATAATGGTTTGCACATTGTGGTGCACCCTCTGTATTTGCTCTCATGAAGTCTTATTTCTATGGCAGACTTAGATACTAATAGACCTACTTCCAGGAGAGTGTTCTTCACTTGGGTAGATGTTGTGAAGGGGATTTTCTTCACCATGGAAAGGATTCTGTGATCATCCACCACTGTTGTCTTCTGTAGACGCCCAGGCTTTTTGGAGTTCACGAGATCACCAGTGCGCTCTTTTTTTTTCAAGAATGTACCAAACTGTTGATGTGGCCTCTCCTAACATTTGTGCTATCTCTTTGATGGATTTTAGCCTAACGATGGTCTGTTTCACTTGTATTGAGAACTCCTTTGACCTCATGTTGTTGGTTCACAGCAACAGCTTCCAAATGCAAATGCCACACCTGGAATCAACTCCAGACATTTTACCTGCTTAATTGATAATGGATTAAGGAGGGAATAGCCCATGCAGCCCATTAAATAGCTTTTGAGATAATTGTGCACTTACCTTTGGTCCCTTGAAAAAGAGGCAGCTACATATTAAAGAGCTGTAATTCCTAAACCCTTCCTCAAATAAGGATGTGAATACCCTCAAATTAAAGCTGAGTCTGCACTTTAAGCCCATATTGATTATATAACTGTATATTCAATATGTTTTAGTAAACAGCTAAAATGACAAAACTTTTGTCACTGTCCAAATAATTCTAGAGCTAACTGTAATAGATGTAAAAATTAAAATAACTAAACAGTTTTTTTCTCTTTTAAGTGGATTAGGTCAAGACTTTAAATCGGATCAGTCAGTTAAATATGTTTCCCTAGGTAAGGGCAGCATATTACAGTTCGTTCTCCTGTTAGCCAAAGATCGCGCCAGTGTTTTCATAAGGGGAGCGCTTCTCACACTTCTTCCTACCTCTCCTCACCATGCTCAGCAATGACTGATAGCTAGTTGCTGTGTATCTGCATATATAGCAGTCTGCCAATAACTGTGAGGAGGTTGAGGATAGATGGGAAGATGCGGGGGGAGCGCTCCCTTTATGGATACACCAGAAAATTTGTATCCCTTGACCCAGTGCATTCAAAAGAGAAAGAAACAGTTTAATAATTTATTTTTAAATCACTCAAGCCAATATGTTATTTATGAAAGCACTTACTAAATACTAATACATGGGTACAAGGAACCGGTATTGCATAGGTAGTCTAATATAAAGTGTACAGACCGCATAAAAAAAACAACAGATTTTACCAGTGAATTGTGAGTGATCAGTGCAGGAGGCAAAGGAGAGCTTGTGAAGTGTCTGGTAAGTGGAGAAAGATGCATTGTTCTTTAGTAAAACATATTACAAAATTTCTTATCTTCGCTTATACTATTGATTTGTGGGGAAAAAATGTAAAGGATAGTTACTTTTTAAATATTATTGTAAGCATCATTTCTACCAAGCACAACAATGTTCAAATATAACACCTATACTTAACTTTATTCATTCATTGCCAGTTCAGAACTTCATAAAAGTATTTCTTTACACGGATCCTGGGTGTGACTGTGCATTTTAAAAAGCAAAGTTCTCAGAAACAATAATATTTTTCTAACTTTTACTAATGAAAATGCTTTGACCTTTTCTGCACCATTCTTTTGCCACCAATCCACTCAATCCATGGACAACCACACTCCCGGGAAACTTCCCAGTTGGCTTTTGCTTTTGGTCAAAGGGCAATAATGATGGTGACCACGATGCTAAAAAGAATATTGTGGTTGGCAATGTACTGTAGATTTAAGTGAAATATCCCTATGTTCTTTATTCTCCAAAATAACCGCATAATCAAATAAATACAATTTACAGATAGGGCATGTCCTTCTTCAACAGTGTCATAATCCGGCTTCCATTAACACGTATCAGTCTTACTGGATTGCACCACAATATCACGTTTTATATGGTCTACTATGGTAGCTAGAAAACAGGCTACCCCTCAAACAACTGCACAGTTTTTTCTCTGTGACTTTTATAATAAAAAGTAATACAAGAAAACCTCCTTATTGTACTTGTAATCTGTTTCTTCACCTAAAGCAGTACCAATTTAAATTGTAATGGGAAACACTTTCATTTTATTCATATTACTTTTAATGATAAAGACAGCTTATTTGTAATAAGTGCTAATACAGTTTCTATAGGCAATATACAGTATCTGCATATCAATATACAGAATCTGTTTTACATCTCATGATACTTTAGACACAAAAACAGCTAATCACCCCAAAAACCATGTCCCTAACATGTATATTTGATCTGATTTTGCTTTATTTTGCTGACAAAGAACTATACAAGAACCATTAGATCTGCACCACATGTATGTAAACAGAACACATGTACATAGAAGTGAGGGGGCACCATAGCAAATATCAAAATGTACCCCCCATTATGGTGACAGGTTTGCCAACAAGATCAAAAGGCCTAGTTTTGATTTCCTCCGGAAAATGCTTTCCATGACCCTCGAGTCAATTACCCATCCCCTTGTTTGCTAGCAATGCGTTCCTCTAGGAGAGGAGAGTTCTGGGTTGCTTTCGCAGTATGTGTTGGGTTATTGTCCATCTGTACTGTGAAGCCACGTCCAATCAACCTTGCTGTATTTGGTTGAATCTGAGCCGAAAGTATATCCCTGAACACTTCAGAATTAATCCGGGGCTGTTTTTGTCTTCAGCCACATTATCAATAAACACTAGTGACCCAGTGCCTTTGGCAGCCATGCATGCCCATGCCATCACACTGCCTCCGCCATGTTTTACAGAGGATGTGGTGTGCTTTGGATCATGAGCCATTCTTAGCCTTCTCCATTTCTTCCTCCCATCATTCTGGTACAGGTTGATCTTAGTTTCATCTGTCCAAAGAATGCTGTTCCAGAACTGGGCTGGCTTCTTTACATGTTGTTTGGCAAAGTCTAATCTGGCCTTTCTATTTTTGAGGCTGAATAATGGTTTGCACATTGTGGTGCACCCTCTGTATTTGCTCTCATGAAGTCTTATTTCTATGGCAGACTTAGATACTAATAGACCTACTTCCAGGAGAGTGTTCTTCACTTGGGTAGATGTTGTGAAGGGGATTTTCTTCACCATGGAAAGGATTCTGTGATCATCCACCACTGTTGTCTTCTGTAGACGCCCAGGCTTTTTGGAGTTCACGAGATCACCAGTGCGCTCTTTTTTTTTCAAGAATGTACCAAACTGTTGATGTGGCCTCTCCTAACATTTGTGCTATCTCTTTGATGGATTTTAGCCTAACGATGGTCTGTTTCACTTGTATTGAGAACTCCTTTGACCTCATGTTGTTGGTTCACAGCAACAGCTTCCAAATGCAAATGCCACACCTGGAATCAACTCCAGACATTTTACCTGCTTAATTGATAATGGATTAAGGAGGGAATAGCCCATGCAGCCCATTAAATAGCTTTTGAGATAATTGTGCACTTACCTTTGGTCCCTTGAAAAAGAGGCAGCTACATATTAAAGAGCTGTAATTCCTAAACCCTTCCTCAAATAAGGATGTGAATACCCTCAAATTAAAGCTGAGTCTGCACTTTAAGCCCATATTGATTATATAACTGTATATTCAATATGTTTTAGTAAACAGCTAAAATGACAAAACTTTTGTCACTGTCCAAATAATTCTAGAGCTAACTGTAATAGATGTAAAAATTAAAATAACTAAACAGTTTTTTTCTCTTTTAAGTGGATTAGGTCAAGACTTTAAATCGGATCAGTCAGTTAAATATGTTTCCCTAGGTAAGGGCAGCATATTACAGTTCGTTCTCCTGTTAGCCAAAGATCGCGCCAGTGTTTTCATAAGGGGAGCGCTTCTCACACTTCTTCCTACCTCTCCTCACCATGCTCAGCAATGACTGATAGCTAGTTGCTGTGTATCTGCATATATAGCAGTCTGCCAATAACTGTGAGGAGGTTGAGGATAGATGGGAAGATGCGGGGGGAGCGCTCCCTTTATGGATACACCAGAAAATTTGTATCCCTTGACCCAGTGCATTCAAAAGAGAAAGAAACAGTTTAATAATTTATTTTTAAATCACTCAAGCCAATATGTTATTTATGAAAGCACTTACTAAATACTAATACATGGGTACAAGGAACCGGTATTGCATAGGTAGTCTAATATAAAGTGTACAGACCGCATAAAAAAAACAACAGATTTTACCAGTGAATTGTGAGTGATCAGTGCAGGAGGCAAAGGAGAGCTTGTGAAGTGTCTGGTAAGTGGAGAAAGATGCATTGTTCTTTAGTAAAACATATTACAAAATTTCTTATCTTCGCTTATACTATTGATTTGTGGGGAAAAAATGTAAAGGATAGTTACTTTTTAAATATTATTGTAAGCATCATTTCTACCAAGCACAACAATGTTCAAATATAACACCTATACTTAACTTTATTCATTCATTGCCAGTTCAGAACTTCATAAAAGTATTTCTTTACACGGATCCTGGGTGTGACTGTGCATTTTAAAAAGCAAAGTTCTCAGAAACAATAATATTTTTCTAACTTTTACTAATGAAAATGCTTTGACCTTTTCTGCACCATTCTTTTGCCACCAATCCACTCAATCCATGGACAACCACACTCCCGGGAAACTTCCCAGTTGGCTTTTGCTTTTGGTCAAAGGGCAATAATGATGGTGACCACGATGCTAAAAAGAATATTGTGGTTGGCAATGTACTGTAGATTTAAGTGAAATATCCCTATGTTCTTTATTCTCCAAAATAACCGCATAATCAAATAAATACAATTTACAGATAGGGCATGTCCTTCTTCAACAGTGTCATAATCCGGCTTCCATTAACACGTATCAGTCTTACTGGATTGCACCACAATATCACGTTTTATATGGTCTACTATGGTAGCTAGAAAACAGGCTACCCCTCAAACAACTGCACAGTTTTTTCTCTGTGACTTTTATAATAAAAAGTAATACAAGAAAACCTCCTTATTGTACTTGTAATCTGTTTCTTCACCTAAAGCAGTACCAATTTAAATTGTAATGGGAAACACTTTCATTTTATTCATATTACTTTTAATGATAAAGACAGCTTATTTGTAATAAGTGCTAATACAGTTTCTATAGGCAATATACAGTATCTGCATATCAATATACAGAATCTGTTTTACATCTCATGATACTTTAGACACAAAAACAGCTAATCACCCCAAAAACCATGTCCCTAACATGTATATTTGATCTGATTTTGCTTTATTTTGCTGACAAAGAACTATACAAGAACCATTAGATCTGCACCACATGTATGTAAACAGAACACATGTACATAGAAGTGAGGGGGCACCATAGCAAATATCAAAATGTACCCCCCATTATGGTGACAGGTTTGCCAACAAGATCAAAAGGCCTAGTTTTGATTTCCTCCGGAAAATGCTTTCCATGACCCTCGAGTCAATTACCCATCCCCTTGTTTGCTAGCAATGCGTTCCTCTAGGAGAGGAGAGTTCTGCATAGCTTCTTGCCACTCAGCAGCAAAGGTAAGGCATAGGTAAAGGGGTCAAGCAAGTATGAGCCTACTCTTTCCAATGACCATAGTTCCCAACAGTCCCGAATTTGCCGGGACTGTTCCGAATTGACAAAGACAATCCTGGCAAATTACTGTCCCGGATCAGTCCCGGCAACTGGGTACTGCCATATTCTATTGTATCGGGGTCCTCAGGATGCAGATACAGTTAAATACTATGGCAGAGCAGGGAGCCTGCTCCCTGCTCTGCCATTTACTAGACTACAGGCATTAGGCCTACACATTAGGCCTGCAACCTATAAGACGCTGGGACAGGGTCCCTGCGCATGCCGACGCAATGACGTAATTGGTTCGCGCCGGCCTACGCAAGGATCCCATCTCGGCGCCTCATAGAATGCAGGACTGAGGAGGCTGTGGATCTCCGTTCTTTGCAGGAACAGGGCTTGGTGAGTATAAGTTTTTTTTATTTGTTTACAGGGGGAGTGTGGCACTATCTACAGGTGGCTGTGTGGCACTAACTACAGGGAGTTGTGGCATTATCTACAGGGGGATGTGTGGCACTATCTACAAAGGGAGTTGTGTGGCACTATCTATAAAAGGGGGAGTGTGGCACTATCTACAAAGCTGGGAGTGTGCCACTATCTATAAAGGGGGTGTTTGTGGCACTATCCACAAGGGGGGAGTGTGGTACTATCTACAGGGGGTGTATGGCATAATCTACAAGGGGTCTGTGTGGCACTATCTACAGGGAGCTGTGTGTCGCACTATCTACAGAGGGCTGAGTGTGGCACTATCTACAGGGGGAATTTTGGCACTATCTACAGAGGGCACTGTGGAACTATCTAAAAAGGGGTGTGTGGCACTATCTACAGAGGGCACTGTGCCACTATCTACAGGGGGCTGTGTGTGGCACTATCTACAGGTGGCACTGTGGCATTATCTACATGAAGCAGTGTGTGGTAATATCCACAGGGAGCAGTGTATGGCACTATCTAATAGGAGCAGTGTGGGGCACCATCTACAAGGGGCACTGTGTGTGGTTTTTACGCTACCACTAGTAGTGATCAGCACATATCGCCGAGCCCTAGTGATAAAGTGAGACACCACCTGCCTGTATACAGCCAGAAAACCAGAGAGAGATACTGGCCACCATAGTGATTGTCATCCAAACTAGTGCAGAAATTCTGTGAAGAATTAGCCACACCCCCCACATAAACCATGCCCCAATAAGACACACCCACTAGATAAGCCACACCCTAAGTATCCCTGGAAAAAAACAAAAACGTTGGCAACTATGAGTACACCCTTGCATGTTTAAAAATATTGAATGGAGACTACTGCAAAAACATTCCCTGCATCAGCTATATAACATGGCACTGAAACTGAGGAGTAGCTGCCTTTTCAAAAAGGGCTGCACCTAGACATGGGACTCTTGTGCCTGAGGAAAAATCCAGGCCAGCCTATATATCATGCAGTTAGAGAAGAATACATTAAAAAGAGGTACTACTTTACTATATAACATCAAATTCATATTTTTCTTTTATTCCTAGGAAGCGGCTTTATATTAATTATTTTATTCATTCACTTGTTTTATAGTATACTGTTGTATGCTACATTCTATTTTACTTGGTAATGCAAAAATGTAGAAACATATAGATGGGAATAAACCCCAACTTTTTTTTCAGTTTATGTGCATAATATGTGAGCGGCCACCTCTATCGTGACATTAGGGAGCAGGACCCAGCTGCCAGACCCTCAGTGAACTGACTTTTATGAGACGTCTGTTTAGCAAGTCTTTGTCATTATTTAGGGTTATGATTATGATATTTGCCATTTATTTTCAATGCACTACAGCAATATAAAATAGATGGTCATTATTGTAACTCTGAAATATATTATTTCAGGATATGGGAAACGGAAACATGGCAATAGAATCATATTATATACAGCTGCACATGTGGTGCAGAAATCACCATTTTACCTTTAAATTCCTCTAGCGGAATTATTTATGACAAATCTAGACCTACCAAACGTCATTGCTCTTGCTACATAAAATGGCACTGGTAAAGGGCAATCTTCAAAGTAAAAACAAGGCACAGGTTTTAACCTCAAAGGAAATGAAAAGAAAACCAATATTTCTCATGCTGTGAAATTTAAAGAGAGAGGAAATTAGACGACAAGAAAAATACGATTTAAGGATGAAATATTTAGGAAGATGTCTGTTGCTGCTCATGTAGGTGAATCAATGGTCACATATGACCACAAATCACAAAATGCTGCCTGTGCACCATTTCTCCTTGTAAACTCTTCTGAACACCCTCTGATCACTCCAGCCGGCAGTACCTGTTTCTAAACAATATATGCTTTATACAGCCATACATTAGACATTCTGGGTACTTCAAGAACAGAAAATGTGTCCAAACTGGCATTGGCTATGGTAAATCACATTATGAAAATAAACAATGTTCAAATAAATAATATTCTCCACATATTCTGACGTTTTCAAAATGGCCAGTACTTCTTTTCTCAACGTCTGTTGACCCACCACATACACATAAGTTGGACCTGATAGACCTGTGTCTTTTTTCAATCTTCTAATATTACATTAAATAGTCATCTAAGGGTATGTTCACACGGGGCAGACACGCTGCGTAAAAGTACAGAGTGTATCCATCCTAGAACCTAGAGGAAATTCCAGCCTAAAAAGTGCACCACATTTTCAGGCAGAATCTCCGCTGCTGAAAAACAGTGCTGAAAAAATACTGACTGAAAGTGAATACTTACCCCTGGGCATTAGCATAGCGACAAGTCCCTCTGTTCTCCATACAGCCGGGCCTCCTTTCTGCAGCCCATGTGACCCCTGCAGCTTATGATTGGCTGCAGCAGTCACATGCGATAAAATGTTATGCCAGGAGGCCGGGCAGCCTGGACAACAGATGGATGCGTTGCTATGACAATGCCCGGGGGCTAAGTATTAGATATTTTATTAATTTTGAATAACAAAAAAGGTTTCTTTTTTCTGATTTGCGATTTATGCAGAATTTGCTATTTGTTGCAAAATTTACCTCCTATTGAATTCAATTTTTAAAAAAACACAACAAAAGAGCAGCTAATCCACCCTGTGTGAACATACCGTAAATCTTTGTATTTCGGATGATTTTCCTCTAAATGTATGGCCAGCTTAACAGTTAAAGAAGCTGCTTATCTTTTCCACTCCATTCCCTCTCTGCCTAAAACATTCCTAAATTCTACAAAAAGTTGCTATTATTTGCACATTTTTGCTGTTAATCTCCTTTAAATAAGTGCTCTTCTATCTCTGATTTTATACTTTGTGGTCAATTTAGGTTGGATGAGTTATTTCATTTCAATAAAATGGTAACAGATCTAATGGAATACTTAGAATTCTTAGTGATCTCTTGATGAAATCTGTTTTTAATGTAAACTTATTGGTTAGAAAAATAAATTAGAACTAAGATTATCTAGCTAAAATAAAATAGTATATGCTCCGTAGGTGAAGATAGTCAAGTTTATTCTTATACTGTGTTTCCTTTATAGCACTTCTCTATCTTCCTGGCAGATTTCACAGATGTGAAATCTGTGGTGTTGTAACTTGCCCAATGTTCTCTAGCCATAATTATAACTTGCGAGACATGTCTAACCACCGAGTGGTTTCTTCAGTTTAGTTTTTTTTTTCTTAGATATGACATGGGCAATTGAGTTCAGCTGATGTAGTGTCTCTAGTGCACAACCACTATCAGAGGACGTTGTGTAACGGTTTTATAAAACATTTTCATAAAAGTTGGCCGAGCCTTTATGTATATGATGAATTTATTACATAGAATTGATTAACAAACTTTAACTTTCTGGTTTTTAAATCAAACTACTTTTATCAAATTATAATATGGTATCTGTTTTAAAAGGGTTATCTGGTTTAGAAAATAAATTTTATACTATATTAAAAATCTTAAAATATATTATGGCAACATGCTAGCAAAACCCTTGACAGACGGCAGTATACTTCACAATCACTGGGTGGCCACACAGACATATCTAGCAAAAACATCTCTCGACAGAGTATTGCGAAATCATGTTTTTTTTTTTCAAAGCTGGTCATCTTGCGCCACTTATCTCAGAATATGTTGAGCCAAGAGGAAAGGTAAGGAAGGACAAGTCTGTAGTATGCGGACCTATTATCAATAGATCTAATATACTTCAATAGCAAATCCTCTGCAGATTTTAAATTTGTACTTTTATTTCTTGTAACCCAAGTTGTACTATGTATATTTATAGCCAATTTAGACATGTAGCATGTACTATACTTTTTCTGTCACACCTCCGAGTTTTGTTTTGGCTGGAAACTGGTAACTGCCATAAAAGAAAACTCTCTCCTGTCCCTAAATTATTCTATAATCTAGCTCTGGGAGTCAGTAACTTTTTGTTACAACCATTTATTTAAAACTTCCAATTATTAACCCCTTCGCGCTCAGCGACGTACTATTCTGTTGTGCTAAGTGCATTGTTCGAGCTCAGCACCGGAATAGTACGTCATGGGGAAAATGCATTGCCATTTTCCCCCGGCGTTTCATCGAGCTGTGATGCCTGCTGTTTTTGAAAGCAAGCTATAACAGCTCAGTGTGCAGGAACCAATTATAGTTGTCCCGCCTTCGCGATCACTGCTATTGGTTAGTTAGTGACGACAGACCAATAGCAGCGATTGCATACGTAATTTCCTGCTCTGACCTCAGATCCTGCCGCACCCGCTCTCTGTTGGAGTTAGTTAGTCGAAGAGATCGGTTGTGGAGTGAGTCAGAGCAGAGCAGTTAAAAAATAACAAATATATAATTTATTTTTTTGATTTTACCAACTTGTATCCACTTCCCACTCCTGTCCTTGTGTTCCCCTTGTGTTCCACTTGTCACCCACGTTTTTGGTCAGTAATCTCTATCACTGACCACTTTTGCATCTTCAGGGCCACATTTCCCTGGTCCCTGAGGATTATTTTATTTATTTTTTTCTTTAGAAAATATAATAAAAACAAAAAAAAAAGTCAGGTTAGAAAGTCAGCAGATAGTTTAGTATTAGGGTTAGTTAGTATCAGGGAACCGTCAGATATAGCGTCAGGGAATTTAGCATCAGGAATCAGTCACAGTTAGTTAGGTTTAGCGTCAGGAATCCGTCACCGTTAGGGATCCATCCTAGGTTTAGCGTTAGTGATCCATCAGTGAAATTAGTTAGGTTTAGCGTCAGGGAAGTTCACATAAAATCAGTTGTTAGCGCCAGGAAAGCTCGGAATAATATAGGTAGGTTTAGAGTCAGGCACCCGTCACCGTAGTTCAGAGGCGTAGCTAGGTTCTCCAGCACCCGGGGCAAAGATTCAGTTTGGCGCCCCCTCAACCTCTTTCCCGACATCTACTTCCCCCTCGTCATGTTTGTTTTCTCTACCAATCAATGACGTGTCTTATCTTTTACACATTTTTTTAATGTAACTCGAGCATAAAAACATTTGTACATTTTACAAGCAATATAGTTCTATACACAACACCAGAACCAAGCTCAGTACATATATAGAGCACCAGCAAAAATACAGCTCAATTTAGTGCAACCCCTGCCGTATAGGTTTGCACTAAATTGTTTCCAGCTCCCAGCATGGCCCGAACAATGGTAAGGATATGCTGGGAGATACAGTTTCACTAAAAATAAATCATATCATAATCATACCACCCATCATCTCAATGCAGGTCATACAGTGACTACAGTGCTGATTAGAGGCAGAATAAACATTTACATTAAGTGACTCACCGGTGACGTCTCAGATTCTAGTTCTTTTTCACCATCCGATCCAGACCTCTATGATGACTTCTCTCGGTCACAGCCCATTTCTGCAGTTTGCTGCTCAGATGCCTTCAGCTTCTCACTTTTTCAACATTTCTACACCTATAAACAAATATAAAGCTCTCATTATACCACCCACTATGCCACTAAATATAATAGCGTACCATACACTGTGTCCCACACACACACACACACACACACACACACACACACACCGTGACCCCTGTAGATAGTGCCTGCCATAGAGCCCCCTGTAGATAGTGCCCTCATATAGCCCACCCCTGTATATAGTGTCCCACAAATAGCTCCCCCCTATAGTGCTCCACAGATTGCCCACCCCTGTATATAGCCCCCTTGTAGATATAGCCCTCAGCTGTATATAGTGCTCCACATATAGTCTACCCCTGTATATAGTGCTCCACATATAGTCTACCCCTGTATATAGTGCTCCACATATAGTCCACCCCTGTATATAGTGCTCCACAGATAGCCCACCCCTGTATATAGCCCCCTGTAGATAAAGCCCCCGTAGATAAAGCCCTCCCTGTAGATAAAGCCACCCCCGTAGATAAAGCCACACACTTTTTTATTACGATAAAATAACAAACTATTTAAACTCACCTTAATCCCGTCCGGCAGCAATGGAGATCTGCTCTCTTCTGCGCAGGTCTCCTGTGGTTGAACGAAGCGTCTATGAAAGGCGCTGATTGGCAGGGCAGAATGACTTTCCCTGTCAATCAGTGCCTTTCAACTACGCAAGCGGCGCAAAGTATCACGCCGCTTCACTCGTAGAAAGGCGCTGAATGGCTGGACACGGATCGTACCTGGCCATTCATTGCTTCTAATTGTACCTGTGTCCTATAGACGCAGGTAAAATTATAGTGCAGGAGGGGGTGGCACTGGCGCCCCCCTCTAAGTTGCGACCGGGGCATATGCTCCGCCTGCCCCCCCTAGCTACGCCCCTGCCGTAGTTAGGTTTAGCATCAGGAAGGCTCGGAATAATCCAGGTAGATTTAGTGTTAGGGAATCTTTGCCGTAGTTAGGTTTAGTGTCAGGGAAGTCCACTCGTTCTAGAAATATTTTTTTTTTATATATAAATAAATATATATATATATATATATATATATATATATATATATATATATATATATATATATATATATATATTTATATATATTAAAAGTTTCGATATTTAGTTATCTGCAGCATCTCAGCCAGTATTAGGGTTTGTTAGTGTCAGGGAATCGTTCTATAAAAACAAAAAAAAAGTTTTAGATAGCAGTCTGTTACTCCTACTACACCGCGTTCCAAATTATTATGCAAATGTTATTTTTCGCTTATTTTCCTAAATAGTCGATGCAAATGACAGTCAGTATAATTTTCAAGCCATCAACCGTTGGAGTATAATGCAAATTTTATTGAACAAATCTCCTAATGATAACAGATTTTTTAGAAGTAAAAAACACAGAATACACTGATTCAAATTATTATGCACAACAGATATCAAAACATTTTAAAGGTTGTAAAGAGAACTAAAATGGTCATTTGTTGAATTTGCAGCATCAGGAGGTCATATTTACAGAAATCAAAAGCTCTTTCAATCAAAAAAAACTTAACAGGCCAAGTTACATGTTAACATAGGACCCCTTCTTTGATATCACCTTCACAATTCTTGCATCCATTGAATTTGTGAGTATTTGGACAGTTTCTGCTTGAATATCTTTGCAGGATGTCAGAATCGCCTCCCAGAGCTTCTGTTTTGATGTGAACTGCCTCCCACCCTCATAGATATTTTTCTTGAGGATGTTCCAAAGGTTCTAAATAGGGTTGAGGTCAGGGGAACATGGGGGCCACACCATGAGATTCTCTACTTTCATGGCCATAGCAGACAATGACATAGAGGTATTCTTTGCAGCATGAGATGGTGCATTGTCATGCATGAAGATAATTTTGCTACGGAAGGCACGGTTCTTCTTTTTGTACCACGGAAGGAAGTGGTCAGTCATAAACTCTACGTACTTTTCAGAGGTCATTTTCACACCGTCAGGGACCCTAAAGGGGCCTACCAGCTCTCTCTCCATGATTCCAGCCAAAAACATGACTCCGCTACCTCGTTGCTGACGTCGCAGCCTTGTTGGGACATGGTGGCCATTCACCAACCATGCACTACTCCATCCATCTGGACCATCCAGGGTTGCACGGCACTCATCAGTAAACAACACGGTTTGAAAATTAGTCTTCATGTATTTCTGAGCCCACTGCAACCGTTTCTGCTTGTGAGCATTGTTTAGGGGTATAATAGCTTTATGCACACTTGCAAACCTCTGGAGGATCCTACACGTTGAGGTTCGCGGGACTCCAGAGGCACCAGCGGCTTCAAATACCTGTTTGCTGCTTTGCAATGGCATTTTAGCAGCTGCTCTCCTAATCCTATTAATTTGTCTGGCAGAAACCTTCCTCATTATGCCTTTATCTGAACGAACCCGTCTGTGCTCTGAATCAGCCACAAATCTTTTCACAGTACGATGATCACGCCTAAGTTTTCTTGAAATATCCAATGTTTTCATACCTTGTCCAAGGTATTGCACTATTTCACGCTTTTCGGCAGCAGAGAGTTCCTCTTTCTTTCCCATATTGCTTGAAACCTGTGGCCTGCTTAATAATGTGTAACATCTTTCTTAAGTAGTTTTTCTTTGATTGGGCACACCTGGCAAACTAATTATCACAGGTGTCTGAGATTGATTACAATGATCCAAAGAGCCCTAAGACAAAATACAATCCATGAGTTTAATTGAAAAACTAATAATGAAATGTTTATGACACTTAAATCCAATGTGCATAATAATTTGGAACACGGTGTAGTGCTAATAAAAGTACTAATAAAAGTACTGTTCAAGA
Source organism: Rhinoderma darwinii (assembly GCF_050947455.1). NCBI lineage: Eukaryota > Metazoa > Chordata > Amphibia > Anura > Rhinodermatidae > Rhinoderma > Rhinoderma darwinii. Next base: position 172,685,781 of record NC_134687.1, on the reverse strand, counting down.
GAACACATTTTGCTGTATACACAAAACACGTGTGATACATAAATAATAAAATATGTCCCAAAGGTCATTTTCTCTTGAAGAGGCCTATGCGTTTCTTGCCTCTGACACTGACTCGTCAGATGGCGAGACTCTCTTTTATTTATAAACCTCCTCATCCAGTGATGAAGAGGAGAGACCCCCTAGGAGACGCCCCAGGACCTCCACCACAGTTGAAACCCCTGAGAGAAGTGACCCCGCAACAGTTGAAATTCTAAGCGAAGTGACCCCATTTGGACCACCACACCAGACAATTACGAACCCCAAATCCCTGAGTACACGGGCAGCCCATGGATAAAATTTAATACGGCAGGGCTCAGTGAGATGGACTTTTTCAAGTTCTTTTTCACGGATGAATTTATAGAGCTTATGGTGTCCCAGACAAATTTATATTCCCAACAGTATATAACAAAGAACCCCACATCAGTTTATGCCCAATCCCACAGGTGGACACTTGTAGACGCAGCAGAGTTGGGCAAGTTCTGGGGACTGCTCTTGAACATGGGGCTTCTGAAAAAGCCATCCATTAGGACCTACAGTAGTACAGACAAGTTATACCACACCCCGATGTACCGCATGGCCAACATCCATGCGTTATGAGGCAATACTTTGCTTCTTACATTATGCTGATAATGAGCAGTGCCCACCCCGAGATGACTCCAGTTTTGACCGTTTGTATAACTTGAGACCCCTATTAGACCATTTTAGTGCCCTGTTTGCCCATGCATACACCCCCGAGAAGTGTATTTCTGTTGATAAGTCCCTGGTACATTTTAAGGGAGGCTTCAATTCTGCCAGTACCTGCCGAGTAAGAGGGCAAGGTATGGCGTGAAAATGTATAAGCTGTGCGAGAGTGCATCAGGGTATACGTACAAATTTAGAATATATAAAAGGAAGGACAGCAGTATTCAGCCCCCAGAATGCCCCCCCCTCACTGGGAATTAACGCAAAAATGGTGTGGGATTTGGTGCACCCACTGCTGGACCAGGGTTACCCCCTGTACCGGGATAATTTTTATACCAGCGTCCTACTCTTCAAGTGCCTCGCTTCCAGAAGTACTGTGGCATGCGGCACTGCTAGAAAAAACCTGAGAGGCCTCCCTAAGACTCTGCTTGGGCAAACAATCAGAAGGGGTGAGAGCAGGGCACAATCTAGCAGCAACATATTGTGTGTTAAGTACAAGGACAAGAGAGATGTCCTTGTATTGACAACAATACATGGCCTCACCAGTACCCATGTACCTGTACGAGGTACCAGTACAGAGACTCCCAAACCAGACTGCATCCTGGACTACAATAGGTACATGGGAGGGGTGGACTTGTCAGATCAAGTCCTGAAGCCCTACAGCACCGGGACTGTCAAATCGAGGGTGTGGTATAAGAAGCTGGCCATGCACATCATACAAATGCGTACGTGCTACGTCGATGTACAGGCCAGAAGGTACTTTCCTGGAATTTCAAGAGGTGGTTAGGACCAGGAAGGGGGGGGCACCCAGTACTTCTGGAAGCGAGCCCACACGCATAGTACCAGGGCAACATTTTCCAGGAGACGTTCACCAAACTAGCAAGAAAGGAAAAAGTCAAAAGAGGTGCAGAGTCTGCTCAAAGAGGGGTATAAGGAAGGACACAATATACCAATGCGTTCTGAAAAACCAGGGCTCGGTATGAAAGATTGTTTTAGACTTTATCATACATCCCTTGATTTTTAATTCAACCTGATGCACTCCGCACAGCTTATCCCCCTCATCTTTCCGTTCTGAGCCCTGCCGAGTGCCCAGGTAGCAGATAACAGCCACATGTAGGGTATTGCCGTAAACTGGAGAACCCACATTACAGTTTATGGGGTGTATATCTCCGGTGGCACATGCTGGGCACAATATATCGGACACTGACATGGCATATATATATATATATATATATATAAATCTCACTCCTCACCATCTGCTGTGCATTAGCTTTTACACAGTACCTGTGGGGTCAAAATGCTCACTACACCTCTAGATGAATGACTTAAGGGGTGTAGTTTTTGAAATGGGGTCACTTCTCAGGGGTTTCAACTGTACTGGTACCTCAGGGGCTTCTGCATTCACGACTTAGCACCAGAAAAGCTCCAGTAGGCCAAATTGTGTGGTCCTTTCCTTCTGAACTCTGCCGTGTGTCCAGGCAGCAGATATCAGCCACCTTTAGGGTATTGCCGTACCCGGGAGAACCCACATTACAGTTTATGGGGTATATATCTCCAGTGGCACATGCTGGGCACAATATATTGGACACTGACATGGTATATATATATATATATATATATATATATATATATATATAGAAAATTGCAAATCTCACTCTGCACCATCTGCTGCGCATTATCTTTTACACAGTACCTGTGGGGTCAAAATGCTCACTACACCTCTAGATGAATGTCTTAAGGGGTGTAGTTTTTAAAATGGGGTCACTTCTCGGGGGTTTTTAATTGTACTGGTACCTCAGGGGCTTCTGCATACATGACTTAGCACCAGAAAAGCTCCAGTAGGCCAAATAGTGGTCCTTTTCTTCTGAGTCCTGCCGTGCGCCCAGGCAGCAGATAACAGCCACATGTAGGGTATTGCTGTACCCGGGAGAACCCACATTACAGTTTATGGGGTGTATATCTCCGGTGGCTTATGCTGGGCACAATATATCGGACACTGACATGGCATATATATATATATATATATATATATATATATATATATATATATATATATATATATAAAATTGCAAATCTCACTCCTCACCATCTGATGTGTATTATCTTTTACACAGTACCTGTGGGGTCAAAATGCTCACCACACCTCTAGATGAATGACTTAAGTGGTGTCGTTTTTAAAATGGGGTCACTTCTCGGGGGTTCCAACTGTACTGGTACCTCAGGGGCTTCTGCATTCAAGGCTTAGCACCAGAAAAGCTCCAGTAGGCCAAATGGTGGTCCTTTCCTTCTGTGCCCTGCCGTGTGCCCAGGCAGCAGATAACAGCCACATGTAGGGTATTGCCGTACCCGGGAGAACCCACTTTCCTCCTGAGCCTTCCCAATGGCCCAAACGTCAGTTTATCAACACAAATGGGGTATTGCCGCACTCAAGACAAATTGGGCAACAAATTGGGGTATTTTATTCCTTGTGAAAATTAGAAATTTTGAGCCTAAACTACATCTTATTGGAAACAATTACATTTTTTTTAATTCATAGCCCAATTCAAATAAAGTCTGTGAAAAAACTGTGGGGTCTAAATGGTCACAACACCCATAAATGAATTCCTTGAGGGGTGTAGTTTCCAAAATGGGGTCACTTCTGGTGGGTTTCCATTGCTTTGATACCTCTGGGGCTCTGCAATGCGACATGGCACCCGAAAACCAATCCAGCAAAATCTGGACTCCAAAGAACACATAGCGCTCCTTTCCTTCTGAGCCATCCCATGGGCCCAAACGGCAGTTTATCACCACAAATGGGGTATTGCCACACTCAGGACAAATTGGGCAACAATATGGGGTATTTTATTCCTTGTGAAAGTTATACATTTTGATCCACTTCTACATCTTATTGGAAAAAATTTCATTTTTTTTAATTGACAGCCCAATTCAAATAAATTCTGTGAAAAAACTGTGGGGTCTAAATGGTCACAACACCCATATATGAATTCCTTGAGGGGTGTAGTTTCCAAAATGGGGTCACTTCTGGTGGGTTTCCATTGCTTTGATACCTCTGGGGCAGCAAAATCTGGACTCCAAAGAACACATAGCGCTCCTTTCCTTCTGAGCCCTCCCATGGGCCCAAATGGTAGTTTATCACCACAAATAGGGTATTGCCACACTCAGGACAAATTGGGCAATGTAACGTCCAAGAAAAAGAAAAGAATGTTCAAAAAACTATGCAAATCTAAAGTAGACATATGGGAAATGTTAATTAGTAACTATTTTGTGTGGTATAACCATCTGCCTTACAAGCAGATGCATTTAAATTCAGAAAAATGCAATTTTTTTCAAAATGTTCTCAAAATTTTGCAATTTTTCACAAATAAACATTGAATATATCAACCAAATTTTACCATTAACATAAAGCCCAATGTCTCATGAGAAAACAATCTCAGAATCGCTTGGATAGGTTTAAGCATTCTGAAGTTATTACCACATAAAGTGAAATAATGGGCTTTGAGCCTTAAGGCCAAAACAAGGCTGCATCCTTAAAGGGTTAAACATGTTGTGATCATCCTTATAGGCTGCTGATGCGAAATTCACTGTACAGAAAAATAAGAAATACTGAAATTACAATGCATCTATTAACAGCACTAAATTATAACATCACATTGCATCTACTGTTGGTCATTGACACGTTACAGGTCTCCCTTATACTCTCCTTCATCTTGAGGAGAGCTACTTTAGAGCTCTTACTTTCCATGAAGAAAAGCATCAGCAAGTTCTAATTCACATGAAGTCCTGACAGCCAAGAATAGGAAGCAGAGAGCAACCAGTGACGGACTCTTCCATACCTAGTGCATGATCAATAAACTCCGCAACATATGGCATGGAGGGAGATCGATTGGTCAGGAGAGCAGCAACTAGAGAGATACATGAAATAAATTGTATATTGCCCATTTTTGGAACTGATAGAATGAATAAGATTTACTTACATGGCAAAAATAATGTCATCCTTTGAGCTGTTAATTAATAAACGTCTTTTTGAGACTGATAACTGGTTATTCAGAAATTTTTAAGTTCAATTTATTTATTCTCTGAACAAATCGTATGTTTTCATTAAGAGCACATGGAGATGGCCGATGGAACTATACTTTGTCATTCAATGGAGCAGGTTACATGACAGATTATCTGCCAAGGCTTTAATACCCCTAAATTTTTGTAAATACAATATCTTGCTAATGATTAAAATGTATTCACTTTTCCCCTTCTCATTACGCATTCTTTTGATCAATTTCTGGATCCCCCTCAGCTGAAAGCAATATTCTCGATATGTTTAGTAACCGCCTCTAAATGCTTAATCCTGCATGCTTGGCACCACATCAGTCTGGGTACACTTTCCTTGTAGCCATTGAAGTAAATATTTAACACATGAAAGCAATGGTTTTTTATAATGGTCACCACACGCAATAGTGGGTGGCCCAGCTGGCATTTGCACAGTTACATTTTCTAGCTATAGGTTTTAGTCAAGGAGCAAAACATAATGCTATTTACTGAAAATGTAATTTACGTTTCTCTGAGATTATATGGATTATATGAAACAAGAAGCATGTGACTACTATTCACCTTGTCAATAAAATTGTAATGACACCTGCCTTGTGACCATTCTTGTAAGATCAGTGTTTTCAATGGCTTCTAGGTTGTATGATTTTAGTATACATTGAATTCAACGCTGAAACAGAACGAACTGTGTAATGCAATATATTTAAAAAATTGATCTGTAAATCAAGATTCTCAGGGGCTGCTGTTGTATGGACAGTGTATTTCCTACAGTGAAAGTCCCCAAAGTATGGGGACAAATGATGTAATAAAGTACTATGAACACTCCTCAACATTGAAACATACACTCCTCAACATTGAAATTGCAACACCAAGAAGGGTAAGCCATAAGGTTATGCAAATCGAGGAAGTAGCAGGTGTCGCTAAGATCTGTAAATTATTACATTTTCAAGCACCTAGCGCCAATCTGTGGCACGTGGGAGGTGCATAAATGGCAGATTGAAAGCAAAGTTTTTTTAGCCACAAGAAACCTTAAAAATCGTATCAAGTGGTGTGGGATGATTGTGCGATGCTTCCTGTCTGTCGATGTGCCAGTTATCGCCACTTGTCGCAAACTGAGAGGGACAGAATCCTTGAACCAAGAGTCCTTGGGTGATCACTCCGGCACATCGCTACGCGCCTAGGCCGAGATGTCAGCACTGTTCAATGTTGCGTGTCCTTGAGGTTGGGAGAGTAACAACAAACAAGAATGAAAGCAAAAGGTGCGCGGGAGCAAACCTTTGCACGGACAGATCGTCTGATTGGCCGAATGGTACGTAGTGATCCATTCTGTACTGCAAGTGAAATTGGACTTCACATCCCAAGCCTAGGGCAGCAGCCAGTGTTGACAAAAACTTTCAGAACGCGTTTGCACAACATTGTGCTACGAGCCAGATGTCCAGCTACAAGTGTTCCATTGACCACATGCCACTGCTCTCATAGCCTATTATGGAAGCTGGAATAGAGGTCTATCCTCTTCAGTGATGAGTCCCGCTTTTGTCTTGAACGCAATGAAAGCCAGGTTGGTCTGGAGACCACGTGGGCAATGGCATGAAGATGCCTTCACAAGGGAACGTCACACTGGTCCTACTCCCGGAATTATGGTGTGGGGTGGCATAATGTATGGTTGCTGGACCCCTCTAGTCTTCATTTCAGGTAAACTAACAGCTCAGCGTTACATTGATTTGGTCATGGAACCAGTGGTACGGCCATTTCTCCAAAGTGTCCCAGAAGCCGTTTTTCAACAGGACAACGCCAGGCCGCATGTTGCTCATGCTACTGTGAGTGACCTAAATGTGCTACCATGGCCTGCATCATCTCTGGACATGTCTCCCATTGAGCACATCTGGAAACGCCATTGGTCGGCAACTGAAAAAGGGGCCTGCCAGCATCCAATCTTAATGATTTGCGTGCCCAAGTGCATTCAGCGTGGCATAACATTCCTCAGACAACCATTAATAACCTCATTCATATCAAGGTGTGTAATTACGTGTATTTCTGTACGTGGTGCTCATACTCAATACTGCATAAACCAAGATGTTTGGAATATTTTGTTTACATTTTTTTATCATTTGCGTATCATTAACATGTCTATCCATCCTGTGATTTCCACAATTCCAAAATTTTTCCTTCTTGGTGTTGCAATTTCAAAGTTGAGGAGTGGAGTAGCCATATATAAATAGAATTAATATATTTAAATGGAAAAGTGGCAGGTATTATCACTGAAACCTGATAGAGAATACATAATTGAAGCCTCATGGGTAAAGGGCAGATAAAAATCTGAGTATTAGAACTGTGCCATTTGTCCATATGTGTCCACCTGGCACCAGTACAGTGTGCTAATCAGGAGCAGTCATCTGTATCGAGCTTCAATAAAAGATCTCATTACTACTAGTACCTAAATAGTCATCTTCCTACAAGAGCAGGGCTCTGCTTATACAGTGATCTTAAAGGGGTTGTGTTAACCTATTTTCCTACACCCTTTTAGAGAATTTTTAGTTCATAGTGGGGGTCCATTGTTCAAGATCCTCATCTCTTGGCCAGAGTGGAGAGCAGTTACAAAGAGTGTCTCTCGCTCTGGAGGACCTATCCTGTCCTACATTACATCATACAACCCATTGATATGAATGAGATCTGTGTATTACTTCAATTCCCCTGTAGTGGCGCAGCAGGGAAATAGAATACTTACTTTATTGTTGGGGGTCTCAGCAGGGAGATAAATTCTGCTCAACATTTTCGCTCCCCACATGCTTCAGTAAACCTTGGGTGTCTATGACCCTGTTGCCGGTTCACCCTTTGTTCTTCATTGGACCACATTTGGTAAGTAGTAACTACTGCATCCCTAGAACCCAGTTGCCTAGCCATCACAATTTTTCCCTTGTCAAATTTGCTCAGGTCCTTACACTTGCTCATTTTCCAGCTTCCAACACATCAACTTCAAGTACTGACTGCTCACTTGCTGCTCAATATATCCCACCCCTTGACAGGTACCATTGTAATGAGATAATCACTTCAACGCTCAGTGGTTTTCATGTTATGGTTGCCTCAGATTTATTACCTCTTTCTATGAATGTACTGTAATAAATTAATCAAAACTAGAAGAGGAACATGACACTGTCTTCCAGGTAAAGAGAAGGAAATTGTATTCAATTATGAATAAATTATTTATATGTCATAAAGTGGATTCTTCGCCTTCTTTGCCATTATAACGTGTTTCTTTTCCTCAAAATGATCTACGTCTTTCATGTACAGCCATATCACTATTTTCATGCTGATGCTACCAAATTTCTTCTCATAAATCTTGTGTTTGGCTGTAACTACTGTAATCAGGGATTTTAGTGACTCACTCAGCAGTTTAATGTTGACTTATTTAAATTACAGACTAAACAGAACAAGACTGTTACAGAAACTTCTAATTGCTCTGCCTTCTATGAGAATTCTAGGTAAATGTACCATGAATATCAACAGATATGTGCAAAAAAATCAAATTTAAAGGGACGTTTCATAAAAAGTCACGTGGAAATTCCATTTATTTGAAGGTATTACATAATTGCATAGTTAGTTTTGTTGAAAAAAAGTCCATCAACTGCAGTCAACTGCGCAATTCATTCCGTCAAAATGACGAAACCCTTGCACAACTGAGACAAACGGAAACCATTTGCACCGGATCCGTCACCATTGAAATCAATGGTGATGCAAACGGAAACTATGGTTTTCGTTTGTTTCAGTCAGGGTTCCGTTCTGACTGGAAGCTCAGATGGAACGTCAGAACGGATCCTGACACAGATATGAACGAAGCCTTAGGATGTATTTAAATGAGTCTTTTTGTTGTAATATATTATGAATTTGCCACAATTATGAAAATCACAAAACTCCAATATATATACCGAAAAGGCTTAAAGAGGTATTCCAATCTTAGACATTTGTTACGTATCCACAAGATATGCTATAAATGTCTGCTAGATGCAGGGATTCCAGCGCTAGGTTACCCTGTTCTAAATTTGCTGGACACACGTCATTGCCTACTGTGTGCAGACCATAGTTAATAGTAGAGGGCATATACAGTGGCATATGTTGCAGCCTTCCATCAGAGGTGTAAAACGGGAAAAACCTCCAGATTGATACTTTCGATAGCCTAACTTTTGAAAGGAACTTCCGACAGTGGAGCTTCACTTTATATCTTATAAACCTGAAACATCTTGAGTAAATATCGTTAATAACGTTTCTCAAGTTTCCACACTTGATTTACTAATACAATATTTCAGAGTAAAACATGAAATAAACCTCTAGCTCAAGTAAAGTTTCATTCAGCCAGACAAGCATTTTATTTGTTTCGTTTCTGTATCGGTAGAATATACATCACGGAAGTGGAAAGACAAATGGAAGCTTCTGTTACAAGTGATAAGAAGCAATAATTTAACAGAGGCCTGTTGTTTGCATTGGAAGAACAAGAGTATATGAGTTTTCTGAGGGCTATCCAAGTAGTATGCTTTGAAGTGGTTTGATAGCTGTAGTCTTTTGTGATGATGGGTTAAAGTGCATTCAGATCTGCAGTAGACCATTTCCTGTAAGAAGTTTAGCACAGTTATCGTTCCAAGTCTGCTTCAATGGAAAGTCTTAAAGAGGCTCTGTCACCAGATTTTGCAACCCCTATCTCCTATTGCAGCAGATCGGCGCTGCAATGTAGATAAGAGTAACGTTTTTTGTTTTTTTTTTAAACAAGCATTTTTGGCCAAGTTATGACCATTTTTATATTTATGCAAATGAGGCTTTCTAAAGTACAACTGGGCGTGTTTAAAGTAAAAGTACAACTGGGCGTGTATTATGTGTGTACATCGGGGCGTTTTTACTTCTTTTACTAGCTGGGCGTTGTGAATGGGAGTGTATGATGCTGACGAATCAGCATCATCCACTTCTCTTAACACCCAGCTTCTGGCAGTGCACAGACACAGCGTGTTCTCGAGAGATCACTCTGTGACGTCACTCACTTCCTGCCCCAGGTCCTGCATCGTGTCGGACGAGCGAGGACACATCGGCACTAGAGGCTACATTTGATTCTGCAGCAGCATCGGCGTTTGCAGGTAAGTTGATGTAGCTACTTACCTGAGGAAGCACTACGTGGCGAAACGCGTGTTGGGGTCTATGCAGCGGAGCGGACACCACCTGTCTATACGTACCTGATCCTACCTATGGATAAGCCTGTGACTTAGCAGTCATGTTCTGAGTATATCACTATCTGCTATGATATGTATTGCACCTCTGCCTACTTATAATCTGTTACCTATGGAGACATTGTTCTCTTTTCTCTTACTTCTGAGGAATGGTGTACTACTGCTATGATGATCTGTAATTAGATGCTTACTGTAATAGTCATATAGCTACCCCGGGATGATAGGTAGCAACAATAATTGGTGCGGTCTCCGCTTATTATACTAGAGTTGTCTCTTTATGTTATTTTAATTATTTACAGTGTTTGTGTAATAAAGACTTAAACTTTTATATATACATTGGCGTTAAAGGCTCTTATTTGTCTCTTTGTGGTATATGGATTATCATAGAGCTGCCTAGATGATATGGGGGGACAGTTGTGGTGTAAACAGCTCCCAGCCCTTGTTACAACTCTGTTTGGAGTCAATATATTAATAGGAGATAGGGGTTGCAAAATCTGGTGACAGAGCCTCTTTAAGTATGAAATTATATTTATTAGTACATTTTATACTGCTTGGTCATAGCCATTAATACCACCTACTCACATGTTAAAGAATATTTTATGTAATGCATAAATATAACTATGTAATGCATCATATAAATGGATTATGTGTCCATATTCTGCCTATAAAGGCATATGCTCATGTAAAGCTAAACTATACAATTAGATTGGGGTCGTGGCATTAGTCGACGCAGCCTTTTCCCAGTTTACAGCACAGAGGCGTACACCTCCATTGCGGTTGTACCTGGATTACAGTTCTTGTCCCATTCAAGTAAATAGGACTGAGCTGCAATCCCAGACACAGCCGCTACAGATGTGTATGACTCTGTGCATGGGAAACACTAAAGAGGCAGCGACATTCAGTAAGCTGATCGGTAGGGGTGCTGGGAGTCGGACCCTCACCAATCTGATATTGATGGCATAAGTTACTCTATTTATCAATATAAAATGCCCATGCAACCCCTTTAAATGAAATAAATCGGCTTGCCTTAATGTTCAATGTTGCCTCAATGTTCAATGAAACAGGACCTATTTTTCTAATGGATAATATTCTTTCAGTTATGTTTGTTTAAAAATTCATGACTTTTATTAAACTGAAAGGTGCTGTACTAGAATTTACAATTATCCCCTATCCTCAGGATAGAGGATAATTGTCTGACCGCTGTGGGCCCCACCGCAAGAGAACGGGGGTTTCTCCTCACTGCACCCCCACCCCCCCCCGGCAGTGAGGAGGAGCTTGAATGGAGCGGTGGTTCGTTTCTGTGTTTGGCTCAAAAAACTGAGCCAAAAACTGCCACAAAACTGCATCAAAACTGTGTGTGATCCTGGTCTTAATGTAATGTGCCACCACCTGCTAGTAATACAGTAATAGCACATTAATGTAGAGCGTATTAAAGTGTCATATCTAATTAATGATTTACAGCAAAATAATGTGAACTTTTATATTTCTGTATATTGAATTACTAAATAGTCTGAAAACCTTGAATAATATTTATATAGCAATACTGCTGGCACAGTGGTGGAACTGGATTGGAGAAGTAATTAGGTTTTGTCATTTAATTTCGTGTATAGATCAGTGGGGGGAGCTGTAAGGGGCATCTTGGGGCATAGCCAAGGGCTCATTGCAAGAAAGTGAAGCAGAATTTCCCATCCATTCTAAGTGGTAAAATTGTGCCAATGATAGGATAAAGAACTTTTTTTTTTAGTGTGATTTAGATTGATGTGACACGGTATGATGATCGCCAATGTTAAATGGTAAACACCTCATTTCATGGTGCCAGCTGTGTAAACTAGATGTGGCACCTACTCATTGGGTAATGCAAGCATGTTCCATTATGGGTTATCATGGCTCATCCAAGAGGCTGACTCATTCTAAATTTTGACTTTTCCCGAGTGAGGAGGATAAATCTATAATTGGGAAACTTATGCTTAAAACACAACACGTGAGTCCAGTTAAAAATTACCCATAGCCCTGTCCATGATAGTTGTCTTCTGGACTAGCAAACAAAATAATATTTTTTTCTGGTATATCATCCAATAAACAATTGATTATATACTCAACCGGAGGCCCAACAAAGGCGGAAGGCGGCCAGAGGCAGGACCTAATACGCTGCCTATCAGTGTGAAACTGACAGGTGTAATACCCTGCAATACATAAATATTGCAGGGCATTATAACAACGATCCAACAGTCGGAACTTCAAGTCCCTAGTGGGACTAAAAAAAAAAAGTTAAAAAAATGTATAAATTAAAAAAAGTAAAAGTTCCAAGTAATAAAATTAAAAATTGCTCTTTTTTTCCCACTTTAAAGTTCTTTATTATTGTAAAAAAAAAAAAATCTGCATAATTGGCATCGCCGAATCCGTAACAGCTATTAATCTTATTTGTCCTGCACGGTGAACGTCAATTTTTTTTTTTTATAAAAAAAGAACACCAGAATTGCTATATTTAGTCCCTTCAGCCACCCAAAAATTGAATAAATAAGGATCAAAAAGTGGCATGTACCCAACAATGGTACCAATAAAAACTAACGTTTGTTCCGCAAAAAACAAGCCCTCACACGGCTTTCTTGATGGAAAAATAAAAAGTTATGGCTCTTAGAATATGGTGACAGAAAAACGAAATAATATTTTTAAAACCGTGAGTTTATTGTGCAAACACCGTAAAACATAAAAAAAACTATATACGTATGGTATCGCCGTAATCGCATCGACCTGCAGAATAAATTATGTCATTTATAGCGCACGGTGAACGCCATAAAAAAAAAACAATAGACTTTTCAAGGCCTAATTCCCCTTCAGCAAAGAGACTGAGGGATCAAAATGCTCACTATACCCCTATATAAATTCTTTTAGATCTGTAGTTTCCCAAATATGGTCACTTTTGGGGGCGTTTCCACTGTTTTGGTATCTCAGGTTCTTTGCACGTGTGACATGGCACCCGAAAACCATTCCAGCAAACTTGAGCTCTAAAAGCCGAATGGCGCTCCTTCCCTTCTGAGCCCTGCCGTGTGCCCAAACAGCAGTTTATTATCACATATGGGTATTGCCGTAATTGGGAGAAATTGCTTTTCAAATGTTGGGGTGTTTTTTCTTCTTTATGCTTTGTAAAAATGGATACATTTCTACATTTTATTGAAAGAAATTTAGATTTTCATTTTCACTGTCTAATTCCACTAATGCTTACTATACCCCTCTAAAAAAAATTGTTGAGAGGTGTAGTTTGCGAAATGGTGACTTTTTGGGGTTGTTTCCACTGTTTTGGCCCCACAAGACCTCTTCAAACCTGACATGGTGCCTAAAATATATTCTAATAAAAAGGAGGCCCCCGAAATCCTCTAGGTTCTCCTTTGCTTCTGAGGCCGGTGCTTCAGTCCATTAGCGGACTAGGGCCACATGTGGGATATTTCTAAAAACTGCAGAATCTTGGCAATAAATATTGAGTTGCGTTTCCCTGGTAAATCCTTCAGTGTTACAGAGAAAAATTGATTAAAATGGATTTTCTAAAAAAATAAATGAAATTTATAAATTGCATCTCTACTTTGCTGTAATTCCTGTAAAACACCTAAATGGTTAAACACCTAAAGGATTAAATTTTCTAAATGCTTTTTTTTTGAAAAACTTTGAGGGGTACAGTTTTTAAAATTGGGTGACTTATGGGGGTTTATAATATATAAGGCCCTTAAAGCTATTTCAGAACTGAACTGGTCCATGAAAAAAAAGTTTTTGGAAATTTACTTGAAAATGTGAGAAATTGCTGCTAAAGTTCTAAGCCTTGTAACCCAGAAAAATAAAAGGATGTTCAAAAAACGATGCAAACATAAAGTAGATATGTGGGAAATGTTAACTAGTAACTATTTTGTGTGGTATTACGATCTGTTTTACAAGCAGATACATTTAAATTTAGAAAAATGCTAATTTCTGAAAATTTTCTCTAAATTTTGGGGATTTCCCCAAATAAATACTAAATATATCGACCAAATTTTTCCACTAACATAAAGTACAATATGTTACGAGACAACAATCTCAGAATCGCTTGGATAGGTAAAAGCATTCCAAAGTTATTACCACATAAAGTGACACATGTCGGATTTGAACAAATCGACTGCGTCCACAAGGCTAAAACAGGCTGTGTGCTGAAGGGGTTAATATTAGAATTATTATTGGTAATTATAGTAGTAGTAATATTATTATTAATAGCATCAATAATCTTTATTATTTCCATTATTATTTGTTATACTCCTAAACACACACATTATGATGGGGCATCATAATGTGTGTGTTTAGGAGTTTTGATTTCTGGGAAACAATGCAAATCACACTATTTCTAAGGCACTGCCTCCAACTAGATCAACCTACTCATATCCTGAAATACTATAGTCTGTGCTACTTTGAGCATTTAAGTGATCTGAACTGCTACAGGTGGTTCAGCTCCCCTCCTCTACCATATACCAAAAAACAATAACCCTCCAATAGATTATTATCTATTAGTTGATCATACTATTAATCCAAGACACATTAGTAATATAAGCTTAAGGGGTACACTGTGCATACTAATGTTGCATTCTAAGTCAACTATGATTCAGGCTTATTATAGTATTCACGTTAAGGCTTTGCTAATGTAATCTGAATTTTCTTGTACATATTATACGAAAAAAATACAGAAGAAAGGATGGTTTCCTATCCTAATGACAATACACTTCCTGCTCATGCATAATTTATGGCTATGCGCATTTTTTGTCAATCGCAATTAGAATCCGCTACAGAAAGAAAAGAAGACCAGAACCAGATGTTTGACTTTAAAGGGCTCTTCAATTTCCCACTTACTCTACAGACATTGCTTTACGTAATATTATTTTATAGAACTTAGAGTAAAATGAAATAATAGCTGGTTAACTGATCTGGGAAAAGTGCTAGTCTAGAATGAGATGATGATGTTAGAATGATGGGAAGTTGAGGCCGGAGAACTATTATAACTGGTATTAGAACAACTTTTCAGCTTGCAATTTACTAGGCTAAGGAATTAGTGTCAGAGATATGGCGCTCATCAGATAGCACCTGGAATACACATGTTTACAAGGCATACGGCTCTTCTCTGAGGCTTATTATCAGTGATGAAAACTTGTACAAGAAACTATTTACACCCATGGAGAGCAATGTATTTACAATGTATCTTTGATGAAGACATTACTGAGAGTTTACTAAAGGGAAGATAAATGTCCTTATAATTAAATTCATTCATGTTCTTCCCAAATGCACAAAATGTTTCCTATTTAACAAATTTCTGTACCCTAATCCACGTACATTAACCCTCCCAATTGGAGGAGAGCCTTCTGCCGACTGCTAACTATGCTGATGAATAAGCAGATGAATGAGAAAACTTCCTCGGCTGACAAGGGTGGAAATGTGGTGATATGGCCTATTGAGATGTACGAATCAGAGGCATATCGGCAATTACGGGATGTGGAGTGTTACAAGCGTTTGACATATAACCCGACTACTGACTTCAAAGGACAGTTGGATGCGATACTAATGGAAGCTTGTGATAATAACATCATCACTAAAAAAATCATGGATGGGCTCACTGTGAAGTTTCCCATCACTCCCACACTATACCTCCTACCAAAGGTACATAAAGATCATAAGAAACCACCAGGCCGGCCTATTGTGTCAGGATGTGGGAGTTTGTGTGAGTCTATCTGTCGCTTCCTGGATTTTTATCTCCGTCCATGCGTCGAGAATCTACAATCATATGTGAAGGATTCTACGGACGTGTTGAAACGCCTAGATGGGGTGACCATTGAGCAGGATATGTATTTGGTATCCTGTGATGTGGAATCCCTGTACACCTGTATTGACCACGAGTTAGGGCTGCGAGCTATTCAATACTTCTTAGGCCCATGTGATCACGATTGTGAATTGGTCCAATTTCTGATCCTCCTTTTGCGTTTTGTCCTTGAGCATAATTATTTTGTGTTCAGGGACAAACACTATTTACAACTTCGGGGGACGGCAATGGGTGCCACCTGTGCACCTTCATATGCAAATTTATTTTTGGGCTACTGGGAACAGGAAATTGTACGGGAGGCCATGGATATGGTGTCTGGATGTGTTGTTAGTTGGATGCGTTTTATCGATGACATCCTTTTTATTTGGCAGGGTACGCGTGCAGACCTTGATCAGTTTGTATCCATTTTGAACAACAACACACAGAACATCAAATTAACGAGTAAGATCAGTCAAACCAACATGGATTTTTTGGATATCAAAATGACAGTACAAGATACAGGTAAGCTCAGCACCACCATTTTCCGTAAGGAAACTTCTGTAAATTCTCTCCTACATGCATCGTCCTTTCATCCCTCTCATGTTATACGGGCTATCCCTACGGGGCAATTCCTGAGGGCCAGACGTGTATGTGACTCCGATTCTAATTTTGAAAGAGAATCACAATGTCTGAGGACCCGCTTCATACAACGAGGGTATCCTAAAAAGGATATCGAGAAGGGATATCATAGGGCTTGTCACAGTAATAGGAATAATCTGCTTACTCAACAAAAACGTAAGAACACGGATGATATAGTGAGACTTATTACTCCATACAACTCGCAATGGATGGAGATAAGAAATATTGTGACTCGCTTTTGGCCAATTCTGCTCACGGATCCAGATTTGAAAAAACATCTACCCCCGAAGCCCCAACTTACAGCCAAAAGAAGTAAAACCTTGGGTGACCACTTAGTTCGGAGTCACTATAGTGCTCCTAGTCCCAAAACCTATCTTTTTGGCTCTAAAGGGCCGACGTGGGGATCTTTCTCTTGTGGTCATTGCTCTATTTGCAAATTGATTGTGAAAACTGATACATTCACTGATTCTGAAAAGAAAAGAAGTTTTAAAATTGTACACTTCATCAATTGCAGTACTACTGGTGTAGTGTACATGGCAACATGTCCATGTGGCCTGTCTTATGTAGGCATGACCACAAGAGAACTTAAAATGCGAATTCAAGAACACGTGAGGGACATTAAAAAGGCTGGAACAATAGAGGGTAACAACTGGGAAGAAATCGATAAATTGAAATCTATCCCCCGACATTTCCGCGATTTTCACAATAACAAGTGGCAGGATTTAAAGGTTCATGGCATCGACAAAATTCTTGTTGGATCACGTGGAGGAGATACTTTCCGTAAATTAGAACGGATCGAATGTAAATGGATCACAAAATTGAAGACTAGCGCGCCTCTGGGGCTCAATGAGAAAATGTCCTTCGCTTCCTTCCTATAACAATATTTTCTTTTTGGGTCCTATAGCATCATTATCTTTTAACTTTTTAAACCTGTATATATTTGACTGGTATGGTTGGACTGTGCTGTTAATAATTGGTGGGCTTGTCGGTTTAAGCATTATTGCGTTTTGGCTTTATCCATATTTGGTGGCATTTTTAACATCATCATTTTTGTCTTTTTATAGGGGCCATACGATCTGTATTTATTGGGCTGAATAGAATACCAAGTATCACATATTATATCTCAGAATAATGTTTTTGGTTGGACTCTATTCAACAATACGTTTTGAACATACTCTAAATTTTGATCATTTTTTAGCTCTTTTCATGGGGTACTTATTTTTATTCGTGTGTTTGTGCACACACTGCACACATATTTATTATACATTATTTATTATCCACTTTATATATCCTTATATAAATTTTGTCATCACACTTGGTATGTTGTATATATATCTATTTTTTTTTTTTTTATTTTTTTTTAATTATATTTATATTTTTATTTATTCACATTTATGTTTACACATATTCACTCTCAATATATTTATATATATTTTTTACACGCTTGTTATTTATATACATGCTAACAATAAAATCACATATGTCTTATCATTATAAATTTTTTTGAGCATATTAGAACATATCACATTGTACATCTGTTACATTATTGTATGTATTATTTATATTAATAAATAGAATTGTATTTTAACTGTGGTTTTGTCACGTGTGTTTCACTTTATTTATTTTGTTTTTTATTTTATCACCACACTGTGCACGTGTGTTCACTCACTTCTCACTATCATTTATTATTTATTATTATTTTTTATGAAATAATATTCTTTTATAAATTGTTTCCCCGGTTTACTATATGTTATATATATTTATTTTTGTATATATATAAGTCAATATATGGTATTTTTTGTATTGATGGTTTTATGAAATGACAGTATGACACTATGTTTGATGTATTATCAAATTATGTATATTTTTTCTATATATGTATTATTGCTTATATTTTGAGACATTAGAGTTCCATTGTATATTTATATTCTGTTTCTCACATAAAAAATCGGATCGTGATACATATGCCCTATACTGGTTTTTGCCATATAAGTTGATCTCTTATTGTCCTTGCCCATACTTAAAATAGCCACTATGATGTGATACGTCATATATAAGCTATTACATCTGTTGTCTGCGGCGCTTGCGGTCTGATGCGCACGCGCATGCGCGTTTACATTCCTTGAGACGTACACTGGACATTTGCAATGGTGGTGTTTGCTGCTTACCGATCAGCATTCAGGTAACTTTAGACATGCTGATTCACCAATGTAGAACACCTGGTACATTTCAGGTGTTCAGCATTGGGGATTTGAGAATGTCGTGCTGCTATTTGCTATCTCTGAATAAACCTCTCCCACCACTGAGTATAAATACAACGCCGGTCACCTTACTAGTCAGTACCCCTTGAAAAAGCTACCGCGAAACGTGCGTCGGGGCTCTTGCTGTGGAGCTCATTTTTGGCTTGATATGCAATACACGGGTTGGTATGGCTTCTGGGACCTACTCTGATTTTTGGTGATACCCTGGTCTCTATACCACTCTATTTACACTGATATTTCAGTGTTAGCTACAAGTCTCTCGTGTATACTATTTTTTACAGGGTCTGTATTACATTGTTCTGTTTCAGCATGCTTTTTGGAGACACATTTTGTGGTGTCGGTTATCCTTGTACTGTACATTTATAGCATGACTGTCATAGTGACCCTGTCTGGTATTATTGAATGTTGAATATAGGCCATTCTGAGTAGCCTCATGTTCTCCACATTGTATATTTTAATTGTCTGTGGTTTTTAGGTCCTGATGGCCAACATGTTCTTATGTATATTGTAATAAAGAATTTATATTTTTTGCAAGTTACTTACTGTACTTGGTGTCATTATTTTTCCCTTTTGGGAGATTTGATTTGTCTTCACATACAGTTATAGGTATTTATTGTCTGTTTTTCCTTGATATGTGTGGACGTTTACTATAACGTTTATCGTTAGGTCTGGTTCTATATAGGTATTCATCACATTATAGGCTGATCAAAGTACCCAACATTTTCTGTTATTTTACTCAGAGGAAAGTGTCATCTTCCTCACCTTCCAGCAGACTTTAGTTTCCCTTTTGTGCCTGCAGGGTCGCTATAAATGTTCACAAACTATTCAATTCCCAAGAAGTCATTAACAGCAAAGTAGGAAGGAGGGGGATGAGGGGTATGCAGCTGCAGTTCCTCTTTCTCTGACTTTCAGTGAAAAGCATGGGTGTGGAGGGAAATAACATCTGACTATCTCAGAGTATAGTTCACAGCAACACCAGAAAGAACCCAGTTGGCATGGCGAGACAAAATATACATTATTGGGATGGAGAATACTCAAAAAGACACAGGTTCTGAGTGATATTCTATTCTTGAACCAGGAAGAACAGGATGAACAAAGCTAAAGAAGTACAGACAGAAAGCAATGTAAATGTTAAGATAAAAATGTATGTATTTATGGAGGCTTCTTGGAATATCTTAGACATTTCTTGATTATTTCATTAGCATAATCTATTTTGCAAACCTAACAATACTCATCACCCCAAAAACACCATTCCCATAGTGAAAAACTGGTTAGGATTTAAAGTGTAGCTGAATGTTCGGCAAACTTCTGACATGTCATAGTGACATGTCAGAAGTTTGGATTGGTGGGGGTCCGAGCACGGAGACCCCCCACCAATCGCTAGAAGGAAGCAGATGAAGTGCTCGTGTGAGCGCTCAGCTGCTTCGTGTCTGTTCGGCTTTTTCCGGAAATAAATGTATCGTGTACGGACTCAATAGAAAGTCTACGAGTCCGTACTCCGATACATTTATTTCCGAAAAAAGCCGAACAGAAACGAAGCAACTGAACGCTCACACAGGTGTTTCAGCTGCTTCGTTCTAGCGATTGGTGGAGGTCTTCGTGCTCAGACCCCTACCAATCCAAACTTCTGACATATCACTATGACATGTCAGAAGTTTGTCGAACGTTTAGCTACACTTTAAGGAAAGATAGATAGTGTATACAGTGCAATTATTGAGGAAAACTTCTTTCAGTCTGGCAAAGATTTGAGACTGGGACGAAGATTCAACATCCAGCAGGACAATGACCCTCAACATACTGCTAAATCTACACTGGAGTGGTTTATGGGAAAACATTTAAATGTCTTCGAATGGCCTAGTCAAAGTCCAGACCTCAATCCAATTGAGAACTGTGGAATGACTTGAAGACTGCAGTGCATCAAGACAACCCATTTAACTTGAAGGAGTTGGAGCAGTTTGCCTGTAACAATAGGCAAAAATCCCAGTGTCTATATGTGCTAAGCTAATAGAGACATACCGTACCCCAAGAGACTTGTACCTGTAATTGTAGCAAAAGGCGACTACACAAAGTATTCACTTCTGGAGAGGAAAACTCATGCACATTAAGGTTCAGTTAATTATTGTTACAATAAAAATATATTTTGTACCTTAAAAGTGGTAGGTGGTAGGCATGTTGTGTTAATCAAAAATGGCAAAAAGCCCCCAAAAATATATTTTAATTCAAGGTTGTAATGCAACAAAACAGGAAAAGCAAAATGGGGTTGAATACTTTGGCAAGGCATTGTATGTATATAAATAACTACATATCATAAACTGCATTAAAACACACAGCAAACATACAGTTCCTTTAGTTATGCTAATTTTACTATATTTTTTTTCAATGATCACAAGGTCACATGCATATATAGAAGTTCTAGACTACTACTAAGGTGCAAAGATGCAAATGTAATGTCTAAGCTTTCCACAAAGTATATATTCCCTATAAAGACCAATTGCCTCTGCTGCAAAGACATTTCTGGTTAATTTAGTTTTTTACAGGTCTTACTAAACAGCGTGAATCCCACTGTTCTGTCAGAGGTAAGCAATCCGTTGTCACTGAAAGTTATAAATGAGCTTGTAGTCATTCATGATTCGAAATGTTACTATGAAAGTACTATACCCCCCATGCTGGGCATCTTATATGTCGCTAATTATTATACAGATATACAGTGCATTCAGAATGTTTTCAGACCCTTTCACTTGTTTCACATTTTGTTATGTTGAGGCCTTGTGCTAAAATAATAACAAAATAATGTTTTTATTCATCATTCTGCACTCAAAACCCCACAATGACAAAGTGAAAATAGAATATTAGAAATATGCAAATTTATTAAAAATGCTATGGCACTTTAACTTTAGCTGTGGGGGCCTCCCATTTCTCTCGATCTTTGAAATGTTTCTACAAATTGATTGGAGTCCACCTGTGGTAAATTAATTTGATTGGACATGATATGGAAAGACACACCACTGTCTACATAAGGTCTCACAGCTGACAATGCATATCAGAGCAAAAACCAAGCCATGAGGAGGTAAGAACTGCCTGCAGAGCTCAGATACAGGATTGTGTGGAGGCACAGATCTGAAGAAGGGTATAAAAAAAATTCTGCTGCACTGAAAGTTCCCAAGAGCACAGTGGGCTCCACAATTTTTAAATGGAAGAAGTTTGGAACAACCAGGACTCTTCCTAGAGCTGGCCACCACACCAAACTAAGTAATCGGGGGAGAAGAGCTTTGGGAAGAGAGGTGACCAAGAACCCAATGGTCACTCTGGCTGAGTTCCAAAGATCCTGTGTGCAGATGGGAGAAACTTCCAGTAGGTCAACCATCACTCCAGTACTCCACCAATGTGGGCTTTATGGCAGAGTGGCCAGAAAGTAGACTCTCCTAAGTAAAACACACATGAAATCCTGCCTGTAGTTTGCAAAAAAGCTCACAAAGGACTCTCAGACTGTGAGAAACAAGATTCTGTGGTCTGATGAAACCAAGAATTAACTTTTTGGCCTCAATTCTAAGCATCATGTCTGGAGGAAACCAGGTACTGCTTACCACCTGCCCAATACCATGAAAAAAAGAACCATGGTGGTGACAGCATCATGCTGTGGGGGGTCTTTTTCAGTGGCTGGGACAGGGAGAATGGTCATGGTTGAGGGAAAGATCAATGGAGCAAAGTACAGAGATATTCTTAATGAAAACCTCACCCAGAGTCCTCTGGATCTCAGACTGGGCCGAAGGTGCGCCTTCCAACAAGACAATGACATTTAGAACAAATTAGCATAAAACTAAAAATTATCATAACTTGGTCAAAAATAAACATTTAAAAAACAAAACCAAAAAAAAACTGTTGTTATCTACATTAAAGCGCCTATTAGATTAGGTAGGAGATAGGGCAGTTATAAACTGGTGACAGAGCCTCTTTAAGTCATTGAAAACCATTGGAAAAAAAAGTCAAGTTCAAGTTTGTTGTCACTGTGTATTTCATGCCTGAAATGTCAAGTTAAAGATCGCTACATCTGTACATGTGGAGGCTTAATTGACTGACCATGTGTAACTGTATGGAGAGAGATGGATAAGAGCATGACACTGAATGGGGGTTTCTGTGGCTTGCAATTGGCATGCTTTGGCTGGCACTGTGTTTGGGCACTCAGTGGTGGCTCAGTGGCTGGCACTGTAGGCAATCTTGTTGGCCGGCAAAGAGAGATCAGTGGTTGGGAATGAGGGGTCTGTGTTGAAACTGCATGAGGCCTCTGTTGCTGGCACTGTATGTTGGGCTTTGTGGCTGGCACTCTATGAGGTTAGGTGGCTGGCAATGTATTGTGCTTCCATAACTAGACCTGTTATGGGGCATTGTGGATGGCACTACACCAGGATCAGTGACTGGCCCAGTTATGGGGACTGTGGTTTGCACAATTATGATTACATTGAATATAGTTGGCAACGTTATATCATTACTTACCGTGGCTTATTTTTTAGAAATAACACAAACAATGTACACCAATAAAATACTGTCCCGGCTTCCCTCATGTCATAGCAGTGCCACTGCACCAAATTCACAAAGGCTCACATTATATATTTTTTCAAATATTTTACAATACAGTTGCAAATTCCGCCAAGATATATATGTATTGTAGATATGTTTGCCGCACTGTCAATATAAATTTGGAACTGTATATAAATCACCTAAGTAATAAAAACTTCAGGAATGGCAACCCAAAAGTTCTATTTCATGGATGTAAACAGGTAAGTAGGTGCCTGGTCTGTGCTGCCCTATGAGATATTTGTCCAATATGTATATAGCATAAAATAAATATATAATCCTTGGGATGTTGATGAAATGACAATGAGCAGGTGCTTGTAAGAAACAAACAAGTAGAAATAAAAACAAGTAATCACTGGAGTATCTTCCCATATTTGTAGTACCATCAGAATATTTTTTGCTCTTTTTAATTGGCCGTTGAGTGCTAAGGCTGTAAATCCAGCTGGAAAATTGTATGAGTTGTTTTCCTTACCCATTTCCCAGACATTTCCCAAAGGCTACAAGGGTGTGGTGGTATTTTTTTCTTTGAAAACATATTAGGATGAAGCAATAATTTAATTAGACATATGCAATCAAAAAGTCTACACAATATTAAACAAATGAATCTGTCCCCTGGAAGCATACTTATTGAAACTGTGTGTTCCTGACCCTCCCATCTGAATTGTATAGCTTGTGACTTCTGAAGGAAATGACTACTTTTAATTTCCTTACTACGCCTTCATAGTAAGGAAATGTTGGCAAATGAACATATAATGAATTTCGTCATGGAAAAGATGATGGCTAATGTGAAAGATTTAACCGATGGGATCTTTATCAAACTCTAGCATTAGTGCAAAGCAAATTGGTGCTGCCTTCAAAAACATCTTCGAATATCTGTTGACCCAATCATCGCATCTCCTGCCCAGTGACTTCTTTTTGTACACTTTTTAGAGCATAAAACTACAAAATGAACTGTTTGATGCGGCTTCTATCATTTTATATTAGCACCCTTCAGGGGCGTAACTAGGAAAGACTGGGCCCCATAGCAAACTTTTGACTGGGGCCCCTCTCCCCTGGGTGTCACACACCCCCCCCCCTTGTAGATAGTGCCATTTTTACAGCCCCCCTGTAGATAACGCCATACAGCCCCCCTGTAGATAATGCCATACAGCCCCCTGTAGATAACGCCATACAGACCCCTCTGTAGATAACTCCATACAGCCCCCTCTGTAGATAGCGCCATACAGCACCCTCTGTAGATAACGCCATACAGCCCCCTCTGTAGATAACGCCATACAGCCCCCTCTACAGAAAAATTAAAGGAGCGCTGGTCACGCATGCGCACAAGCGCGACCGGCGCTCCATTCATTTCTACGGAGCTGCCGACACAGACCCCGGAAGTCCGATTTTGTGATGGAGAACTTCAGGGGACTTTTGGTCCCCCGTTCTCCCTATCAATGCCAGCGATCACACATGTATCCCCTATCCTGTGGATAGGGGATACATGTCTTTTGTTTAATGGCAGAGAATGGAGATACCTACCTGCTCTGCCGTAGTGTTCAGTGGCATCGCGCGGTAGCAGCCATAGCGGCTGCTAGCGGAGCCTCCGGCCATGGTGTGGGCCCGTGCCGGCGGGCAACACGGGCCCCCTCATGCCGCGAGCCCCGTAGCAGCCGCTACGGCTGCTATGGCGGTAGTTACGCCACTGGCACCCTTATAGTGTAACTAAACTTTCAACAAACTTCTGACATGTCATAGTGACATGTCAGAAGTTTTGATCGGCAGGGGACCGAGCACTGAGACCCCACCGAATAAAACTAAGCAGCAGAAGTGCTCTGTTGAGCGCTGAGCCGCTTGGTTTCTGATCGGCTTTACTCTTAACTGTGTACGGACTCAATAGAAGGTCTATGGGTCCGTACAGTGTTACATCGGCTTTCTGAAAAAAAGCCGATCAGAAACGAAGCGGCTCAGCGATCACATGGGCGCTTCTGCCGCTTCGTGTTAGCGATCAGTGGGGGTCTCAGTTCTCAGATCCCCACAAATCAAAACTTCACTATGACATGTCAGAAGTTTATTGAACGTTTAGTTAAACTATAAGGGTGCTAATATAAAATAAGTTTATTGAAAGTTTTGTTACAGTATTGTTTTTATGGGTTTCTGAGAAAGGTAAAGCCCAGAATCTATTAAAATAAGTTGACATGCTATAAATTTAAACTTTCTGTTATCTGT
The DNA here is from genome assembly GCF_050947455.1 of Rhinoderma darwinii. Lineage (NCBI taxonomy): Eukaryota > Metazoa > Chordata > Amphibia > Anura > Rhinodermatidae > Rhinoderma > Rhinoderma darwinii. Next base: position 172,660,330 of record NC_134687.1, on the reverse strand, counting down.
GAGCTTCTAGATCAAGGTCAGACTAGTAGGCAATGCATAAATGTTTTTCTGTGTATGGATAGTATAGAAAGACATGGCTTTAAAAAGAGAATGAAGTGTCATAATTTAATGACAGTTCCCTTTTCTGCTCCACATGTGAGCGCCCTCTGGTGACTGCTCACACGTTTCTTGTCAGAGAGAAGATAAGGTAGTGTGCAGCACAGAAGCAGAAATAGGTACTAATGGGGGACCGTGGCTGTCTGGCATCAATGAGGAGCCCTGTGTGTCTGGCACTAATGGAGTTCACTGTGTGGCTTGCACTGTTATGGAGTTACTGTGATAGAGGGAACTATGGGGCTGGTGCTATTTTCGCGGGCTCCTTGGGGCTAGTACTGTTTTGAGGGCATTGAAAGGGTATTCCCATCTCTGAGATTTAAATGAATTTCTCTTCATCTTTGATGTGCCGAACGGAGGTGAAAGAGTACCGCATTCCTTCTAGGTGGAAGTTCCAGAAGTGGATTGGTCGGAGTCCAAGAAGTAGAACCCCCACCTTTTAAAAAGTGATAAATAAATGACTCAGGTGGGAGTGTCCCTTTAATTTTTATTGCAGCACTTAGGAGTGGTAGAAAATAACAAGAAGATGTATTTCCAAGTCTTGTATATTGTAGCATCATTACTGTCTATTACTGAGGCTCAGAAAACATTGCAGAAAAAAACATTTGGTCATATTATTACAACACCATTCTCAAGTCTTATAGGAAATTCCCATATCCCATTACTAAATAACTTCCTTCAGTGTGTATGTTTTCACATTTTTAGCAGGTGGACTTGAGAGATGGTATCCCAAGAATACATTAGGCTTCCAGCTGACTTTGATTATTCTGCAGAGTTATGGGAGAAGTTGATATTTTCAGGGTGGAATTTGGGAGCAAACAGGTGTTAGATTCATCAACCTTCTTTTTCAACAACCTTTCACTTTTGGCCTAAAGCCAAAAATGACAAATGAGTCAAAATATTACTAGTAGAACAGTAATATAAATATTCCTTTCCTTTATTTACCCTAAATATTCACTCTTTTTGACTAGACCTTTTTTTGGTAAAGTGGTCAATGTTTATATCTGCTCATTGCATTAACTTTTTAAAGTCTTAAACGGTAACTAAACTTTCAAAAATAGTGACATGTGAGAAGTTTTGATCAGTGGGGGTCTGAACACTGAGACCCCATCGATTGCTAAAACTAAGCGGCAGAAGCGCTCGGGTGAGTGCTGTGCCGCTTGGTTTCTGATCGGCTCAATAGAAGGTCTACAAGCCAATATACCAACTGCTCGGCTTTCCGAGAAAAGCAGATCTGAAATGAAGCTGCTCAGCTATCATGCGAGCGCTTCTGCCGCTTCGTTTTAGCTATCGGTGGGGGTCTCAGTGCTCAGAGCCCCGCCGATCAAAACTTCTGACATGTCACTATGACATGTCAGAAGTTTTTTGAAAGTTTAGTTACCCTTTAACATGGTCTTAAGCTAAAAAATATTAAGTTGTGAAGAATATGTGTATACAGATGTAGCTATCTGTATCTGGACTTTTAACGCATTAAATACACAGTGGCAAGAAACTTTAACTTTATTAATGGCTTTTTAATGGCTTTTGTTGTGTGATATCACGCTGCTGTAACTTATCAGAGTCAAGATAAACTCTGCTACATCTGTATGCCATAACAACACTTTGACACATCATATATAAGTTTTCAAAAGCTCTTTTTTCTGTCACCTGAAAGCTGAAGCTTTTCAAATATCTCCATACACACAGTCTGACAGAGCCTGTATGGTAGTACACGGAGGCTGTAAGAAACTGCACAGCCTTCATGCCCTGCCATACAGGCTCTGTGCCCTTGTGCATGACCTCTATTACTGATACATAGGAGCACAACTAAGTCAGAAAGTGTTTTATGTCTCTGATTTTAAAGAAGAAAGTTTATATTTACTAAGATCTTAAAGATGCTGAGGTATTTTCTGCAGCATGCCCTATTTTGTAGTTTATATGTGGTGGTGTTCTCCCATTAACTTTACAAATCTAAGCACATAAAATACAAATTTTTAGTATTAGACATACACACAAAGTCTAGGGCTTGGGCAAAAACCAAGACAGAAAATGCAAATTGCCCATGGTCAGATTCAAATCCAGGACCCGAGTGTTGCAAGGCTGCTGTACTAAAAGAGCAAAAATAAACAGATAATCGGAAAATAATAAATTTACTCCATGTACTAAATCTTCCCATGGTAATTGCAGTACAACACCATTACCTCTCACACTGTGCATGCATCAGAGCACTGCTGTCTTTTATATATATATATATATATATATATATATATATATATACAGCTATCTTTTATATATATATATATATATATATATATATATACATATCTACATCTATCTTTTATATATATATATATATATAAATAAATATATATATATATATATATATATATATATATATATATATATATATATATATATAGAGTCATTACACACAGAGTGATCTATTTCCAGCATTTTTTCTTTTAATGTTCATGATTATTGTAATAGTTAATGAAAACCCAAAATGTTACTATTGGGTAAAAGTTGAAGATTGTAGACTCATGGTGTCACACTCTAATCAGCTAATCAAGACAAAACACCTGCAAAGGTTTCCTATGCCTCTACAAGGACCGGTCTGTTGCTCAGTGGTCCAAAGTCCTGTTTTCAGATGAAAGTAAATTTTGCATTTTATTTGGAAATCACGGTCCCAGAGTCTGAAGGAAGAGTGGAGGGGCACACAATCCAAGTTGCTTGCGGTCCAGTGTGACGTTTCCACAGTCTGTCATGGTTTGGGGAGCCATGTCATCTGCTGGTGTTGGTCCACTGTGTTATAACAAGTCCAGAGTCAGCGCAGCGTCTACCGGGACATTTTCTAGAATTTCATGCTTCCCTCTGCTGAAAAGCTTTATGGAGATGCTGATTTCATTTTCCAGCAGGACTTGGCACCTGCCCACACTGCCAAAAGTACCAATACCTGGTGTAATAACCACAGTATCACTGTGCTTGATTGGCCAGCAAACTCGCCTGACCTAAACCCCATAGAGAATCTATGGGGTATTGTCAAGCGGAAGATGAGAGACACCAGACCCAACAATGCAGACGAGCTGAAGGCCGCTATCAAAGCAACCTGGGCTTCCATAACACTTCAGCAGTGCCACAGACTGATCGCCTTCATGCCACTCCGCATTGATGCAGTAATTCATGCAAAAGGTGCCCCGACCAAGTATTGAGTGCATATACTGTACATACTCTTCAGTAGGACAACATTTCGGTATTAAAAATCATTGTTGAAATCGGGCTTTTATAATAATCTAATTTTCTGAGAGGCAACATTTTTGGTTTTCATTAACTGTTACTATAATTATCAACATTAAAAGAAAAAAAATGCTGGAAATAGATCACTCTGTGTGTATATATATATACAGTGAGGGAAATAAGTATTTGATCCCTCGCTGATTTTGTAAGTTTGCCCACTGTCAAAGACATGAACAGTCTAGAATTTTTAGACTAGGTTAATTTTACCAGTGAGAGATAGATTATATTAAAAAAAAACAGAAAATCACATTGTCAAAATTATATATATTTATTTGCATTGTGCACAGAGAAATAAGTATTTGATCCCTTTGGCAAACAAGACTTAATACTTAGTGGCAAAACCCTTGTTGGCAAGCACAGAAGTCAGACGTTTTTTGTAGTTGATGATGAGGTTTGCACACATGTTAGATGGAATTTTGGCCCACTCCTCTTTGCAGATCATCTGTACATCATTAAGATTTCGAGGCTGTCGCTTGGCAACTCGGATCTTCAGCTCCCTCCATAAGTTTTCGATGGGATTAAGGTCTGGAGACTGGCTAGGCCACTCCATGACCTTAATGTGCTTCTGTTTGAGCCACTCCTTTGTTGCCTTGGCTGTATGTTTCAGGTCATTGTCATGCTGGAAGACCCAGCCACGAGCCATTTTTAATGTCCTGGTGGAGGGAAGGAGGTTGTCACTCAGGATTTGACGGTACATGGCTCCATCCATTCTCACATTGATGCGGTGAAGTAGTCCTGTGCCCTTAGCAGAGAAACACCCCCAAAACATGATGTTTCCACCTCCATGCTTGACAGTGGGGACGGTGTTCTTTCGGTCATAGGCAGCATTTCTCTTCCTCCAAACACGGCGAGTTGAGTTAATGCCAAAGAGCTCAATTTTAGTCTCATCTGACCACAGCACCTTCTCCCAATCACTCTCAGAATCATCCAGATGTTCATTTGCAAACTTCAGACGGGCCTGTACATGTGCCTTCTTGAGCAGGGGGACCTTGCAGGCACTGCAGGATTTTAATCCATTACGGCGTAATGTGTTACCAATGGTTTTCTTGGTGACTGTGGTCCCAGCTGCATTGAGATCATTAACAAGTTCCCCCCGTGTAGTTTTCGGCTGAGCTCTCACCTTCCTCAGGATCAAGGATACCCCACGAGGTGAGATTTTGCATGGAGCCCCAGATCGATGTCGATTGACAGTCATTTTGTATGTCTTCCATTTTCTTACTATTGCACCAACAGTTGTCTCCTTCTCACCCAGCGTCTTACTTATGGTTTTGTAGCCCATTCCAGCCTTGTGCAGGTCTATGATCTTGTCCCTGACATCCTTAGAAAGCTCTTTGGTCTTGCCCATGTTGTAGAGGTTAGAGTCAGACTGATTAATTGAGTCTGTGGACAGGAGTCTTTTATACAGGTGACCATGTAAGACAGCTGTCTTTAATGCAGGCACAAGTTGATTTGGAGCGTGTAACTGGTCTGGAGGAGGCTGAACTCTTAATGGTTGGTAGGGGATCAAATACTTATTTCTCTGTGCACAATGCAAATAAATATATATCATTTTGACAATGTGATTTTCTTTTTTTTTTTTTTATATATAATCTATCTCTCACTGGTAAAATTAACATAGCCTAAAAATTCTAGACTGTTCATGTCTTTGACAGTGGGCAAACGTACAAAATCAGCAAGGGATCAAATACTTATTTCCTTCACTGTGTATATATATATATATATATATATATATATATATCATATATATATATATATATATATATATGTATATATTTATTTGGCAAGGACGTGGTGTCCGAGGCACAGATAGGTCCGCCCACAGCCCGACCTGCAAGAAGCCTGTGAGGAAGGAGTTGTGAGTGCTCAGTCTGTCTGTTGTTTGTGCCTCTATTTTTCTGTGTGTCTGTGCTTGTTTGTGTATAAGTTCCAGTATGTGTGTGTATATGTGTGTCTTTGTGTGTGTGTGTATTTGTGTGTCTAAGTGCCTATATCTGTATCTGTATGTGTATATATTTCTGTGTGTGCATCTACTACATTATCTGTACTCAGAGAGTTATCACTGTGTTATCTGTGGTATTACATAGGACTGAAGGTAACATCTACTACATTATCTGTACTCAGAGAGTTATCACTGTGTTATCTGTGGTATTACATAGGACTGAAGGTAACATCTACTACATTATCTGTACTCAGAGAGTTATCACTGTGTTATCTGTGGTGTTACATAGGACTGAAGGTAACATTTACTACATTATAGGGTAACAAACGGAAGGAGGTCCACTTCCTTTACCCTGGGTGAATAATCTATTATTCAGCAAACGCTTCCACATTTTTCTTAGGTTTCACATTTTGGTAATTAGGTTTTAAAATACACTTATATTTTTGTATTATATTTTTTACAAATACTTATCATCATTCCTTTTGCTAGCAAACCCATGTAACGGGTTTTCTATACTGGTACATATTGGGCAGATTTGCAGGTAAATGCTTAAGAAAATGAATATATAAAACACACCCATATGCCAAAATGATATGCCCATATAAAACAGTTGTACGCAGCAAACGTTAAATTGTACCGAAGATTTTTGATTATCTCTAAATATATTAATAAACAGCATATTTTGTATCCTCTTTTTTTGCCTTCCTCTGTGCCAATAAGTTTGGTCTAAAATAGGCTAAACTTGATGGACGTGTCTTTTTATTCATTTTTTACTATGTCAGTGGATGGTCCCTTTTTATGGAGATATCATTGAAAAGTCTGCAGATAAGTCTGAGAAGTTCATTTAATGATTAGTAGGAAATGTTAAAGCTACAGGAACATGATTGTCTATTTGATGCCAGTTGCAAAATCAAAGTACAGCTCATTGCTTCTTTCGAAACCTGATATATCAGAAAAATCCAGAGATATTTACATTGCAATCCACAGGTTTTCAGTCAAATAGTGTGCGCCCTCTTGTGGGATGATGAAGAATATCTTTACAGGATATAAGTAGTAGAGATAGAATTTCAACAAATCTTTGAGTACTTATTAATAATAATAATAATAATAATAATAATAATAATAATTGGTGAAAACAACATGTAACGCCAGACAATAAAGGTAAGCAGGTTACTCCACATATATACATATAACTGCACTAATAAGAACACAGCTAGTCTTAGTCTCTTTTAATTTACGTAAAATAACAATATGTAGAACTTAATATCACACTTTAATACTGTACTTGATTTCCTCCTCAAAACCTTCCGTTGTTATTCTCAATTTGTGATATGACTATACCATAAACTATTTCTTTGTATTGTGCCCTAAAAAGGTGCAAGCAGCTGGCGGAACTATGTTTTGATATTGAAAACTGTTCATTTCTACAAAATTTTAACACAATACTTGTCGACGTTAATATAAAGCTGACTTTAAAAGACATGTTACTTAGAATTATCTAAAATATGATATATATTTTCTATTCAAAATTATCATTATCAATGATCCCAATTCCGACACTGCATTTTGGTGCCTTGAGTTTAAGGCTGGATTCACTCACCGCATTTTTGGTGTCAATTTTGATGCAGATTTTTTACCAAAGTCAGAAGTGGATCTAGGATCAAGGAGAAGTATAAGTTTTTCCTTTATATTTTCCATTGCTTTTGAAACCACTTTTGGTTTTGGCAAATTTGCAACAAAATCTGCAACAAACACGCGATGTATGAATCTAGACAAATGCTGTACAAGCAGCAGCAACTTTGTGATTCATGATTTACAATTACTTTTTTTTATACCTTTTACATCTGAATTAATTTAACAAAGTGATTTTTACATTAGGTGTATACTATGCTGTGATATAGTCATTGTAACTTCCACTATAGTAACTCTGGCTTCATGATTTTTAAATGTTTGTAAATGTCCAAACTATATATAAAATGATTCATAGTATGATCATGCTAAATATCTAGGCTGCCTTTTTCAGTAAATGTATCTGTAGTGGTACCCATATATGAAGAATAATGTTTTATCCAGTGACAAGCAGCCTTGTAGAAGCAGATCTGTCTGGCAGGATAATATGGAGATGGAACCCCCCCCCCCCCACCCTCCTATTAGCCAAATTTACAAAATTGGCCGTTTGGCTAATAGGAGCACTCAAAAAATATACCGGAATTATGGTTGTCAGGTGTATCCCATTTTAAAAAACAGCACCATATTTTATCGTGCTGTTCTGGCTAATAGGAGAGCGGACCTGTCTCCATACTATACTGACCTTATATAGGGACAGCATCCGCTTTAACAAGATCTAGAATTTAATTTTATATTTCCTTACAGCAAATGCATCAAATAAACGTTTTCCAATTCTTTTCAGAAGCACTCCCAGGAAAAATATCCCCCCCCCCCATATGTAATTGAGGTTGCATAACTGATACTGTGGTTAGAAAACTCACCTATGGCTTTATCATGTAGTTTCAGCATCTGTTTCAGGCTGCCGTTCGTCCACATGACCCCCGCTACCACTAACTAAATCTAACAGCGCCTGCTGTGTGGACCGGAGGACAGTTTCTCTATTCATTCCTATGAGAACCTTGATGCGAGTCTCAGGAATGAATAGAGAGACTGACATCCGGTTCACAAATCAGACGCTGTAAGATTGAGTTAGTCATAGCGGGGGTCACGTGACTGAGCGTCAGCCTGAAACATAAGCTGAAACTACAAGATAAAGCCATAGGTGCTGGGCGTGCTTTTTTAAATAATATTAATAATTAGCTTAAACTTAAATATGAAAAAATATTAAAACCATTTTCAAAATAAAAGTTTAACTTGCCAGAATGTAATGCAATGTAAAGGCAGGAGAAAAAAAAACTTACATTCATTAAAATGTATGTTTTTAATTTACTCATATTAATTCTATTAAAAGTGTGTTTTAGGTTATTGTTTGGGGGAAAAAACGAATTAAGACCTTTACCTTATGATGCAACACGACTGCCAATCAGTGAGAGACGTGAAAGGAACGTTTTATAGTTCTTTTTAATTTGTATTGCTATTTTGTACTTCTGCAGATGTTACTTTGTATATGAAAATGTAATAAAAATATTGAAACAAAATAGCCGCAAAGAAAACGTATTACTTACATCTTTTTTTTTTTGTATGTTCTAACTCAAAATAGCAACAAATCACCATGAAAAAACTCAACATATTAATTTAGATTAGTGCTGAATAGTTAATATAAAAACAGTGCATAAAAATGGAGCTAAATGCAGACAAAAATATATTCATTATATTTTGTCATTAGCTTCGCATTTTAACAGTCCTAAGATTGATATCAAACGAAAAACATTTGAATTGTTAGATTATCTATGTAATGTCTGATATTGTGTTGTCATCCTATTTATGAGAATATTATATTTTATTGTATTAGGCATTACGCATAAAGTCTGGTATCATTTTGTTACTATTTTCTGCTGTCATTCAGTGGGTTTGTTTACAGACGGTAGAATTGTTGCAGAAATTTCGCTGACTGTCCTGTTCATCTAAATGAATTTTCCATGCACATTCTGAAAAAACAAGGGCATTCACATTAATGGAACGTATTTTCAGTTGCATAAATTCCTGCAACAAATCTGCTGTGTGTTAACATATCCTAAGGCTGGGTTCACACAACCTATTTTCAGACGTAAACGAGGCGTATTATGCCTCGTTTTACGTCTGAAAATAGGTCTGCAATACGTCGGCAAACATCTGCCCATTCATTTGAATGGGTTTGCCGACGTACTGTGCAGACAACCTGTCATTTACGCGTCGTCGTTTGACAGCTGTCAAACGACGACGCGTAAATGGACTGCCTCGGCAAAGAAGTGCAGGGCACTTCTTTGCCACGTAATTTGAGCTGTTCTTCATTGAACTCAATGAAGAGCAGCTCAAGATATACGAGCGTCACAGACGCCTCGTAAATTACGAGGAGGAGCATTTACGTGTGAAACGAGGCAGCTGTTAACAGTCTGTCTTTTCACACGTAAATGCCTCTCATCGTGTGAACATACCCTTAGGCTGGGTTCACACAACCTATTTTCAGACGTAAACGAGGCGTATTATGCCTCGTTTTACGTCTGAAAATAGGGCTACAATACGTCGGCAAACATCTGCCCATTCATTTGAATGGGTTTGCCGACGTATTGTGCAGATGACCTGTAATTTACGCATCGTCGTTTGACAGCTGTCAAACGACGACGCGTAAATTGACTGCCTCGGCAAAGAAGTGCAGGGCACTTCTTTGCAACGTAATTGTAGCCGTTCTTCATTGAACTCAATGAAGAGCAGCTCAAGATATACGAGCGTCACAGACGCCTCGTATATTACGAGGAGGAGCATTTACGGCTGAAACGACGTAGCTGTTTTCTTCTGAAAACAGGCTGTCATTTCAGCCGTAAAAGCCAGCTAGCGTGTAAACATACCCTAAAACAGCTCCACTGTCTACTAAAATCACTGGGGATAGAGTCCTTCAGAGTAACAATGTAAACGTTACCTCTGGTAGCTTGCACTCAGTCATATAATTCTATTCATTTAGGGTAAGGCCACACAGAGTTGCACTGACCTGCCGCAACGTGGCCATCAACCATGCCGACACCATGTTCGGCACCACTGTCAAATAGTCTGCTAATGGCCACAAAACAGCCCTTTACCTGCAAAATAGTGCCGCCATTATTTAATACACCCTTTATGGCTGCACAATTTTGCAGGTAAATAGCCGTTTTACCCGCAACAATGCGCGGCCATCAACAGGCTATTTGACATCCGGCCGAACAAGGTGCTGGCGCGGTTGTTGCTCGCTTTGCGGCCGGGTCAGTGTAGCTCCGTGTGGCCTTACCCAAAGCATGTAAACTGATTAGCTTAGACATGCTGCGTCACATGTCTTTCCCCGGATAAGACAAAATTTGGACCACCCAGATCGGACGTAAAAAAATGTATCACTCACCACTCCAGCCTTCACTTGTCCACAGGAGGGCCACCTTGGATAACCTCAGGCTGCTACATTAGGCTGTCCTGTGGCGCATGCAAGGTCCTGACGCCGGGCAGCATCAGGACATTATATGCGACGCAGCACACTTTGATGATTCCCGGCCTCAGGCAGCTCAGCCGTGAGGATTTGTGATCCACTGTCCATGAGCTATCATACTGTGACACCGTGAGGCATCATATATACTTCTAGCAAAAAAATACCTCTGTAATACACTATGTAATGGAGCATGCACATTTTATTTTTTTACAGATTCATGTGGAATCCATGAGAAAAACCTCTATGTACCTCTGGAGTAAATCGGATCCACAGGGAGGTACAGCATGAGCCCAATACGACCATGTCAAAAAGGCTTTATGGAATATTTTGTAAAGGGATTTTCCAGGACTTAAATATTTATGTCCTACTCTTAGCATAGGCCATCAATGTTTGTTCAACCAGGTACTGACAAAGTGAATGGGACTAGGCTACCGTACCAGGCACACCCACCCATAAGGATGAGACACTTTTCCTGTCTAAACAAAGGCTGCTTCATTGTTCTGATCTTAAGAGATTTATACCCCTACTAATCAGACGTTGACGGGCTATCCTTAGGATGAGCCATCAGTCTTTATGTCTTAGATAGCCCTTGAAGCAAAATTTTTCTTTCCTTGATATATTCCCTACTTTGGTAAAATGCAGGTACAGTATGCTACTTTAGAGACTTCTAACTGCTTTTTACAAGTGATTTCAGGGCTGCAGGGATCATGAAGTACACCTATTTTAAAGATAAAGTAGGTATCTAAGAAGAGACATTTTGTCTGCATGTTCCTCAAAAGTTTATTGCAATGTGTAGCCTGCTGAAAGGGACTATATTATGTTAAATTAAGTTTTATAAAAATGCTTTCTTGGAAGAATCAGTTAGCATACTTGAAAAGTGGGTAAATCTATCTGTAAATAATAATATTTCAATACTTGGATATGTTTTGGGACTGAAATTGCCACTGTATTTTGTCATATTATGAGGAAATATCATACAAAAGAGAAAATATAGTTTGATATTTCAACCCTAGATGGCAGAAACAATTTAATTCCCAGGCCATGCGTTGTTGATACATCTAGTTTAGCAATTATGAAAAGACGAGATCCAGTTTGTTACTCATTTTTAAGTGGTGACCCTATGTCAAATAGTATTCATCATGGACTTGCAGGGCTATATTGTCCTGTTATATGGTCTATTACCATTATACTGTTGTTATTATTATATCTATTTATGAAATAACCGAAACAAGTGATCATTCCTACGCGTAAGTGGGGTTCTACTGCTCTGAAGCCCAACTATCATGCCAGAGGTTGGACCCATCCAGAAGAACACCTGGTGGGCCAATCCAATTCTTTATGTCCCTTAGAAACACTTAAAACAGAGATTTACTTTTCCTCGAGGGACAATATGGACATTGTAAATGAGCATTTACAATATATTCAAACACGGGTATGAACTGCTGTCCACGAAAGCATTTAGTGCTGGGAATGCCTTGAAAGGTCTGAATTAGAAAATTTTGCCAGTTACCGCCTACAGCCCTAACTTCTCTTTTAGCGAAACACCTCTAAAGCCTTCAAATAACTTTTGAGGCTAATAATGGCCATGTGAGCAATAAATGTTTTACCAGTAGAGCTTTCTTGGTATTCCTCGGTAAACTAGACAATTGCCTCAATAGAGAAGATGAGTATGTTATCATGGGCTACATATGTGTTTACATAAGTTGAGAAACAAATTCATTGTGACTATTTGATTATATGAAAAACTAAATATCAAAACCTATTTATTTTTTTGTTGCCTTTTAGTCATATATATACTGTTCGCCAGTTATTAACTGTTTTAGACACTTCTTGCGCTTGGCTCGACAAAGAGGCATGACTTAGGATAAAAGAGGTGTGGCTTAAAATGTGCCACATTGCGCCAACGTTTTGGCGCAGAAAAGTTAGTCTAAAGTAAGTCAACCAAGAGGTGGCGTAAAGCTATACAAAAGTATCAAAAAAGGTGCCAAATTTATCATCCAGCATGAGCTACTTGGATTTATTTAGATGCATCTAGTCTACTTCAAGCTGTCTAAAGTTAAGACCGTATTAATACATTTGCCTCACTGTGTCTTGTACAACTGAGAACTGTTCTACCAAATTAAATCATTATGTGTAAGTTGCTGTTCTCCTGCAGTTGTTTGCAAACAGGAATGCATCCCTCAATTTAGTGGTGTTGTATACATCACTGTTTTGCTATTTAATTATGGGTCATCTGGCGGTAGTGAAAATTCAGTTTTCACTACGGACGTTACCGATTGTCTTTATCCACAACCCTGAAATACTTTCTTCAGCCACTCTCTAAAGCAATGAATCAACTCTGACTATGGTGTAGTATCTAGAAATCCCTTATGCTATGTCCCCTCCTTTGCTTCCTAACAGATGTGTGATAGTTACACAATTTTAGTTTTATGATCTTATGAGCAATTGAGGGGATAATAAATCTTACATAAGTTCAGCTGCACACGTCAAACAGGTGTTCATAGTTCCCCAAAATCTGTATGTCAACAATAGCAAACTGCTCTAGCTGTTAAAACACAGCACATCTCAATGGAGGACTCAATTAGTTGTTCCTGAGCACTATCACACAACTAAAACATAATGGGAAAAAAGAAAAGAGACAAAAACAACACAATACACACAAACACACTAAAAATATATTTGAAGATCGTAGGGAAAGGAATCTTTTCAAAGTCTACTTTGTAATAAATATATATATATATATATATATATATATATGTATTTTACCTCGTTAATCCGCAATTAAAGTGTATCTCTTGTGTCAACACTAATTAAAATGATCAATTTTCTGGTACACCTAATAAAGTTTTGTGGCTCCTTTTGTACAGTACAGAGAATTCATCCTTTGTCCCCTAAACCAGTATGTTTAAAAATGTTGGCACCATTAGGGGATTCAATTCATTAAGGTCATAGAAATCATATACACCTGCATATGGATAAAACACCATAAAAGTAGCCTTAGCTGAGAAGATTTTTGGAAATTTTTGTTTTCCATACAGTCTCACAACTGTACCCCCATTTGATGGGCCGTGGTAGTATACATGGCAGCTGCTTTGTGACTCGGCAACTAAGGTGAGGAGCAGTTAGAGATCAATATGGATAATAGAAGAGGTGAATAAAAGGAGTCATGGAAAATTGAATTGCTGGAAGACCAAGGGAAGAAGGAAAAGATGCATAAAGCAAGATTAAGGCAAAATAATCTAGCTTTTAATGTCATGGACTCACTTTCTGCTAAGGGTGCTCATGTGGAGTAGGGCTTTGTTCCACATTTTGCTATACTTAATTTTTTTATGTTGTGAGATAACACATTGCCTTACCTATGCCATGTGCATATAATTGGTAGGCAGAGCCCTACCTGAGAAATCATTCAGAGTGTGACTCCTTTACAAATTTTTCCTGCACTGCGGGTGGATAGGATCCCTTGAATGGACCTTTGTAGCAACTTCCTGCACAGTCAGGGAACGGGATTGCCATTGTGCAGGGATAAAGGTGAAGATTTCCTAAGGCCACGTCCAAAATTTGCGCAAATTCACAACAATTACACAACGAATCTGTAGCAAAATTTGTATATTTGACAGATAATTCAGACGTGGCGGATATCACAGTGGATTTGCTGCAGATTTCAGCCTTTGCATTGCAAAGGCTGAAATACGCAGTGAAAATCTGCTGCTTCTCTGCAATGGACTATGCACACTGTGGAGTGTAAATTCTGCACCGCAGCCTAAATTTTGCACTCTTATTTTCCGCAATGTCTAAACTAAGTTACCTAGAAAGCTATAGAAACCAAAAAGAAAGAGAGGCTGCTGTGGATATCCACTGAGACCTGTCCGCAGTGGAATTGCGCCACATCTTAACATGCCCTAATTCGCAGGATGTCAATTCTATCACAGAATTTTTGCAGATTTTCACTACGGATTTTACCCTTTGCAATGCATAAGGTGAAATCCGCACCAAAATCCACGTCAAAATCTGCAAGTAACACATGCAGAATTTATTGCGGATTCATTGTGGCATTGCTGCAAAATCTGCAGCACAAATAATTTGCAGGGTGTGGCTTTAGGGTGAATTCACACGTGGCAGATTTTGTTACAGACATTTTCTGCAACTGAAAATCCGGTCAATGGGGCTGTTTCTACAGCAAGCACATGCATTTCTGCAAGTTCCATTCATGTGAATATAACAGATTTTCAGTCACAGAAATTTCTGCAACAAAATCTGCCACATGTGAATCTACCCTACAGTCATAAGGACTTCTGCCTCTGTGTCCAGGTGATGCCAGCGGTCGGCCCTTCACCAACCATGAACTAATTGCAAATCCTAGCAATATGCCATCACTTCATATAAAAAGTAATAATACTTTGAATAGTTTTCTACTTTTTAGTATATATGTAGTTTAATGCAGTAATTGTACGAGGGATCATTTAAAAAAAATAATAATAATAATAATATTTCATTGATTTGTAAAGAAATCTGCCTGGGATATTGTTCTCTTTGTAACATTTGACAATACATTGTGTTCTTTTAGGTGAACACATTGTGACGCCTGGTACGGGCAGCTTCCCAGTGCCAGCTGGATGCCAATAAAGGTCTCCTATTGAAACACTTGCAATGTGTCCCAGTGTTTATAGTTCTCAGGAGAAGAATGCATTGAAGGTGCTAATAATGTCTGCCTGAACGTAATCTATCCGTTTGCCCTTTCATCATTGGCAAAATCATGTTGTAGACCTGAACACCTCTTAGATTTCCTCTTTTTTTTCCAAAGCCTTCTTTTCCTATTTGCCCTGAAGGAAAATACCTGAGCCTGATAGTTTTAAATGTCATTTCTCCACTTGGTTCTCACTGATATATTTATATCCAGGAGAATGACAGTATACTGTTTACTGGAGGAGAGTCCCCTGGGAATGCGCTTGAAGAGACATTTCAAGAAGTAAAACGGTTAATATAGTATTTCTTTTTCACATAATAATAGGCAGCAGCTTTAATACGGACAAAGAGGTAAAACTTTACTTTGTTATTACATTTAATCTCTTCTTCATAATGTAAGGTTTTCCCTTCGTCTATGAAATTCTACACAACAATATTTGAATGCAGAATCCCTATAACTTCTATATCCAAGTAAAGGAATATCATATCCAATAATAAAAAGCCAATTTAAAAAATTAAGCAATTTCTTAAGCGTTAAATCAGTCTGTGGTATAAGAATCGAACCTAAGTAATATTTTTTCCAATATTTGTTAAAGAAAAAGAAGGTGCCCCAAAACTTAGTGATTGCACTAGGTCCGGGCAATGTGGGGGGGCCATATTATGACTGTCTGAAATGGACCTAAGGGTCATGCTGCTATTCTCACCCACAATAGATGGGGGTTGCCACAGGGAATGGGGGATGTGGTGGGGTGAATCAGCACTAGAAAAGCGGTCTCAGTTTGATTTTTGCTCTCGTGCCCCCTCTCTTCTATGCAGGAATGTAGCTAAAGGCTCATGGGTCCTGGTGCAAGAATTCAGCTTGGGCCCCCCTACCCCTCCCCTACACCACCAGACCCCTGCGTGTGTTTATGCCCAGCCGCCTTGCCCAACAACCCCCATGGATGTCTCCACAGTATAATGCCCCCCATAGCTGTCTCCACAGTATAATGCTCCCCGTAGCTGCCCCCACACAGTAAAATGCCCCCCATAGCTGACCACCACAGTATAATGCCCCCAAACAGTATAATGCTCCCCATAGCTGCCCCCACACAGTATAATGCTCCCATAGCTGCCCCCACGCAGTAAAATGCCCCCATAGCTGAGCACCACAGTATAATGCCCCCACACAGTATAATGCTCCCCATAGCTTCCCCCACACAGTATAATGCTCCCCATAGCTGCCCCCTCACAGTATAATGCTCTGATAGCTGCCCCCACACAGTATAATTCGCCCCATAGCTGCCCCATACAGTATAATGCCCCCATAGCTGCCCTCACACAGTATAATGCCCCCATACAATATAATACCCCCATAGCTTCCCCCACACAGTATAATGCCCCCATAGCTGCCCCATACAGTATAATGCCCCCATAACTGCCCCCATACAGTATAATTCCCCCATAGCTGCCTCACACAGCATAATGTCCCCCCATATGTGCTCCCAAAACAGTATAATGCCCCAACCCCACAATATCGGCCCCCCCATACAGTATAATGCCCCCCACCATATCAGCCCCCATACAGTATAATGCCCCTGCCATATCAGCCCCCCATACAGTATAATGCCTCCCATATCAGCTCTCCATGCAGTATAATGCCCCAACCCAGCAATATCGCCCCCCCCCCATACAGTATAATGCATATGTGCATAAAAGAAAAATAATACAATTACCTACCTTTCCCCGTTCCCACGCTGGGTGGAGGATCCTTCTCCTCCTTTGGTCTGTGCTATGAGTGACTCGGCTCAGACTGGCACAATGACATCATTACATCGAGCCTGTCTGCGTCGAGCCGCCCATGGCTCAGGGCACACTGAATGCTAGAGCAAGGAGCCGTCAGCTCCTTGCTCCAGCATTGAATGGAACCGGGACCTCCATGAGTTGCTCTCGACCCCCCGGAGGTCAACACATGACCCCCCAGGGGGTCGCGACCCACAGTTTGTAATGTATTGTATTGTGCAGTTTGCGGTGGAGGGAGGAGGGGGGCTGTAATTTAACGGCCCCCCTCTCCTATCTCCGCCGCAAACACAGACAGCACAATACAATACATCACGGGCCTCCTCTGCAGCTCACCTGGAGTCATTCATGATTTTCCGCACCGGCTATTCCATGCTGGCTGGGTGTACCATGTGTTCGTGACGTCTAAGGAGCCCGACCAGTAACCGAGAAGTGCCGCGCCACAGCGCAGAAAATTTATTAAATCATTAGCACGCTATGTGGCAACGGGGGCCCTGTGGGAGGCTTAGGGTCCCGGTCACAACTGCGACCACTATGACTCCTATAGCTACACCACTGCTTCTATGTACATTTTTGATGAAGACATGTTGTTTTACAACAGGTTGCAAAAAGAGCTTGCAATATATGGAAACTCTTGTCGTCTATGGGTCACTGAACTATGCATACACCCGAAGTTATAAGAAATAAAAAGAATAACAAAAAAGGAAGTTTCATATAACAAGTGTTGTATTTCCAGTCTACAGAAGTTGGACTGAGCAACCAAGACACAGCATGGTCCAGTAACAATCCAAAGTATGTATTCTCAGAGGGAGTCAAGCTGATTTATTTAGTAAAATACACCCTAAGACAAACTCCAGTACATATATGTCAATCCCGAATAAAATATGGATAAGAAATTGTTCCATAAATAACTGTCCGATATCACTTGTCCATTAGAACCAATCATATAAGAAAGCCAAAGCAATAATTCTGCAGCAAACACTGGTCTGTTATATGGACTGGTAGGGACGTTGTGTGCTGCCATACAAGGTCCAATCACGCGGCTTTGCCATAGGCATGGACCCTTAGTTTGTATTGAAGATATGTTATATATTTTGGTGCTTTCCCTGTGTACTGGTTCTCTTCTCAATGGACTGTTTGCAAACTTTTGGATTTAGTCATTTGTAAAAGCCAACTATAAAATTGTATGACTCCTAGTTTGTTGGTTCTTAAGAAAAAATTCCAGCATACACTATTTGTAAATACAGTCATCGTTTTGTTAAATTCATTTATTTTGGGTCAGTTTATCCAGGCGGTACATGGATATCTTTTTCAACTACTATCTTAGTCCGTTAAACAACGAAAATATCATTTACATTATTTTCACCCACATTAATTAACTAAAACATTCTTTTTTTTTTTTCCTGATGTAGCCCAAGCACTAAACTTTCAGGATTCTAAATATTAGTCTATCAGTCAACATTATCCAAATTAATATAGAGATACAGATGAAGCAGAGCTGAATTTGTCCGTGCAGGAAACCTGAATTTGGAATATGGCACAATTATATAACAATATGTTTATTATCTATGATTTTCCACAGGACTACAGGTAGATGTTCGACTATGTTGACTGAGAGATATACAATAAAAAACAGTAGTTTTAGAGAAATGTCAAATTTAGTCCTGCTACATTTGTATATTTATATGATTTGTAAATGAATATATACCTTCTGCAAGATGGATACCTACAGATGTAGCAGAGCTGCAGAAGGTCCTGTTCAAACATACATATGATTATACTCAATCTGACAATTCTGCTGTCGGATTCCTTTTAAAGTTTTAGAGTAATGAGTTGAAGCACCATCATTTTGGCTCCAGTCCAAGGTAGCCTTCCAGCAGACATTGCATGTAATGTGACATACACACAAGTAAAAAAATCCTCAGAATTACAAGCATTACAACATAGCACCAGTCGCTCTCCAGAATAATTAACAGTGAAGGTTTAATCATAGCTCATGCGTGACTCCAGGAACTACACACAATTCTATCAATCTATTGTTAAAAAGGACAGACCTAGAGTATAAAAAGGAGCAGATTTTTAGAAAATACTTCTTTTGACTGGAACTGGAAAAGCAGGAGTTGCACATTTAAGATAAATAAATCACAATTTAGAATTTAGCATCTTACAAAATCCTGATTAACGCAGGATGTTTTGTTTTTTATATGTAACTATCCCCATCTGTGAGACATTTTTGGATTAAGTTGTGCTACAGATTTTTTTAAATGTGTTTTATACAATTACGGCTTATGGTGGCCATTAAACAAATAAACAAATTAGAAATAATAAACAAACAAAAAATACAACAAATTCTAAATAGCAAAAGGGCATTTCTTTTATAATCTATCAATGTCATATCTATCTATCTATGGCATACTTCATATATCTATCAATGTATCTCATATTTTCTCTTTAAACTATCTATCTATCTATCTATCTATCTATCTATCTATCTATCTATCTATCTATCTATCTATCTATCTATCTATCTATCATCTATCTATCTATCTATCTATCTATCTATCTATCTATCTATCTATCTATCTATCTATCTATCTATCTATCTATCTATCTATCTATCTATCTATCTCATATCTATCTATCTATCTATCTATCTATCTATCTATCTATCTATCTATCTATCTATCCATCTATCTATCTATCTATCTATCTATCTATCTATCTATCTATCTATCTATCTATCTATCTATCTATCTATCTATCTATCTATCTATCTATCTATCTATCTATCTATCTATCTATCTATCTATCTATCTATCTATCTATCTATCTAATCCAAAGCCCAGCAGAACAGGCAGAGTGTAGGTGCAAACCCTGGGCAACAGACCAATGTCCCGTATAGATAGAAACAAAAATATAGGCAGCACTCTGTAGAACATAGTGAAAAAATGGTTACTTTATTACCCTCACGCAACGTTTCAGCTCCTTCCACAGGAGAAAGGCTATCTATCTATCTATCTATCTATCTATCTATCTATCTAGAATCCAAAAATCAGGCAGCACTCCAAGGTATAAGCAAGGTAGAAAAAGGTGCTTTATTGGTCCATATACACACGATGTT
The DNA here is from genome assembly GCF_050947455.1 of Rhinoderma darwinii. Taxonomy (NCBI): domain Eukaryota; kingdom Metazoa; phylum Chordata; class Amphibia; order Anura; family Rhinodermatidae; genus Rhinoderma; species Rhinoderma darwinii. The sequence continues at coordinate 172,640,350 of NC_134687.1, read as the reverse complement.
TCAGCTCAACACAGGAGACTTTCTATCTATCTCATATCTATCTATCTATCTATCTATCTATCTATCTATCTATCTATCTATCTATCTATCTATCTATCTATCTATCTCATATCTATCTCATATCTATCTATCTATCTATCTATCTATCTATCTATCTATCTATCTATCTATCTATCTATCTATCTATCTATCTATCTATCTATCTATCTATCTATCTATCTATCTATCTATCTATCTATCAGGTTTATATCAATCTATGTAACCAGTCATCTTTAAATTGACTTAAAAATATTCCAATGGAAAACCACACATAACAATTGTGATAGCCCAGCACAGGCTCATTGTGCCAAATTGCACATCTCAGCCCTGCTGTATTTGTGTAAAGACAGACACACACACACACACACACACACACACACACACACAAATATATGTATATGTTTACAAATTCATAATAAGATGGCATCAAATAAGGGGAATTGTGCAAATACCCTCTCTTTTATTATTATATAGAGTGAGTAATGGGAACCACAAAGGTGTACACCACCGTTATTGAGAAAATTTTTATTTTGGGGAAAGGTAGCGATGGATAAGGATTGTGGTTCCTTGGAAAATTGAAAATGGTGAAAATAATAAACTTTTATTAACAAATTTTATTAAAATTATTTAAAAAGTATCCAATGTAGGTCAAATTAAATTACAGGAAGATGGCAACATTATTATACAGTAATTTTTTGTATCTCCATGAGGGAAAAGTCCTTATTTGTAAAATTCTGTCAAAGTTTTTAGGAATCAAGAGTGACTGCTTGTGAAAGTCTAGCCTTAGGGCTGAAGAAGAGAAAGTCTTGTAATCGAATGCTGGTGGTAGCGGTAGTAAACGTTACAAATTAGCATTTAATGACGCACGGAACACATTGTATATATACATAAGTTTCAGTAATGCGCCTATAAATAATATGAAGACTCTGACCATCTTGTGATCTATATCTTTTTCCCTTTCTAATTCTCGGACACATGCATGTAATTAATGTTGATTTATTTAGATAAATAACATATGTTTATCTTGAGCTGCCATATCAGGTAACCTGTCCAGCGTGTTATTTCAGTTGAAATTATAATGTTCTCTTCTCTTTGACATATTATATGTCACTTATCTTATGATGTGTAGTTCATGTTAGCTCATTTTGAAGGAAAAAAATGTGTAAGAGGCAAGTTAATAGAAGCCAGATGGCCGGTGTGATAAGATGGGGTGCTGGGAATATCTGTCTAGAATGGCCAGAGCTGAAGGGATGAATTCCCTGTCTACACATCTTATTGAGGAACAGAAGACTGCACATAGGACATGCAATGAGACTGACTGTGAAACCAACCACACAAGTTAGGGTCAGTATGACCGCAGCCACAGCACAGCTGTATAGCATTCAGAAGTAAATGCGACAAGAGTTTACAGATGTAGCAGAGCTAAGTTTGTAATTTAGTACAACTCATCATATCATGCTAAGTGCTTTTCTATAGGACTCATTGAGTTTCTCACTCTACAAAGAGAAACTATTCATTCCAAACTCAGCTCTGCTACAGCTGTACCGATAATTGCATAAGCGTCAAAATGTTTTAATTTGATTTGGTCATTAATATAAAAAATATAGAAAAAATAAAAAACTGTTTCTTATTAAAGGCTCTAAATACCTGTTCACCAGATGGGACTTTTAGACATGCTTTAATGTATAGCATTAAAACTCTGTAATAAACCAAACATACTTTCATACACCATACACAGCACAACTCTAACTCATGTCAGTCCATAATATTCTAGGTATCAGTGCCCCAACTTTAATGACATCACTATCAAAAATTGCAGTACACCCTAATGTAACAAAGCAGTGTTTGTCAATTATTTTCTGTCCTTTAATTCACCATGATTTCAGGATGTACTGTGTTGTGCTTGTGTTTTACATAGGACTGCAGACAAACCTACTGAGTTATCTTAATGCAAACAGTTATTCAATTCCCTTTAAGAGATAGCACGATAAAATCACTGAAATGACCATCCCCGATATATCTTTATTAATCATTCCCTCGAATCCGCTTTAATTGACCTATGTAATAGGTTTCCATTTACATATTCACTTAAGAATCACCGATTGTATATAGATCAACTGTATTTTACATAAAATGTACATTCCTAAGTAAATCCCATCTATAGTTCAACTGCAAGATGAAAAATTGGAAATATTTTACACCATAAAAAGTCCAGTCCAGCAATCCATCAAATAGAAGAAGTTTTCCATGGCCATTGAGATTTGTTTGCTTTTAACAACCTAATACCAGCAATACTTCTACAGAGAAAGCACAACATAAAACTGCACCATAAATCTAATATTTCATGAGCAGAGAATTGAACATAGAAATGAATACTGCGGGATAGGAATAAAGGGCTTCAAGAGAATCATCCATCATCCTCACTCAGGTCGGAAGCCTGTTGTGTGACTGCTCAAGAACTAAAAGTTCTTGTAAGCTCCTTGTGACATTCTTAGCTAAAACTTGGAGCTCCCTAACTGGAAATGCTCTTATGTAAAGTTCTACGTGGGCAGTAACTGTCCAGCTTATAATTCTAGCAAGAAATAACATTTCACACCTGAAAGAGTTAAGATCCTAATGTATTAAACAGTTACTAGGATAAAATGTATTGACCAGTAGTGATGAAAAAAAATTACATTTCTACAGAAAGATGTAGTGATAATAAACATGAATGAAAATATAGACATATTAAATAATCCATAACTAGATAATTCACAGTTGGAAGACATCTAGCAGTACAGATAGTTTATCAGACTCTGTAGTGGACATTTACCCCTATACAGGTGTTTCATCCTCCTCAGTACAGATGTAGCCATCTTTATCTTGACTTTTAACACATTAAATACACAGTGGCAAGGAACTTTAACTTGACTTTTTCAATGGCTTTTCAATGGCTCAAGTGATAAGTTATCATGCTGCACCGCTGTCAGTCAGAATAAGGATTGCTACATCTGTATATATATACACTGTCCTGTTGCTCAGTAAAGTGTATGTCCAGCCAATTCTGCTAATTACTATGTAAAACTAAGTGAGGAAGAAGAGACACGTACATTTTCCATATTTTCATTATCCCATAATTTCATAATAAAGTGACTAAACATTATACAATAAGACGTTTTCTCTTACATAAAAGCTAATGTACTGCATCATAGTGAGATGCTAAATTAACAAATATATGAAGCTAGAATGAAATGTTACCTGGCCAAGGTTCTTCCCTTTCTTGTGGGAAACTCCATGCTGGAAGCTTAAAGACCTGTTGGTGGCCAGAGTAGGAGTCTGCACCGCTACAATGGACTTGATGGAGTTGACCTTGGATCTGGAGGTGTCTAGTTGGGTACTCTCCACCATCAAAACTACAGCTAGTAGAGGTAGCAGACAGCAGCACTCCCCATTCCACCCCAGGAAAACCATGTTCATCCTTCAGCACTGCGTGGAAGTGAAGGAAAGAACTATGACACAATTCTCCAAATGTCTGAAACAGAAGGCACTACAGGATCTGTTCTCTCTAGTTTACAATCACACCCAATAACTTTAAACAGTTACTGGAGAAACTGCACATCTGGTGGTTTGAATACATGGGAGTGGAAAATTCAATGCATGCACCGAGAGTCATCAGCATTCAATAGCCTTATGTAAGATTTACTACAACTTAAGAGTTAAAAAGAAAACAGGGTTTACAGTTGTATTAGCTTGTAGTGTCCATGAAAAGGGGGTCCGGCTCAGATGATGACTGTCCTCCTAGTGGGGTCCAGCAGCATCCTTAGACAGAGATCCAGGTGAGCAGCTGTGTGAATAGGATGCTGCAGGAGCAATTCTCCAGTCCCATTCAGAGAGTCCGGTGCAGAACTAGCAGTGATGTACTGAACCGGATTACATACAAACATCCCATGTGTTTCTGACTCTTTCTGGCTTCCCCTTTCTCTTTGGTCTTTAATGACCTCAGCTCCTTTCTTTTTATAGGTTTCCACAATGGGTTTCTTTCCCCCCGCCCACATCCAGGAGTGACAAAGCATGAAACTGAGCCCACAGCTACTTCTAACATTTGGAAGGAAGAAGCGAGAGGGAGAGATGCCCTCCTGAGAAGTTTATTATCTACATGTTTCCTACAACGCTGCGTCCTGGAGTGCGGAGGCTCCGTGCCCACCTCTCATTCCTTGCCGGCGATGTGGAGGACATTATTAGAAGATCCATATTACACTCAGGAACATCCTATTGTTCTGTCTTTCCTGCCCTACATACAATTACTGTGCAGCTGTTCCACAGGAAATATTTCCTACTTTTTTCTGTCCCTCTGAATGTCAGACATCCCTCATAGACAAGCATTCCATGTGGGATGACCAGAGTTTGATGTTGTATGTTTCTAATATAGAATTATGTCTAATAGTGTTATAGTAAATATATTTCACCATATGGTTAGCAAATCAAAGTGCAGGCTCCAATAAACATGTGGGCAGGATCCCAGCTCCCACAGAATTGTAATTGGGTGCAGGTATACAGGAATTTATGCACTGATTCTCTGATTTCTGAATTCCTGCAAAGTAATGCAAGTCTGTTTTACATAAGTGGTTGATAAATGTTAAATCAGATCAGCTTCCTCTCAGCTACGTGGTTGGGGATGTTAACTGTAATATACAATGTTATAGCAACTTCCCATAGAGCTGGGATTACGTACCTGGCATTTCTTATATGTGTGTGTATTTCGGTGCCAAAATGTTCAAGGCATTAACGCAAATTACAGATGTAGCCATCTTTAACTTGATTCTAATAACTTGCTGCAGCGCAATATCACACAACAAAAGCCATTGTAAAGTCATTGAAAAGTCAAGATGAGAGATCTAGCCACTGTTTATTTAATGCGCTAAAAGTCAAGGTAAAGACGGCTACATCTGTATCTCTGGGATTATGTTAAAAAAATCCAAAAAGTTAACAGTTTTCTAATATAGTTTGTTTTTCTATTACTCATCATTATCAATATCACTAATTTCTGTCAATGAATGGGAAGATTCTTGTTTCCAAGTAGGGGCTAAAAAAACCTATGTAGAACTAATGCTCAGTATTAATAGGTGAACATTGACAGAAAAGCGTCTGCATGCAAAAACAGTACAAGAGGCCCCATAATCCTCTTCTCTCCATGATTCTAGCAAATCGATCACCAGTGTGCATTTAGTCAGGTCCAGAAGTGACACAATTTTCAGAATTTAGCCTCTGTACACCACCACAATGGATTTGAAACAAAGCAATGAAGAGGGGATCAACAAAAATATTGCATTAACCGTTTAGGAATTACTGTCATTTAGTATGTAGTGTAGTGCCTCCATCTTCAGATGCTCAAAAGTAATTGGACAATTGACTGATAAGCAGTTTCATGGCCAGTTGTGGGGTGTTCCCTCCTTATTTACAGATGTAGTCAAGTTTATCTGGACTCCGATAACTTGCTGTAGCGTAATATCACGCAACAAAAGCCATTGAAAAGTAATTGAAAAAGTCAAGTTAAAGTATAAAAATAAATAATTAAATCACCCAATTTGCTGTTATTTAGTCATCTTGGCTCCCAAAAAAAGTGGAATAAAAAGTAATCAAAAAGTTGCATGTACTCCAAAACGGTACCAATAAAAAAAAAAAAAGTTATGGCTCTCAGAATATGGCAACACAAAGCACTTTTTTTTTTTTTTTTAATAAAATTGTTAAAACATAAAATATATAAATTTGGTATCGTTGTAATTGTATCAACCCATAGAATAAAGTGAACATGAAATTTTTACTAGCTGCTGGACGCCATGAAAAACTACAACTTCTCCTGCAAAAAACAAGCCCTCATATCTATGTCATAAAAAAAGTTATGACTTTTGGAAGGCGGGAAATAAAAAAACGAAAATAAAAAAATTGTCTGTGTCCTTGAGGGGTTAAGGAAAATTATTTACATTTTATCGTAATAAATTACCAGGTTTTAGAATGAAATGGTTCCATAGCAGAGAGGTTTACAGCAAGGTTTGATTTGTTTATATACACTTTTTTATGGAGAACAGACTCTTGGGGCCAATGGACAATACCACAGTTATAATTTGGGTTAAGGAAAACTAGTTTAATAACGACAGGTATATGTACCCATACTGTAATGTCACCCGTACTTACCTGCTCTGCTCCATTCCACTGTGTATTTAATGAATTAACCCCTTTAGGACGCAGCCAGTTTTGGCCTTGTGGCACAGCCGAATTTTTCAAATCTCACATGTGTCACTTTATGTGGTAATAACTTCGGAATGCTTTTACCTATCCAAGCGATTCTGAGACTGTTTTCTCGTGACATATTGTACTTTATGATAGTGGAAAAATTTGGTCGATAAATTCAATATGTATTTGTGAAAAACACCAAAATGTAGAGAAAATTTGCAAAAATGTGCATTTTCCTAAATGTAAATGTATCTGCTTGTAAGACAGATCGTAATACCACACAAAATAGTCACTAGTTAACATTTTCCATATGTCTACTTTATATTTGCTTCATTTTTTGAACATCCTTTTATTTTTCTATGACATTACAAGGCTTAGAACTTTAGCAGCAATTTCTCACATTTTCAAGAAAATTTCAAAAGGCTATTTTTACAGGGACCAGTTTAGTTGTGAAGTGGTTTTGAGGGCCTTATATATTAGAATCCCCAATAAATCACCCCATTTTAAAAACTGCACCCCTCAAAGTATTCAAAACAGCATTCAGAAAGTTTCTTAACACTTTAGGCATTTCACAGGAAATAAAGCAATGTAGAGGTGAAATTTACAAATAAAAAAAATTCTGTAACACAGAAGGTTTTATCAGAGAAACGCAACTCAATATTTATTGCCCAGGTCCTGCAGTTTTTAGGAATATCCCACATGTGGCCCTAGTACCCTAATGGACCGAAACATTTATTTTTAGATTATATTTTAGGCACCATGTCGGGTTTGAAGAGGTCTTGTGGTGCCAAAACAGTGGAAACTCCCCAAAAATGACCCAATTTTGGAAACTAGACCCCTCAAGGAATTTATCTAGGGGTATAGTTAGCACTTTGACCCCACAGGTATTTTGCTATATTTATTGGAGTTAGTCTGTGAAAATGAAAATCTACTTTTTTTCTCAAAAAGCATAGAAATTTGTAATATTTACAAGGAATAAAGAAGAAAATGTACCCCAACATTTGTAAAGCATCTTCTCCCGATTACAGAAATACCCCATATGTGGTAATAAACTGATGTTTGGACACACAGCAGGGCTCAGAAGGGAGGGAGCGCCATTTGGATTTTGGAGCGCAGATTTTGCTGTATTGGTTATTAGTGCCATGTCGCGATTGCAACGCCCTGGAGGGAACAAAACAGTAGAAACACCACAAAAGTGACCCCATTTGGGAAACTACACCCCTCAAGGAATTTTTCTAGGGGTAGAGTAAGCATTTATACCACACAGGTTTTTTGCAGAATTTAGTAGAATTAGGCCGTGAAAATGAATATAAACATTTTTGTCCACTAAAATGTTGAATTTTTTCATTTTCACAAGGGATAAAGGAGAAAAAGTCGCCCTAAATTTGTAATGCAATCTCTCCCGAGTATGACAATACCCCACATGTGGTAATAATTTATTTTTTTAATAGAAATTAATTAACCTTTGCAGGACTGATCCTTTTTTGCTTTTCCATTTTAGTTTTTCACTCCACGCGTTCCAAACGCCATAACTTTTTCATTTTTCCATGAATTGAGCGGTGTGAGGGCTTATTTTTGGCAGGACGAGCTGTAGTTTTTATTGGTACCATTCTTTGTTACGTACAACTTTTTGATCACTTTTTATTATATTTTATTTAGAGCTTTGGTGACCAAAAACAGTGATTTTGCCGTTTTCAATTCTTTATTTCTTACGGCGTTCATAATGCGCTGTAAATGACAATTTTACTTTATTCAGTGGGTCGGTACGATTACGGCGATACCATATGTATATAGTTTTTTTTATGTTTTGCAGCGTTTGCACAATAAAATCACTTCTTTCTAAAAAAAATAATTTTCTGTGTCACCATATTCTGAGAGCCGTAACTTTTTTATTTTTCAGTCAAAAAAGCGGTGTAAGTGCTTGTTTATTTGCGGGATGGGTTCTAGTTTTTATTGGTGCTATTTTGGGGTACATGCGACTTCTTGATCACTTTTTATTCTATATTTTGGGAGGGGTGGTGACCAAAAAATAGTGATTCTGGCATTGTTTTTAGTTTGTTTTTTTTGCGGCGTTCACCGTGCGGTACAAATAACATTATAGTTTTATAGATTGGGTCGTTACGAACGCGGTGATACCAAATATGTGTACTGTTTTTATTGTTTTCATTTTTTTCCTATAATAAGGGACTTATTATAGGGAAAAAAAATCTGTTATTTTTACACTTTTGTAAAACATTTTTATTAACTTTTTTTTACTTTTTTCTTTACTTTTTACACTTTCTTTTTTTACCTGCAGCTCTGATCGCTGCTAGAATACATTACACTACCTAGGTAGTGTAATGTATTCCAACTGTCAGTGTGACGTCACAGTCACTCTGACAGTTAGTCTACGAGGACCAGCAGAGGCTGATCCTTATAGGCTTCCATACATGGCAGACCCGGAGGCCGTTGTCTGGCCCCCGGGTGCCATCACAAGCATCAGCAGCCCCCACAATTGCATGGGGGCTGCTGATGTGCTACAAACCCCCTACATGCGGAGATCGCAATCGAGCTCCGCATTTAAACGGGTTAATTGCCAAAATCAGCGGTAATGAGCCACTGATCGGCAACAGTGGAGTGTCAGCTGTAAGGGACAGCTGACGTCCTGGTTCCCGATGCATACTGTGACAGACACTGTCGCCGACAGTGTGCATTGCGAACGGCAGCGACGTCCTGTGACTCTGACAGGAAGTCTATCAGGACGCTGTTCCTGATAGGCTTCCGTACATGGCAGACACGGAGGTCATTACTTGGCCTCCGGTTGCCATGCTAGCCATCTGCAAACCTCACAATTTCATTGCTATAAACCCCTAAATTGCGGCGATTTCAATCGATCACCGCAATTAAGAGGTTAATTGCCTAAATCAGCGGAAAAAAGCCGCTGATCGGCATAAAGTGGAGTGTCAGCTGTCAGGGACAGCTGGCCTCCTGGTTCCCGTTGCACACTATCACTGACAGTGTGCACCGGGAACTGCGCAGTAACTGTACGTCCCCGTGCGCTTAGACACTGGCCACCTGGACGTACAGTTGCGTTGTGGTGCGCCTAAGGGTTAAAGGAGTTTTCCCATAAGGAACATTCATGACATATCCATAGGATATGTCATAAGTGTCAGATAGGTGAGGGTCCCTGAGGGTTCCTGATTACATGACCGGGACATGGTCCGGAGTTACAGAAACAGCGTGACTCGCTGAGCTACACTTTTTCCATAACTCCCTTAGTAGTGAATGGCAGTTACGGAAGCAATGTAGCATGTGAGCTGCGCTGTTTCCATAATTACTTTTCAGTTCTATGTGAGTTACAGAAACAGCGTAGCTCAACGAGTTATGCTATTTCCGTAACTCCCGACCATGTAATCAGTAAGTAACTGGGAGGCAGCGTGAGCACAAAAAGCTAGAACGGGGTTAGGGGACCCCTTCTAGAGATAGATGCGGGTCCCAGAGGTGGGACTCACATCTATCTGACATTTATGACTTAGGCTTCGTTCACATCTGCACTAGGGCTCCGTTCCGACGTTCCGTCTGAGCTGTCCGTCGAAACGGAGCCCTGACAGACACAAACGGAAACCATAGGTTTCTGTGTCCATCACCATTGATTTCAATGGGGACGGATCCGGTCCCAATGGTTTCTGTTTGTCTCAGTTGTGCAAGGGTTCCATCGTTTTGAAAACATTGGTCACTTCTTCAGGAAGCGTACACCTCGATTGAGGAATTTAAATTGCCCTTTCTACACTGTGTTAAGAAGCCACAAGGACAGGTTAGTGTGGGCCGACATAGGATCTGCTAAGAAAATATCTAGACAACAATTTCTAAGTACCCCAAAAAAGGGGACTTTTCCCTGTCTTTCATGCCTAAAGTGTTCGCATATAACCAAGGGTGATAAAATCTACCATCCGCACACGGGACGAGGTATTCCGATACGTGATTTTTTTTACTTACAATAGTAATTATGTGATATACGTCATCAGATGTGGTCTAGCATATGTAGGAGAGACGACCCAACGGATCCGTGATCGGATCAAGCAACATAAGTCCAGCATACGATGTGGCAATACCCTCCTCCCAATTCCCGCCCACTTTATAGAAAAGAAGCACAACATATCGCAGTTGTGCTTTCAAATGATAGAACACATAGCGGTTCCAAGAAGAGGGGGTAATAGGATTCAAATATTAAAACGCAGAAAGGCATATTGAATCTATACGCTACAGACACTCCATCCAAAGGGACTGAACAGGGAATACGAAATAAGCAGCTTTATATAACACTAGGATGCTATCAATATTGGAACCACATACAGATGTAGCCGTCTTTATCTTGACTTTTAATGCATAAAATACACAGTGGCAAGATCCTTTATATTGACTTTTTAAATGACTTTGTAATGGCTTTTGTTGTGTGATATTACACTGCAGCAAGTTATCAGAGTTAAGATAAAGAAGGCTACATCCGTACTGTGTGCCACAATATAGCAATTCCCATTACTATTTCCATGAATATTTCTATATGTCATTATATACTGTAATTTGACTCTATCAATGTAACTTTATTCATCATCTAGTTAACTATTGCATTTTCGTTACAGATATAATCTCTATATCTCTATTATGCTGGGACTGCGAATGGTTGGCTTTCCTGTTAATGTATCCTTCAGTGGTATGATCATCTGAGTAGGTATACTTGCATAGCATATTACTCAATACATTCTGCCATTTAATACATCCCCCTGTCATATCCCATCTGGTTACAGTCACAACCAGTATGCAACTCACCCCGATTGGTCCTGTATATGACGATAGCACAATACAGCAAGACATCCCTATCATCATTATACTAGAATATCAGTGTCTATATAGGAGACAATGTGTTTTTATTAATGGTGACTTGTAAACCTGTCTTCCATGCCTAATAGCAATATGCTAATTATCCATGTGCTTACGTATGCACACCAACAAGATGATGCTCCGTACGGTGACTACTTCCGGCTCACCGCTGCATCCGGTCACGTAGGTTTCCACACCTCTTTCTGACTTCTCTCCACTGTTTATCCTGATGATGCCACTCGCGGCGCCGTCGAGACACACCCCCTACTACGCACTGACATCAGGATTGATGTCAGTGCACTCCACGTGACCCACGCCCTCAGTGGCGTTTATAATGGAGGTGGCTGCAGACATGTGGGCAGCGCCTCTCTTTGAGCACCATTTCGCAGGAACCAGCATACTACAGGTGAGTAACAGATTGTCTATATGCCCTCCTTGAACCAGCAACCCTGATTCGCACATTAAATATGCAATTGTGAAAATGAGTACATATATAACCTGATTTAAAGCTGCAGTTTTTTAACCAATATAGCAAGTCAGGGGACACTACAAATAGTCTTAGCCGCACAAGTGAATCTCTATGTCTTTAGGTACTCATCAATGTATACTTACCTTTACACATGCACATATTTTGAATGTATTTTCCCAAGCTAATTCATCTGCTTTACATGGTCGATAGATATTTAGACACAGTGTGTTCCTCAACAACTATCCATTAGATGCGGCAATAATTCTTCTGAGAGACCGCGATTTGGCCAAAACTTCATACTTGACGTCATTATTTGCAATTTTTTCTGTTCTTGGTATCTTCCTCTGTATTACGTATACCTTTTAACATGTATTACTATTCTTTATGCATATTGTGACAGGTATATCTATTTATACCTCTCTCATGTTTTCTAGTGCATATTACTTCTCTATATGAGAATTGCTGTATATTGTATAATTACACATTATATAAGCTGTTTTACTTATGATTATTGACATCATGGTGTTTAATGTATATATTCACTCATGAATTTATAGTGCCTGAGGAAGGTCAAGGATATGACCGAAATGTTGCACGGATACTGGCAACATAATAAATATCTACCTTCAAAATTACTTCCATTGGTGTGCATTGTACGTTCTTCATATTTTACTGGGTTGGGTCCCTACGTATCAACCCACCTGAAAACCTAGTGCTATCTGAACCTCGAAAATGTTTTCTAAAATGGGGTCACTTCTGGGGGGTTTCCACTGTTTTCTTCCCACAGGAGCTTTGCAAATGCAACATAGCGCCCAGAAACCAATCCAGCAAAATCTGCACTCCAGATGCCAAATGGCACTCCTTCCCTTCTGAGCCCTACTGTGCGCCCAAACAGCAGTTTATGACCACATATGGGATATTGCCATAATCGGGAGAAATTGCTTTACAAACGTTGAGTTGCTTTTTCTTCTTTTATTTGTTGAGAAAATGAAAACTTTTGAGCTAAAGCTACATCTTATTGGAAAAAATATATATTTTTCTTTTCACTGCCCAATTCTAATAAAATCTATGAAACCCCTGTGGAGTCAAAATGCTCACTACACCCCTAGATTAATTCCTCAAGGGGTGTAGTTTCCTAAATGGAGTAACTTTTGGGTAGTTTCCACTGTACTGGTACCTCAGGGGCTTTGCAAATGCGACATGGTGCCGAGAAACCAATCCAGTAAAATCTGCGCTCCAAAAGCCAAATGGCGCTCCTTCCCTTCTGAGCCTTGCCGTGTGCCAAAACAGCAGTTTATGACCACCTATGGGGTTTTTACATACTCTGGAGAAGTTGCTTTACAAATGTTGGGGGCCTTTTTCTTCTTTATTCCTTGTGTAAATTTATTTATTTTTTCACTAATATGACATCTTATTGGAAAAATAAAAAAATATATATTTTCACATCCAAATGAAACACCTGTTGGTTAAAAATGCTCACTACACCCCTAGATGAATTCCTTGTGGTGTGTAGTTTCCAAAATGGGGTCTTTTTTTGGGGGAGTTTCTTTTGTTTTGGCATCATAAGACTGCTTCAAACTGACATGGTGCCTAAAATATAATCTAATAAAACGAAAGTCCCAAAATCCTCTAGGTGCTCCTTTGCTTCTGAGGCCAGTGTTTCAGTCCATTAGCACATTAGGGCCATATGTGGGATATTTCTAAAAACTGCAGAATCTGGGCAATAAATATTGAGTTGCATTTCTCTTGTAAAACCTTCTGAATTTCTGAAAAAAAAATTTAATTACTAAATTTCCCCTCTACATTGCTTTAATTCTTGTGAAACGCCTAAGGGGTTAAGAAACTTTCTAAATGCGGTTTTGAATACTTTGAGGGGTGTCGTTTTAAAACGGGGGGATTTATTGGGGATTTCTAATATATAGGGCCCTCAACACCACTTCAGGTCGAACTGGTCCATGAAAAAATAGCCTTTTGAAATTTTCTTGCAAATGTAAGAAATTGCTGCTAAAGTTCTAAGCCTTGTAACGTCCTAGAAAATAAAACAATGGTCAAAAAACGATGCAAACATAAAGTGGACTTATGGGAAATGTAAACTAGTAACTATTTTGTGTGCTATTACTATCTGTTTTACAAGCAGATACATTTAAATTTAGAAAAATGCAAATTTTTGCAAATTTTCTCTAAATTTTGGTGTTTCTCACAAATAAATATTGAATTTATCGACTACATTTTTTCACTAACATAAGGTCCGATATGCCACGAGAAAACAATCTCAGAATAGCTTGGATAGGTAAAAGCATTCCAAAGTTATTACCACATAAATTGACACGTCAGATTTGAAAAAGTGGTCACAGCGGAAAGGGGTTAAGCGGCGGACCGCCGCCTTTCCTTACCTTGTGACCGCAGTCCACTGACATCCTGCCAAGGTCTCCCTCCTAGGAGACACTGGCACTCGCGGCCGTCTGGCCCTGCTCTGGGTGTAAGGGGGCGCGGGCGCGCTCGGTCCTGGTCTTAAAGGGCTAGCGCGCGCACCTGTTAAAATTTCCCTAATTTATCCCTGATCATTCTGGACTATGAAAAGGGCTCCGCCCTTCCACTCCTTGCCTGAGCGTTGTTGTGGTTTTTCCATGTTCATATTACAAATGGTCCCTTAGTGTTATCCTGCTCCCAGTGTTCCCAAGCCCTGCCATCTGTATCCTGTATCCCGTGCTGTGTTTTGCTCCTGAACCTGTCTAGCATTGGAGTCGTGTTTTGCCACCTACTGGTATACACCACGTCTGGTGTCATCTGGTATCATCCGCCAAGTCTGGCGCAACCTGCCACGCCTGCTGGTATACACCACGTCTGGTGTCATCTTGTATCATCCGCCACGTCTGGTGCAATCTGCCACATCTAGACCCATCCACGCCAGAGCCTCTGCCACTGATGGGACTATCTCAGGTACCCTTGTGCTGCAAACTTCTTGTAGAGACGTTGCATAGACCATGAATTGGCCAGCTGCCTCTCCACTACGGCGGAGTGGCCTAGTGGGTCCACATACCCCTAGATTGTGACAGTATGCTCAGGCCATGGAACCCGCTGGACAATCTAAGACAGCAGTTGAGGTGCTTCAACCTCGAGGCTGTAAACTCTATCATCGCCCAACTGGATCAACCTCCTGCTCCTCTTCTGGTTGCTGCTGCTATTCTACTTCCCGTTACTCCACCTGTCTGTTCCGGATTCACAATTTCGCTGCCTCTTCCTCCTCCCTATGACGGTGACACTAGAGCCTGTAGAGGGTTCATCAACCAATCCATTATTAATTTTAGAGTACAAGCTCATATCTTCCCCTCTGATGAGGCCAAGGTAGTGTCATTATTTCCCTTCTCACTGGCAAGGCCCTCGCATGGGTGAACCCCATCTTTGAACGACAGGGACCTGAATTCTCTGACCTAGCTTTATTCTTACAGACTTTTCGTACTGTGTTCGAGGAGCCGGGCTGAACATCCTCTGCAGCGGCCACTCTACTAGCCCTCAAGCAAGGAGTGTCCACAGTAGGAGAGTATGCTATCTCCTTTCGTACCCTGGCAGCAGAGTTGGCATGGAGCAATGAGGCATTGGTGGTGACATTTTGGTAGGGACTGTCCTCGCACAAAGACAAGCTAGCAGCCCGCAATCTTCCCTCTACCCTGGATGCTCTGATCATGTTGGATACCCTGGTCGACATGAGGATCCAGGAACATGCTCTGGAGGTTCGGTGGGAGAGACGTTTCCACAGATTGGCACTCTCGTTCCAGAGACCACTATTGCCTCTTCCTGTTGCTCTACCTGGAGAACCTATGCAGGTAGACAGAATCAATTTATCCAAGCAGAAGAAACAGCGCAGACTCCCTTCAGGTCTGGGATGGTGTGGGATTCAGGAAGGAATTCAGGGAAGGGTGCTCGACCTTACAGTATAAACCTGACTGAGCTATGGAGAAATGAGGTTGCACATGTTTACATACTACTGTTACAAGTGTGAAATATGTCTGTATCAACGATAATTAGCTGGAATGTCGGAGGGTTATCTGATGCTACTAAGAGACATGGTGTGTTTAGATTTTTGTTAAAATGTCATCCTGCTATTTATTGCCTGCAGGAAACGCACCTCACTACTGACAGGATTGATCTAGTGCACAGACCGTGGATATCTTTTGCATACCATGCTGCTTACACTAATAACTCTAGAGGAGTAAGCATCCTGGTGCATAGAGATATACCATTCCAGGGTCTTGTGCAGCGCATTGATGCGGAGGGACGCCTACTATCTGCCTACTCTGTAAAATTGATCAGCAGATCCTTGTACTTGTTTCAATGTATATCCCCCCTCCTTTTTCTTCTGTCCTGTTGAAAGAGATATTGGAATTTGTGGCCCTGCATCCTGGGATCCCCTGTCTTCTGGTTGGGGACTTGTTCTTGATCCGGCCTGGGATAGATGTCGCATTGCCGCCAAACCTGTAGTGTCGGAGCGAACACCTTTTGGTGTTCTTATTGCAGAAGTTGGCCTCATAGATGTGTGGAGGGACAAACATCCTCAGGATAGGCAGTTTTCCTGTTGCTCCTCAGCGTACGCCTCATTATTTTGTATAGATCTGGCCCTTTGCAGTCCTGCATTACTCCCTAGGATAAGTGAGGTGGAATATCTGCCTAGGTCCTTGTCTGACCACTCTCCGTTAAGTGTGGTTATGGAACTTCGGGGAGGATGTAGCAACTCTTGGACGTGGAAACTTAACCCGTTCTGGCTGTTCATTATGCATGATAAGTAGAGATGAACGAACCGGGACAACCGAACCCGGTTTCGGTCCGAACATCGTGAAAAGTTCTGTTCGCAGCGAATCCGAACTTCACCGGGTTCGGCCGAACACGTTTTGACCGAACCCGGCTTATGAGTCACTGATTTTCCGGTACGCGACGTCAGGAGATAGTCACTGTCCAGGGTGCTGAACGAGTTAAGCAATTAGCAGTAACTGTTTCAGCACCCTGGACAGTGACTTCCGATCACAATATACATCAACGTGTAAAAAAAATAGAAGTTCCTACTTACCGATAACTCCCTGCTTCTTCCTCCAGTCCGACCTCCCGGGATGACGATTCAGTCCAAGTGACCGCTGCAGCCAATCAGAGGCCAGTCATGTCAGCCAGTCATGGGCTGAAACGTCATCCAGGGATGTTGGGCCGGATGTCAAGAGAGGGACGCGTCACCAAGGCAATGGTGACGCGTCCCTCTCTTGACATCCAGCCCGACATCCCTGGATGACGCGACAGTCCATGTAACTGCTGCAGCATGTGATTGGCCTGTGATTGGCTGCAGCGGTCACATTGGCTGAAACGTCATCCAGGGATGTCGGGCCGGATGCCGAGAGGGACGCGTCACCAAGGCAACGGCCGGGAGGCCGGACTGGAGGAAAAAGCAGAAAGTTCTCGGTAAGTGCGAACGTCTTTTTTTTTTTTACAGGTTGTTCTATATTGTGATCGGAATTCACTGTCCAGGGTGCTGAAAGAGTTACTGCCGATCAGTTAACTCTTTCAGCACCCTGGACAGTGACTATTTACTGACGTCGCCTAGCAACGCTGCTGTAATGCCGGGTGCACACATGTAGCCACCCGTCATTACGGGAGCTCCATAGACTTCTATGGGCTGCCCGTGCCGTTATCACGGCCACGATTTTTATGGGCTTTCTTGAATTAGAGGTTCGGTCCGAACTAGTTCGGTCCGAATCGAACTTTTTCATGAAATTCGGCGAACCAACCGAACCGAACTTATCATAAGTTCGCTCATCTCTAATGATAAGGATCAAGTCCCATGACTGTTAAGGGAATACTTTGAATTTAATGTGGGATCGGCATTGGTGCATTCAGTCTGGGAGGCTATGAACGCATATTTGAGAGGGGTGGTGATAAAATCCATTAACATTACTAAATCTAAGTTGAAGGCTTTAGACAATACACTGCACGCGGCCGTGACAGCTGCGGATGTAGCTTTTATTGCTAACCCGGCACAAGATACTAGCGACTGCTTGAGACAAGCCCAGTCTTGCCTAAGAACTCACCTTTTAGAGGTGGCAGATAGAAAGAGACAGTTTGCTAAGCAGAGATTTTATGCGGAGGGGGAAAAGGTCGGTCACATTTATCTATGATCTCTAGGGCCCAGCAAGTTTCCTCACACATCAGTACTTTGAAAGATGCTACAGGTAGCTTGATCTCTGATGCACCGGGTATTTTGGGTATATTGCAGTCCTTTTATGCTTCCTTGTATTCCTCCAAGGTGACTCCTACTACTTCAGACATCACAAATTTCTTGGATAATGCTCAATTTCTTAAATTGAATGGTGATGTTAGGGCTCAGTTGGATGCCCCTCTCTGCCTGGAGGAATTACAGGATGCTGTGCGAGATATGGCTAACGAGAAAGCCCCGGGAGTTGATGGCTTGCCTACAGAATTTTAGAAAAGATATGGGGAGGTACTGCTCCCTAGACTCCTAGAAGTGCTCCCGGAGTCCCTAGCGTTGTGATTTTTACCGGCGTCCATGCAGGAAGCCACTATTGTAGTGTTTCCCAAGGAGGGTAAGGACCCATTGCTCCCTGAATCATATTGCCCTATCTCCTTATTGTCTACAGATGTAAAAATCCTTGTGAAAGCTCCAGCCAATAGATTAAACAAGGTTATTACCTCTATTATTCACCCTGACCAAACCAGATTTATGCCCGGAAAAGCAACGTCTGTAAATATTCGACGCCTGTTTCTTAGCTTACAGATCGTGCCAGATAATGATGGAAATAGGGCCATCCTCTCGCTTGATGCTGCCAAGGCATTCGACAGTGTTGAATGGCCATATTTATGGCACACACTCGCTAGTATGGGGATAGGTCCAGTTTTCATCTCTTGGGTCAAAGTCTTATACTATAGTCCCAAGGCCAGAATTAAAGAGAATGGGAGTTTATCGGAGAGATTTCAACTTTACAGGGGTACACGACAGTGGTGTCCACTTTCGCCCATTCTGTTTGCCATTACTATAGAACCCCTAGTTGCTGTTAGGCTTTCCTCAACAATTAAGGGGTTTACATATGGTAGCTATGAAAATAAAATTGCCTTGTACGCAGATGATGCACTGTACTTTTTGGGTGATACTGGTCCTTCCCTAGTGGTGGCTATGAGTCTGGTTGATGAGTCTTTCTGGACTTACCATTAATTGGCATAAGTCAGCATTGCTCCTGATTGATCCCTTAACCGAGCCTCTGGTAAGTGTGGGGACCTCGGTCCAATGTGTTGAGCAGATGCATTATTTGGGTATAGAGGTCACCGGGCAGCTGTCTGATTTTGAAGACCTAGACCTGACTCCTTTACTACAGAAGTTTAAGCGTAAGATTGGTGCGTGGCGCAAGCGGTCTTTTTCTGTCATAGGTCGTGTGAACCTTATAAAAATTATACTGATACCACAACTGTATACTTGTTACACAATGCACTGGTGTGGATCCCGCTCACTAGGTTCCACAAGATAAATCCCTTGTTCCGAGATCTTATTTGGCGTAGGGACCACCCTAGATTGCAGTTGGAAATTTTGCAGAAGCCCAAAGTTTCAGGAGGCCTTGCCCTCCCAAACCCCTGGAGATATTTTTTGGCTGCTCAGTGCCAACACCTTAAGGGGTGGGGTACGCACGTAGGAGAGAGGGCTTCTGATTAAATATTGCAATATCATCTGGAATGTGAGATTCTGTTAGTGACTGTTGAGAGTGGTCGTTTCTCTGGCAGTCGCTCTGTGTTTCCGACATTGGACCTTGTCCACAAAACACGGGGGAAAGTCAAACAATTGAGAGGGGTAACTGGATGCATGGAATATACACCCTTATGGGGGAATAGACCGTCTCCTGAGTTTATTGCATTAGATGGCTTATTAGATGGAGTATTGGAAGGCTGCGGGGCTCACGAGGGTTTCCCAACTCTTCAGTGGGACTGACCTTAAATCCTTTCAGCAGCTTCAGGACGATCTGCATATCTCACATAGCGGGTTCTACAGGTATCTACAACTAAGGCATGCGTTCCAGACACAGTTTTCACAGTCACTAGTGCATATACAACAGGACGCTATAGTCCAAACCCTTGGTCCTTCTGGAAATACAAAAGGAGTTATATCATGGGTAAATCAGTTCCTATTGTCCAAATTTTTAGATAAATACCCCCTTGTGGCTATGTATAAAAGGGAAAGGGACATGCCTGAGATTGACAAGGACCAGTGGTCCACTATAATGGTGGCTGTTCCGAATGTTTCCCTGGGCGAGGGCGGCAGGCTCTCCCAGCTCTACATAGTACATAGTGTATATAAAACGCTTGTGGTGTTGCATAATATTGGAGTCCGTCCTGATGCTACTTGCCCAAGATGTTGCTTGGAGCCTGCTGATCTCATTCATATGCTGTGGGACTGCCCGCAACTAGATATGTTCTGGTCCAATCTCCTTGCAATTGTGGGTAGGGTTTTCTCTGTGTCTGTACCTAGGGACCCAAAGGATTGTTTATTTGGCTTTGTAGATTGCTTGCCTTTGGACGGGCGATTATTATATGTGGCTCGGAAACGAATTGCGCAACATTGGATACAGCCTTCCCCTCCGACTGATCAAGAGATTATAGCTAAAGTGAACCTTTTGCTCATTAATGAAAAGGCTGTTTTTCTTAAACGGGGAGTTTATGCTAGATTTGACAAACTGTAAGCTTCATGGCTAGATACTAACGGACTGGCTTGTGCCACACTGCAAAGGGATAGGGGAGGGAGGGTCCGGACGCCTAAGTCTCCTATGCAATAGGGTTTTGAGACCTGGGCGACTGCTATAGAAGAGAGGGGTGGGCAGTAACCAGTATATATGCTTGTATGTGTCTCTGCGTTAACATGTACATCGTTGTTTATATGCGCTGTCTCCCTCTGATATTTCTGTGATATCTGTTCTATAAATGTTAACGCAATTATATATGTACACGCCTTGCGTGGTGGGAACTTTATGTGCCATTTTCATGTTTCTTCCTTTCTTTTTCTCTCCTGATGCCTGGTCGAGCGGAAAGGGTGGGGGTTTTGGGTGGGGGGAGGGTGTTACTTTTTGTGTATTATAATGGTTTATTGAAACTGTATAATAAAAAGAATTTGATTAAAAAAAAAGTCATTTTCCGGGATCTGCTGTATGTCTGTGTGGTGGTCTATCTGGATGACATGTTCATTTACTCACCTGATTTGATGACACATCGAAAGCATTTTCCCCAAGTTCTGTCGCAATTAAGGGAAAATCGCCTATATGCTAAAATTAAAAATGTGTTTTCGAGAGAAACTCTCTGACCTTCCTGGGCTACATTGTATCTAACAATGGCCTCAAGATGGACCCAGAGAAGGTGAGATCCATCTTAGAGTGGCCACGTCCACAGGATCTTAGGTCCATACAAAGTTTTCTGGGATTCGCAAACTTCTATCGGCAGAATCAGCATTTATTTACTAAGCTAAAGAGCGCTTTCACCCCAGCATCTGTTCTCCATCACCCTGACGCATCTCGGCAGTTCTTTCTGGAAGTGCACGCATCTTCAGTTGGTGCTGGAGCACTACTATGTCAAAAAAACTCTAAGGGCAAAATGGTGGCCTGTGTCTTCTTCTCTAAACTATTCTCTACGGCAGAACGCAACAATTCAATCGGGGATCAGGAGTTGCTGGTCATCAAGTTAGCATTATAGGAATGGAGAAACTTGCTGGAGGGCGCGGTTCATCCTATTATCATTTATATGGACCACAAGAACCTTCCGTACATACTGTAAAGGATCTGTCAGGCACAACTTCTGTGTATACGCCCATGGGTAATCAGTCTGCACCTGGTTCTATGTCTCTGAGACTGACTCCATCTTCCACCACTCAGGATGGCAGGCTTAGGAGTGGGAGAGCTTATCGCAGCCTGGCCAGACGGAGCTAGCTCCCGCCCTCTGTCTATTTATACCTGCCTTTCCTGTTCCTCCTTTGCTTGTGATTCTTCTCGTGTGGTTTCCTGGCCCTGCTGCAGCTCCTAGCTATTTGACCTTGCTTCATACTGACCCCGGCTTACTGACTACTCTCCTGCTCTGCGTTTGGTACCTCGTACATTCCTGGTTTGACTCGGCTCGTTCACCTCTCTTGTTGCTCACGGTGTTGCCGTGGACAACTGCCCCATTTCCCTTTGCTTGTGTCCCCTTGTCTGTTTGTCTGTCGTGCACCTACTGAGCGTAGGGACCGTCAGTTGTAACCCGTTGCCTAGGGCGGGTCGTTGCAAGTAGGCAGGGACTGAGTGGTGGGTAGATTAGGGCTCACTGTCTGTTTCCCTACTCCCCTGCCATTACATAATCACAAGCCCATATACCTAGGCTACCCTGGTCCCTCACTCTATTATGGACCCCCTTGAGACCCTGGCTCAGCAAATGCAGGGTCTCTCCCTACAGGTCCAGGCCCTGGCTCAGAGGGTCAACCATCCTGACGCTGCCATGGTAGTACCCCTCACCTCACCTCTTGAACCCCACCTCAAGTTGCCTGACCGGTTCTCAGGGGACCGGAGGACTTTTCTCTCCTTTCGGGAGAGGTGTAAGCTCTACTTTCGCTTAAAGCCCCTCTCCTCAGGTTCTGAGAGCCAGCGGGTGGGTATAATTATGTCCCGGCTCCAGGAAGGGCCCCAAGAATGGGCCTTCTCCCTGGCTCCTGACGCCCCTGAACTTTCCTCCGTTGACCGTTTCTTTTCTGCTCTCTGACTCATTTATGACGAGACTGACAGGACTGCCTTTGCCGAGAGTCAGCTGATGACCTTACGTCAGGATAAGAGACCTGTGGAGGAGTATTGCTCTGACTTTAGGAAGTGGTGCGTAGCTTCTCGGTGGAATGACCCTGCCTTAAGGTGCCAGTTTAGGTTGGGTCTGTCGAACGCCCTGAAAGACCTGCTAGTTAGCTATCCCTGTTCTGACTCCTTAGACCAGGTTATGGCTTTAGCGGTACGACTTGACCGACGTCTCGGGGAACGACAACTTGAACGGTTTTGTGTTTTCCCCTCTGACTCCCCCATAATGCCTCCTGAGGTCCCGTTGCTTCGCTCTTCCACGGAAGACTCGGAGGTACCTATGCAACTCGGGTCCTCCGTGTCCCCCCGACAACGTAGAGAGTTCCGCAGGAAGAATGGTCTCTGCTTCTATTGTGGGGATGACAAACATCAAGTGAACACCTGTCCTAGGCGTAAGAATAAGCAGCCAGGAAACTTCCGCGCCTAAGTGATCATCGGGGAGGTCACTTGGGCTCACAGGTATTTCCCGTAAATATGAAACGTAATAAAATCTTGCTTCCCTTTAAGGCCTCTTTTGGTGGTAGGTCTGCTACCGGCAGTGCCTTCGTGGATTCAGGGTCTTCTGCTAATATCATGTCTGTGGCATTTGCTATGTCTCTAGCTATGCCTTTGATTGATTTGCTTAAACCTGTCCCGGTAGTGGGTATCGACTCCACTCCTCTTGCTAATGGTTATTTTACTCAGCATACCCCTGTTTTTGAACATCTTGTTGGCTCCATGCATTTGGAGCAGTGCTCTGTACTGTTGATGCAGGGATTATCGTCTGATTTGGTTTTAGGCCTTCCCTGGTTGCAGTTGCATAATCCCACATTTGACTGGAATACTGGGGAGCTTACCAAATGGGGTAATGAATGCTTGACGTCATGTTTTTCTGTTAATTCTATTTCTCCCCCTGAGGTGGTGAACACGCTACCTGAGTTTGTTCAGGACTTCGCCGATGTTTTCTCTAAGGAGGCCTCTGAAGTGTTACCTCCTCATAGAGAATACGATTGCGCTATCGATTTGGTACCAGGAGCTAAGCTCCCTAAGGGTAGGACATTTAACTTTTCTTGTCCCGAACGTGAAGCCATGAGAGAGTATATCCAGGAATGCCTGGCCAAGGGTTACATTCGCCCCTCTACTTCTCCGGTAGGTGCTGGCTTCTTCTTCGTAGGGAAGAAGGATGGTGGTCTTAGGCCATGCATTGACTACCGTAACTTGAATAAGGTCACTGTAAGGAACCAGTATCTCCTTCCTTTGATTCCTGATCCCTTTAGTCAAGTCCAGGGGGCCCAATGGTTCTCTAAGTTTGATCTACGGGGGGCGTATAACCTTATCTGCATCAAAGAGGGGGATGAGTGGAAGACTGCGTTTAACACGCCGAAGGTCATTTCGAATACCTCGTCATGCCCTTTGGGTTGTGTAATGCCCCTGCTGTCTTCCAGAATTTCATAAATGAGATTTTAAGGGATTACCTGGGGGTATTTCTTGTAGTGTACCTTGATGACATTCTCGTGTTTTCCAAGGACTTGTCCTCCCACATTGAGCATGTCAGGAAGGTGCTCCAGGTCCTTCGGGAAAACAATCTGTTTGCTAAGACCGAAAAATGTGTGTTTGGGGTGCAAGAGATACCATTTTTGGGTCAAATCCTCACTCCTCATGAATTCCGCATGGACCCCGCCAAGGTCCAGGCTGTGGCGGAATGGGTCCAACCTGCCTCCCTGAAGGCGTTACAGTGTTTCTTGGGGTTCGCTAATTATTACAGGAGATTTATTGCTAACTTCTCGGTCATCGCTAAGCCTCTTACGGACCTCACTCGCAAAGGGGCTGATCTCCTCCACTGGCCTCCTGAGGCTGTCCAGGCTTTTGAGGTCCTTAAGAAGTGCTTTATCTCGGCTCTGGTGCTGGTCCAACCCAACCAAATGGAGCCATTTATCGTGGAGGTTGACGCATCCGAGGTGGGAGTGGGGGCTGTCTTGTCCCAGGGTACCAGGTCCCTCACCCATCTCCGTCCCTGTGCCTACTTCTCCAGGAAGTTCTCGCCCACTGAGAATAACTATGATATTGGCAACCGCGAACTCTTAGCCATTAAATGGGCATTTGAAGAGTGGCGCCACTTCCTGGAGGGGGCTAGGCACCAGGTAACGGTCCTTACCGACCACAAGAATCTGGTTTTCCTAGAATCTGCCCGGAGGCTAAACCCGAGACAAGCTCGATGGGCGCTATTTTTTACCAGATTCAACTTTTTGGTTACCTATAGGGCTGGGTCTAAAAATATTAAGGCCAATGCGCTGTCGCGTAGCTTCATGGCCAGCCCTAGATCCTGCTTGTATTTTGCCTCCTGGTATAGTCGTTTCTTCTATTGATTCTGATTTAGTCTCTGAAATTGCGGCTGATCAAGGTTCAGCTCCCGGGAACCTTCCTGAGAACAAGCTGTTTGTTCCCCTGCAACTCCGGCTAAGGGTACTTAGGGAAAATCATGACTCCGCACTATCTGGTCATCCAGGCATCCTGGGTACCAAACACCTCATTGCCAGAAACTATTGGTGGCCTGGGTTGCCTAAAGACGTTAAGGCCTACGTCGCCGCTTGTGAGGTTTGTGCCAGGTCCAAGACTCCCAGGTCCCGACCAGCGGGCTTACTACGTTCTTTGCCCATTCCCCAGAGACCTTGGACCCATATCTCCATGGATTTTATCACCGATTTGCCTCCATCTCAAGGCAAGTCGGTGGTGTGGGTGGTAGTAGACCGCTTCAGTAAGATGTGCCACTTTGTGCCCCTCAAGAAACTACCCAATGCTAAGACGTTAGCTACCTTGTTTGTCAAATACATCCTGCGTCTCCATGGGGTCCCTGTCAATATTGTTTCGGACAGAGGGGTACAATTTGTTTCATTGTTTTGGAGAGCCTTCTGTAAAAAGCTGGAGATTTATCTGTCCTTCTCCTCTGCCTTCCATCCTGAAACTAATGGCCAAACTGAGAGGACTAATCAGTCTCTAGAACAATATTTAAGGTGTTTTATCTCTGACTGTCAATTTGATTGGGTCTCATTCATTCCCCTCGCCGAATTTTCCCTTAATAACCGGGTCAGTAACTCGTCAGGGGTCTCCCCCTTTTTCTGTCACATACAGTCAGCACAATGACTAAACCCTCACCAAGCCAGGTGGTCGTTGTTCTTCGCTAGATTTCAATTCTTGCTCCACTTCCGTCCTGCTTATAAGAATGTGAAGGCTGATGCCCTGTCTCGATCATTTGAGACTTATGACTCTGAGGAAATTCCTCAATATATTATAGATCCGTCTAGAATAATTATCACTAGCCTATTGCAAATTAGAGACATCCCTCCTGGAAAGACTTTTGTGCACCTTGCAGACAGGAAGAGAATTCTTGCTGGGGACACAGCTCCAAACTGGCGGGGCACTCAGGTGTTCGAAAGACTCAAAAATTCATAGCCCGTCAGTACTGGTGGCCCACGCTGCCTAAAGATGTCGCGGACTATGTCTCTTCATGTACAAACTGTGCCTCGAACAAGTCTACCCGCTCCAAACCTACTGGTCTGCTCCTACCCCTGCCTGTTCCTGATGCCCCTTGGCAGCATATAGCTATGGACTTTATCACAGACCTTCCCCCCTCAGCTGGATGTACTATGGTCTGGGTAGTGGTGGATTGTTTCTCTAAAATGGCATACTTTATTCCGTTGACTGGTCTTTTGTCTGTTCCTCGCTTTGGCAAATCTGTTCATTCTACACAGTTTCCGTCTGCACGGACTTCCTCTGCATGTTGTCTCGGATCGGGGCGTACAGTTGACGTCAAATTTCTGGAGAGCCCTGTGCAACCTGCTAGATCTTAAGTTGGACTTCTCTTTCGCCTATCAACCGCAGTCCAATGGCCAAGTGGAAAGGACCAATCAAATTTTGGAGAATTATCTCCGTAATTTCGTCTGCCTTGGGCGGAATTCTCGTACAACAATCACACATGTGAATCTACTGCCTCGTCCCCTTTCTACATTGTGTACAGTCAGCATCCTCGAGTTCCTCTTCCTGTGCCAGCCATGACTCAGGTACCAGCAGCAAGTTCTTCTTTTGGGACTTTTATTCACATCTGGCAGCAAACTAAGTCTGTGATCCTCCAGGCAGTGGACCGCATGAAAAAGCATGCCGATAAAAGAAGACAAGTTCCTCCTCAATTCACTCCTGGTTCTCAAAGTCTGGCTATCCTTGAGAAACATTCATTTCAAGATGCCCTCTCACAAATTCGCTCCCAAGTTCCTTGGTCCTTTCGAAGTTCTGTAACGAATTAACCCTGTGTCCTATAAACTTTGGTTGCCTCCTACTCTCAAGATTCCCAACTGGCTCCACGTGTCCCTCCTTAAGCCTCTGGTTCTGAACTGTTTCAGTAAAGCTCCTAGGTGTGCAGTCGCTCCCCGCAGTTCTTCTGATGTATTCGAGGTGAAGGAGATTCTGGACGATAAGAGAGTAGGAGGAAGGACTTTCTATCTAGTGGACTGGACAGAATTTGGTCCTGAGGAGAGGTCCTCAGGAGCCAGAAGAGAACCTCAATGCCCCTACACTCATAAAGAAATTCCTTTTATGCTCCGGACGCAAGAAGAGGCGGCGTAAGGGGGGGTACTGTTACGGCTGTAGTCGCTGACCGCCGCCGTTCCTTAACTTGTGACGGCCGCTACCACAGACCGCTGGCATTCTGCCAGCGACTCCCTCCTAGGAGATGCCGGCACTCGCGGCCATCCAGCCCTGCTCTCAGTGTTAGGGCTTATTCAGACGAACGTATAATACGTACGTGCAACGTGCGTGATTTTCACGCGCGTCGCACGGACCTATATTAGTCAATGGGGCTATTCAGACTGTTAGTGATTTTCACGCAGCGCATGTCCGCTGCGTAAAACTCACGACATGTCCTATATTTGCCCGTTTTTCGCGCATCACGCACCCATTGAAGTCAATGGGTGCGTGAAAACCGCGCACGGTACACGGACGCACTTCCGCGTGCCGTGCGTGATGCGCGCTACAGTAGTCAAAACTATGAACGGAAACAGAAAAGCACCACGTGCTTTCCTGTTTACAAACATAAAAACAGAGTGTCATAATGATGGCAGCTGCGCAAAAATAACGCGGCCACGCATCATATGCTGCTGACACACAGAGCTTTTATGGACATATTGCGCGCGCAAAACGCACACGCTTGTGTGAATCCGGCCATAGGGTGCGCACGCATGCTCGGTCCCAGCCTTAAAGGGCCAGCACACGCACCTGTTAAAAATTCCCTAATTTATCCCTGATCATCCTGGACTATAAAAAAGGCTCCGCCCATCCACTCCTTGCCTGAGTGTTGTTGTAGTTTTCCCATGTTTATATTGCAAATGGTGCCTTAGTGTTATCCTGCTCCCAGTGTTCCCGTGCACTGCTACCTGTATCCTGTATCCCCTGCTTTGTTTTGTTCCTGAGCCTGTCTAGCGTTGGAGTCGTGTTTTGCCACCTGCTGGTATACACCATGTCTGGTGTCATCTGGTATCATCCATCTTGTCTGGCGCAACCTGCCACACCTGCTGGTATACACCACATCTAGTGTCATCTGGTATCATCCGCCACGTCTAGCGCAACCTGCCACATCTAGCACCATCCGTGCCAGAGCCTCTGCCACCGACTGGACTATCTCAGGTACCCTTGTGTTACAAACTTCTTGTAGAGACTTTGCATAGACCGTGACTTGGCCAGCTACCTCTCCGCTACGGCGTAGCGACCTAGTGGGTCCATATACCCCTAGATTGTGACACCGGCTATGTTTTGCAAAGACCTACATCGTCTGCCAAAATCATGTGGGAAAACGTGTTATGGTCTGAAGAGACCAAGGTTGAACTTTTTGGCCATAATTCCAAAAGGTATGTTTGGCGCAAAGCCAACAATGAACATCACCAAAAGAACAACATACCCGCAGTCAAGTATGTTGGAGGCAGCATTATGCTTTGGGGCTGTTTTTCTGCTGCTGGAACTGGGGCTTTAGTAAAGGCGGAGGGAATTATGAATAGTTCCAAATATCAGTCAATATTGGCACAAAACCTGCAGGCCTCTGCTAAAAAGCTGAAGATGAAGAGGAATTTCACCTTTCAGCATGACAACAACCCAAAGCATACCTCCAAATCAACAAAAGAATGGCTTCACCAGAAGATGATTAAAGTTTTGAAATGGCCCAGCCAGAGCCCAGACCTGAATACCATTGAAAATCTGTGGGGTGACCTAAAGAGGGCTGCACACAGGAGATGCTCTCGCAATCCTCCCCCACGCACCCTCCAGCAATTGTGGGATGCACCGCAGTCAGCATGGCTCCAAAAACCTAAGCCAACCTACCAACACCCTATTGAGTCAATCCCAGCCCGTCTAGCTGCTGTCCGTGCTGTACACAGTGGTAACTCTAGATATTAGCTGGTGGTCATAATAATGTGACTCGAATGTGCATATATTTATATATATATATATATATATATATATATATATATATATATATATATATATATATATATGCACACACACACACACACACACACACACACACACACAGTGCTGTGCAAAAGTTTTAGGCAATTGTGGAAAAATGTTTTTCGTGACTGACTTTGACATGGAAACTGCATCGAAATCAGCGACAAAAAATAGCCGAAATCGCCCTCCATTAATTTCAATGCCTCTGAAATCAATGGGAGGCAGAAAAAACCTACGCCGCTCATTTCGGAGGGATTTTTGCTGGTTTTTTTGCCTGCGCTCCTTGCATTATCCACATAGTCTAAAAACGCCGGCGAAAGAACACAGAAAAATACGTGCAGGCAGTTCAAAATCTGCCTCAAAATTCGTGAAGGAATTCTGAGACAGATTTTGTCTACCTGCAAAAAACTCTGTATGAACTCAGGTTCCTCCACCATGCTTCACTGTTGCCTGCGGACATTATTGTACTGCTTCCAGCCCTTTGGCGAACAAGCTGCCTTCTGTTACAGCCAAATATTTTACATTTTGACTCAGTAATCCAGAGCACCTGCTGCCATTTTTATGCACCTCAGTTCCTATGTTTTTGTGCATAGATGAGTCGCTTGGCCTTGTTTCCACGTCAAAGGTATGGCTTTTTGGCCGTAATTCTTCCATGAAGACCACTGCTGGCCAGACTTCTCGGAACAATAGATGGGTGTCCCAGTGCTTTCTGCCTGTTCTGAGCTGGACATCTTCCGATTTCGAAGGGAAGATAGCATGATGTGCCTTTGATCTGCTGCACTAAGTTTCCTTGGCTGACTACTGCATCTACGGTCCTTAACGTTGCCCGTTTATTTGTGCTTTTTCAAAATAACTTTAACAGCGCAACATCTTGAAACCCCAGTCTGCTTTGAAATATTTTTCTGGGAGAGACCTTGCTGATGCAGTATAACTATCTTGTGACTTGTTGCTGTGCTCAGTCTTGGCATGGTGGACCTGTGACATGAAACTGTCTTCCACAACCTCACCTTTGTAGCAGAGTTCCTCACCCAGTTTTAAGCCTCCTACACAGCTATTTCTGTTAAAGTTAATCACTGTGTTTCAACCTACATATGAAAATAATGATTATTATCACTTGTTTAGGATAATTGTTTAATCATACACCTGACACTAATTCAACAAAATCCATGTCTTTGTGTAAGTGTACCTAGCAGAATTGATGATGTTTTGAAGGCTTAGGCCCAGTTCACACAGTTTTTTGGTGCCGATTTTCGACACGGAAACCGCATCTAAATCAGTGCCAAAAAACGGCCAAAATCGCCGCTTATTGAATTCAATGGGGGGCAGAGGCGTTTTTTCCCGGGTGGCTTTCAGCCGCTCGTGGGGGAAAAAAACGGCATGTCCTTTCTTGCGACGGTTACACCTCTGACCAGTGGCGGATTAAGTAGACCATGGGCCCTGGGCTGTTAACCAAACTTGGGCCCCCCTTCCTCACCGCCGCCCTGCCGCGCCGTAACTATTTTTGACACTACTTTTTTGGGCAAGCATTAACAGTGTTACGATTTCCCTTGTCACAGGGCTGTGTCCCTACATACTGACAGTATCACACTGTGCAGGGACACAACCTCCTGACAAGGGGAATTGTCTATCAGTCCTGGACTGCAGAAAGACTTTTTGTGAAATACAAGGATTCCTATAATAAACATGTCAGGAGAGGTGACAGATTCTCTATAAATCTAGTGACTCACAGGTGACGACGTCTCAGATTCTAGTAGTTTTTTTCCTCTTTTCTTCACCATCCGGTCCAGCGCTCATGACGACTTCTCCTGGCCATGACTCATTTCTGCAGAATTTGCCACTCAGACGTCTCCTCACTTTTCCAACATTTCCACACCTATAAACGAAAATAAAGTTATCATGGTGCCACATACTGTACCCCTAAATATAATAGCACCAAACACTGCGCGCCTGAATATAATACCACACACTGTAAAACACCATACACACAGCCCCTGTAGATATTACACACCCCCATAGATATCGCCATACACAGCCCCCTCTATATATCACACATCCTCCCCGTAGAGAGCGTTACACACAGCCCCATATAGATAAACTTTATGAATAAAAATTGTAAAATAGCAAAAAAGGTGTGTATAAAAACGATAAAAAACGAACCCTGCATTGTCTACGGAAAAAACGTCGCAAAAATCACGTCGTTTTTATTTATTTTTTATAAAAATGTGTGTTTGGTGCAACTTTGTAATTACGTTTTATTAAAAAATATTTTCACTTTTTGAGATACAGCTGCTTTGTATCCTGTATCCGTCAGGTCAGCAGGACTGACAGGATCAGTGACACGCAGGATCCACCTCAAATCTATCACATCGAAGATTATAATTTAGCGCAGGGCCCGTTTCACTGATCCCGTCAGTCCTGCTGACCTGATGGATACAGGATACAAAGCAGCTGTATCTCAAAAAGTGAAAATATTTTTTAATAAAACGTAATTACAAAGTTGCACCAAACACACATTTTTATAAAAAAGAAATAAAAACGACGTGATTTTTGCGACGTTTTTTCCGTAGACAATGCAGGTTTCTTTTTTTTTAGCGTTTTTATACACACCTTTTTTGCTATTTTAGAATTTTTATTCATAAAGTTTAAAAATAATAGTAAAAAAATAAGCTTTTTTACGTTTCAGCTATTTTTTTGGGTAATAACATAGTTTTACCCTAAAATAGACCTTTTATTTGTAATCGTCATTGTTTACCGTAAATGTTAATATATTACATGTCTATATTAGGGTAATTGGGTCAGCGCTTGCGTTACAACAATGATTGGCGGGGGGGACGGACGGTTTTTATTGGGGTGGGTATTTTATGTGTATTTATTATTTCATTTTTTTTGCACTTTACTTTCCTATTTTTTTATTACTGTGGTCTGTTCCTCAAAGGTCAAAAAAGACCTTTGGGGAACTTTATATATATTTTTTCTTTCTTTTACACCATGTTTTTCCCCTGTAACTGGAGCTGCACAGCAGCCCCAGTTACAGGGGAAATCAGCCCTCTCATAGTGACGATTGTCACTAATAGGGCTGTGCTGGGTCTAGTTAGACCCAGCAGCAGCCTGCCACTAACGGCACCCGGCGATCATGTGAACAGTCACATGATCACCGGGAGGAATAGAGACAGCGCCGCTGCTGCTGTCTCTATTCCTATACACAGCGTTCATTGAACGCTGTGTAAGAAGACATCGGAGAAGACAGAAGCAGCGAAAGCTGCTTCTGTCTTTTCCTCAGGGTCCCCGGCAGTCACTGACAGCCGGAGACCCGATCGCGCGGGCAGCAAGTTAAAACCCGAGCCGTAGAAAGTCTATGGCTCGGGTTTTAAGGACCCGTCCCTGACCGCTGGCCGTAAAAATACAGCCAGCGGTCGGGAACCAGTTGGGAAGGAGGATAAGCCTGCTGTACTGACCTCAGCGCCGGTGACCGACCGTCTTGCAGATTCGGAGTAACAGAACAGCCGTCCCTCGCTGTTCTGTTACTCAATGGCGGCGGCCCGCACTTGTCAGGGAGGCGTGTCCTACCCCTTTCCCGGCCAATTCCCTGCTCCTCCCCTCATCTTCGTTAGTTAGCAGCGCTAGCGCGCTGAATAAGTAACTTTGCAAGATGATGTGCGGTTCGGGCTGCCATGGGCCCCCTGGGAGCCTCGGGCCCCGGGCGGCCGCCCGAATCGCCCATATGATAATCCGCCACTGCCTCTGACCGCACATTGAAATCAATGGGAGGCAACAAAACCTGCGGCGCATTTTTCACTGAGTTTTTTGCGGTCCTTGCATTAGCTTCAAAGGACGCAGTGAAAAATGCACAGTGAAAACCACAGCAAAAAACCGCAGGCAGGGTAAAATTTGACTCAAAATTCCTGAAGGAAGTTTTAGGCAGCTTATTTTTGCCTGCAAAAAACTCAGAGTGAACTAGGCCAAAGGGTGGTTAGACCAAATATTGATTTGATTTAGATTTCTCTTTTGTGAATTTACTTTGAATTTTGTTAATTGATAAAAAAAAAATATATTAACACTTCTATTTTTTAAAGCATTCTTACTTTGCAGCATTTTTCCACAACGGCCTACAATGTTTGCACAGTACAGTTCTGGCCAAAAGTTTTGAGACTGACACAAATTTTGTTTTTCACAAAGTTTGTTGCTTCAGTGTTTTCAGATCTTTTAGTCAGATGTTTTTATGGTATACTGAAGTACAATTATAAGCATTACATACGGTTTTTAAACAGTTATTCATAAATACATCAAGTTTTTGCAAAGACTCAATATTTACAGTGTTGACCCTTCTTTTTCAAGACTTCTGCATTTCGCCCTGGCATGCTGGATATCAGCTTTTGGGCCAACTCCTGACTGATGACAACCTATTCTTGCCTAATCAGTGCTTGGAGTTTATCACAATTTCTGTGTTTTTGTTTTTCCACCTGCTTTTTGAGGATTGACCACAGGTTCTCAATGGGATTGAGATCTGGGGTGTTTCCTAGATATGGAACCAAAATTTCAATGTTTTGTTCACCGAGCCACTTAGTTATCACTTCTGCCTTGTGACATGGTGCTTCATCATGCTGGAAAAAGCATTGTTCATCAACGAATTGCTCCTGGTTGGGTGAATCTGCTCTTCGAGGATGTTTTGATACCATTCCACTCCCTTGGATGAAAAGCAACCCCACACATGAATGGTCTCCGGATGCTTCACTGTTGGCATGACACAGGACTCATGGTAGTACTCACAGTTTCTTCTCCGGACATTCATTCTTCCAGATGTCCCGAACAGTCTGATGGGGGCTTTATCAGGGAAAATAGATTTACCCCAGTCCTCTGAAGTCCAATCCCTCTACTTCCTGCAGAATTTCAGTCTGTCCTTGATGTTTTTCTTGGAGAGAAGTGGCTGCTTTGCTGCCCTTCTTGACACCAGGCCAGCCACCAAAAGCCTTCGCCTGACCTTGCATGCAGATGCACTGACACCTGCCTGCTGCCATTACTGAGCAAGCTCTGCACTGGTGTTAAACCGATCCTGTAGCTGAATCCTCTTTAGGAGACGGCCCTAGCACTTGCTGGACTTTCTTGGGCGTCCTGAAGCCTTCTTCACAGCAATTGAACCTCTCTCCTGGAAGTTCTTGATGATCTGATAAATGGTTTATTTAGGGGCAATCTTACAAGCGGCAATGTCTTTGCCTGTAAAGCCCTTTTGATGCAAAGCAATGATGACTGCATATGTTCCTAAGAGGTAACCATGGTTAAAAGTAGAAGACAATGATATCAAGCACCATCCCCCTTTTAAAGCAACCAGTCTTCTCTTAGAAGTCAATCAGCATGACAGAGTGATATCAGCTGCCTTGTCCTTATTAAGGGCAGATTCACACGAGCGTTGTGTTTTTGCGCGCGCAAACAACGCGGCGTTTTGCGAGCGCAAAAACCATTTGACAGCTGCGTGTGTCATGCGTGTCTGATGCGCGGCTGCGTGATTTTCGCGCAGCCGGCATCATAGAGATGAGGCTTGTCGACGCCCGTCACTGTCCAAGGTGCTGAAAGAGCTAAATCTTTCAGCACCCTCGACAGTGAATGCCGAACACAACAGCGAAAAACCTGTAAAAAAAAAAGATAAAGTTCCTACTTACCGAGAACTTCCCGGCCGTTGCCTTGGTGACGCGTCCTTGGTGACGCGTCCTTGGTGACGCGCCTCTCTTGACATCGGGCCCCACCTCCCTGGATGACGCGGCAGTCCAAGTGACCGCTGCAGCCTGTGATTGGCTGCAGCCTGTGCTTGGCCTGTGATTGGATGGAGCTGTCACTTGAACTGAAGTGTCACTCCGGGAGGTCGGACTGCAGGAAGGAGACAGGAGTAATCGGTAAGTTAGAACTTCGTTTTTTTTTACAGGTTCATGTATTTTGGGATCGCAAGTCACTGTCCATGGTGCTGAAACAGTTTAACTCTTTCAGCACCATGCACAGTGAATCTCTCCCGACGTCGCGGACCGGAATTTTTTTTGCGAGTTTGGCCGAACCCGGTGAAGTTTGCCTCGGTTGTCGGGGTTCGCTCCTCGCAAATACACTCCGTTTGGATGCTTGGAAACAGAAAAGCACGTGGTGCTTTTCTGTTTCCATTCATCCTTTTGACAGCTGTTGCGCAAACACGCAGTTCGCACGGAAGAGCTTCCGTGCGACCTGCCTGGTTTTCACGCACCCATTGACTTCAATGGGTGCGTGATGCGTGAAATACGCAGAGTTATTGAACCTGTCGCGTATTTTGCGCAGCGAACAAACGCTGCGCAAAATACACGGACTGTGTGTACTGCCCCATAGACTTCTATAGGGCATTGCGTGCCGCGCGAAAACCATGCGCCCTACACGCTGCCAAATCACGCTCGTGTGAATCCCCCCTAACACTTTCTTCTGAGCTAACGAGAAGATCACTGAAATTATGTTAGCAGGGCAATTTGTGGCAGGGCTGAAATGCAGTGGAAATTGGGTTTTGTGATTAAGGTAATATTCATAGCAAGGAATGACTTTGCAATTAATTTCAATTCATGTGATCACTCTTCATAACAATCTAGAGTTAATGCACTTTTTCTATGTGGGCTTGAATAAAAAAAACACAGTTTTTCATCTACTCTATCGGAGTGCTGCAATATTTATTTCTCTGGAATATATATATATTTATATATGTGTGTGCGTGTGTGCGTGTGTGCGTGTGTGCGTGTGTGTGCGTGTGTGTGTGTGTGTGTGTGTGTTTTCGTTCAATGGTTTACATAGCTTTTAAGCCAATGTAGCCTCATTTGGCTACAGTCAAGCTATTTTACTATCATTTTGCCCATTACTGTGCAGTAAGAATTGAAACAAGAATTATATATCATATAACATCAAAAGGAAGGATTAAAGATTGTGCTGCTACTTAAGATTATGCAGTATGCAATGTTTGTTTTTAAGCAATATTTCAATTTTTTTATGTCTAAACACATGGTATAATTATAATTCAAGATATAAACAAATTTATAATCATATGTGGGAAGTTTATTTGCGATAATTGTTTAGATTTATTCTACTTTACGCATCGGAACACAAAGCACATGTTCTCTAACCTCACATCTGATAGTCTTCTACAGCATAATGTTTTCCAGTGTTCCAGTATAATAAAAGTTGACTTTTGCAATAGAGTAACATAAATCTTGTTGAAATGAACTGCAAAATTCTCCACTTTTTTGGTATTTATAGACTGTGTAGCCCACTGGACCTATGTAAACCTAAATACACATTAGTTGCACTCAACAAGAGAACATACAGTAGACATTTACGGAGTATACATCGAGAACAGCCACTAATCTATGATGATAGGTGATAAATGTTAGAGGACCCCTGCTTAATTTTCAGACACAGGGTTTGATTGTGATCTGGATCCATGAGGACACAAAGTTCTGCATAGGAGCCACAGAAACAAGATGGTACTGAAGGTTTTTAATACAGAAAATTAAACTTTTTTGTTTCATCTAAATGGCTAAATTAGAGACATAATAAAAAAAAAAACTTCCGGCGCAGTGCGACATATGTTCAGCACAGTGATGGTGTCTCGCCAGCGAGGATTGTAATGGAGGAAATGTTGCAGCAATTTTTCAAATCACTGATCAATCGTTGGGGGTTTGAAAAATCGTTGTGTGTAAAGAAAACTTAAAGGGGTTATTTTTCTTGGAAAATCTCTACTTTTTAAAAAGGTGCATTGACATTAAGCTGATCACAAAGTTTTCCCCTCCTTAATGAGCACAAGAATAAGCATGGTGGGGAATTGAAAAACTGCAACATGCTCTGATTTCAGTGCAAATTTACTCCACTACATGTGGATGGATTTTTGAAAAGGTGGAATCCTCACCACAAATGCGAGGCAAATCTGCCATGTCTGTACGCACCCTAAGAAGGCAGAGCAGAGTTTTGTATAACTGCAGCAGGGAGCAGTGGATAAGTACTTTATTTAAAGAAAGCACTGCCTGCTTGTTTTAGCTGAAAAATAATAACGTTTTAACTATGATAGAATGCTACTAATGATAAAATCTACCATTTCTAATAGTCATAAAATATCATCTCAAAATAGCAAGAGGAAAATAGATTCATCTCAAATGACCACTACAAAAAGGTATTGCAAAATAGATAATGTATTCT
The DNA here is from genome assembly GCF_050947455.1 of Rhinoderma darwinii. Classification (NCBI taxonomy): domain Eukaryota; kingdom Metazoa; phylum Chordata; class Amphibia; order Anura; family Rhinodermatidae; genus Rhinoderma; species Rhinoderma darwinii. The sequence continues at coordinate 172,603,285 of NC_134687.1, read as the reverse complement.
TACACAACCTCAGAGTAAAAAATTTACTGTGTGCAAAAGAACAGATTTATCAGATTCTACAAGAATTGTAAAGCTCCATATAGCATTCATCTGTTACACAGAGTAGGTATATGTTATTTCCATGCACTCAATCTTATACCCATAACTAATGTTATAACCAGATTTGTGGGAGAAATTCTGCAGATGTGAAGCACACACAATAGCTTCGAGAATGCTTTCTATTACCAAAACCACAGCATTAGGGAATAAAAGTTTGTTCTATGACAACATATTGTATTTATTGTTATGTTGCCTGTAGAGAAAGTCCAATGTCTGTTTATTTATTTTTATTCCATCAATGAGCCCTGAGTTCTCTCAACTATGTACTGTTAATAAGTTTTTATTTGTAACAATTAAGATGATTTAATATGTCATCATGTTTTGTGATTTCATTACTTATTTATTCTAGTTAGACAAAAGAAAAACATTCAGTTTAATATAAGAACCTATGTACATGGCAATGATGTGTGCCCTGTCAATGTAAGGCTTCACACGGGTTTGTGTGCTGCCTTATGGAGCTTTTATAAGGGTACTTACTATATGTTTAGACGCTGCGGATATGTTGCAGATTTTCTGTGCAGATTTCGCACCTACAAGTAAACAGAACTTTACAAAACTCTATTCACATGCAGCGGAAATCTTAATGTCTCCACAATACAGCATGTATTGGAGCATGCCACATTTTTATTCTCCCTAATTCATACAGTATTTGTGTCTGTTGTGGCTCTGTATAAAATCATGTGGCTGTATGGTTTGAATCTATAGCGGGCTATGGCCATTGTATTATCAATATACACAACATGGATCCACAACATGGCCATTTGCATGAGCCCTTTTATAATAATGATATAGTCATAAAGCAAAGTAAAGCTAGAGATAGAGGGATTTACAAAAAACAGGTTTCTTTCAAAGGGGAAGATCACATTGGTGGAGTTTATGACCACTACTGATTTCATGAACAAATGGGCTTTTGGTGCTCTATAATGTTGATGTTCATTTCTGAGCACCAATGAATTGAAAACAAAAAGGTTATAGCTCTCAGAATGTGAAAATTAATTTTTTAGGCATTAAACTTTTATTGTACAAAGTACTAAAGCATAAAGCATTAAGAAAAAAACTATGGATATTTGGTATCGCCGCTATCTATTTCCGTTTATCAGTAAATTATATGTACCCCAAAATGCTGCCATTGAAAAGTATAAATCGTTCCACAAAAAAACAAGGAAATGAAAATTGACAAGAAAATAAAAAAGTTATGGCTCGTGGAATGCGGAAATGAAAAAACAAACAAAAAACACTGCACCCTGAAGGCAGAAAAAGGCCGTGAACTTAGGGAGTAAATGTAGGAAATTTGTGAGGCTCAAAACCACAGACTCCACCATTGTAATCTAACCTGCCTCAATGACATATCATAAGATCACGTAAAGCTAATAGAATTCTAGGGTGTAATTAGAGGTATTACTAGTAAAAAAAAAGAGAGCTCCTGATTCATAGAGCCAGACTTCATATGGAATAAAGTGAAAGATTAATTAGCATATTGCACCAGAATTATAAACACAGGCCCATTCTAGGAGAAAAAAAATGCTACAAAGTACATAACTTAAAAAAAGAAACAGAAAAGTAAAACTAAAAAATGAAGGCCCCCTAGGTCTGCCATCTTTCTGCTCCTTAATAGGGCTTAATAGGAGCCGGTAAAAATATAAGCAGGTAAAAAAAAAAAACACAGTGTACTGCAATACAGAAGTACTGCAGTACAGAAGATCAAACGATAGCTTTTTTAACCCATTAGTGACCGCCAATACGGCTTTTCACAGCGAACGTCCGCCCCAATGCGCGTTTTGGCGCTAATGCCTTCGTCTGGGGGTGGCGTTGAAAAATAAACCCCAGACGAAGGCATTAGCTCCGAAATGCGCATTGGGGCGGGCGTTCGCTGTGTTTTCTCGCCTGCATCCATTATGTGTATGTTATATCTCCCTGATATGCTTCAGCATTTCTTTGTGTAATTGTTCTCCTCTATGTTTATGTTGACCCAATACATGTTCTTATACCGTATATCTTTTGTGCTTACGGTATATAGCACATTTTTGTACTTATATATGGTCACTTTACTTTAGTCTATATAAACCTTTGGGAAGGTGCGTCATTGGCACAATTTTGTACTCTGTTTATTTGCAAGATACACAGCATATTGTCCTTTTTATCAGTTGGTTTATGGATTCCTCGTTTTATCTATTGTCTTTTATTACGTAATTCAATAAAGATTTTTTTCTATTTTTTGCATACTCTCTTGTCTTTATAGCATCTGTCTCTTATAGGTTATATTTATCTGTGATGCTTTCTGGGTTTACACCCTAGGATCAGCCCATATACATACATACATTGATTATTTAATCACATGTTTGGGCTATTAGATCCATGCTGTATTTTGGTTAAGACAAGTTTATATGCCAGACAATATGTCACTCAAAATCCCAGGTCTTGCTATGCTTTGAGTATGGATCCCCACAAAGTTTCCGAAATAAAATGTTTTTGGGGAATTACCCTAAACATGGGGATAGTAAAAAAAAACAACTTCTATCTGCTCCTACTGGGCTAACAGCGCTATCCAGAGCACCCCTGTTTTTGCAACCGTTATGGCCCGAATGTGCTATGAGACTATAATGCGTTTCATGCATTACTCAGACAATTCACAAATCCTGCCAAGATGTGACCCAGGCTATGATCGCCTCAACAAATTGAGACCCCTTATCTCCCTCCTAAGTGACTCATTTTTACATTTATACATCCCAGGCCAAAAACCAGCGGTATGTCCTTCAAGGGCCGTCTATCCTTTTGCCAATTTATCCACTCCAAAAGAGCCCGATACGGTGTAAAACCTTATAACGTGTGCGAGAGCACAACAGGCTAGACCTGTGGCTTTTTTATATATGAGGGCAAGGATCGCCACCTTAATCCCCCAGGATGCCCAGGGGATATAGCCATTGGTGAGAAAATTGTCTGGGAACTCATGGTGCCATTCCTACAGAAAGGGTACCATGTGTACACCGACAATTACTACACCAGTGAACCCCTGTATAAGTCCCTCCATTCTGCAAGTATAGGGGCCTGCGGGACGGTATGTAGAAATAGAGCCGTTTTCCACAACAACTGGTGCCCAGGCGATTAGGAAGGGGTGCGTCACTCTCATTTGCAAGTGACCAGTTACTTGCTGTCAAGTGGAGTGACAAAAAGGAGGTGTACATGCTGACCACCCTTTGGCACATGTGGTACCTGTGGCAGCTCAGATAGCAGTAGGGCAGGCTCGGCTAGGACTAGGCAGCATGTAGACGTCAGGTGTGGTGAAGCAGGTGAGACGTGGAATACAGCACGACACAACTTTGGCACAGCACAGTGATGGTATGGAATGCAAGGAACAGGAAAAGGAACTGGAACATGTACAGGAACAGGAAACGGGAAACACACTAGGAGGCCATTACATAGACAAACTAGGAAACATCAACAACGCTCAGGCATAGAAGCAGGGGGCTGGACCCCTCTTATAGTCCAGGGTACTCAGGGGTCAAAGTTCATCAAAAGTCCTGTACGCATGCTGCCCCTTTAAGAGCGGGCATGAGCGTGCGCGCGCACCCTACGGGATCCGGCTGAGGTGAGTGGAAGCGAGCGCTGGCGTCTCCTGAGGAGGAGGCTGGGGCCAGCGCTTGCCGACTCGTGGCTGCGGCTGTCAGGAGGGGATTGGAGCTGACAGCCCGCAGCCACGGACATTACAGTATCTTCAGAAACTTCAGAGCGAGAGAGAAACTTCTTCAGAAGAGTAGGAGCATTGAGGTTCTCCTCTGGCTCCCAAGACCTTTCTTCAGGACCAAACCACCTCCAATCCACCAAATGAAAAGTCCTTCCTCTCACTTTTTTGGTGTCCATGATCTCCTGAACCTCAAATGTGTCTGTAGAGTTGCTGAAGGCAACTGCAGGGCTAGAAGTCTTGGTGTAGCAGTTCAGAACCACCGGCTTCAGGAGGGAGACGTGGAAGGAGTTGGGGAACTTGAGGGTAGAAGGCAGCCGAAGCTTGTAGGAGACAGGGTTGATCTGCTGTAGGATCTTGAAGGGTCAGAGGAACCTGGGAGAAAATTTGCATGATGGCACCCTTAGTCGGATATTCCTGGCATACAGCCAGACCCTCGTGCCAGGAAGAAACTGAGGAGGTTCTCTTCTCCTTGTGTCAGCCTTCCATTTCATTCGGTCGACTGCCATTAGGATGGAGGATCGAGTCTGCTGCCAGATCTGTAGGAAGTCTCTAAAAGCGAAGTCAGCTGCTGGTACCTTGGAAGTATCGGGCACTGGAAGAGGAATTCGTGGGTGTTGGCCGTAGACAATGAAGAACGTTGTAATCCTTGTGGACTCGCTGGTGTGATTATTATAGGAGAATTCAGCCCATGGGAGCAACTGCACCCAGTCATCATGCTGCTTGGAAATGAAGTGGCGTAGGTAGTTCTCCAAGATCTGATTGATCCTCTCGACCTGACCATTGGACTAAGGATGGTAGGCTGATAAAAAGTCCAATTTTCACACGAGGAGTCCGCAGAGGGCTCTCTAGAACTTCGAGGTAAACTGAACCCCTTGATCAGACACAATATGCTGCAGCAAGCCGTGCAGGCGAAAGATGTGTTGGATGAACAACTTGGCCAGCTGAGGAGCAGAAGGAAGAACGGTCGGAGGAACGAAGTGGGCCATCTTCAAAAATCGATCCACCACCATCCAGACAGCACTGCATCCAGTAGAGGGAGGCAGGTCCGTAATAAAGTCCATAGCTATATGCTGCCAGGGAGCATTGGGTACAGGCAATAGCTGGAGTAGACCAGCTGGTCTGGAGTGAGCGGCCTTGTTGGCTGCACATACAGAACAGGAAGAAACAAAATCCATAATGTCCTTGGGCAGCGTGGGCCACCATAAATGATGAGCAATCAGATCCTGGGTCTTACGGACCCCCGCGTGACCTACCAGTCTAGAGGAGTGTCCCCAGCGGAGGATTCTTCCAAGATCAGCCAGGCGCACAAAAGTCCTCCCTGGAGGAATGTCGCCAACTTGCAGGGGATTGACAGAGATAATGCAATACGGATCAATTATATTCTGTGGACTCTCCAAGGTGTCTTCCGTCTCGAAAGACCTGGACAAGGCATCGGCCCACACATTCTTAATCAACAATGTTTTTTATTGAAAAAAAAATTTCAGTACAAATTATACATTGCAAGGACAAGAATAACATACTCATCATCGCATGAAAAGCATCTGAACCAGAATTTAACAAATGCATCAAAAATTTAAGATTAAGATAGAATAAATACATATTAACCTTTGGGCTTATATCACCTCAGGCATCCTCTAAGCATCACAGAAGTATACAATTCTGAGGGAGGAGCAACCATCCCCTCCAGTCCTCTGTAAATCATGTGAATCTATGAGTTTTATATGCTATCATTTTTTCATAAGCACACGTAACATTCAGCATAGTATTAATCTCATCAATAGAGGGAATGATTGTACTCTTCCAGTGTCTGGTGATTGCTAATTTGGTAGCCAATAAGACATGAGCAACAAGCACCCTAAACTCCACCAGTATCTCATTGAGGCCTAAGAAAAGGAGTGCCAAAGATGGTGATACAGGAATGTTAGTGTTACATAGTCAGGAAATAAATCGGAACATCGAGGACCACAAGGACTGAAGATAAGGACAAGACCACAATATATGAAGCAACGTGCCCCTATGCCCACACCCTCTCCAACATAGATTGGAAGAACTAGGATATATATGACTCAACCTATCGGGCATATAATACCATCGCAATACCGTCTTGACAGCAGATTCGTAGTGCGAGACGCATTTAAAGGTAGCAGTGATGAATTTCAAAGAGAATTTCCATTGGGATACCTCAAATACCTGTTTCAATTCCTTTTCCCAGGCCAGGAATGGAGACGTTTTAAGAAACAAGGACTTGGAACCCAGGAGCGAGTAAATAGGTCTAAGGCGGACTGGAGAATCTGATGGGGTTGACCATAGTTGAAACACCTCCTCGTTGGCTGACAATTGAGTAAATTCTCCCGTAGATAATAGGTGTCTTATTCTCAAGTACTTATAGAAATCTCTATGGGAGATGCCATATTTATGTGTTATAAAAGAATATGGAGCTAATTGGGCCTCTTCCATCATATCAGTGAGGTATACAATGCCTCTTTCTTTCCAGGATCTCAAATCCATATCGCTTAAGGCAATGCAAAAAATCTCGATAGGTGTTACATTCTGTATTGAAAACTTTGTATTCGGGCTACAGGAATGAAACTGCTTCCAATAATACAAGGAAGTATGTCAAAAGTAAGGAAGAGAGGTAGGTATGACTAAGGGCATTAGCGAAGCCAACAGTAAGGCCCTCAGATTATGACTAGGTGCCCAAAAAGTCTCAATGTGTATCCAATGTTGAGAGACATCACCAGTCCCCCAGTTTCTCAAGAGCGAGACTTGAGTTGCACAAAAATAATCTTGAATATTAGGTAGGCTCAGACCTCCACATTTTTTATCTCTATTTAATATCGAGGAAGCGATTCTGGTTCTTCCCGGCTTCCAAATAGAGGCATTCAACAGTTTCTGTACCTTATTGAAGAAGGAAATCGGTAATCTAATAGGAACTGTTCTAAATATATACAACACTTTTGGTAGGATTAGCATTTTAAAGGCCGCTATGCGACCCACCCAAGACATTTCGGATTTGTTGTACAACATCATATCCTGTTCAATAGTTTTTAACAATGGGATATAGTTAAATTTATATAACGCTTGTATAGAGTTAGTAACTGCTATACCTAGATAGGTAACATGATGTGATTGCCAATCCATGGGAAACTTAGATTTAAGTGATTGAAGGGTGTCTAGAGGAATGTTAAACGGTAGAATTTGAGATTTATTCTCATTAATTTTGTAGAGAGATAGCGTCCCAAATTCTTTTATGATGTTTAGTGCTGTCTCTAAAGACTTCTCCGGGTGTTCCAATGTCAGCATGATGTCATCTGCGAACAGCGAAATGCGATGTTGTCTATCTCCTATGCGGACCCCGGTGATATCCCTGTTCAATCTTATCGCTTGAACTAGCTGTTCTATTGATAATATGAATATCAAGGGGGAAAGGAGACACCCCTGTCTAGTCCCATTAGAAATGTCAAAGTTATCTGAGAGTGCCCCATTGACAAACACTTTCGCGGAAGGTGCACAGTACAACGCCTTAATGGCCTGCATTATCCCATCTTTTATACCCATAGTCTCCAACACCGAGAAGGCAAACGACCAACGCACTCAGTCGAACGCCTTTTCTGCATCCAGCGTCACCATCACCGAGGCTTCCTTTGAACCATGGACATAGTCCAGAATATCTAGGACCCTTCTGATATTCTCGGTTATTTATCTGCCCCTAACAAATCCTACCTGGTCTCCTCCTATCAGGGAGGGTATTAGTGGTGCAAGTCGGCTAGCCAAAAGTTTTGCATACATTTTGAGATCTGTATTAAGTAACGATATTGGTCTAAAGTTCTGCGGAATGTCTGGAGTTTTCCCAGGCTTTGGGAGTGTTACAATTAGAACTGCAAGCATTTCTTTTGGAAATGAGCCCTCGTCAAAGGCCTGTGTTAGAGTATTATGCAAATGAGGGAGCAGAATATCCATAAATGTTTGATAATAGCAATTCGTGAGACCATCTGGACCTGGGGCTTTCTGCAAGGGAAGTACTTTCACAATATCTTCTATTTCCGACAGTTGTATCGGAGAATTCAGGGCCTCCAAATGTTGTTGAGGAAGGACAGGAAGGTTTAGTTTCGTTAGAAATTGTCTAATAGAAGTCATAGGGACAGATGAGGAATTTGACAACCCATCCAGATTATAAAGACTAGAGTAAAAGTCCATAAACTCATTGGCTATATCTCGGGGATCATAGAACTTGGAATGTGTAGATCGACGGTACAAAAAGTGGATCCTAGTCTTATATGATTTTGCCTTTAATCGTTGAGCCAGTAATCTGCCTGCTTTATTATTTTGTGAGTAGTATTGGGCTTCATGTCTGGTTAGAGATTTTTCATATTCATGTAGTAAACAATCTCTCAATTGTATCCGTAGAGCTCTAAGCTGTGACGACTGTTCGACGGATACTGAAGATTTATTTAGATCCTCTAATGCACGGATGTTCTGCACCTTTTTTTCCCTGTCTACCTTAGCTCTATGACCTATTTTGATGAATACTCCCCTGATCATGGCTTTATGAGCATTCCAAATTGTGAAGGAGCTAGTAACTGAACCCACATTCAATTGGAAGTATTCTTTTAAGGTCGACTCTAACTCAGCTCTATACTCAGTGTGGGCAAATAAGAAGGGATTACATCGCCATAGAGACGTATTGGATGCCACATAGGATTCATCAATTTGAAGTGAGATGGGGGCATGATCTGACCATTTAATAAGGTCAATAGTAGTGTTAGTAACAGTATGCAACAAGGACTTCTGTATCAAAAACATGTCTATGCGGGAATAGGTTGCATGTGCAGAGGAGAAAAAGGTGTAATCCCTCTCGTTCTCATGGTGGATGTGCTATATGTCATATAGCTCATTCGTGTGTAAAAATCCGCCCAAGGATTAGGAGGCCGATCTCTGCGCCTCTGTAGAATCCAGGGCATTATTATGGATAGCATTAAAATCTCCACACAGGACTAAATGACCTTGTTGAACTTTTTTAAGTTTCCGAAAGAATTTACCCAAGAATTGGATTTTATGCTGATTAGGGGCATACACCACCCCCAGTGTGTACAGAGTGTTGTTTAATTTGCAGACATGTAAAATAATTCTGCCATTTGGATCTACAATTGTCGCAATAGAAGTATGAGCGACTGTGTCTTTAATTGCCAACATCAGTCCTCGTTGTTTTTTAGTGTGGTGTAACTGTATGATACACGGGAATTTGTTATGTTTGAGTCTATGTGCATCCTTAGCGATGATGTGCGTTTCTTGTGCACAAAATACATCTCCCCTAGATTGGATAGCCTCTTTCCACATATACGAGCGTTTATGCGGACTGTTCAGTCCTTTGACATTTAATGAAAGAAATTTAAGAACCATGAGGACTATAAATACATGATAACACTACCATCATTACATCCGCATAAAAGGCTTTAGAGAATAATCGGTACCTAAATATGCTCTCTAAGAAAAGGAACAACTCGTTGAAATAGAGACCCTTCTTTGGAGTCACACCCAATATTCTGCATACACAAAATCTTTCTGGTTTATACATCCTGCAATGCCCAAAAGAACATACCTGTAAAACAATAACAAGGGATAACAAAAGAAAATAGTAAAACATATACAGCCTAATCCGCTGTATCCATGGAAATGGGTACCCACTCACTGTAATACACCGAGAGGGTCAGAGAACTCTCAAGGCACCATTTGAAATAGCTGACAGAGTTCAATGCTTGGTACGCCTTCTAGGTGTCACGGTGTGCAATTCTTGAGGTATGCGAGTCAGTGATCCTCCATTATCTCCACTCTTCTCTGGTAATGGAAGGTTCCACATCTGCAGCAATTTAGCACCTTCCTCCAATGATGAAATAGAATGCATAGTCCCCTGGCGTAGGATCAGGATTTTGACCGGGAACCCCCAACGATATGCCACTTTTTGATCACGTAATATGGTCGTAATGGGCGCAAGTTGCCTCCTCAGGTGTAGCGTATCTGCAGATAGGTCTGCAAAAAGCTTCATATGCTGATACGGAGATGGAAGCTCCTTTGTTTTCCTTGCAATATCCATAAGGTACTCATTAATATGGATTCTCGCCAGAACATCTCTCGGCGTTGTCTCTGGCAGATGCTTCGGCCGTGGAATTCTATGAGCTCTATCAATAACATCATGCAGGGAGCACATAGGCATCAGTGCTTTAATGAAGGATTGCAGACACTGCTGCAGATCTTGCTGTGCCACCTCCTCAGAGATTCCTCGGAATTTAATATTATTTTGCCTAGAGCGATCTTCCAGGTCATTGATTTTCATATGGATCTGCTCTATATCATCAGATAAAGCATTATGCGCATCAACCAGGTTATTATGGGAGGATGCAAAATCCGCCATTTTATTTTCCACATGGTCAACTCTCACTTCTAGCTCATTAACTGTGGTATGAAGCGGTAAAAGGAGCTGTGCAAATTCTTTGTGCATGGATGCACTAAACGCTACCAACATGTCCCTCAGTAAATTTCCAGAAGCTGGTGCATCAGAAGTTTGGAAACTCTGCAACGCTGCACTGACATGTGCTGGGGAGGATCTCACCTCAGATAGTGAACCTGGTGGCTCCAGGAGCTTCTGCCTCTGCTGCGTGGGAGTCTTGTCAGTAGCCAGCCCGGGGAAAGGAATGTGCCTGCTCTTAGAGCTTAAACTCCCCTCTCGATCTGCATGCTGCCGATAACATCCAGCACTACCGTTTCCCTCCTCTGCTCCTACCTCCTGTGATGGTTACGGCTGTTCCTGCCTAGGCAAGAAGCGCGACAGGGGAGATGCCCCAGAGTGAGAGGAAGATGGCGACCCGCCCAATTTCGCGCCTTTCGCTCCCCGCTCCTTCTCGAAGAAGAACTCCAGCTTCTCCTGCTTCTGATGCTGCCTCTTGCCGCGGGTCATCATCAGGGATGAATCGGCCTCACCGGGGGAAGGTAAGTTGTAGGTGAAAGTAGCTTTATACGCTATTTCAGTCGCTCGGTGCCGGAGCTCTCTGCTCAAGCTGCCATCAATCTCGGTTGCCAAGCCACGCCCCGGCCCTCACATTCTTATCGGCGGACGATAATGGACTTCAAACTGGAACCTTGTAAAGTGACCACCTGGCCTGATGAGGGTTCAGCAGTTGGGCCGTCAGATTCTTGTGGTCCGTAGAAATTAGGATCGGATGAGCTGCGCCCTCTAGTAGATGTCTCCACTCTTCCAGGGCCAATTTGATGGCCAGTAACTCCCGATCCCCAATCGAGTAGTTGCATTCTGCGAAAGAGAAGAGCTTAGAGAAATAACCACATACCCTTGACTGGCCCTTGGGACCTCTCTGGAACAAGGAGTGCACCAGCACCGACAGAGGATGCGTCCACCTCCAACGAGAACTGAAGAGAGACATCCGGATGATGGAGGATAGAGGCTGACGTGAAGGCACTCTTCAGGCTATTGAATGCGGACTCTGCCTCGGGAGTCCATACCTTGGCGTTCATACCCTTCTTAGTGAGGTTAGAGATGGGAGAAGTCAGTAAGGAGAAGTTTGGAATAAACTGCCTGTAAAAATTAGCGAATCCCAAAAAGCGCTGTATGGCCCTCAAGCCTTGAGGATGTGGCCATTCCAGAACAGACTTTACCTTCTCAGGATCCATCTCGAGACCTCGATTCGAGATGATGTTGCCCAGGATGGATAGAGCACTTCTCCAACTTGGCGTAAAGACGATTCTCTCTTAACTGTAGCAGAACTTGACAGACATGTTTCTGGTGCGCCATAGGATCTGGAGAAAAAAATCAAGATGTCATTAAGGTAGACCACAACACAAACATATAGGAGGTCACGGAAAATGTAATTCACAAACTCCTGGAAGACCGCGGGAGCATTACACAGTCCGAAGGGCTTTACTAGATACTCATAGTGTTCATCACGGGTGTTAAATGCAGTCTTCCATTCATCACCCTGGCGAATACGGACTAGGTTGTAAGCCCCACGCAGTTCTAGTTTAGAAAAAATCTTGGCACCACATATACAATCAAACAGTTCAGAGATCAGTGGCAACGGGTATTTATTCTTCACCGTGATCTGGTTGAGACCTCGGTAGTCGATACAAAGACGAAGAGAGCCATCTTTCTATTTAACAAAGAAGAACCCGGGGAGGAAGACTTTCGTATGAAGCCCCTCTCCAAGTTCTCTTTCACATATCCCGATCCCCAGGTACAGGAACAGGAAACAGGAAACACACTAGGAGGCCATTACATAGATAAACTAGGAAACATCAACAATGCTCAGGCATAGAAGCAGGGGGCTGGACCCCTCTTATAGTCCAGGGTACTCACAGGTCAAAGTTCATCAAAAGTCTGGTACGCGCGCTGCCCCTTTAAGAGCGGGCATGAGCGTGCACGCGCACCCTACAGGATCCGGCTGAGGTGAGTGGAAGCGAGTGCTGGTGTATCCTGAGGAGGAGGCTGGGGCCAGCGCTTGCCGACTCGTGGCTGCGGCTGTCAGGAGGGGATTGGAGCTGATAGCCGGCATCCACGGACATTACAATGATAACTCACAAATTAATACAGTTTATTGTGCAGGAGCCCACATCTGTCTATTTAGAACATGGACCCCCACAAGGGTTCTTGAAATAAAAAATAAACGTGGGCATTGCATTTATTAATAGATAAATGCAACACGTGCAGCCTATGCCACCCCTGAATTAGTGGAAGTCGTGCATTTTAGCAATGATTACAAGAATAAATTGAGGATGTATTCCCTTTTTCTTATGACTATGTCCTGCCACATACAGTTGTTTTTTTTTGAGCATCTCTAATAATCAAGCTGTTCCTTATAAATGGGCTTTGTTACAGTTGTGTTCGGGTTCTTACTGGATGTAGAACACCCGACAATTCTTCTGGAAATACTGACATCATTTTGGGGATTAGTGATCCTTTACTGTTCCTATAGATGGTTTTGGACACTGCCCCTTTATATATACTTTAACCGATTGGTTGTTTTGTGCACATAGTGGTTCCTAACTTGCCGGGCAGGAGCCTGTTATGGTGTACTGCGTCACTTGGCATGTTCGTCCCTCATATCGGGATTGATGGAGCTAAAAAGACGTTGTACAACCAGTCACTGAAAAAAAAGAAACTTGTCATGGCAGCCCTACAGGTGTTCTTTTATCTAGTGAACAGACTCGAGTTTGCCACATAGTTGGATAAATTTTCCTCCATTTTTTTGAAGATATTGCCCGTCACTCCAGTACAGTTTATTCTTTCCTCTCTGACTGATTTTATATTAGAACAGAATTCTGTCCACAATGACATCATAATGGCACAGATGCAGGACAACTGCTTCTTTAGCAAGACATAGTCATAAGTACCGGCAAATACGCCTATAGCGACATGCATTCATTATGAATACACGGCTTCACTTCTCTTCTGTATGCCACACAAATGTATTATATTGGCATATTTCTAACAGTATAACCTTTTATCACGTCTCCTCTATTTCATGTGGAAATGTAAGAAGAATTTGAAGTAAACATTATATACCCATAGTGGCTGAAATAATACCCATTATTTCCTCCTTTAAAAATTTTTGGTCCGCATGCTCACTACACCACTAGATGAATACCTTTAGGCCTCATGCACACTTCCATCACCGTTTTATCGGCCGTTTTTGACGGATCTGTGTGTCTCTTTTTGTTTCCGTGTGATTTCCGTGTGCACTCCGTTTCCGTTCCGTGTTTCCGTTTTACACGGACGTTGTGCTTCCGTTTGGCTTCCGTTTTTCCGTTTAAAAAACAGAAGGTAAACTTCATTTGAACTTGTCACATGTCCCAGGAAACACCCATAGAAAGGTTACAAGTAGTTTTTGGTGCTGTTTTCTGTAGCTTTCAGAGCATAGAACAGTTTGAGATTACTCTGCTTGGCTTGCTTTGGTTTTTTTGGATTTTTGGAGTGAAATGTGTGCATTTACTTATTTTGTGACACTGGGCACTAGTTCCCTGCTGCCATCTGTGCGTCAAAAGCTCCTTGGCAAGTTCCTCCCATGCAGCGTCCTTTTTATAGCGGCCATGGTAGCATTCTGCCCGCGTATCCCACAGTTCTGTGTGATCATGCACCAATGCTATGAGTCTCTCCACATCCATCTTCAGGAATGAATGTGTACTGTAGTCTGTGAACTTTGGCTCACCCAGCCGTTGCTATGGCAACGGATCCATCAAAAACGGACGGCACACGGAAGCCTTCCGTGTGCCATCCGTTTTTTTTGACTAACCCATTGACTTCTATGGGCCACACGGTCACTGAATCACTGACCAAAGTAGGACATGCTCTACTTTTGACAGAACGGAACAACAGATCCGTTTAAATAACTGAAGTGTGCATGGGCCCATTGAAATGAATGGGTTCAGGGTGCTATCACCCTGATACCCTTCATGCCCACTTCAGTCTTTTCCTTCAGGGTGCTTTCCGTTTTTGTCACGACAAAAATTTTTTAACAAATAGTTTTTTCTTTGTAAAAGTAGTAAATCATTTACCTTTGACCTTTAGAATACAGTTAACTTGTCATTTTTTTTTTCCACACGGTGAACGTCATTAAGAAAAAATAAATTGTGGAATCGCATTTTTTTTCTATTTTCCCACTTAAGGACACCGTTTTTCAGTACATTATATGGTACAAAAAAGGGTGCTGTTAAAAACTACAACTTGTCCCTCAAAAAACAAGCCCTCATGCGGTTATGTCAATAAAAAAAAAAACAGCTTTGGAAGGCAGGGACTACTGTTACCATTCCTCTTATCAATACGTTATGTTCCTACACACTCTGACAATGTCCAATCAGTGCTGACAGTGTCTGACTATGTAGGGAAATACCCCATTGACAAGGGGAATGGTAACACCCAGTTGTCAATTTATTAATACATTTCCATTAGGAATGAGGAATAAAGGAATAACAGAGGAACGGCGCAATGCAGGTGCTCAAGATTTATTTTTCATGTGGGATACGAGTATTTGCTAAAATAGACATATCAGGAGAACCTAAACATTAGGCGCCTGAGGTGCTGAGCTTTGTTTATTACCTACTTTGCAGGATTGATAAACCTGTTTGCTTTGTATGATCTGTAAATGGACAGGGCCAAATTGGAGCTCTTCCATTCCTATCTATAACCTTTTATATCTAACACTTATTAGGTCCGTTATTACCTAGCATAGATTCACAATTGCACTTCGGTTCTTTAGGGAGAAAACCATATACAACCTGTAGTTTGTTAGTTCTTTTTTGTTTGTTTCTTTGTTTTAATTTCTTTTTTGAAACCAGGGGACTCGAAGACTTCAATGTATTAAGGAACCTAATGGAATAAAATTAATTATGACGAATGGAAATACCACAATCTACCTATAGACGAAGTTTACACTGAACTCTTAAATAGGCATTTTAACATTCTCCACAGTAAAAAAAAAAAAGACTATGAACATTGGTGATGACTTGTAGACTTGTAAAATGTGTTATCCTATGCACATTAAAAAAATAATTTCACTAGAAATATTTTTTCCAAAAATTGTCAATGGATGTAATTCAATCTTTTGCCTGATTCCCTTTAGGACGCTTCAGTTTACATGGAATATGTAGTTCAACTCATCCCCTATATGGTCTTATGCATAGTAAAAGCACATCCTTCATCATATATAGTTCTTTTTCCATGCATTAAGTCATTGCAACATTGAGATTTACTGCAAAATTTCCCTTGTTTATCTCAACAAAAAAATCCTTGGTCTTATTTTTAGGATGGATCATTCTTTTAGCCAGGAAAATTGATCAAAACATTGATATTGATTTTCCAGCACAAGTAATTTTTATATTATGGTTCTTTGGTGAAATGTGATTATCAACAACACTGCAATGTGGTTTAACTTTAGTAGAAGGGCTTTTATTTCCTCTGATATTAAATAAATAAATAAAAGCTGCATGGAAAGTCGTGATATGTTCCTGTGTACACAAGCAATTGGACAAGTACATAAAATTGACTTATTTTTGTTATCCTTAGTGACTAATTCTGGCCAGGGTTGCTGTTATCTGAGTGAGAACGGGAGATATTTTGCCAAAGCTAATGCCCAAATCACTAAGATAGGAATATAAAAACAATGGATGTAAATCAGCCTTCTGGAATAATATTGCCCAAGTCATAAACTTGGAAAGGTATTATAATGTGCCAATGGTGTGCTTAATGATCGAGATGATGGGGAGTTGGAGTCATGTCTTATGACATCAGTCAGACAATTGAATGCCAACATGAGAAATACTCTCCATCTGAAAATAATAATGGAGCTATAATAACCTGTCCAGTAAATTTGTATATTAACATGAGATAATGGAGATGATATTTGCTATCAAGGTTAATGGTCCTTTATGGAATAGAAGCTAAGATTCTGCAGAACATGACATGAGGCTAGAAGGATCAGCTTCCTTCATACTTATTTGTGTTTTCAAAGTACTGACAAGATGATGGGACATTTAGCTTATCATGTTGATGTTAGTGAAGGGAGAAACTACTATCCAGAAATATAGCACTTCTATAAGTAGTAAAAAATAATAAAATAAGAAATGTGTGGAGCATAAGATACAGGCCATATGTACATGGCCACATCACCACTCTGTACAACCAGGTTGTGTTGAGCCATAATAAGGCACCCATAGAAGTGTGTGGGAACAAACTTTACCTCCGTATACCCCTAATTATATATGGAGGTATTTGGGGAAAATTAAAATGTGGCAAGTTCCATCAGACAATGTATTATGGTGATATTGCTTCTAGGGGAGACCATATACACAAAGGGGCAGATTTACTACTGTGTCTGGGTCTAGAAAGTACAAAAGGAGATGCTGGAAAAAAAAATATCAGAGCTGTACAAAGTATAGGAATGGAAGAAAAAAGTTGGATCCAGCGCTGTTTAGAAGTTAAAAATAAACTATTTCTAAGTTTTAATTTTATCCATTATTAAAACAGGATCGAGGGAAAAGTAATGGCGGTGTCCTGTAATGCAGAGAGTATTCAAATGAGGTAGGTAGCCAAAAAAACGGGCACAGAATTCTGACCCAAAATAAGCCAAATCAAAAGTGGTATAAGTAAGAGAAAAATGTAGAACAGGTCATGCAAATGCGAAAAAATTATCATGCAGCGTGCACCACTGTGATAAATTTGGCGCATTATTTCACCGCCTGGTCTAAGTTTGCGCTGTCTAACTATTAGGGCATGGCCAGACGTGGCGGAATTGCTCTGGAATTCCGCTGCGGACACTACGCAGCGGAAATCCGCAGCGGACCCGTTTCTCCATTGCCTTCCACAGCTTTTTAGTAGGGTTCGTTTGCACGTTGCAGACAATTCCGCTGCGGAGCATAGGCTGTGGTACGGAATTTGGTGTCCGCAGCATACAATGGTTGTTGCGGACGTGTGGCGGACTGATTGCGGACTCATTGCAGAATTTCTCCATTGACTTCAATGGAGATTCAAAATTCCACAATGAAGTCCGCACATGTAATGTAGATGTTATGTGTGCAGCGGAGCGTATTGGTTTTTTAACATGACATTTCTTCATTCTGGCTGGACCTATGTGTATTTCTAGGTCTACAGCCAGACTGAGGAAGTCAATGGGGCTCCCATAATTACGGGTGACTACGTGTGGTGTGCACCCATAATTACGGGTGACTACGTGTGTGCACCCATAATTACGGGTGACTACGTATGTGCACCCGTAATTACGGGAGCGTTGCTAGGCGACATCAGTAAATAGTCACTGTCCAGGGTGCTGAAAGAGTTAAGCGATCGGCAGTAACTGTTTCAGCACCCTGGACAGTGACTAACAATCACAATATACAGCAACCTGTAAAAAAAATAGAAGTTCATACTTACCGAGAACTCCCTGCTTCTTCCTCCAGTCCGGTTTCCCAGGATGACGTTTCAGTCTAAGTGACGGCTGCAGCCAATCACAGGCTGCAGCGGTCACATGGACTGCCGCGTCATCCAGGGAGGTCGGGCTGGATGCCGAAAGAGGCACGCGTCACCAAGACAACGGCCGGTAAGTATGAAATTCTTTTACTTTCACTAGGGAAAGTGCTGTTCCTTCTCTCTATCCCGCACTGATAGAGAGAAGGGAAGTACTTTCACCTCAATACGCAGCGGCTAGTCCGCATCAATTTAATGCCCATTTTGGGAAGATCCGCTACAGAATCTGCAACGCAGATTCTGTGCGCCATTGATGCGGACAGTTGCGGAAGAAATCTGCCACGTCTGGGCATGCCCTTAGACAGCATTATTAAATATGGGATGTTTCTTCCTCTCATATTTAATGTGCATTCATGTGTGTTTACCTCAACAGTTTCCCATTTTAAAATCTTTGATCTTCAATACATTTATCATGTAACATTAACATTTACTATCATATTGTATATGCCTCATGAGACATCAAATACTACAGATGTAGCCAAATTTATCTTGACTCTGATAACTTGCTGCAGCGTTATATCACACAACAAAAGCCATTGAAAAGCCATTGGAATAGTCAAGTTAAAGTTTCTTGCCACTGTGTATTTAATGGGTTAAGAGTCAAGATAAAGATGGCTACATCTGTAGGTCAACAGGAAACAGATTCATTTAACTAAAACAGACTGATGCATTTTATACCATGATGAAAATATGGCTGCATGGGAATTTACAAGAGTGCAAACATTGTATGGCTGGAATTATTTTGACATCCACCACTTGGTGTATCCACACTCATATATTGTATTACAACTTTTTTAAATAGATAATGAAACTAAAATACATACAGTATGAAAACAACAACAAAACTCAATTTACACGCATAAAAAATTAGCACGTATTTTAGGACATGCTGCAGTTTTGACAATGCCCTATACTGTATATTGAGGATCTCTCACAGATTTTTGCCACATATTTCAAATTTTGCAGTAAAAAGGAGAAATCTGCAGCAAGATCCTCATGTAACAGACGTCTGAACATACTCTTAAATAGACAGTCTTAGTTTGTGACATCCATGTATTCTAGTGTCAAATAAAATGCATGAAGAAAAAACAATTAAAAAATTGTAAAAATGCATTTTGAAGTAGAGTTTTAGGGCACGTTAACACGTGGCAGAATTCTTCCTCTGCAAATGTTGGTGCAGATTTGGGGCAATTACGCAACGAATCTGCACCAACATTTGCATATTTGACAGGTAATTCAGACGTTGCAGATATCACAGCGGACTTGCCACAGATTTCAGTTTTTGCATTGCAAAGGCTGAAATACGCAGTGAAATTCCGCTTCTTCTCCGCAATGTAATGAGCATGCTGCGGAGGGAAAATTCTGCACCGCAGCCTGATTTCCGCACAGTTATTTTCTGCAACGTCTGAACTAAGTTTCCTGAAAATGTATAGAAACAAATGTAAAAAACGGCTGCTGCAAAATTCCACTGCGGACTGTCCACAGCGGAATTCGACAGCAATTCCACCACATGTGAATGTGCCATAAAACAATTTCTTAGGCTGTTTTCGCACAAGCGTAATTTGGGGGCTTTTTTTGTACCCGCATTATGGACGCGACACCTGGACTTCAAAGAAAACAGCCTCTGATTTTCAGGCGTTTTTGAAGCTGATAATGAAGCTGCTTTTAATTTGGAGCTTCTTTTGAAGATCCTTTGGGCATGACCAGACCGCCACTGTTCGCATGAATGCCGCACATAATCTGCGTTGCAGATTCTGTTGCGGCTCTGCCTAAAATTAGCATTAAATTGATGCGGACTAGCCGTTGCGTATTCAGGTGAAGAGTGCTTCCCTTCTCTCTATCACTGCAGGATAGAGAGAAGGGACAGCCCTTTCCCTAGTAAAAGTAAAAGAAATTCATACTTACCCGGCCGTTGTCTTTGTGACGCGTCCCTCTTTCAACATCCAGCCCGACCTCCCTGGATGACGCGGCAGTCCATGTGACCGCTGCAGCCTGTGATTAGCTGCAGCCGTCACTTGGACTGAAACGTCATCCCGGAAGGCCGGACTGGAGGAAGAAGCAGGGAGTTCTCGGTAAGTAGGAACTTCTATTTTTTTTACAGGTTGATGTATATTGTGATTGTAAGTCACTGTCCAGGGTGCTGAAACAGTTACTGATGATTGTTTAACTCTTTCAGCACCCTGGACAGTGACTATCTCCTGACGTCGCCTAGCAACGCTCCCGTATTTACGGGTGCACACACGTAGTCACCCGTAATTACGGGAGCCCCATTGACTTCTATGGGCCTGCCCGTGCCGTAATAAAGGCCCATGATTCCGGGCATTTTTACGTTAGTGTGCATGGGGTCTCAGTCTGGCTGTAGACCTAGAAATACATAGGTCCAGCCAGAATGAAGAAATGTCATGTTCGTAAAACAAATACGCTACGCAGCACACATAACATCTGCGTACTTCATTGCGGAATTTTGACTCTCCATTGAAGTCAATGGAGAAATTCCGCAATGAGTCCGCAACAAGTCCGCTACACGTCCGCAACAGCCAGTGTATGCTGTGGACACCAAATTCCGCACCGCAGCCTATGGTCCGCAGCGGAGTTTTCCGCAACGTGTAAACGAACCTAACTAAAAAGATGTGGAAAGCAATGGAGAAACGTGTACGCTGCGGATTTCCGCAGCGGACTGTCCGCAGCAGAATTCCAGAGCAATTCCGCCACGTCTGGTCATGCCCTTTTCAGGCTTCTTTGAGGCATTTTTTGAGGCGTTTTTCATAGTGTTCAATGGAAAATCAGCTCCAAAAAACGCCTCAAGAAGTGACATGCACTTCTTTTTGCGGAGCGTCTTTTTACGCTCCGTTTTTTAAAACAGCGGCGTATAAAGACATGCCGTATGAACTAAATGCTGTTTTTCCCATTGATTTCAATGGGCAGATGTTTGTAGGCATTCATCTTCCATTTTTTTAGTCGTTTTTCGAGGCGTAAATGCCCCAAAATACGCCAGAAAACATTGCGTGTGAACATACCCTAAGGGTATGTTCAAACGGCCTATTTTCAGCCGTTTTTCGGGCTGTAAACGGGCGAAAAATTGGAAGCAGAGCGCCTCAAAACATCTGCCCATTGATTTCAATGGGAAAACGGCGTTCCGACGGGGCATTCTTTTACGCTTAGTTTTTCGAAAACTTAGAAAGATGCCTGTGAAAAAGAAGTGCATGTCACTTCTTGGGACGTTTTTGGAGCCGTTTTTCATTGCCTCTATAGAAAACAGCTCCAAAAACGGCTGTGAAAAACGCAGCAAAAATCGCTAGTGGCTTAAAAAATGGCTGTAAATCAGGAGCTGATTTCCCTTGAAAAAAGCTCCGTATCTTCAGACGTTTTTTGAGTTTGTGTGTGCACATACCCCAAGTGTCATAGCCCTTTCCTAGCACTGATGCCACTTCTGAGCGTCACAGCAATCAGACACCCAACAATTGGTCAATGATGGTACCTCCTAGTGATTTGCCCTCTTGTCTGTAGTGAGACATCTCCTAAGGCCCCATGCACACGAACGTGTTTTTGCGTCCGCAATTCCCCCGCAAATCCACGGGAGAATTGCGGACCCATTCATTTCTATGGGCCCATACACACTATCCGTGTTTTCACGGGTCTCCGCATGTCCGCAAATCCGTGCCGCAGAAACTCAGGACATGTCTTATTACGGCCCGCAAATTCGATGCGGACATGCCCATAGAAGTCAATGGGCCCGTGGAAAATGCGGGTACACCTCAGTGTGTCAACCGCAGTTTGCGGATTTGCGGAAGTGTTGCTAGGCGACGACCGGGAATGAGTTCTGTCGTCATCCTGTTTTACCTAGGCTTTTTTTTTTTTTTATCCGCGTTTTGCGGATTGCATACGGATGAACTGCGGATTACATACGGATGAACTGCGGAGGACATTTCACGGAACACGGTCCTGGAATTTGCGGACCAGAAAAACACTACGGTCGTGTGCATGAGGCCTAAGGCTCTGTTCACATCAGTCTGTCGTTTTCTTGGGAAATATAGTGCTGCATGTAGTGCTATTTTTTTAATCAAATTTAAAGGAATCCGCAACAGAGACTTCGAACAGAGCTTCTGACGCAGATGTGAACAAAGCCTAAGAAAAATACCAAGAAACATTTAATTTAAAATTTTTATAAAAGAAAATGATCTAAGAATAGAAATTCATAACATAAGTATATCTGAAAAGTTCTTTACTTTATGATCATGCTTGCAGTATGAACTTGAAATGATATTACTATTATTTTCAATTATTTATTTTTTCTTAATTGGATTGGCTGTTCTGCTTAAATTCATTCGAATAATAATGAATTGTTTATATTTCAAAATCGCACAAATTTTAGACATTTCTTAGATATCTCCTGGCTCTAGATAGTTTCCAGAATGTAAAGCAGTAAATCATAAGGTCCATGAAATATGTATTGCTTTAGGGTGCCAAGGTAGACTTAAACATATCAATACCACCTTAGATTTCATGTAAACCACGCCAAAGATGGACCACATTACGTACATTGCAAGAAATGCTATTGATGTTATGCAACTCTTCTTAAAGGCTTGATTGGTTCTCAACTCAGAATAAAAGATTAATGCAGTTCACTGCGGTCAGTTTTCTGGCTTTTTCTCACTAAAATGTAACACAATCAAAGAATTCATAAATTATAAATATACTTTCTGATAAAATGCCACTTCTCAGGGATCTCCAGATATTTATTGCACAATTTGTCAAAAAGATCCGTGCTATTGTAAAAAAAAAAAATGTTTTACCCTGCCTAAAATGGGGAAATTTGGATCTATTTGGCCTTGTTCTCACACTGCAGATTTGCTGCAGATTGTGCTTGTATTTTTAAGTCAAAACTAGGAACGGAACCCAAACAGAAGAAATATATAAAGGAAGGCTTTATAGGTCTGCTCTCTTGGATCCAATTCTGGTTTTGTTTTTTAAAAATATGCATGCAAAATCTGTAGCAAATCTGCACTGTGTGAACAAGACCTAAAAGGGAATGTATTGTCAAAAAATTAACTATTGTTTAAGTTAAGATTTTACATTAAACATATAAAATATAATTTCTTTGGTGTAATGTTTTTTTTTTTTGGTTTGTTTTTTAAAAGTTCAGGTCATTATAGCTTTTAAAATAAATCAGACTGAAACTTTTTGTTTTGTAAAGGGTAACTCCTCTAATATAAAGTTGGAGGCAGATAACACAGAATCCCACCATTGACAATAGGTGACCTCTGTGCAGGTAATAGAGTACACTCACAACACTCTCCCATAGAAGTCAATAGGTAGTTTTCTTATTGAAGATTCTTATGTCCATGTGGCTGCTGTAAAGAAAATCTCTGAACTGCTGTTCACAGAGTAGAACAGCAGCGCAGGCAAGATGGCTTCCCTTATAATCTTAAACAATAGAATAAAAATATATAATCAGAAAATGAAACCATATTAGAAAAAAATATTATGTATTAGTATATAGTTTTAAGGCGTACCTAACTTTTCAGGAGATTTTCAGAATAAGCTGTCATATGTGTGCACATGAGGAATAACACTATAGCTAGCTATTATATGACTTGTATTCTACATTATTTTGCAGTTTTCACCTCCGCAGACTCTCTCTCTAGTTCTCAGTAGCCTCAAAGCCAGTGGGCAGAGTCTAACAGCTCTCATGTCTCCTATACACATGTAGAAGGGGAGAATCCTCGTCTCCGATCTCTAACTATTATATATATATGTATATTTATATATATATATATATATATATATATATATATATATATATATATACACTACTGTTCAAAAGTTTAGGGTCACTTAGAAATGTCCTTATTTTTGAAAGAAAAGCACAGTTTTTTTTCAATGAAGATAACATTAAATTAATCAGAAATACACTCTATGCATTGTTAATGTGCTAAATGACTATTCTACCTCCAAACATCTGGTTTTTAATGCAATATCTACATAGGTGTATAGAGGCCCATTTCCAGCAACCATCACTCCAGTGTTCTAATAGTACATTGTGTTTGCTAACAGTGTTAGAAGGCTAATGGATGATTAGAAAACACTTGAAAACCCTTGTGCAATTATGTTAGCACCGCTGTAAGCAGTTTTGCTGTTTAGAGGAGCTATAAAACTGACCTTCCTTTGAGAAAGTTGAGAATCTGGAGCATTACATTTGTGGGTTTGATTAAACTCTCAAAATGGCTAGAAAAAGAGAGCTTTCATGTTGAAATTCGACAGTCTATTCTTGTTCTTAGAAATGAAGGTATTCCATGGGAGAAATTGCCAAGAAACTGAAGATTTCCTACAACGGTGTGTACTACTCCCTTCAGAGGACAGCACAAACAGGCTCTAACCAGAGTAGAAAGAGAAGTGGGAGGCCTCGCTGCACAACTGAGCAACAAGACAAGTACATTAGAGTCTCTAGTTTGAGAAATAGACGCCTCACAGGTCCTCAACTGGCAGCTTCATTAAATAGTACCCGAAAAACGCCAGTGTCAACGTCTACAGTGAAGAGGCGACTCCGGGATGCTGGCCTTCAGGACAGAGTGGCAAAGAAAAAGCAATATCTGAGACTGGCTAATAAAAGGAAAAGATTAATATGGGCAAAAGCACACAGACATTGGACAGAGCAATATTGGAAAAAAGTGTTATGGACAGATGAATCGAAGTTTGAGGTGTTTGGATCACACAGAAGAACATTTGTGAGACGCAGAACAACTGAAAAGATGCTGGAAGAGTGCCTGACGCCATCTGTCAAACATGGTGGAGGTAATGTGATGGTCTGGGGTTGCTTTGGTGCTGGTAACGTGGGAGATTTGTACAAGGTAGAAGCAGGCAGCTGGCATTCTATCTGTAATGGAGTGGCCAGCGCAGTCACCAGATCTCAACCCCATAGAGCTTTTGTGGGAGCAGCTTGACCGTATGGTATGCAAGAAGTGCCCATCAAGCCAATCCAACTTGTAGGAGGGGCTTCTGGAAGCATGGGGTGAAATTTCTCCCGATTACCTCAGCAAATTAACAGCTAGAATGCCAAAGGTCTGCAATGCTGTAATTGCTGCAAATGGAGCATTCTTTGACGAAAGCAAAGTTTGAAGGAGAAAATTATTATTTCAAAATAAAAATCATTATTTTTAACCTTGTCAATGTCTTGACTATATTTTCTAGTCATTTTTCAACTCATTTGATAAACATAAGTGTGAGTTTTCATGGAAAACACAAAATTGTCTGGGTGACCCCAAACTTTTGAACGGTAGTATGTAGAGTTTATGACTGACCACTTTCTTCCGTGGTACAAAAAGAAGAACCGTGCCTTCCGTAGCAAAATTATCTTCATGCATGACAATGCACCATCTCATGCTGCAAAGAATACCTCTGTGTCATTGGCTGCTATGGGCATGAAAGGAGAGAAAATCATGGTGTGGCCCCCATGTTCCCCTGTCTCAACCCTATTGAGAACCTTTGGAGCATCCTCAAGCAAAATATCTATGAGGGTGAGAGGCAGTTCACATCAAAACAGAAGCTCTGGGAGGCTATTCTGACATCCTGCAAAGATATTCAAGCAGAAACTGTCCAAATACTCACAAATTCAATGGATGCAAGAATTGTGAAGGTGATATCAAAGAAGGGGTCCTATGTTAACATGTAACTTGGCCTGCTATTTTTTTTTTTTATTCAAAGAGCTTTTGATTTCTGTAAACATGACCTCCTGATACTGCAAATTCAACAAATTACCATTTTAGTTCTCTTTACAACCCTTAAAATGTTTTGATCTCTGTTGTGCATAATAATTTGAAACAGTGCATTTTGAGTTTTTTACTTCTAAAAAAAACTTGCTATCATTAGGAGATTTGTTCAATAAAATTTGCATTATACTCCAACGGTTGATGGCTTGAAGATTATACTGACTGTCATTTGCATCGACTATTTAGGAAAGTCAGCGAAAAATAACATTTGCATAATAATTTTGAATGCGGTGTATATGCAATCTGCTCACTCCTCCCGCTCCCTCTCCCCTCTCTATATATGTCTATGGGCAGGCAGTGAAGAAACACAACCCTACCTTCTGCAGTCCGTTAATTTTGCCCTGTGAAGAGGGATGGATTTTGCTTGACAACAGGGGGTGGACACCAGATTACAGTAAGGAAGACACCTAGTGGCAGTAACTTCACACAAAATTTCCATGGATAAAACCCCTAAATTGTAATAGTAAGTTGTTCTATATGAGGTATACTATTAGATTAGTATAAGTTGTTTGAAAGTTAGTGCCCATTTAAATATTTAAACAAATATAGACTATGCGGTTTCTTTAACCCCTTTGCGCATCGAGACGTGCTATTATGTCCGGGTGTGGGGAGTGATATTTGGAGTGCGCTCACGCGCTGAGCGCGCTTCGTATGCTGCGGGTGTCAGCTGTATTTTACAGCAGACACCCGGGACTAACAGCCAGGAGCAACGATTGTGCTATTCTTGGCTCTTTAACTCCTCTAATACTGCAGTCAATCGCGACCGCAGCATCTGTGGCATTGAAAAGAGGGGGTGGCGCCCTCTGACAGCTTATCACCCCCCAAAGTAAGATCGG
This sequence comes from Rhinoderma darwinii, assembly GCF_050947455.1. NCBI lineage: Eukaryota > Metazoa > Chordata > Amphibia > Anura > Rhinodermatidae > Rhinoderma > Rhinoderma darwinii. The sequence continues at coordinate 172,576,882 of NC_134687.1, read as the reverse complement.
GGGGTGACAACAGTTGTTATGGCAGCCCAGGGACCTAATGAAGGTCCCCAGGGTTGCCTTCACTCTGCCTCTGCTAAGCCCTGCCTTCACTCTGCCTCTGCTAAGCCCTGCCTGTGTAAAAATGACGATAACGTATTGCAGTATATTATATCAGCAATCTAACGATCACTGGTTCAAGTCCCCTAGGGGGGCTAATAAAGTGTGTAAAAAAAAAAGTGGAAACAAAGTTTTTAGTAGTGAAAAAAAATAAAAAAATATCAAAAATAAAAAAACAAAAAACCTTTTCCCATTTTCCCCCTAAAGTAATGTAAAAATAAAAAGAGTAAACAAAATTGGTATTGCTGCATCCATAAAAGTCTGAACTATTACAATATAGCATTATTTAATGCGCACAGGGAACACCGTAAAAAAAATTGTAAGCCGCCAAAATCGCTGTTTTTTGGCCCATGAGCTCTCAACATTTTTTTTATAAAAAGTGATCAAAAAGTTCTACGTACCAAAAAATGGTACCAATAAAAACTACAGCTAGTCCCACAAAAAATAAGCCCCACACGGATCAATCAGTGAAAAAATAAAAAAAGGTACAGCTCTCAGAATGTGGCGACACAACATTTTTTTTTTTAAACAAAAAGTATTTTATCAATAAAAGTAGTAAAATATAAAAAAAAATATATCAATTTGGTATCACCGTAATCATATTGAGCCGCAGAATAAAGAAAAGTTGTCATTTTTAGTGCACGGTGAAAAACTAAACCAAAAAACAATTGAGGAATTGCAGTTTTTTCCAACATCAGCCCGTTTTCCAGTACATTATATGGAACTATAAATGATACCAAAATAAACTACAACTCCTTCTGCAAATAATAAGCCCTCACACCGCTCTATTGATGGAAAAATAAAAAAGTTATGTCTCTTGGAATGCAGGGAGTGAAAAACGAAAATCAAAAATCAAAAAATGGCTTTGTCCCGAAGGGTTTAAAAAATGATATATGGAGAAGATTGGGGCTGTTTCTGGGGAAAAAAGTAGTACCTGTTTTCTAATCCCGGGCAAACCTTTTAAGCACTCCTAAACGTTTTTTACTCCAACTAAATGTATTACGGCTTAAGTGGCTGATAAGGGGCCGATGTCCTTTAACGCCCAGCAGTCAGATCACTCTGGGGCCGCCCCAGCATGTAGATTAATTGATGAGACCCAAAAATAGTTACATATAACGAAATAAAAGGATTCGATGTACTGTAGATAAGACTGTTACTCCAGTAGAAATACAACTCTGTTGTATGCATTTAAAACATAATGCTTCTTATTCACTTTACTGTTCAATGTAAAAAACACATATTTTCAGATTTTATATTTTTATCATAACAGCTGCTTAATGAGATGCCATAGGCTACTAATCCTGCAGACCTGCTGCTCTGTACGCCCACCAAGACTGTAAAGGAATATCATGATTTAATGGGCACAGAATGGACACAGCCAGGAACAAAGCTCTTTCTCCTGTTTGTTTTGGTTCTACGTTACCCAATATAACTGAACAACTCTGTTAAGTGGCTCCAACTGTAACATTATGCTCTACTGAAAGAGCTTAAGCAGCAAACATTGCAGTGGTGTTATACATTTCTCAAGCTTCGGCCTTTTGGATTTCAACCAAACAACTTGATACAACAATAAGAGAATATATATATATATATATATATATATATATATATATATATATATATATATATATATATATATATATTTGAACCATAACACAAGTTTAACTTATGCACAAAGTACAATATTCACATGTGCTGCTTGTTCTGTAATGTAGTGACTAATACGTGTAAGGACACTGGCGTCAACCATTGAGTATTCTTTTAATTTTTGGTAGTCAGCTGGTATGGAGATATCATCATTTATGGACTGTTTGACATCAGTTAATATTTGCTTTAGAGTAACTGGCTGGAAAAGTGGAATTCTCAGACCAAGTGATGAGTAGCTCAGCATTTTGGAATTGCTTATACTTACTTTTTGGTTTAGAATTGTGTAAGCTTTCAATAAAGAACAAAGCATTTACTATTTCATCTGTAGCTTTTTTTGCAATGGCAGCCTTGTACTAAAAAATATGAAATAAAAACATTTATTGCAAAAACAATAAGTCAAAGAGGCCACTAGTGAAGAATGGTATTTTTAAACAACATGTCAACTCGTACCCACCTAAACTGCTAATTATGCCAACCTAAACAGCTAGATGCCAGAGCTGCTGCCTAGCAACAAGAGCTGCTGTCAGGAACAATGTTCCCTTTAAGACTTTGTAGCTAGTGAGCGGGGACGTTAGGGACCTACAGTAGGTACTGTTGCTTTTAAATCAGGTGTTCCAAACAGCAAATCATTATCTATAATTAGCTAGGGTAGTTAATGGACTTATGTTAACATCCATGGGGTCAAGGGCAAAGAAAGAATGAACCCCTTAAATACATGGCCAATTTTGTCTTTGAGGACCAGGACTATTTTTTTTATTTTCCTCTTTACATTCCAGCGGTCGTAACTTTATTCTTTTTTGTTCAACATAGCTGTATGAGGCTTTGTTTTTTTGGGACGAGTTGGACTTTAGTTGCACTTATTTTTTTAGGCATACACCAGTCATCATAAGTAATGCTGTAAATTAATTGTGCAGGGTGTTACGGTCATGACGATATCAAATATGTGTATATTATTTTATTTTTTGGGGTACTATATTTAATAAAGTTTATTAATTGAAAATAAAAATTGCACTTGTGTGGGTTTTTAAATATTTTATTTTATTTATTTATATTTATTTTATATTTTATTACTTTTTTTATTTTTTACACTCTTTTTTTTAATACCATAGATGGATATTTAATTTTATCTTACACAGAATGCTCATGGTCCCCCATATCACACAGACTGCTTCCCATGGTTCCCCATTCACACAGACTGCTTCCCATGCCTCCTCCCACACAGACTACTTTCAATGGTCCCCCCTATCACATAGACTGCTCTCCCCCCCCCGCACAGATTGCTTCCCATGCTGCCTCCATTACACAAACTGCTTTTCTTGCACCCTTTTCTCTTACAGACTGCTCACCATGCTGCCCCCTCCCACACAAATTTCTCCCTATTGTCCTCCCTCACACAGCCTGCTCCACATGCTCCTGCTCACATAGAATGCTCTCATGCCCCTTCCCAAACAGACAGCTTCCATTGCCCCCTCTGACACATACTGTTCTCCATGCTCCTTTTCCCTCACAGACTGCTTGCAATGGTGCCCCCTTACACAGACTTCCCCTTGTTGTACCCACTTACATAGACTGCTCCACATGGTGAACCCTTTCAAACAGACTGTTCCCCATGCCCCCTCTGTTACACAAACTGCTTTTACATGCCTCTTCTTTCTCACAAACTGCTCCCCATGCCCCCCTGTTATACAAACTGCTTTACATGCCTCTTCTTTCTCATAGACTTCTCCACACGCCCCCACTCTCACAAACTAGTTGGCCTCTCACACAAACTGCTCCCCATGCCCCCTTATTCAGTCTCCCTAATCCCATAACTGGATAAGAAAGCAAAAACTGCACGGCGCCACATAGTGCAGATCACCAAATGTTTAAGAATAAAACAGAGCTCACCTCTTGGTGTTGTGCTAGCACAGGAACAACGCTGTTATGAAATAGGTATCATTAGACCGCTGCAGCCAGGTCCCATCCGGTAACTGGTGGTGGTTACCACTGTAAAGTATTTGCAGGAAGAAAAACTTGGTGGACCATATACGGTGCTGCTGGTAATAAAGGTAGAAGCAGTTCCAGTGTTTTGAAATACAAAAATAAATAATTTATTGTAAAAGACTACACGTTTCAACGCTGAACCAGCGTCTTCTCAAGGCAAGCGTGCAGTGCCATAAAACAGTAATCTTATATAGTCAGTGTGGTACATACATAAGGTTTGAAAAAAAGTCATAGGTCAAAGTTCAACTCTGACATCACAAGGGGTCATGGTGATGCAACTGGAGTTCAGAAAAAGAACTTCACTCAATGCAAAATAGACCACAATTTACATTTAAAATTGTAATACTTCAAACAACTAAAGGTGAAAATACTCTAAATGAGATCATTAAGAGCCCAGAAGATACATAGAGTATACAAAATAAAATAAAACGTATACCTAAGATCGGGCAAAAGGGCATTGGTGGCCCAGTGTCAGCCCGGATTCGACTCCCAGCCAATATAACACAGCAAAATTAAATGTTTGGCCCTCCCAACAAGTGATGGTTATAAAATAAAACGTGCGTCTAAGATCGGGAGAGCATACAGCAGTCATTGCGGGTAGATGTTGACTTATCCGTCTTGCAATTAAGTGCTGCACTACATTATATCAGCAGGAAGAAGAAAAAAAATAAAGTATAATAAAAGGGGTTCTGATAGAATTGCATAGTGTTAAAATAGGATGTTGTTGTTTGGAGAAAGTTTTAATACTATATCAACAGGAAGTATGCAAAAAAATATCAAATAGAAACACAACAACAATGGTCGACGTAATGAAGGGGTAACTAAAGAAATGGATAAAAATATAAATAAAGGGATGCTGCATAATTAGAGAACATAATGTGTGAGAGAGACATATAAAACAACGTCAAGGGGGCGTGGCTTAGCTATGGAGCCGTGAGCACGCGTTCTGGGGGAGCTCCGCACCAGCAGCTGAATACCAGCCATTTATCCCGGGTAAACCCGGCAGGCGATGCCAGGAAAACGTAGGGGAACCTGCCCTGGAACTTACCGGTCCTTACCTCGCTCCTGTGGCCGCTGTAAAAGCATGGAGCGCTTCCTCTCCTCCTCACAATCGGCCGCGGACCCGCGAGCAGCAATGGCGGACGCATTGCCGACACATCCGGCCACAGACGCTTCGGCTCCCTCTCCTCCTGCTCCCCTGTTGAAGTTGAATTCAGCTCATGCGGTCACGACTGCCGACACCGTGCCTCCCTGCTGCAGCACCCAGGATGCGGTAAGCTCTGTCTCTCCCCGCAACATGTCCTCAGTGGGAGATTTGCCCGCCATTATACCACACACATATTCCCCTGAAGTTCAGGCTGGGCCATCTGGCTTACATGCTGACCTACAACTACTGAGGGAGATGATACAAGCCCTCCCCACCGGCAGGATCTTGATACTCTGGTGACCAGGGTTGAGCAGGCACATCAGCAAGATATAGCTGACCTGCGTCAGGACGTGGTCAGAATAGACTCTAGGGCTCTTACATCTGAAAATACTGTGTCTGCCATTGACTCCAAAGTAACTGCTTTGGAAAGAGTTGCCACGGGCACTAGAACACATTTACAATCCTTGGCGCTTCAGTTGGATGATCAGGAGAACAGAGGACGCAGAAACAATGTGCGTCTGAAGGGCCTTCCAGACCTTGGCCCACGAGACGAGTTGGCGACTAGAGTTTCTATTATATTCAACAAGCTCACTAATCGACCGCCAGAAGCGACTTTCCTCCTGGACCGTATTCACAGAGTTTCGCGCCCTGGCCCGCTCGATCTGTCTTCTCCTCGTGACGTACTATGTCGCCTACACTATTATACCGACAAAGATGCAGTTATTCGGGGTGCTTGGTCACATGGCCCGGTCTCGGTTGAAGGAAGTACGGTTACTATATACCCTGATGTCTCCCCACGGACACTCTATATGAGACGGCTTCTACATCCTCTGCTTGAAAAGATCAAGTCTGCAGGCGCCACTTATAGATGGGGACACCCGTTCCATGTTGTAGTCAAGAACAACTCTGGCTTCTACCTCCTGCGCCACTCCTCGGATCTTGAGGGCCTATTTCGTTTTCTTCAGATCGAGCCATTCCCAGTTCCGGACTGGCTAGCCCTGGACAGAATTGAACAACCTCAACGTCGTCGCCCCAACAGACCTAGCCAGCCCATCCGAAGCAGATCCATCCCGGGAGCACCACATCTTCCGTTAATCGACCTCTCCCGCCGGGTCCCGCCTGAGGCCTAAAAGAGGACATTCACGCTATTATCCTTTTACTAGTCAATGTTTTACTAAATCGCCTGCAGCATTGTCGTTCAAGGGACTTGAGGTCGCCAAATGTTATTTTTTCCATTTACTGCTTTGCTATGCACCTAACAAGGTTCTCTTGCAACCAAGTGTTTTGCCCAGCTTTTTCATAAGATACCCAGGTTTCTTGTATAAATATAGTTGCTGCTACAAATATCTACCTAGCCCTCAGCAAATGCGGGCTGTTTATACCGTATTAGTTCAAGTGTTAATTATAGTCCGATATAAAATTGGTTAGTGTCCGAAGATGATTATAGGGCGTGTTACCACTTGCAGCTCATGAGGCACTTAGCCTATTGTTACCTCCCTCATTTCCTCCCTCTTGATGGTTCGATATACTAGACAGCTGATTGCGACGTGGTTTAGGGGGAGTCTCATATGATTTTTCTAGCCTGTTTCTCTTGTATTCTTTAAAAAAAAAAAAAATGCGCCATCTGTCGGGTATACACCTGTTACATGCCAATTTTTTAAAATCCTCTTAACAGCTATGAGGACGGTTTTATGTCTGATATGCGGTTGTAGCAGCCTTTAACACTTATCCAGAAGGGGACTGCAACTCTATAGGTTGTTCATAAGAGGTCATGGCTATTAGCACAGGATTTCTATTAACCCGCCTTGGGCTATTAGAAAATGAGAGATGCACGTCGGTTCTATAATATGTATGTGCCTCCGTCGCCTCACCCTAGGTAGGCGACGGAAGAAACGGTTTACTGTTTGATGATTATGTTTGCGGTCCGGGGCTCCCCCCCCCCCTCGTGGTTTTCCAAGTCCCCACAAATCTAACAACCTTCCTTTACAGGTTTTTGTACCTTCTAGGAGTCGGTCTTCGGGCCTCTTTCTTGTGTACCATCTCAATCTCTTTCTTTCTTCTCCCTATCTGTCCCCTTTTTCGTCCCTCCCTTCGCCTTCCTCGTCCTCTCCCCCTCCATTGCACCCTAGGGCAGACATGACGCAACACACACAAACGGACCTGATAATAGGCTCATTGAATGTCAAGGGGTTACACAGCCCTGGAAAACGATCCATTCTTTTCAATTTGCTGAAAGGCAAACATATACAGGTGGCGTTCCTTCAAGAGACGCACTTATGCCAGCAAAAACCTTTCAAACTCTCTAACGCATGGTTCCCCAATGCATACCAAAGTTTTTCTCCTGACACGAAATCCAGGGGGACAAGTATTTTGATCTCCAGATCTCTCCCTTGGGAATTCAAGGGGTCTCACAGTGATGGATTGGGACGGATGCTCTTGATCAAAGGAGTTATTGACTCTCAAATATATACCTTTGCCTCATTTTATCTACCTAACTCCGGTCAAGGTACAGCCCTTGTTGGCTTTCTGAACGCTCTGGAGGAGTTTGGGGAGGGTACCATTGTTCTGGGAGGGGACTTCAATGTAGCGCTAGATCCCACTCTAGACTACGGAAGTGTTCTTCAGCATTCTCAAGGGCACAGCTGCGCCGCATTATGAACTCATTTCACGAACACCAGTTAGTGGACACGTGGCGGCTCCTACACCCAGCAGATAGGGACTTTTCTTTTTACTCCGCAGTACACGACAAATACTCCAGAATTGATCTTTTCTTCGTCAAGCATCACTCGCTACACTCTGTACGCTTTGCCGACATTGACTCGATTTCCTTCTCAGATCACGCTCTAGTCACCTTGACCCTCTTGCTACATTCCCCTCTATACAGACAATCTCAGTGGAAATTAAACCCAACGCTTCTTTCGGATTCAGTTGTTATTGCAGATATTCAGCGCAATATGACTGACTATTTCGCAACTAATGTCACTGAGACCACCAATCCTCGCATTATTTGGGAGCCGCATAAATGCATGATCAGGGGTATATTTATCAAACATGGAGCCCGCCTGAAGAAGGAACGGGCGTTGGCCACGGTCCGCTTGCTGTCCGAGATTAAGATCCTTGAGATCACACACAAACGTTCCCGTGACCCGGAATGTAGGATTGCCCTCCTCCGCAAAAGAGAGGAACTGCGTACCTTATTGACGTCCCGAGCCAAGGCTACGCTTTCTAAATGTAAACGTCACTATTATGAATACGGCAACAAAAGTAGTAGGACTCTGGCTAGAGCCTTGCGTATTCAACAAACCCAGAACTACATACCCTCTATAGTATCTCCTTTACAAACACGGCTTTGTTTGCCGTTGGATATTGCTTCTGCATTCCGGGATTTCTACGCTGCTCTGTATAATACGGACTCTACTAATCCGTCCGTGGCATCCCGTGAATTCAGGTCTAATATCTCTACTTACATCGCAGATTCTGATCTACCCGCCCTATCGGAAGATACTATCACTAGCCTGGAAGAACCACTTACTACGCAAGAACTCTCATACGCTTTAAAACATTTCCGAATAGGCAAGGCACCTGGCCCAGATGGATTTACAATTCAACATTATAAAAAGTTTCTGACGGCTCTGGGGCCGCATTTCCTAGCCTCCTTCAATTCCTACTCTGCCTCCTCCCCCATCCCTTCCGATGCCCTTAGGGCTCATATTACGGTGATCCCCAAGCCTGGGAAAGACCCTACGCAATGTGCTAGCTACAGACCAATATCCCTCCTCAATACGGATATCAAACTGTTTGCCAAGATTTTGGCGGATCGTCTTTCACCACTGATTGGAGGAGTTGTGCATACAGACCAGGCAGGGTTCATGGTAGGTAGAGAGGCACGTGACAATACAACTAGAGCCATCAATCTTATCCACAAGGCCAAAATCTCCAATGTTCCCCTTATGCTTTTATCTACGGACGCGAAAAAAAGCGTTTGATAGAGTCAATTGGACCTTTATGGAAGAAACCCTTTCACGTCTTGGCCTTGGAGCCCATATGAGGGGCTGGATAATGCCCCTGTACTCATGCCCATTTGCCCGAGTTCGGGTGAATGGACTTCTCTCAGAGGAATTTTCCATACACAATGGCACCAGACAGGGCTGCCCCCTCTCCCCCTTGATCTTTGTACTGACACTAGAGCCCTTTTTACGCCATATACGTGCGAACCCGGATGTGAAGGGGCTAGAAACTAATACCTCAGCTAACAAGGTGGCCGCTTATGCGGACGATCTGCTTTTTTTTCTGACCAATCCAACCGTCTCCCTTCCTAATCTTATGCGGGAATTCCAACGCTTTTCAAGTTTATCTAATTTTAAAATTAATTTTTCTAAGTCCGAAGCCCTGAATGTTTCTCTCCCAACCCATCTTACCGCGGCCCTGAAACAATCTTTCAGTTTTAAATGGACTCCGACAGCTCTGAAATATCTCGGGATTCGCTTATCAGCAGATCTGGGAGATCTCTTTCAACTGAACTTTCCTCCACTCCTTGCTGAACTTAAGGCAGACTGCGCCAGATGGTCCAAAGGCACCTTTACATGGATGGGTCGATGTACCATCTTCAAAATGAATGCACTTCCCAGGCTACTATATCTATTTCAGACCCTTCCCATAGCTATCCCACCACAGTTCTTTAAAGCGGTCAATTCTCTTCAGATTGCGTTTGTTTGGAATGGTAAGACTCCGCGACTCTCCCGCACACTATTGTGTCGACCCAGGGCATCGGGAGGGCTTGCACTCCCTGACGTCCGCACCTACTACATTGCATCTCATCTTGCTCGGGTAGTTGATTGGTGCAGACATGCGACATTTAAGTCTTGGGTGATTCTGGAGCAGAGTTTCTACTCTATCCCACTATCGGCTCTCTCTTGGCTACACCGTAGCCAACTCAGACATCTCCACCATCACCCTACTATAGGCCCAACACTAGTATGCTGCTCTCTCCCTTCAGTAAGGACATCTTGCTTGCCACTCCCTTCCTCAATGTTTCCGATACTGGGCAATCCATCCTTTCCCATTAGCATTACGGACCCAATTTTCCGTTCATGGCAGATCTCGGGATGGTATCGTGCAGATCGGTTCTTGATAGACGGTGAATGGCTCTCTGTTGCGGATCTGGCCCAGATTTCTGATCTTCCTCCGTTGGGACACTGGCGTTCTCTGCACTCTGCAGCTACGACACTTTCTGGCCTCTATTTCAGCTCCTACGTCCTACCAAGTGGTCAAGACCCCACTAGAGATCCTCTGTACAGGCTCTGATTTGGCTAGACATACATTGTCCGTAATCTATAAAATCCTTATGGATCCCCCCGATAGGCCCTCCCCTGCATACATTTCAAAATGGGAAGAGGATCTGGAGATATCCTTCTCTCCCACACAAGAGCAGTGTATACTCCTTATGGCTCAAAAAACTTCCATTTGCTCAAGATACCAAGAGGCAAGCTTCAAACTACTCTCTCGCTGGTATAGGACCCCAGCCCGCCTACATAGCATCTTCCCCACAGCGTCCCCTATGTGTTGGAGATGTGGGCAAGACATTGGTACCCTCCTTCACACCTTCTGGTCATGTCCCCTCCTTACCCTATTCTGGGAAGGCATAAAACGGGTGATAATTGAAGTCACAGATACAAGTATAACTTCATCACTGCGACATCCCAGCGAACAAATATAAGCGCTCGCTGCTCCACTTTCTAGTGATGGCAGCAAGTCATTGCATCCCACTACGTTGGAAGGATCCATCTCCCCCACGCAATCCCTCTGGGTTTCACAGGTTAACGACATCATGCATATGGAGGACTTGACATCCGTTATTCACGACTCAAGCTCCAGGTTTTGTCAAACTTGGTCTCAGTGGATAGTTTTTCAGGATTCTGACTCCTATAAAGATATCATACGAGAGCCACATTCCTTTAGTCAGTCTGAATAGCACCTCAGCCTCTGGGTTGCTATGGAGGGTCCCCTCCTTCTCCTTCCCGCTTTCACTTTCTTTCTTCATTCTCTAGCTTGAGAACTCAGCTCCAGCCTCACTTTGGAGATCTGAAATCCCCTTTCATTATCTTTTCTTTTTCAATCAGAACATTAATGTATAACAATGTATTTATGCGGTTTATGCTTTTTGTACATTTGCTGTCGGAGTATGTACTCTAAATGTGCATTGCCTTGTTTTATGTTACAAAATGGACCTCCTGGGTCAACAAAATAAAGAATTTAAAAAAAACAAAAAAAACAACGTCAAGTACAAAAATTGTAGTGTGATGATGCCGGGGGCCAATACCTGATTAGCAAACAATTTCATATATATATATATATATATATATATATATATACTAGCTGTGCCCGCGACTTCTATACTCTTAGCCTTGGACCATACTCAAAACAAAGTGGAAAAAAAACAAAGACAATAAACAAACTTCAATTAAAAATAGTTTTCTTTCAGTAGTCAGGTTCACCACGACAACGCTTCCCTGTAAACAATGTTAGCAGTAGGACCACCAGGGATGTGTGCATAAAGACTGGTGGAGTTGCTAACACGGGAGAGAGCCACATAGAGCTGGCCGAGCGTGCGCAAAGCAACTGGCACCAGGTGAATTATAGCAGCGATCTGATTGAGTGCTATATCTCCTTACTATGTGTGAAAATCAATGTAGACAAATGTTGGAGCTGTTGTCCATAACAACCAATCAGATTACAGTTCTTTTTTTCTGAGGCAGCTTAAACAATTCAAGCAGAAACCTGATTGGTAGTTATATGTGCCTCCGATGCATAAAAAAAAAAATATAGACGAAAGTTGGAGTTGTTGTCCTTAGCAACCAAACAGATCACAGCTGTAATTGGTCTGAGGCAGCTTGAAACATTTTCAGCAATCTGATTGATTGCAACCTCTCCTTTATATAACAATCAGCATAGATGAAATTTGGAGCAGTTGCTCATAGCAACCTACTGGTGTATATTTTTCCAAGACAATACAAAATACAAAATGAAAGTAAAAATGTGATTGGTTGCCATGGTTTGTTGTTTTATATATATATATATATATATATATATATATATATATATATATATATATATATAAAGATTGAGCAACAATAGCCATCCGACATCAATCAAGTGAAGTTTCTGTGATATTGTAAAGGCCTCCAGGGTGCAAGCATGCTAGTTTATAGATCCAGTAGTTTTCTCGCTGTTTTAAGCGAGGGAATCTGTTGGCAGTCCCTGGAGGAATTTGTTCGGTGGGTGTAATGGAAATATTGTGGAATTTGTCGAGTTATGTTTAAGTGCACAATGCACCGACACACTCTGTTTGAGGTATCCATTATTCACATTAAAACGGTGCTTATTAATCCTGCAGCGTTAGGGTATGTGCACACACACTAATTACGTCCGTAATTGACGGACGTAATTCGGCCGCAAGTCCCGGACCGAACACAGTGCAGGGAGCCGGGCTCCTAGCAGCATACTTATGTACGATGCTAGGAGTCCCTGCCTCGCTGCAGGACAACTGTCCCGTACTGAAAACATGATTACAGTACGGGACAGTTGTCCTGCAGCGAGGCAGGGACTCCTAGCATCGTACATAACTATGATGCTAGGAGCCCGGCTCCCTGCACTGTGTTCGGTCCGGGACTTGCGGCTGAATGACGTCCGTCAATTACGGACGTAATTAGTGTGTGTGCACATACCCTAAGGGTTGTGTTGTTCTACCAATATATTGGAGATTGCAGGGGCATGCCAATAAGTAGACCACATAGTCTCTCCCACAATTAAGGATTTTTTTTGATGTGGAAGGATTCAAGGGTGACAGCAGAAGTGTTTGATGTGGTTCTATGTGATATGTTATTACAACAAAAGCACCTTGTGTGACCACAACGAAAAGAACCACAAAGTCAGGGGAACATACTAGGGCGACTGGGCTTAAGATCATGCAGTTTACTTGGGGCAAGAATATTTCTTAGGGTTTGAGATCTTTTTTAGGTGATCTTTGGCAGGTCTGGTAAAATGTCTTTCAGGTATGGATCATTTTTTAACCCCTTAATGACCGCCGATTAGCCTTTTCACGGCGGTCATTAATGGGCTTTATTCTACAGCGCCGCTATTCCACGGCGCTGCTGTAGAATAAGTAAACAGAGCAGGGAGCTGTCAAATCTCCCTGCTCTCAGCTTCCGGAGGCAGCTGAGGGCTGGGAGCGTCCCTGCTCTGCCGGGTGAGAACGATATTAGTATCGATCTCACCCGTTTAACCCTTCAGATGCGGTGCACAATAGCGTGCACCGCATCTGAGTGGTTTTAGAGAGGGAGCTCCCTCTCATCCCACCGACACCCGGCGATAAAATCGCAGAGTGTCTGTGTCTTCTATGGCAGCAGGGGGTCTAATAAAGGCCCCCAGGTCTGCCTGGAGCGAATGCCTGCTAGATCATGCCGCAGGCATGACCTAGCAGATGCCTGTCCGTTTTAAACGGACAGGCAGTAATACACTGCAATACAAAAGTATTGCAGTGTATTATAATAGCGATCGGAGGATAGTGAAGTCCCCTAGTGGGACTAGTATAAAAGTAAAAAAAGTTGAATAAAGTTAATTTAAAAAAAAAGTAAAAAAAAAAAAAATGAAAAACCCACTTTTTCCCCTTACAAAATGCTTTACTATTAAAAAAAAACTACAATAAAGCAAAAAAGTTACACATATTTGTATTGCCACGTCCGTAACGACCCCGACTATAAAGCTGTTAGATTATTTAACCCGCACTGTGAACGCCGTAAAAAATAAAATAAAAAACAATGGAAAAATTGCTGTTTTCTGTTAATCCTGACTTAAAAAACATGTGATAAAAAGTGATCAAAAAGTCTCATCTACTCTCAAATGGTACCAATAAAAACTACAAGTCGTCCCGCAAAAATCAAGACCTTATACAGCTATGCCGACGCAAAAATAAAAAAGTTATAGCTCTTCGAATGTGACAATGGAAAAATGTAAAAAATGGCTTGGACATTAGGGCCCAGAATGCAAGCAGGGGGAAAGGGTTAAAATGTACCAGTGTTTACACAAAACAGAGGTTATATGTTTACTTCCCATATTAAAAGTCGTGATAAAATTGTGGTTGGTCTTTTCAGTGTCAATAGTCCTAACCACTGGTTGTATACAATCCTTTTCGGTTAGGCTAGCAGCTTTCATGTGGGCCCCTTTAACCCCTTCCCGCTCCTGGACGTACTATTAGGTCATGGTAGCTGTATCGTTCGCGCTCCATGACCTAATAGGAAGTCACGGGAGTAACGGCCGTTTGGCCGTCCTCCCGACACATACAGGAGCTGTGACAGCTGCTGTCTCGTACAGCAGCTGCCGCAGCTCCTACAGTGGGGACCGATCGCGGTGTCCCCGCTGATTAACCCCTTAAAAGCCGCATTCAATAGCGATCGCTGCTTTTTAGGGGTTAAGCTACCATCGCCGGCCTGCTACACGATAGCGGCTGGCGATTGTAACTATGGCAACCGGACACCAAACAATGGCGTCCGGCTATGCCATCGACGGAAGCCTAGTAGGTCCAGAAAAAGTCAGGACCCACTGTGCTTGCTGTCAGTGAGTAGCTGACAGTTCTAATACACTGCACTACGCATGTAGTGCAGCGTATTAGAATAGCGATCAGGGCCTCCTGCCCTCAAGTCCCCTAGTGGGACAAAGTAATAAAGTAAAAAAAAAGTAAAAAAAAGATGTGTGAAAATAAGAAAATAAAAGTTTTAAAAGTAATAAAAGTAAAAGTCCCACTTTTTCCCTTATCAGTCGTTTATTATTAATAAAAATAGATAAATAAACAAATAAACTATACATAATTGGTATTGCCGCGTCCGTAACGGCCTGAACTACAAAATTATTTCATTATTTATCACGTGCGGTGAACGCCGTAAAAGAAAATAATAATAAACCGTACCAAAATCACAATTGTTTGGTCACTTCACATCCCAAAAAATGGAATAAAAAGAGATCAAAAAGTTGCATGTACCTAAAATGGTAATTATTGAAACTACAGTTCGTTACGCAAAAAATAAGTTCTCGCACGGCTTTATTGATTCAAAAATAAAAAAGTTATGGCGCTTAGAATAAGGTAACACAAAAAGTGAATGATTTTTTTTACAAAACGTATTTTATTGTGCAAATGCCTTAAGACATTAAAAAACTATAAACATCTGGTATCGCCGTAATCGTATCGCCCCGCAGAATAAAGTGAATATGTCATTTATAGCGCACGGTGAACGCTGTAAAAAAAAAGAATAAAAAAACAATAGTAGAATTGCTGTTTTTTAGTCACCACGCCACCTAAAAATAGAACAAAAACTGATCAAAAAGTCGCATGCACCCCATGAAAATTGCAATGAATTCCTCAAGGGGTCTAGTTTCCAAAATGGGGTCACTTTTGGGGGGTTTCCACTGTTTTGGTACCACAAGACCTCTTCAAACCGGACATGGTGCCTAATAAAAAAGAGGCCCCAAAATCCACTATGTGCTCCTTTGCTTCTGAGGCCGGTGCTTCAGTCCATTACCGCACTAGGGCCACATGTGGGATATTTCTCAAAACGGCAGAATCTGGGCAATAAGTATTGCGTGGCGTTTCTCTAGTAAAACATTTTGTGTTATAGAAAAAAAATGGTATAAAAAGGATTTTCTGACAAAAATAAATATGTAAATTTCACCTCTACTTTGCTCTAAATTCCTATGAAACACCTAAAGAGTTCATAAACTTTCTAAATGCTGTTGTGAATACTTTGAGGGGTCTAGTTTCTAAAATAGGGTGTTTCATAGGGGTGTCTAATATATGGGCCCCTCAAAGCAACTTCAGAACTGAACTGGAACCTAAAAAAAAAAAGAAATGAGGCAATACTTTGCTTCTCCTAATGAGCATTGCCTACTCCAAGATGACCCCAGTTTTGACCGTTTGTATAAACGGAGACCCCTATTAGACCGTTTCAGTTCCCGGTTTTCCCAAGCAAACACCACCGAGACGTGTATTCCTATTGATGAGTCCTTGGTACATTTTAAAGGGAGGCTTCAATTCCGCAAGTATCTGCCGGGTAAGAGGGCAAGGTATGGCGTGAAGATGTATAAGCTGTGCGAGAGTGCATCAGGGTATACCTACAAATTTAGGATATATGAAGGGAAGGACACCAGTATTCAGCCCCCAGAATGCCCCCCCTTACTTGGAGTTAATGCAAAAATTGTGTGGGGTTTGGTGCACCCACTGCTGAAAAAGGGTTACCACCTCTACCTCGATAATTTTTATACCAGCGTCCCACTCTTCAACTGCCACGCTTCCAGAAGTGGAATGCGGCATGCGGCACGCGGCATGCGGCACTGCTAGAAGAAATCTGAGAGGCCTCCCTAAGACAATGCTTGGGCAAACACTCAGAGGGGGTGAGAGCAGGGCACAATCTAGCAGCAACATATTGTGTGTCAAGTACAAGGACAAGAGACATGTCACACCAGTACCCATGTACCTGTACGAGGTACAAGTACAGGGACCCCCAAACCAGACTGCATGCTGGACTACAATAGGTACATGGGAGGGGTGGACTTGTCAGATCAAGCCCTACAGCGCCATGCGGAAAACGAGGGTGTGGTATAAGAAGCTGGACGTGCACATCATACCGATGGCATTGTACAATGTGTACGTGCTACGTCGATGTACAGGCCAGAGGGGAACTTTCCTGAAATTTCAAGAGGTGGTTATCAAGAAACTAATTTTTAGGGACCAAGAAGGGGGGGCACCCAGTACTTCTGGAAGCAGGCCCACACGCATCGTACCAGGGCAACACTTTCCAGGAGAAGTTCCCCAAACTGGCAAGAAAGTAAAAAGTTAAAAGAGGTGCAAAGTCTGCTATAAGAGGGGGATAAGGAAGGGCACAATATATCAATGTGACACGTGTCCGGAGGCTCCGTATGAAAGAGTGCTTCAAAACTACATATGAATTGAAAACAATAATTTTGTTTGAATTCCCAGCCCAATTCAAATAAGTTATGTGTAAAAACTATGGGGTCAAAATGATCACAACACCAATAAATGAATTCCTTGAGGGGTGTAGTTTCCAAAATGGGGTCACTTCTGGTGGGTTTCCATTGCTTTGATACCTCTGGGGCTCTGCAAATGCGACATGGCACCCGAAAACCAATCCAGCAAAATCTGGACTCCAAAGAACAAATAGCGCTCTTTTCCTTTTGAGCCCTCATATGGGCCCAAACGGCAGTTTATCACCACAAATGGGGTATTGCTGCACTCAGGACAAATTGGGCAACAAAATGAAGTGTTTTATTTCTTGTGAAAAAAAGAAATTTTGAGCTAAAACTACATATTATTGGAAAATATATATTTTTTTTAAATTCCCAGCCCAATTCAAATAAGTTCTGTGAAGAAACTATTGGGTCTAAATGGTCACATTACCCATCAATTATTTCCTTGAGGGGTGTAGTTTCCAAAATGGGGTCACTTCTGGTGGGTTTCCATTGCTTTGATACCTCTGGGGCTCTGCAAATGCGACATGGCACCCGAAAACCAATCCAGCAAAATCTGCACTCCAAAGAACACACAGGGCTCTTTCCCTTCTGAGGCCACCCATGGGCCCAAACGGCAGTTTATCGCCACAAATGGGGTATTGCTGCACTCAGGACAAATTGGGCAACAAAATGGGGTAGTTTGTTCCCTGTTAAAATAAGAAATTTTTATCAAAAATGACATCTTATTGGAAAAAATTAAATTTTTTTAATTTCACAGCCCAATTCAAATACGTGCTGTGTAAAAACTGTGGGGTCAAAATGGTAACAACAACGATAAATGAATTCCTTGAGGGGTGTAGTTTCCGAAATTGGGTCACTTTTGGGGGATTCCTACTGTTTTGGCACCTCAACACCTCTTCAAACCTGGCATGCTGCCTAAAATATATTCTAATAAAAAAGAGGCCTCAAAATGCACTAGGTGCTTCTTTGCTTCTGGGGCTTATGTTTTAGTCCACAAACGCACTAGAGACACATGTGGAACATTTCTAAAAACTGCAGAATCTGGACAATACATATTTAGTAGTGTTTCTCTGGTAAAACCTTCTGTGTTACAGAAAAAAATGTAATACTATTGAATATCAGCAAGAAAAGTGAAATTTCACCTCTACTTTTCTTTAATTTCTGTGAAATACCTGAAGGGTTAAATAAACTTTCTAAATGCTGTTCTGAATACTTTGAGGGGTCTAGTTTTCAAAATGGGGTGTTTTATGGGGTTTTATAATACATAGGCCCCTCAAAGCCACTTCGGAACTGAACAGGTACCTTAAAAAAAAGGCTTTTGACATTTTCTTAAAAATATGAGAAATTGCTGTTTATGTTCTAAGCCTTGTAACGTCCAAGAAAAATAAAATAATGTTCAAAAAATGATGCCAATCTAAAGTAGACATATGGGAAATGTGAGCTAGTAACTATTTTGGGTGGTATAACCGTCTGTTTTACAAGCAGATGCATTTAAATTCGGAAAAATGCTATTTTTTTAGAAATTTTCTATAAATTTTGCAATTTTTCACCAATAAACACTGAATATATCGTCCAAATTTTACAACTAACATAAAGCCCAATGTGTCACGAGAAAACAATCTCAGAATCGCTTGGATAGGTTTAAGCATTCCGACGTTATTACCACATAAAGTGAAATATGTCAGATTTAAAAAATGGGCTCTGAGCCTTAAGGCCAAAACAAAGCTGCGTCCTTAAGGGGTTAATCAAACTACTTGGAAAGTTTTTCACTTTGAATCTTTTGTTTAAAATATCACATTCTGAATTAAAAAGTTTTGGGTTGGAACAATTTTTTCTAATTCTTCTGAATTGACTGAAAGGAATGTTTCTCAGCCAGGGAGGGTAATGGGCACTTTTGAAATCAAGGTAACTATTCACGTCAACTGTATTAAAATGTGCGTTGGTGACCAGATTTCCATTGGTATTCTTGCTGATAATGAGATCTAAAAAGTAAATTAATGTGGCTGAAAAGTTATGTGTAAAGTTTAATCCAAATTAGTTACAGTTTAAAAATTCCATGAAGAGGTATGCCTCGGTCGCTTCCCCTTTTTAAATAAAAACTAAATCATCAATGTAGCCTCTGTAGCATAAAATATATATAAATATATTTTTTCCTAGTGGGTAAGGATTTTGGTTCCCTGGGGAACCCTTCTGTCACTCATGATAATTTGACTATCTCCAAAAGGAGAGATATCAAATCTCTGAAGAACAATTCAGCTATAGTTATCCGTTCTGCAGACAAAGGTGGGGTGATTGTCTTACAGGATAGGTCCAATTACATCCATGAATCTCTTAGGTTGTTAGCAGACACCTTGTTCTACGAAAAATTGGAAATTAATCCCCTTTCTTCATACACCATTGCATATTAATCCCTTATAGACTTGACTTTTAGTGATAACATCATTACCAAAAAAGAAAGGAATTTTTTGTAAATTTCCTTTCTGACAATGCCTTTTATGTATCATTTGCCCAAAGTACACAAATCACTAACCTCACCCCCCGGGTGCCCCATAATTGCAGGCATAGGATCCCTCACTAGTAACCTCTCTCACTTTGTAGATCTACACCTCCAACCGTTTGTCTTAAAACTACTGTCTTATCTAAAGGATTCAAAGACATTAATTAGAGACTTGCGTATACTCAACTCCGTACACGATTTGTCATCCCTCAGTTTTCTCACAGAAAATGTGTCTACCTTGTACACCAACATCCCACACAACAAAGGCTTAGAGACCATTGAATTCTACTTTCACTCCAATTAGAACATTCCTGGCAAACAAGCATCCTACCAATTGTATTGAATTTATATTACATCATAATATTTTTACTTTTGACAACAAATTTTACAAACAGATCAGGGGTTGCGCTATGGGGTCACGATTCGCTCCCTCCTATGCCAACCTCTGTATGGGTGCTTTTGAGGACCTTCATATTTATGGCAATCACCTTTTTAAAAATAATATTTTATTCTAAGACGCTACGTTGATGATTTTTTATATGGAAAGGGGACGCGACCAAGGCCTACCTCTTCATGGAATTTTTAAACTGTGACCAATTTGGATTAAACTTTACACATAAGTTTTCAGCCACATCAATTGACTTTTTAGATCTCATTATCAGCAAGGATACCAGTGGAAATCTGGTCACCAACGCACATCACACAATTTTATCACGACTTTTAACCCCTTCCCGCACCTTGGCATAAATGCACGTCCAGATGAGCAGTAACTTCGCACACCTGGGCATGCAGTTACGTCCGCGCTTTAACAGTTAACCGCCGCGCGGCGCTACACCGCAGCGGCGGTTAACTGTGCAGGGTGTCAGCCCTGCTCTCCCCGTTGCCGATCAGCGGCCTGTCGCCGCTGAAACCGGCAATTAACCCCTTCGATGCGGTGGTCGATTGCGATCACCACATCGAAGAGGTTTACAGCGGATCGGCAGCCCCCCACATGCATTTGCGGGGGCTGGCGATCCTTATCATGGCAACCAGAGGCCAGACAATGACCTCCGGGTTGCCATGTACGGAAGCCTCGGAGGAGCAGCCTCCGGCCGGTCCTCCGATGCTTCCTGTCAGTGTGACTGTCACGTCACAATGACAGTTAGAACACATTACACTACGTGTGTAGTGTAATGTGTTCTAGCAGCGATCAGAGCTGCAAGTCTAAGTGTCCCCTAGTGGGACAAGTGAAAAAAGTAAAAAAAAGATAATAAAAATGTTTTTAAAAAGTGTAAAAATAAAAGTTAGAAGTTACATAAACAAAGAATGCTTTTTTTCCTATAATAAGTCTTTTTTTATAGGAAAAAAATGAACACGTTAAAAAAAGTACACATATTTGGTATCGCCGCGTTCGTAACAACCCCAACTATAAAACTGTAATATTATTTTTCCCGCACGGTGAACACAGCGAAAAAAATAAACGAAAAACAGTGCCCGAATCACAATTTTTTGGTTACCAACCCTCCCAAAATATACAATAAAAAGTGATCAAAAAGTCGCATTTATGCCAAAATGGTACCAATACAAACTACATCCCGTCCCGCAAAAAACAAGCCCATACACCGCTTTTTTGACTGAAAAATAAAAAAGTTATGGCTCTCAGAATATGGTGACACTAAAAATTATTTATTTTATAAATAAGTGATTTTATTGCACAAATGCTGCAAAACATAAAAAAATTATATACAGCAGAATAAAGTAAAATGGTCATTTATAGCCTAGGGTGACGGCCATAAAAAAAAAAGAATTAAAAACATTGTCAGAATTTATGGTTTTTGGTCACCTTGCTTGCCAAAAAATGGAATAAAACGTGATCAAAAAATTTCTGGTACCCCAAAATTGTACCAATGAAAACCTACAGATTGTCCCGCAACGAATAAACCCTCACACAGCTCCGGTGGTGAAAAAATAAAAAAGTTCTGGCTCCCAGAATATGGCGATGCAAAATGTGCAGAGTGTCCAAAAGCGATAAGATCGGGAGCCATTTATAAGTGCGATACCAGCCACATATCTGCGGATTATTATTTATTTACTGCATTATTATACCCTCTTATTATACCCTGATGTGCCCCGCACAGATAACATATGCCCCCACATTATAAACTGAAACACCAGTAAAACCCCAAACAGAACAACTACCAAGCTACATTTGCGCCCCAAAAGCCAAATGGCGTCCCTCCCTTCTGAGCCCTGCAGCGTGCCTAAACACCAATTTACGTCCACAGATATGGCATCGCCATACCTGGGAGAACCCGGTTAATATTTTATGAGGTATTTGTCTTCAGTGGCACAAACTGGGCATAACTAAAATGGCATATGAGTGGAAAATTTTAATTTTCACTCCGCACCATGCGCTGCGCATTAACTCCATTCGCGCACCACAACATAGCATGTCTTAGTGTGGGGGGTGATGTATGGAGCGTCTCACGTGAAAAATAAAGAATTTAAAACGGCAAAATCGCTGTTTTTTTGGTCACCTTGGCTCTACCTAAAAATGTAATAAAAAGTGCTCAAAAAGTTGTATGTACCAAAAAATGGTACCAATAAAAACGAACGCTCGTCCCTCAATAAATAAGGCCTCACTCCGCTCTATTGACTGAAAAATAAAAAAGTTGTGGCTCTTGGAACGCCGGGAGGAAAAAACTAAAAAGGAAAAGAAAAAAATGGATCAGTCCAGAAAGGGTTAATTACTTTCTAATGAAAAACCATTTATGACCACACGTGGGGTATTGCCGTACTCGGGAGAAATTGCTTTACAAATGTTGGGCAGCTTTTTCCCCCTTTATCCTTTGTGAAATTGAAAAAAATGCAACCTTTTAGTGGAAGAAATGTTGATATTCATGTTCATGGCCTAATTCTAATAAATCCTGCAAAAGACTTGTGGGGTCTAAATGCCCACTATATCCCTAGATAGATTCTTTAAGTGGTGTAATTTCCACTTTTGCAGGGTTTCTACTGTTTTGGCCTCTCAGGGGCTTTGCAAATGCGACATGGCACCCAAAAACCATTTCAGCTAAATTTGAGCTCCAAAAGCCAAATAGCGCTCTTTCCCTTCTAAGCCCTGCTGTGGGTCCAAACAGCAGTTTATTACCACATATGGCATATTTCCGTAATCGGTAGAAATTGTTTTACAAATGTTGGGGTGCATTTTCTCCTTTTTTCCTTGTAAAAATTTAAAATGGCTACCTTTTTTCAGAAAAAAGTCGATTTTTACCTTTACAGAATAATTCCAATGAATTCAGCAAAACAACCGTGGGGTCAAAATGCTAACTTTACCCCTAGAAAAATTCCTTGATGAGTGTAGTTTCCAAAATGGGGTCACTTTCCGGTGGTTTCCACTATTTTGTTCCCTCCAGTGCATTTCAAACGCGACATGGCACTGAAAACTATTCCAGAAATTCAGAATTTCAAAATCCAAATGGTGCTCCTTCCCTTCTGAGTCCTGCTGTGGGTCCAAACAGCAGTTTATTACCACATATGGGGTATTGCTATAATCAGGAGAAATTGCTTTACATATGTTGGGGTGGTTTTTCTCTTTTATTCCTTGAAAAAATTAAAAATGTCTACGTGTTTTCAGAAAAAAAGTAGATTTTCATCTTCACAAACTAATTCAAATAAATTTAGCAAAAAAACTGTGGGTTCAAAATGCTAACTATACCCCTAGATAAATTCCCTGAGGGGTGTAGTTTCCAAAATGAGGTAACTTTTGGGGGTCTTTATTGCTTTGGCCCCACAAGACCTCTTCAAACCTGACATGGTACCTAAAATATATGCTAAAAAAAAGGAGGCCCCAAAATCCACTAGGTGCTCCTTTGCTTCTGAGGCCTGTATTTCAGTAAATTAGGACACTAGGGCCACATGTGGGGTATTTCTAAAAACTGCAGAATCTGGGCAATAAATAATAAGTTACATTTCTCGGGTAAAACCTTCTGTGGTACAGAATTTTTTTTATTACAAATGAATTTTGTAAAAAAAAAAAGAAATATGTAACTTTCACCTCTACTTTGCTTTAATTCCTGTGAAACGCCTAAAGGGTAAATACACTTTCTGAATGCTGTTTTGAATACTTTGAGGGGTGCAGTTTTAAAAATGGGGTGATTTATGGGGACTTTCTAATATATAAGGCCCTCAAAGCCACTTCAGAACTGAACTGGTCCTTGTAAAAATCGCCTTTTGAAATTTTCTTGAAAATATGAGAAATCGCTGCTAAAGTTCTAAGTCTTGTAACGTCCTAGAAAAATAAAAGAATGTTCAAAAAACAATGCCAAACTAAAGTAGACATATGGGAAATGTTAACTAGTAACTATTTTGTGTGGTATTACTATCTGTTTTACAAGCAGATACATTTAAATTTAGAAAAATGCTAATTTTTGCAAATTTTCTCCAAATATTGGTGTTTTTCACAAATAAAGATTAAATGTATCAACCAAATTTTTTCACTAACATAAAGTACAATATGTCACGAGAAAACAATCTCAGAATCGCTTGGATAGGTAAAAGCATTCCGGAGTTATTACCACATAAAGTGACACATGTCAGATTTGAAAAATCGGCTTCGTCCTGAAGGCCAAAATAGGCTCAGTCCTGAAGGGGTTAATATGGGAAGTAAACGTAAAAACCTCTGATTTGTGTAAACACTGGTACATTTTAAAAAATGATCCATACCTGAAAGACATTTTACCAGACCTGCCAAAGATCACCTATAGAAGATCTCAAACCCTAAGAAATATTCTTGCCCCAAGTAAACTGCGTGATCCTAAGCCCAGTCGCCCTAGTATGTTCCCCTCACTATGTGGTTCTTTTCGTTGTGGTCACTCAAGGTGCTTTTGTTGTAATAACATATCACATAGAACCACATCAAACACTTCTGCTGTCACCCTTGAATCCTTCCACATAAAAACATTCCTTAATTGTGGGAGCGACTATGTGATCTACTTATTGACATACCCCTGCAATCTCCAAAACATTGGTAGAACAACACAACCCTTACGCTGCAGGATTAATATGCACCGTTTTAATGTGAATAATGGATACCTCAAACAGAGTGTGTCGAGGCCTTGTGCTCCGTCGACTAAAAAGTTAAAAAGTTATGGTTCTCAAAACTTGGCGACAGAAAAAATACATTCTTTTTGCAAAAGTAATTTTACTGTGCAAAGCATTGTAAAACATAAAAAAGTTACATAAATTTGGTATCGTCGGAATCGGACTGACCCGCAGAATAAAGTTAACATGTATTTTAGAACGCATAATGAACGCTGTATAAAAAAAACTAAAAAAAAACTATGCCAGAATTGCGGTTTTTTGGTTACCTGGCCTCCCAAAAAATAGGATAAAAAGTGATCAAAAAGTTGCATGTACCCCAAAATGGTAGCAATAATAACTACAGCAGTTTATGACCACATATGGGGTATTGCCATACTCTGGAGAAATTGCTTTACAAATGTCGGGTTCTTTTTTTCCTTTATTTGTGATAAATTCAAACATTTTGAGCTAAAGCTATGTCTTATTGAAGAAAAAGGATAGTTTTTATTTTCACTGCCCAATTCCAATTAAATGTATGAAATGCCTGTGGGGTCAAAATGCTCACTACACCCCTAGATGAATTCCTCAAGGATTGTAGTTTCCTAAATGGAGTCACTTTTTGTGCATTTTCATTGTTTTGTTCCCTCAGGTGATTTGCAAATGTGACATGGCCTCTGCAAACCATTCCTGCTAAATGTGATCTCCAAAAGCCAAATAGCGCTCTTTCCCTTCTAAGCCCTGCCGTGTTTCCAAACAGCCGTTTATGACCACATGTGGGGTATTGTTTTACTCGGGAGAAATTGCTTTACGAATTTTGCGGTGCTTTTTCTCCTTCAGTCCTTGTGGAAATTAGAAAAAAATTAGGTAAAGCAACACTTTTCTTTGAAAAAAATGTAGATTTTAATTTTCACGGCCTACTTCCAATCATTTCTGCAAAAAACCTGTGAAGTCAAAATGCTCACTATACCCCTAGATAGTTTCCTCAATGGGTGTAGTTTCCTAAATGGGGTCACTTTTTGGGGGTTACCACTGTTTTGTCCCCTCAGGGGCTTTGTAAACATGCGACATGGCCTCCGCAATCCATTCCTGCTAAATGTGATCTCCAAAAGCCAAATAGCGCTCTTTCCCTTCTAAGCCTTGCCGTGTTTCCAAACAGCCATTTATGACCACATGTGGGGTATTGTTTTACTCAGGAAAAATTACTTTACAAACTTTGTGGCGCTTTTTCTCCTTTAGTCCTTGTGGAAATAAGGAAAAAAAATCGCTAAACATACATTTTCTTTGAAAAAATTTAGATTTTAATTTTAACGGCCTACTTCCAATAATTTCTGCAAAAAAACCTGTGCGGTCAAAATGCTTACTATACCCCTAGATAATTTCCTTGAGGTGTGTAGTTTCCCAAATGGGGTCACTTTTGGGGGGATTTCCCCTGTTTTGGCACCGCAAGAGCCATTCAAACCTGACATGGTTCCTAAAATATATTCTAATAAAAATAAGGCCCCAAAATCCACTTGGTGCTCCTTTGCTTCTGAGGCCGGTGCTTCAGTCCAGTAGCACGCTAGGGCAACATGTGTGATATTTCCTAAAACTGCAGAACATTTGCAATAAATATTGAGTTGTATTTCTCTGGTAAAACTTTCTGTGTTACAAAACAAATGGATTCAATATTAATTTCTGTAAAAAAATATGAAATTTGTAAATTTCACCTCTACTTTGCTTTAATTCCTGTGAAACGTCTAAAGGGTTAAGACACTTTCTAAATGCTGTTTTGAATACTTTGAGGGGTGAAGTTTTTAAAATGGGGTGACTTTTTGTGTGTTTCTAATATATGGCCCTCAAAGTCACTTCACAACTGAACTGGCCCCTGTAAAAATAGCCTTTTGAGATTTTCTTGAAAATGTGAGAAATTGCTGCTAAAGTTTAAAGAGGCTCTGTCACCATATTTTCAAAACCCTATCTCGTATTGCAGCAGATCGGTGCTGCAATGTAGATAACAGTAACGTTTTTTTTTTTTTTCAAAAACGAGCATTTTTGGCCAAGTTATGAGCATTTTTATATTTATGCAAATGAGCCTTTCTTAAGTACAACTGGGCGTGTTTAAAGTTATGTACAAGTGGGCGTGTATTGTGTGTGTAACATCTGGGCGTTTTTACTTGTTTTACTAGCTGGGCGTTGTGAATAGAAGTGTATGATGCTGACGAATCAGCATCATCCACTTCTCTTCGTTACCACCCAGCTTCTGGCAGTGCACAGACACACAGCGTGTTCTCGAGAGATCACGCTGTGACGTCACTTCCTGCCCCAGGTCCTGCATCGTGTCGGACGAGCGAGGACTAATCGGCACCAGGCGACAGAGGCTACATCGACTTACCTGCAAATGCCGATGCTGCTGCAGAATCAACTGTAGCCTCTGTCGCCTGGTGCCGATGTGTCCTCGCTCGTCCGACACGATACAGGACCTGGGGCAGGAAGTGATGTCACAGCGTGATCTCTCGAGAACACGCTGTGTGTCTGTGCACTGCCAGAAGCTGGGTGTTAACGAAGAGAAGTGGATGATGCTGATTCGTCAGCATCATACACTTCTATTCACAACGCCCAGCTAGTAAAACAAGTAAAAACGCCCAGATGTACACACACAATACACGCCCACTTGTACATAACTTTAAACATGCCCAGTTGTACTTAAGAAAGGCTCATTTGCATAAATATAAAAATGCTCATAACTTGGCCAAAAATGCTCGTTTTTGAAAAAAATAAACGTTACTGTAATCTACATTGCAGAGCCGATCTGCTGCAATACGAGTTAGGGGTTTGAAAATGTGGTGACAGAGCCTCTTTAAAGCCTTGTAACGTCCTAGAAAAATAAAAGAATGTTCAAAAAAATGATGCCGATCTAAAGTAGGCATATGGGGGATGTTAATTAGCAACAATTTTGTGTGGTGTAACTGCCTGTCTTACAAGCAGATACATTTAAATTGAGAAAAATGCAAATTTTTGCCAGTAACATAAATTCCAATGTGTCACGAGAAAAGAATCTCAGAATCGCTTGGATAGGTAAAAGCATTCCGAAGTTATTACCACATAAAGTGAAACATGTCAGATTTGACAAATGAGGCTCTGTCAGGAAGGTCAAAAGTGGCCAAAGCTGGAAGGGTTAACTCTATGGAATTCTATCAGAACCCCTTATATTATATTTTATTTTTTTTCTTCTTCCATCTGATATGATGTATTGCAGCACTTAATCGCAAGACGGTTAAGTCACCATCTACCCGCAATGACGGCTGTATGCTCTCCCGATCTTAGGCATACGTTTTATTTTATAACCCGCACTTGTTGGGAGGACCAAAAAATGGTCCATTAAATTTTGGTTTGTTACATTGGCCGGGAGTCTAACCCGGGCTGCCACTGGGCTACCAAGGCCCTTTTGCCTGATCTTAGATATACGTTTTATTTCCTTTTGTATACTCTGTGTACCTTTCTTGGCTCTTGATCTCATTTAGTGTATTTTCACTTTTTTTTGTTTGAAATATTAACATTTTAAATGTAAATTGTGGTCTATTTTGCATTGAGTGAAGTCCTTTTTCTGAACTCCAGTTGCATCACCATGATCCCTTGTGATGTCAGAGTTTAACTTTGACCTATGACTTAGCAATTTTTTCAAACCTCTTATGCATGTAACCACACTGACTATATAAGATGACTGTTTTATGGCACTGCACACTTGGCCTGATGAAGACGCTGGTTCAGCGTTGAAACGCATAGTCTTTTACAATAAATTATTTATTTTTGTTATTTCAAAACACTGGAACTGCTTCTACCTTTATTACGAGTAGCGCCGTATATCGTAAACCTATTTTTTCTCCCTATTCCCGTAGACTGCTTAACTTGTCCCCACTCTCACACAGACTGCTCCCCATGGCCCCACTTTTACCAAAAATAGGACAACCGTTGATCTCGTGATATGGTCATCGGCACCTAAGGATTATTGGTGCGTGTGGGGAGCAAAGGCTAGCCCATTTAGTCTGATCCTAAATAATATCTACTGTGCACAAATTGCTGAAAAAGTTATTGCTAGCTATGATGTAGAGGTGTCAGAACACACCGTGCATCACAGATTGCTGAATTTGGGGCTGCTTAGATACAGACTGGTCAGAATGCTCATGCTGCTTCTGTCCACTGCCAAAAGCACCTACAATGGGCAAATGAGCATTAAAACTGGATCATAAAGCAATGGAAGAAAGCGACCTGGTCTGATGAATCACATTGTTTTGTTACTTCATTTGTAGTCGGGTGCATGTGCATCGCTTACTTGGGGAACCAGTATGAACTATGGGATAAAGGCAGGCTGTCGGAGGCAGTGTGATACTCTGTGCAATGTTCTGTTGGGAAACCATCCATGTGGATGTTACTTTGATATGTACCATCTACCTAAACATTGTTGTAAACAATGTACACCCCTTCATGGCAATGGTCTTTCATAAGGGTTGTGGTCTCTTTCAGCAGGATAATGTGCCCTGCCAAACTGCAAAAATTGTTCAGGAAGGGTTTGAGGAACAAGACAAAGTGTTCAAGGTACTGACTTGGCGTCCAAATCTTGATCCAATCATGCATCTTTGACCTGTGCTGGATAAAGTTTGATCCATGGAGGCTCTATCTCGCAGGATTGCCCATTGTGCTCTTGGTGTGAGCTTAACAGAACGCCCACTCCTAGGCAGCAGAGGCGGAATATTATTAATGAGGGTAATCTGGGCAAGTGCCCAGGGCCCGAGGATGAAAGGGGGCCCAATTCCTTGCCCCAAGTTTATAGTTGCCAACAGTCCAGAATTTGCCGGGATTGTCCCAAATTTACAGAGGCAGTCCCGGCAAATTACTGTCCCGGACGTGTCCCGGCAACTGCCATGTTAAATTGTATCTGCGTCCTCAGGATGCAGATACACTTGAATACTATGGCAGAGTAGGAAACTATCCGCTCCCTGCTCTGCCATTTACTGCTCTTGGAGCGGAATCCCCAGCCAGAGCATTGCCGACGGTCTGGCAGGGGATTCCATGCATAGAGGGAGTCCCTGACGTCAGGGGCTCCTCCTGGAGTGGAATCCCCAGCCAGAGTGTTGCCAACACTCTGGCCTGGGATTCCGGTCTTAGAGGGAGCCCCTGACATCACTGTCCATCACTGTACAGTGATGTCAGGGGCTCCTTATGGAGTGGAACCCCTGGCCATAGCATTGCCGACTCTCTGGCTTGGGGATTCCGCTCCTAGAGGGATCCCCTCACGTCACTGTCCATATATGTCCATATATATATGTAGCATCCGTGGCCGCGGGCCGTCGGGTTTACTCACCTCTCGACGCCCGCAGCCATGGATCCGTGAGCGCTGGTCCCCATCTCCTTCCTAGGAGACGCCAGCGCTCACTTCCGCTCCTGTCTGCTGTGTCCCGTAGGGTGCTTGCGCACGCTCGTGCCCGGCCTTAAAGGGCCAACGCGCGCACAAAGGAAATCGTCATCCTCATCAACTGCCATGATTTCCTGGTCTATAAGAAGGCCCCAGGCCTTCTGGTCCTTGCCTGAGCGTTGTTTGTTTTCCCAGTCTGTCTTGCAAATAGTCCCTTAGTGTTTCCCGTTCCAGTGTTACCCGTGCCTTGTTACCTGTTCCTGTATCCCGTGCTGTGCCTATAGTGTGGAGTCCGCCACGTCCTGTGTCATATGCCACGTCCGGAGGAATCCACCACGTCCTGTGTCATCTGCCATGTCCGGAGGAATCCACCATGTCTGGCGCAACCTGTGGCACCTGTGTCATCCGCCACGTTTGGCGCTGTCTGCTGCACCCATCTCAGTGCCAGAGCTGTGGCCACTGTCTGGACGATCCAGGTACACTTGTGCGGGACATTGTATTGCTGGGGTTTCCTGTTGTTTGACCAGCTGCCTCCCCACTACGGCGGTACGGCCTAGTGTGTCCACTAACCCGCTACGTGACAATATAGAGTGCTAGTATAGGCTCCCCTCCAAGACTCTTTGTAATCCCCCAGACATTGCTGTCCATATATGGACACGCGATGTCTGGGGCTTCCCCAGAGCCGGAGTCCCGGGCAGAGAGCTAATATATGCTCTGCTCAAGGACTCTGTGGAATTCCCTGACATTGCTGTCTATATATGGACAGTTTTGTCAGGGTCTTCCCCAGATCAGAGTCTCGGACAGAGCGCTAGTATAGACTCCGCTCTGGGACTCTGTGGAATCCCCCTGACATCACTGTCCATATATGGACATGCGATGTCCGGGGCTTCCCCAGAGCCGGAGTCCCTAGCAGAGTGCTTGTATTGGCTCTGCTCCGGGACTCTGTTGAATTCCCTGACATCGCTGTCCATATATGGACAGTGTTGTCAGGGTCTTCCCCAGAACAGAGTCCCGGGCATAGCGCTAGTATAGGCTCCGCTCCTGCACTCTGTGGATCCCCTGACATCGCTGTCCATATATGGACAGTATTGTTAGGGTCTTCCCCAGAGCCAGAGTCCTGGGCAGAGTGCTAGTATAGGCTCTGCTCCGGAACTCTGTAATCCCCTGACATCGCTGTCCATTTATGGACAGTGTTGTCAGGGTCTTCCCCGGAGCGGAGTCCCGGACAGAGCGCTAGTATAGGCTCCGCTCCGGAGCTCTGTGTAATCCCCCTGACATCGCTGTCCATATATGGACACACAATGTCTGGGGCTTCCCCAGAGCCGGAGTCCCTGGCAGAGCGCTTGTATAGGCTCTGTTCTGGCACTCTGTGGAATCCCCTGACATCGCTGTCCATATATGGACAGTGTTGTCAGGGTTTTCCCCAGAGCGGAGTCCCAGGCAGAGCGCTAGAATAGGCTCTGCTCCAGGACTCTGTGTAATACACTGACATCGCTGTCCATATATGGACACGTGATGTCTGGGGCTTCCTCAGAGCAGAGTCCCGGGCAGAGCGCTAGTATAGGCTCTGTTCAGGACTCTGTGGAATTCCCTGACATCGCTGTCTATATATGGACAGTGTTGTCAGGGTCTTCCTCAGAGCAGAGTCCCGGACAGAGCGCTAGTATAGACTCCGCTCCAGGAATTTGTGTAATCCCCCTGACATCGCTGTCCATATATGGACACGCGATGTCTGGGGCTTCCCCAGTGCGGAGTCCCGGGCACAGTGCTAGTATAGGCTCTGCTCTGGGACTCTTTGGAATTCCCTGACATCACTCTCCATATATGGACAGAGTTGTCAGTATTATTCCCCAGAGCGGAGTCCCGGAGCAAAGCGCTAGTATAGGCTCCGCTCTGGGACTCAGTGTAATCCCCCTGACATCGCTGTCCATATATGGACACGTGATGTCTGGGGCCTCCCCAGTGCCGGAGTCTCGGGCAGAGCGCTAGTATAGGCTCTGCTCTGGGACTCTGTGGAATTCCCTGACATCGCTGTCCTTATATGAACAGTGTTGTCAGGGTCTTCCCCAGAGCAGTTTCCCGGGCAGAGCACTAGTATAGGCTCTGCTCCAGCACTCTGTAGTCCCCTGACATCCCTTTCCATATATGGACACACGATGTCTGGGGCTTCCCCAGAGCCGGAGTCCCGGGGCCAGAGAGCTAGTATAGGTTCCGCTCCAGGACTCTGTGTAATCCCCTGACATTGCTGTCCATATATGGACATGTGATGTCTGGGGCTTCCCCAGAGCAGAGTCCCGGACAGAGCGGTAGTATAGGCTCCGCTCCAGGACTCTGTGTAATCCCCCTGATATCGCTGGCCATAAATGGACACGCGATGTCTGAGGCTTCCCCAGTGCGGAGTCCCGGGCAGAGCGCTAGTATAGGCTCTGCTCCGATACTCTGTGGAATTCCCTGACATTGCTGTCCATATATGGGCAGCGATGTCTAGGGCTTCCCCAGAGCTGGATAGTGATGTCGGGAGCACAGCTGGAGTCCCAGTAGGAGCGCTACTAGCACTCTGCCCGGGATTCCAGCTCTGGGGTTGCCCCTGACATCTCTGGCCATATATGTATGGATGTCAGGGGCTCCTCCAGCACAGGAATCCCCGGCCAAAGCGTCGGCAACCCTCTGGCTGGGGATTCGACTTCTAGAGGGAGCCCCAATGGCGCTATCTACTGGGGGTGTGTGTGGCACTATCTACTGGGGGGGTGTGGCACTATCTACTGGATGTGTGTAGCACTATCTACAAGGGGTGTGTGTGGCAGCATCTGCAGAGGGCACTGTGGCAGCATCTACAGAGGGCACTGTGGCAGCATCTACAGAGGGCACATTAACCCCTTTCCGCTCCTTGACGTACTATTACGTCATGGCAGCTGTATCGTTCGCGCTCCATGCCGTAATAGTACGTCTCGGGAGTAACGGCCGTTTCGGCTGTCCTCCCGACACATACAGGAGCTGTGACGCTGCTGTCTTGTTCAGCAGCTGTCACAGCTCCTACAGCGGGGACCGATCGCTGTGTCCCCGCTGATTAACCCCTTAAAAGCCGCGTTCTATAGAGATCGCGGCTTTTTAGGGGTTAAGCTGCCATCGCCGGCCTGCTACGCGATAGCGGCCGGCGATGGTGACTATGGCAACCGGACACCAAACAATGGCGTCCGGCTATGCCATAGACGGAAGCCTAGTGGGTCCTGACAACGTCAGGACCCACTATGCTTGCTGTCAGTGAGTAGCTGACAGTTCTAATACACTGCACTACGCATGTAGTGCAGTGTATTAGAATTGCGATCAGAGCCTCCTGCCCTCAAGTCCCCTAGTGGGACAAAGTAATAAAGTAAAAAAAAAAGTTAAAAAAAGATGTGTAAAAATAAGAAAATAAAAGATTTAAAAGTAATAAAAGTAAAAGTCCCCCCTTTTCCCTTATCAGTCATTTATTATTAATAAAAATATATAAACAAACAAATAAACTATACATAATTGGTATCGCCGCGTCCGTAACGGCCTGAACTAAGAAATTATTTTATTATTTATCCCGCACGGTGAACGCCGTAAAAAATAAAATAATAATAAACCGTACCACAATCACAATTGTTTGGTCACTTCACCTCCCAAAAAATGGAATAAAAAGAGATCAAAAAGTCGCATGTACCTAAAAATGGTACTGATCGAAACTACAGTTCGTTACGCAAAAAATAAGTCCTCGCACGGCTTTATTGATTGAAAAATAAAAACGTTCTGTCTCTTAGAATAAGGTAACACAAAAAGTGAATGATTGTTTACAAAACTTATTTTATTGTGCAATCGCCATAAGACATAAACAAACTATAAACATCTGGTATCGCCGTAATCGTATCGCCCCGCAGAATAAAGTGAATATGTCATTTATAGCGCACGGTGAATGCTGTAAAAAAAATAGAATAAAAAAACAATAGTAGAATTGCTGTTTTTTAGTCACCACGCCACCTAAAAATAGAATAAAAACTGATCAAAAAGCCGCATGCACCCCGTGAAAACTACAATGGATTCCTCAAGGGGTCTAGTTTCCAAATTGGGGTCACTTTTGGGGGGTTTCCAATGTTTTGGCACTACAAGACCTATTCAAACCGGACATGGTGCCTAATAAAAAAGAGGCCTCAAAATCCACTAGGTGCTCCTTTGCTTCTGAGGCCGGCGCTTCAGTCCATTACCGCCCGAGGGCCACATGTGGGATATTTCTCTAAACTGCAGAATCTGGGCAATATGTATTAAGTTGCGTTTCACTGATAAATCCTTTTGTGTTATAAAAAAAATGGTATAAAGAGGATTTTCTGACAAAAAAAAAATGTAAATTTCACCTCTACTTTGCTCTAAATTTCTGTGAAACACCTAAAGGGTTCATAAACTTTCTAAATGCTGTTGTGAATACTTTGAGGGGTCTAGTTTCTAAAATGGGGTGTTTGATAGGGGTTTCTAATATATGGGCCCCTCAAAGCAACTTCAGAACTGAACTGGAACCTAAAAAAATAAATAAATGAGGCAATACTTTGCTTCTTACATTATTCTGATAATGAGCCGTGCCCACCCCGAGATGACCCCAGTTTTGACCGTTTGTATAAACGGAGACCCCTATTAGACCGTTCCAGTGCCCGGTTTTCCCAAGCATACACCCCCGAGAAGTGTATTTCTATTGATGAGTCCCTGGTACATTTTAAAGGGAGGGTTCAATTCCGCGAGTACCTGCCGGGTAAGAGGGCAAGGTATGGCGTGAAGATGTATAAGCTGTGAGAGTGCATCAGGGTATACCTACAGGTTTAGGATATATGACGGAAAGGCCACCCCCAAACCAGACTGCATCCTGGACTACAATAGGTACATGGGAGGGATGGACTTGTAAGATCAAGCCCTGAAGCCCTACAGCGCCATGCGGTGTGGTATAAGAAGCTGGCCGGGCACATCATACAGATGGCATTGTACAATGCGTACATGCTACGTCGATGTGCAGGCCAGAGGGGAACTTTCCTGGAATTTCAAGAGGTGATTATCAAGAACCTTATCTTTAGGGACCAAGAAGGGGGGGCACCCAGTACTTCTGGAAGCGAGCCCACACGCATCGTACCAGGGCAACACTTTCCAGGAGAAGTTCCCCAAACTGGCAAGAAGGGAAAAAGTCAAAAGAGGTGCAAAGTCTGCTATAAGAGGGGGGTAAGGAAGGACACAATATATCAATGTGACACGTGTCCTGAATAACCAGAGCTCTGTATGAAAGTGTTTTAAAATTTATCATACATCCCTTGGTTTATAATTTACCCCAATTTTACTTACCCTGATGCACTCCACACAGCTTATCCCCCCTCGTCTTTCCCCTCTGGGCCCTGCTGTGTGTCCAGGCAGCTGATAACAGCCACATGTAGGGTATTGCCATACCCGGGAGAACCCACATTACAGTTTATGGGGTGTATGTCTCCGGTCATAATGCTCACTACACCTCTAGATGAATGCCTTAAGGGTGTAGTTTTTAAAACGGGGTCACTTCTTGCGGGTTTCAACTGTACTGGTACCTCAGGGGCTTCTGCATACATGACTTCGCACTAGAAAATCCCCAGTAGGCCAAATGGTGGTCCTTTCCTTCTGAGCCCTCCCATGGGCCCAAACGTCAGTTTATCACAACAAATGGGGTATTGCGGCACTCAGAACAAATTGCGCAACAGAATGGGGTATTTTGTTTCTTGTGAAAATAAGAAATTTTCAGCCAAAACTACATATTATTTGAAAAAAATAATTTTGTTTTCATTCCCAGCCCAATTCAAATAAGTTCTGTGAAAAAACTATGGGGTCAAAATGGTCACAACACCCATAAATGAATTCCTTGAGGGGTGTAGTTTCCAATATGGGGTCATTTGTGGTGGGTTTCTATTGCTTTGATACCTCTGGGGCTCTGCAAATGCGACATGGCACCCGAAAACCAATCCAGCAAAATCTGTACTCCAAAGAACACACAGCGCTCCTTTCCTTCTGAGCCCTCCCATGGGCCCAAACGGCAGTTTATCACCACAAATGGGGTATTGCCGCACTCAGGACAAATTGGGCAACAAAATGGGGTATTTTATTTCTTGTGAAAATAAGAATTTTTGAGCTAAAATGACATATTATTGGAAAAAATATATATTTTTTTAATTCCCAGCCCAATTCAAATAAGTTCTGTGAAGAAACTATGGAGTCTAAATGGTCACATTACCCATAAATGAATTCCTTGAGGGGTGTAGTTTCCAAAATGGGGTCACTGCTGGTGGGTTTCCATTGCTTTGATACCTCTGGGGCTCTGCAAATGCGACATGGCACCCGAAAACCAAACCAGCAAAATCTGTACTCCAAAGAACACACAGCGCTCCTTCCCTTCTGAGGCCTCCCATGGGCCCAAACGGCAGTTTATTGCCACAAATGGGGTATTGATGCACTCAGGAGAAATTGGGCAACAAAATTGAGTATTTTGTTCCCTGTGAAAATAAGAAATTTTGGTAAAAAATGACATCTTATTGGAAAAAATGTCATTTTTTTAATGTCACAGCCCAATTGAAATAGGTGCTGTGAAAAATCTGTGTGGTCAAAATGCTAACAACAACCATAAATGAATTCCTTGAGGGGTGTAGTTTCCAAAATGGGGTCACTTTTGGTGGGTTTCCATTGCTTTGATACCTCAGAGGCTCTGCAAATGCGACATGGCACCCGAAAACCAATCCAACAAAATCTGGACTCCAACAAACATATAGCGCTCCTTTCCTTCTGAGCCCTCCCATGGGCCCAAACGGCAGTTTATCACCACAAATGGGGTATTGCCACACTAAAGACAAATTGGGCAACAAAATGGGGTATTTTGTTCCCTGTGAAAATAAGAAATTTTGATCACAAATGACATTTTATTGGAAAAAATGTCATTTTTTTCATTTCAGAGCCCAATTCAAATACGTGCTGTGAAAAAACTGTGCTGTCAAAATGGTAACAACAACCCTAAATGAATTCCTTGAGGGGTGTAGTTTCCAAAATGGGGTCACTATTGGGGGATTCCTACTGTTTTGACACCTCAACACCTCTTCAAACCTGGCATGCTGCCTAAAATATATTCTAATAAAAAAGAGGACTCAAAATGCACTAGGTCCTTCTTTGCTTCTAGGGCTTGTGTTTTAGTCCACGAGCGCACTAGAGACACATGTGGGACATTTCTAAAAACTGCAGAATCTGGACAATACATATTTAGTAGTGTTTCTCTGGTAAAACCTTCTGTGTTACAGGAAAAAAAAATGAATAAAATTGAAATTCAGCAAGAAAAATGAAATTTGCAAATTTCACCTCCACTTTGCTTTAATTCCTGTGAAATGTCTGAAGTGTTAAAAAACTTTCTAACTGCTGTTTTGAATACTTTGTGGGGTCTAGTTTTTAAAATGGGGTGTTTTATCAGGGTTTCTAATACATAGGCCCCACAAAGCCACTTCAGAACTCAAGAGGTACCTTAAAAAAAAGGCTTTTGAAATTTTCTTCAAAATATGAGAAATTGCTGTTTATGTTCTAAGCCTTGTAACGTCCAAGAAAAATAAAAGAATGTTCAAAAACGATGCCAATCTAAAGTAGACATATGGGAAATGTGAACTAGTAACTATTTTGGGTGTTATAACCGTCTGTTTTACAAGCAGATGCATTTAAATTCTGAAAAATGCAATTTTTTCAAAATTTTCTCTACATTTTGCAATTTTTCACCAATAAACACTGAATATATTGACCAAATTTTACCACAAACATGAAGCCCAATGTGTCACGAGAAAACAATCTCAGAATCGCTTGGGTAGGTTTAAGCATTCCGACGTTATTACCACATAAAGTGAAATATGTCAGATTTGAAAAATGGGCTCTGAGCCTTAAGGCCAAAACTAGGCTGCGTCCTTAAGGGGTTAAATAGTGAATTGCGAAATCTAGGTAATTCCAAAGTGTTCACTTTTTCTTGAAACCGTACGTAGCGTCTCACACGGTAGAGTTCTGTGATAGGGATATTGTAGCTTTTCTGAAAAAAGGTGGGTTTTCAGGTTGTCTTTAAAGTTTTGGCTGGTGGGAGACAGTCTAATGTGTTGAGGTAGCGAGTTCCAGAGTATGGGGGATACATGAGAGAAATCTCGAAGGCGATTATTAATTTAGCAATTAGCTTTATGTAACAATATAAGATCATATATATATATATATATATATATATATATATATATATATATATATATACATATATATATATATATATATATATATATATATATATATATATTTATCTATATTTATTCATTCAAAGTAATTTGTCCTTTAAATTTGATTAAAGAATTGCCTTCTGTTTTGTTATGCTAAACAACTGGCCATACTGATATAAAGATACATCCCAGATTTGGAATAAAAGTTTCAACTTTAACTTGCAATGTACTCAATTTTTATTTTTATGTTTTTCATCAAAGCAGCAAAATCTCAACACTGGCACATAACACACTATTTATCCAAATTAGGCTTCCAGTTGAATCCAACAAAATCTATTTTTCATATTACAACCTATTTTCCCCACATGCTTAAATTTAGTAAATAGCCCACAGTTTATGGTTTACCATGATGTAAGTACTTTTAATATATTTGCACAATATAACAGAATATGCTGTTCTTACTTCATATCAACAAATTAACTTATTTGGTTGGGTTTCATAATGTTAGAAGTGCTCTGAATATTTTTGGGGTTATATAATGTTCTGTGTTGGAAGCAACAACTATGGTTTATTTGTATTTTCCATACAAGTAACATTTTTAGGCTAGTTATTCAATAGGAGAATTCATTGCTTACTACTGTCGGTGGAAAACCTGTCTTTGTCATGTGATGCTCAAGGGCTGGGCCGCCATCTGGAATTTTTGGTCCCCATACAGCCAAGTAGTCTTGGTGTCTACCCCATCATTAAATCAGACCCCAGACCAGACCCCTAAATTAATTTAGACCCAAGACCAAACCCAAAAATGAATTCAGACCCCAGACCAGACCCCAAATGAATTCTAATTTAATGGTTGGCACTCCAGTGCACAACTATGGTGCCATGTGATAGGGAGGAAGTCCAGCAAATAGAAATAGGGAGACCACAGCACTCTTCTTCGATGCAAATGATAATATTTATTGGTAGATAATTACAATATTTATTCTTCAACAAAAAGGTAAAATGTTGAACACCACAGGTAAGGCCAGTGTTTCGATACTCCTGGGACTTGATCAGAGCAGTAATCTGTGGGATCTATAAACTATACAATTACTAGAAAGCACTAGTCAAAATAAAGGCATGCATTTGTAAAGTTACAAAAAACATACAGTCAATAGATAGCAACAATGTATTAGCTGTTAAACTATAGGGGCCCAAGATAATACCAATATATAGTGCTGTATAATATAAATAGAAAATCGATTTGAGGAACGATAATAACCCAAATCTAAAATAAATACTAAGAACCAAAATGATTACATAAGCATGTGATCTGTCGCACACAGCAAATATATTGCTCATAAAGAGTACATCAGAAGACCTGGAACAAGAAGGCAACTCCAAAACATCATTAGCTGTAGCCTGTTTGAACGAAGGATACTATGAAGTG
Source organism: Rhinoderma darwinii (assembly GCF_050947455.1). Taxonomy (NCBI): domain Eukaryota; kingdom Metazoa; phylum Chordata; class Amphibia; order Anura; family Rhinodermatidae; genus Rhinoderma; species Rhinoderma darwinii. Next base: position 172,537,363 of record NC_134687.1, on the reverse strand, counting down.
ATGGCTATACTGTCAGGAAAGCGAAGGTGCCAAGCGTGTCTCTCGGCATCTGTAAATGTCCGGTGCACCTCCGTCAGGATACCCCTAATGCGCCTGCATCAGGGAACCGACGGGGCACAATGGACACAAAACAGAGCCAGACAGAATAAATGGTCTATACGAAGACTAGGCACAACTGAATTAGATGCTACAGTGCTATAACACACATTCATAGAAAGGAGAGATCTATAGAGAAGTAATAAATGTATGGCAAGAGAATAAGGTTAAAAAAATGGGATAAATAAAAATAAAAAGCCAATGGATTAAACGAGAGGAAATTTGATTAGACCAGTACTGGTAATAACGTTCTCTATGTAGATCAGGCAATACAAAAAACACCTCTTATGAAGTTAAGACTATCAAGTTTCTAATAGAAAAGAACAACAAATATAGTAAACCATGTGCAATATTCATTAAAACAATAAATCAAAATCACAATACAGACCTTTAGGGGACAAAAGACTGATAGCCACCGCAGAGACAAAGAAAGACTGATTGCCACCGCGTAGTGGAGGTGGTATTTGAAATTGTAACTGGCTATTCCAATGGCCTTGAGAAATAAAATGAAAATGAATGGGCAGCTGAGTTTTGGGGCACCTAATGGACGACAGTCTCACCAACATATACGAGGCTATAACGGCATCATATCAAATAAACTACAAATGAAGAATCACGGGTATAAAAACCTCTAGTGTAATAGACCTTGCCAGTCTGTGGATATACAACCCTATTTCCATGGAAAACATTAGAACATGAACCACAGTGTATACATGGAAACACTCCATTTCCAAGATAACCCAAGCTAGTCTGTCTAAGTGGATTTTTTTTTGACGTGCCAATATCAGCTTTGACATGGGAGTCACATACATTTCTGGATCATTTGTGACAAATGAGTATCTAGTTATGAAATTTAGGGACTTGATGATATGTTTGGTTAATATGCACCAGTGTTTACGCAATGATTGGTGTAGTTTTGGCATTTATTCATTTGTTGTAAATCCTGTCTTGTCGTAATAGCTGGAGACTGGGAAAAGATCTGTTCACGCTTAAGCAGTATTACGGGGGTAACCTCATCTAATCGTTGTGTCCGTTTTTGGAGATCACGGACTATGCGAGAAACCCTTTTAAACAGAGATTGGGGAAAGAAGTTTTTTGTCTTACTTTCCTGTGATGTTCAATATTTGCACTCTTTATTGAAGAATAAATATTGAATTGATCTACCCAAAATGAATTCAGACCCTTTCCAGACCCCAAAGTAGCCCCAATTGGGAGGATAAATGTAGTGTCTGCCCACTGATAAAATATCAAGCATTTTTAATTTTTTTAAATAAACTGGTCATCCTCCTCAGTTCACTACGTATCTGATGTGTCTAAAGCTTTTCCGAGGGGACTCTTGCATAAGGTGATAAAGAAAAAGAGCAAATGATAAAAAGGAAGCGGAACAGTGGCTGAAAAAAAATATGCAACATGAAAATAAATACCTGATGGAACTCATTACTAAGTAGGAATGGGAGAGGTGTTTGCAAGACTATAGGATCTTTTTAGAGGATGAGGCAATGAAAGAGCAATATCTAAAGGGTCAAATTTTGAACAGAGGAAGCCTGGTAAGGCGCTTGCCCTAAGATTAAATAATAACAAAGGGAATCTGAGATATATCTCTGTTCTTAAGAAAAAGGGGGATAGTGTTATAAATAAAACAGAACAATTATGTGAGTTTTATCGCTATTTTACTGATATATATTCATATATACAGTGGACTATAGTGAAAACCAGCTAGAGGCGTTTCTTGAAAACTCATCCGTCCGAAGAACACAGGAGAACAGATGAACATAGATCAGAAGAACACAGGAAATACCTAGATGCCCCTATAGACATCGCAAAATGAAGGAGTGAGCTAAAAACAGCAAGAGCGAACAAGTCATTAAAGTTAAGTAAGTTGGGGGGCGTGGCCTGGCTGCTGAACTGGATGGACGTGTGAGTACTTAGCTCCTGCTCCTGTTGCCCGATTTCAGCGACTAATATACAGCCTTGGACCTCGACAGTGGTCCTGACTAAGGGATTACTTACCGGAACATGCCCAGAAAGAAGAAACCGATGAAAAAACTGGAGAAACTTATGGATTTCTACTTTTCCCGCACTCCGGAGCATGGCCAAGATGGCGCCGATACACATTCGCCGGCTAGTTCCTCTACCTCAGACATGCCGCTTAGATCAGTGGAGCACATTTCCTTGGCGCTGCCACAGCGAAGGAGTATACTGGGCTCTCCTCAGTCGCAAACACCTCTGCAGACGGGGAATGACTCACTTCTCTCAAGCCAGCTATGCGACCAGGACTTCCGAGGACAGCGAGCAAGACTTACTCTCTCGGATCCCACGAGGGAGTCATCCACATCACCACAGACGTCGTCGTCTCCTCAAAATCAGCAACTACCTCTGGTGACTGCATCTATGTCTGAGGTAAGAGATGATGTTATGATGGTCACCATACCCCCAGACCCCTCCGACTTATTTGAGGAGATGCCCACGTCTGATAAGACAGTGACCGACTCCATAATGAAAGAGATGTTAAAGCCTTACGCCAATCCCTGCAAGCAGATATTGGGCGAATGATTAATCCTATAAACGCTGCTATTCAAGAAGTGGACCAGAGAGTGCATGTATTGGAATCCAAAATGGGGGAATTTGCCCGCTCACATAACGATCTCATAGATGCACACTACGAGATGGAGTCTGAAATGCAATACCTCCGTACTAAACTGGCAGACATGGAAGATAGGTCGAGAAGGAACAATATAAAATTCAGGGGCATACCTGAAAGTATAACCCCTTCGGCTCTGGTACCATATCTACAGGCATTTATGAAAGCCATGATACCGACATCCACTGAGGCAGATCTGACCATTGATAGGGCTCACAGAGTTCCCCGCCCTAAACACTTGGCGGATACTGTACCGAGAGATGTGCTGGCGCGCATACATTTCTATCACATGAAAGAAAATCTAATGGAAACGACACGTAAAGCTGGTCAATTACCAGAACCGTATCATCACTTAGCACTATACACAGACCTGTCTGCAGCAACACTTCAACTAAGAAGGCAACTTAACCCTATAACTACTATCTTAAGGGAAAATAAGATTCTCTACAAATGGGGATTTCTGGTTCGCCTGCTTATTACAAAAGATAACACCTTTTATGCCATTAAGAATTTGGAAGATGGAATTCAACTGTTGACTCAATGGAATTTGCGGCTTCCATTGCCCAATCTGATGAAACAACAACCACCTCGACATGTATCGGATGACTGGCAAGTTGCGGGAGCCCGGAGGAGGGATAAACTCTGAGGTCTACAGAGTATCGCATGGGTGCTTCGATCTGCTCATCCATCCAGAGTCGGTAAACAGAGACTCTAGTTTATTTGCCTTCATACCTTAGATAGCTGATATGCTATCTCCTTTTGTCCAAATGTTTTTTGGAATGCAACTGAATAAGTTTGTTGCTTGTGTTATATTTTTGATGTTATGTCTGTATCTTTGCGTTTGTGGTGTATTATGCTGGTCAAATCTACTTCTAAGGCGACATGTGACATTTCTGCCGTTGATACAATACTTGGTGGGTAAAATGGTGACATATAGAGGTAAAACAGCGGAACTCCATAGCTGCATATATACTGTAGAAACATGGTACTGAAACTTATGTCTTTAAATGTCAAGGGCTTGAACAGCCCACAAAAGAGGTCATTCCTTTGGTCAGAAGCTAAAATCCTATCATGTGATGTTGTATGCGCTCAGGAAACACATATCATAGCAAAAGATGCGTTCCGATTAAAACATCCCAACTTTCCCGTCATATATCAAACCCACTATACGTCCAAATCTAGAGGTGTCATGATAGCCCTAAAAAACTCTCTGGCCTTTCAACATATTGCGGAGAAAATAGATGTGAAGGGGCGTTTTATTGTATTAGTATGCTCAATTAATAATGTTATCTATACTATAGTTTCGTGTATGCTCCAAATAAGGGCCAAATTCGTTTTTTCCACAGAGTAATGCGGATTGTGTCCAAAATGCAACAGGGGAGACTTATAGTGTGTGGAGACTTTAATTTAATCGCTGATTCATTTGTGGATGCAACTTCCTCTGCCAGAGGAAATAGTCAGACATTGGGCAAAGTACTGTGGCAGAGGGAGTTGTATGATGTCTGGAGATCGCATCATAGCACGGAGAGAGATTACTCATTTTTCTCGGCGGCTCATGGATCGTACTCAAGAATTGACATGTTCCTAGTTGATAGGGAAGGTCTACTGTTGGCTCAAACCTCGACTATTGAAACCATAACGTGGTCTGATCATGCAGCAATTACATTAACTTTGGAAGAGAAATATAATGCAGGATCTTCTTATTTATGGCGGAACAACATTTCTCTTATGTCACAATCCAAATATAAACATATGTTTGAGGCAGATCTAAACGAATATTTTACATCTAATGTTAACTCAGTTTCAGACCCTAATATTCTTTGGAACGCTCACAAAGCTTTCATAAGGGGTACATTCATCAAATTAGGTCATAGGGATAAAAAAGAAAGACATGCCCTAATCTCATCGTTACTTGAAGAGATTAAAAAGTTGGAAATCATTAACAAAGTCCAACAATCTGAACAACAAATTGTGCAACTTACAGCGTTAAGACAACAACTGCGTGGATGTCTTCTCCACACTTACCAGAAACACCTAAAGAAAGTAAAGGCTAAATACAATTCTCAAAACGATAAAGCAACGAAACTCTTAGCCTCACGTCTTAAGGTGCAACACACAAAATCTAGAATTCCTTTCCTGAGGAATGCAACTGATACTGGGAAACTATATAATCCCAAAGACATAGCCAATAGATTCAGAGAATACTACAGCGCACTTTACAATTTACAATCTGATCCCTTTTCTCCTCCGATAGTGGAAAAGGATATTAACGTATTTCTGAATTCTTTATCGCTCCCAAAACTCTCAGACGCAGACATAGACACTTTAAACTCACCCATTACCCAAACGGAAATATTTAAAGTGATAGCATCCTTACCTATGGGTAAATCACCTGGACAGGATGGGCTATCGAATGACTATTATAAAATGTTTGCTTCTATATTGACACCTCACATACACACGGTCTTTGAGAAAGCAATAGCGACTGGAATATTTCCGAAAGAAAACCAATCGGCCTTAATTAACGCTACCCAAGCCAGGGAAAGACCCCGATGTACCTCAGAACTTTAGGCTAATATCATTACTATAAAAATATATGCTAAATTGTTGGCACACCGCCTGGCTCCTATTTTGCCAAATTTGGTGAGAGATGATCAAGTGGGATTTGTCAAAGGCCGGCAGGCATTCGAGAACACAAGGAGAGTGTTGAATATATTACATATTTTAGAAACTCGGGGACTGCCTTCAGTACTGTTGTCACTAGATGCCGAGAAGGCATTTGACCGGATTAGCTGGTCGCATGCATTCTCGGTTCTCCGACACATGGGGTTCGGGGGAAGTATTTTGAATGCGGTCTCGGCATTATACTCCGCACCATCTGCGAAAATATTTACAAATGGAGCACTCTCTGATGAATTTCTCATCACTAATGGGACCAGACAGGGGTGCCCTCTATCGCCGCTGATTTTTGTACTATCAATAGAACCATTGGCCCAAGCACTGAGAGAACATTCAGAGGTTCATGGCATTAAAATAGGGGACCGCACACATACTGTTTCGCTATATGCGGATGACATTATTTTGACATTATCCGACCCGGAGACTTCTCTTGATCAGGTTATGGATATTATTAAGAAGTTCGGGAATATGTCATACTATAAATTGAATACCCAAAAATCACAAGCTCTCCCACTAAATATCTCAAGACAATCGTTATATTTCTTAAAAACTAAATTCCCTTTTGATTTGCAAATAGACGGCATTAACTATTTGGGGATTACGATAACGGGTACACATAAAACGCTCTTTAAGCGAAATTATGAATCCTTATTACTAACCATACAATCGGAAACACAGCGGATGACTAAATCAGAGGTATCTTGGATTGGGAGGATTGCGGCCTTTAAGATGTTACTGCTGCCGAAACTGTTATACCTGTTTCGCACCCTTCCTATCCACATTCCCATGTCCTTTTTCACCTCGATTCAAAAGATAATCTCCCATTTCATATGGGCAGGACGACCTCCCAGAACTTCATATAAATTACTGTCCAAAGACCGGACTGCGGGTGGATTGGGAGTGCCTGACATCTATCATTACTATATAGCCTCTCAAGTGTCACAAATACAAGCGTGGTGGGCAGCGGACACTAGTAAACACTGGGTACATATAGAAACCTGGGAGGCGCATCCTATATAGTTGAAAATGTCATTGTTGGCCTCGTGTTGGAAACTGCCAATTCCTTCTGCCGTTACGCCATTGACAAGGGCATCTATTCACAGTTGGTCGAAATTTCATGAATACTCTCACTCTCACAGTCCATTATCTAGGTCGAATTCCCCAATAGACTTACTAGCAGTAGCTATTCCTACCCTAAATATTAAGCTCTGGAAACTGAAGGGGGTGTTGGACTTGTCCCAACTTATGGAAGGTTCTCATATGATATCATTTACGAGATTAGTCCAACAATTTCAACGACCTGAAATGGAGTACTATACTTACCTAAGAATTCACCATTTTATACTTCATAAAAGTAAAGAGACGATTCATTGTAATAATTCTATATTTCCGATTCTCTCAAGAAGATGGAAAGGCCTTAAAGTAATTTATAACTTTATACATGCTCATAACACATTTCTTAAATCAAACCCATACAAAGAGTGGGAAAAGGAATTGGGACGGTCCTTTGCACCCGAGAAGTGGACAAGAGCTTTCAAATGGATAAATAAATCAATGCAATGTAGTTCTCATTATGAAGCTGCAATGAAAACTATGCTAAGGTTGTATTACACGACAGATCGATTGAGTAAGATATACCCGAATTCCTCATGTAGCTGCTGGAGAGGGTGTGGAGGGAGAGGTACTATGCTTCATGTTTTCTGGAAATGCCCGCTTTTAATGACTTACTGGCAGGACATATTCAGGTTGATCTCTAAGCTAACGAACCAACGGATCCCTAACACCCCACATATGGCCCTATTGTTTCTAGACATCCATGTAATCCCTCCCAGACTTAGGATCCTTATATGTAAAATACTGACCATTGCTAAAATTGCAGTAGCAAGATATTGGAAATCTTCTTCCATCCCAACAAGAGCAGAGGTAATCTCTTCCATTAACAACACATATGTGTACGAGAAGATGTTGTCTTATGGATCGAACAACTTCTCGTCTTTCCCAGAGATATGGGAAGCATGGAAGAATAGCTCGGAATGTCTACCTGTATAATAATCGATATGTTATATGTTAATTAGATATATTTGTGAAATGAATAGAGTGAAGACCCATAATATACACCTGTTAAGTTCTTATTACTGTTCTAATTGTTGTATTTGTTTTGACTATGCCGGATTGGCATTTGTTCTGCTGATCAATTATCACACTCCAGACAAGCATATTGTATTTACACAACGATGGGAAAATGCAATGTAAACTTTCGTTATATACATATGATGTTATGTGATTATTGATCATGATCCCTTTTGTTATATTTTAAATTACTAATAAAAAACTATTGAACCATAAAGTTAAGTAAGTTACCCCCTGCCATGAGAGATGTGAGGATAATTTAGCATCCTAAGGGTATGTTCACACGGCTTATTTTCGGGCATTTTTCGGGTCGTAAACGGCCGAAAAACAGCCCAATAACCGGAAGCAGAACGCCTCCAAACATCTGCCCATCGATTGCAATGGGAAAACGGCCGCGAAAAAGAAGTGCACGTCATTTCTTGGGACGTTTTTGGAGCCCTTTTTTATTGCCTCTATTGAAAAACAGCACCAAAAACGGTTGTTAAAAATGACGCGAAAAACGCAGCGAAAATCGCGAGTGGCTTAAAAAACTTCTGAAAATCAGGAGCTGTTTTCCCTTGAAAACAGCTCCGTATTTTCAGACGTTTTTGCGTTTGTGTGTGAACATACCCTTAGGAGGTAAAGGATTTGCTGGAACCAGAGTCCTATCGTTCAATCTCTTAAATTTCAATACGAAAATTTTGGCAAAGGTTTTGGCCAGTTTATCAAGAGAATTATTAAATTGATTGTCTCTCAGGATCAATGTGGCATTATGGCTAATCGCTGATCATCAGAGAATGTTAACCCCTTGATGACATGTAGCGTAACTGTATGTCACAGCCGCTAAGGGAGAGTATGGAGTGGGCTCACGGGCTGCGCCTACTTCATGCTCAGCGGGTGTCAGCTGAATGTTACGCCGATCCCGGCCGTTTAAACACTTAGATCCGGTAATCGATAACGATCGCAGGATCTTAATTTTTGGAAATGGGAGGGGTATTGAGATCACTTTTATGCACTCCTATCTGGTATAATGTGCTTAACCTGGAAATACAAAAAATTAGGGATTATAACTCGCAGACCAATAAGGCCTTCCTTTATATATACCTAAAAAGATAGAAAAAATGCACGGCGCCACATAGTGCAAGATAATCCGTGTAGGTAAAATGAGTATAATGTGAAGAGAAGCAGTTATGCATACCTTGTGCAGTTCAAGCACAATGCTGATTCTAGCATATAAGAAGTGTCATACAGCTGCAGCTCTCAATCCACATTAACGGTATCATGCAGATGGTACCGCAGTAGGATAAGAAAAAACAAAAAAGGCTTATGGATATAACGAAAGCGCTACTGACATCATGGGAAAGTCTGATATTTTAGAATAAAATTATTTATTTATTATGGCTATAAATTATGCCATAATAAATAAATAATAATTTTATTCTACAATATCGGACTTTCCTTTATATATGTCTTTTTTTAGGTTCCATTCTAGGTTTTAACTAAAAAAAACAAACATGCAAAATCTGCAACAAATCTGCACTGTGTGAACAGGGCTTATAAAGAATTAGATTTAGGTAGATCATAGTAAATATAAATGGGAATTAGATTTGGTTGTCTATATCACAAGATCAATGTTTTGTTTTTTTTCTAAATTAATAACCAACTATATTATACTCCAAGAAAATTTTATAAAATGGGTTGAAATAAGGATTATAAATATTTGAGAGCGGGAGAGGCTGATACCCAGCGCATGTTCTGCCCTTGTCCTGACATTGGATTTTTGTAACAATGTAATTCAATATGTTAATAAGGTGTTTAAAATGTAGATTCCTTTTGATCCTAGAAATTGTATTCTGGGAAATACTTGGTCAAATCTTAGGATTGCTATTTCTAGAGCTCTGTTTCTGGGGAGACTTCTAATATTGAGGTTTTGGGTGTCTGATTATACCCCTAAAGGTGGAAAGCTGGAAGCAGCTGGTAACCTAAATTATTTAATATGAAAATGGCAATTGGTGTCTCACATAAAGGTGGAGGTGTTCAAAAAAAATATGGAGTGTGTGGAAGATTTTATAAAGTTTCATCTTTGATGAATTTGATTCCTTTATTTTCTCCCCTCAGTGTCATGTGTAGGTAGGGGCTGGGTGTAGGGGTGTGCATAAGGTATGGGTGATATGCCAAATATATATTAAGAATATGTATGAGATAGAATTAGAGAAATTAATTCTCCATTTGAGCAATAGTGGATTTATAATTGCCAGATTATAAAGGCATAGAGTTAATATGTACATATACGGTATTCCATATATCAGATATATTTAGTGGTTAATCTTCCTGGCTTTATCAATGCACCATTTTCTATTTGGTAGTATATTTGTGGTAAGATAAGGGTGGGTCTATGGTTGTGAGAGATGGGCAAAGGATAAAGGAAAAAAGTATTGGGAATTTTGTAATTTTGGGCCTTTCTTTCTGGTTGGCTGTATTGTGATGAACGGATGAACAGGTTTTAGACTGCAAGCAGAGATCTTCAAGATGGTAAGGAAATTTTCAGTAAGTAGTATAAGGCCTCATTTACACGAGCGTAATATACGCGCGTGCGACGCGCGTGCTTTTCACGCGTGTTGTACGCACCTATATTACTCTATGGGGCAGTTTAGACGATGCGTGAATTTTGCGCAGCGTGAGTGCGTTGCGTAAAACTCACGACATGTTCTATAATCGTGCGTTTTTCACGCATCACGCACCCATTAAAGTCAATGGGTGCGTGAAAACCACGCATGCCGCACGGAAGCACTTCCGTGCGAACTGCGTGATTCGCGCAAGAGCTGTCAAAAGGATGAATGTAAACAGAAAAGCACCACGTGCTTTTCTGTTTACAAACATCCAAACGGAGTGTCAAATTAGAGATGAGCGCACCGAACTTCACCGGGTTCGGCCGAACTCGTTTTGACCGAACCCGGCAAAAAATGTTCGGGTACGCGACGTCAGGAGACAGTCACTGTCCACGGTGCTGAAAGAGTTAAACTGTTTCAGCACCATGGACAGTGACTTTCGATCACAATATACATATACGTGTAAAAAAAAACAGAAGTTCGGACTTACCGATAAGTCCCGGCTTCTTCCTCCAGTCCGGCCTCCCGGGATGACAATAAAGTCCAAGTGACAGCTGCAGCCAATCACAGGCCAAGCACAGGCTGCAGCCAATCACAGGCTGCAGCGGTCTCATGGACTGCCGAGTCATCCTGGGAGGTGGGGCCGGATGACAAGAGAGGGACGCGTCACCAAGGCAACGGCCGGGAGACCGGACTGGAGGAAGCAGGCAGTTCATGGTAAGTTTGAACGTCTTTTTTTATTCACAGGTTGGTGTATATTGTGATCGGCATTCACTGTCGAGGGTGCTGAAAGAGTTACTGCCGATCAGTTAGCTCTTTCAGCACCTTGGACAGTGACGGCCGTCGACTAGCCTCATCTCTATGATGGCGGCTGCGCGAAAATCACGCAGCCGCGCATCATACACGGATGACACACGGAGCTGTCAATTGCCTTTTGCGCACGCAAAACGCAGCGTTTTTTGCGCGCGCAAAACGCACACGCTCGTGTAAATCAGGCCTAAGTCTGAGTTATTAGCCTCAGGAAGTAAATAAGACATATCCCAATCAGTGACAGCAAGCAAATATTATTCCTATCCATTGGGGATCACCTCTTCCCATCTTTAGCTGCAAATGTGAGATTTTGTTTTAGGATACCTATAAATACATATTCATATTAAATATTGCTTGAAAATACTTTTTTTTCTTCTTTGCAACGTGGCAAAAAAGGTCTTTGAATTAGAACTGTTGACAATTTGCTTTTTTTGTGGTAGGGAATTAATATTCCTATTTACGTAATAGAATTCTGTGATTTATAACCGCACTAAAGTATTTCTTTTAGAGTCAGTATGTTGTTACTGTAAATTTGTATTAGTTGACCTCTAAAACACAAGTGTTTATTTTTCCAGAAACACGATCCTGGTTTTCTAAAGTACATTAACATAATATTGTTTAAAGACTAAATATATACAGTATACAATACAATGGCAAGGCTCTGATGCCCCTTCAAACAATTATGTATACTTTTTAAAAAAGTTACCATGACTTAAGATAACCGTTAAAAATGGCGTGTAAATTTCTTCTAGGATTGCCCACATTTTAGTAATTACAACACTAAACTGTTTATAATCAGTGCACTGTATAATTAACCTACATATCCCGAAGTGTCTCACACGTCCTCCTGGAGGAATAACAAGTTTCTGTAATGGGTTCAACTCAATTGAGATCAGCTTTAGCAACACTAAAAACTGCCAAAAAGCATTAATATTAGCTACACTGTTTCACATTAATTGAATTTTTTTATATATATATATATATATTTTTTTTCGTTTAGAATACACTTAGATGTGTAGTTTATGCTTTTGATTTAATTAAGTCAACTGAGATTTGAACACATTTGGAGCAGAAAGTAAATCTAAAGACAGCAGATTTAACATATCTCATTATAAAACTGTTTATTTGGACAATGTCAAGGCTGAGATTAATTAGGCAGATGGTTTAAACAAAAGAAAAAGTTTTGATTAGAAGTGGCAGAGCAAGAAAAAAATGTGAAAACAAAGTCAGTTCAGAAATGACACAATTATAAAAATAGAAAAAAAAGTGGTGCCGTTGCTGTTCAAACATTTAGCATTCATGCGTACGACTAAATCATACACAGTGGGCTCATGTATCAATAGCGCTGTTTTCATATGCCTGTTGGAATGTCGACAAATGTGGCAAAATAAGCAACATATTTTTAACATTTTGCATGATATTTATTATACATAGTTAGGTCCAGAATTATTTGGACAGTGACACATTTCTTCATGATTTGGACTCTGCATGCCACCACATTGGATTTGAAATGAAACATCTGAGATGCAATTGAAGTGTAGACTTTCAGGTTTAATTCAAGAGGTTTAACATAAATATCCTGTAAAACGTTTAGGAATTGCAACCATTGCAAAATTCCAGGGGCTCAAAAGTAATTGGACAAATTAACATTACCATAAATAAAAAATGTTTTAATACTTTGTAGAAAATACTCTGCAGGCAATGACTGCCTGAAGTCTGGAACCCATGGGCATCACCAAACGCTGGGTTTCCTCTTTTGTGATCCTTTGCCCGGGCTTTACTGCAGCTGTCTTCAGTTGTTGCTTGTTTGTGGGTCTTTCTGCCTTAAGTTTTGTCTTAAGCAAGTGAAACGCAGCTCGATCGGGTTGAGATCTGGTGATTGACTCGGCCATTGCAGAAAATTCCACTTCTTTGCCTTGAAAAACTCCTGGGTTGCTTTCGCAGTATGTATTGGGTCATTGTCCATCTGTACTGTGAAGCGACGCCTAATCAACCTCGCTGCATTTGATTGAATCTGAGCAGAAAGTATATCCCTGAACACTTCAGAATTAATCCGGCTGCTTCTGTCTTCAGTCACATCATCAATAAACACTAGTGAGTGCCTTTGGCAGCCATACATGCCCATGCCATCACACTGCCTCCACCATGTTTTACAGAGGATGTGTTGTGATTTGGATCATGAGCCGTTCCAAGCCTTCTCCATACTTTCATCCCCCAATCATTCTGGTACAAGTTGATCATAGTTTCATCTGTCCAATGAATGCTGTTCCAGAACTGGGCTGGCTTCTTTAGATCTTGTTTGGCAAAGTCTAATCTGGCTTTTCTATTTTTGAGGCTGATTAATGATTTGCATCTTGTGGTGAACCCTCTGTATTTGCTCTCATGAAGTCTTCTCTTTATGGTAAACTTAGATACTGATACATCTACTCTACTTCCCGGAGAGTGTTCTTCACTTGGGTAGATGGGGTGAAGGGGTTTTTCTTCACAATGGAAAGGATTCTGCGATCATCCACCGCTGTTGTCTTCCGTGGACGTCCAGGCCTTTTGGAGTTCACGAGATCACCAGTGCGCTCTTTTTTGTCAAGAATTTACCAAACTGTTGACTTGACCACTCCTAACATTTGTTCTACCTCTCTGATGGATTTCTTCAGTTTTTTTCAGCCTAATGATGGTCTGTTTCACTTACATTGAGAGCTCCTTTGACCTCATGTTGTGGGTTCACAGCAACTGCTTCCAAATGCCACACCTGGCATCAATGCCAGACTATTTACCTGCTTAATTGATGATGGATTAACGAGGGAATAGCCCATGCAGCCCATTAAATAGCTTTTGAGATAATTGTCCAATTACCTTTGGTCCCTTGAAAAAGAGGCAGCTACATATTAAAGAGCTGTAATTCTTAAACCCTTCCTCAAATTAGGATGTGAATACCCTCAAATTAAAGCTGAGAGTCTGCACTTTAAGCCCATATTGATTATACAACTGTATATTCAATATGTTTTGGCAAACAGCTAAGATGCCAAAACTTGTGTCACTGTCCAAATAATTCTGGACCTAACTGTATCTCTTTTCTTAAACTAGAGAACTTGTACAAGGGGCAGACTGACCATTAAGGCAATGTTCGAAGGTCCATGGCCAGGTTGTCAACATGCTCTTGTTCAGTTCAACTACTCCATAGGCCTTATTCACACAACCGTGTTTGGTCCGTGTTATAAGGTCTGCATGTCAGCAGTATTTCCCGGACAGAAGAAAGTGCAGGGAGGAACGCTACTAGAATCGTAGTTATGTATGATGCCAGAAGTCCCTGCCTTGCTGCGGGAAAACCGTACTGTAATAATGTTTTCAGCAGGGGACAGTAGTTCAGCGGGTAGGCAGGGACACCTAGGGTCATAGATAACTATGATGATAGGAGCACGGATCCCTGCACTGTGTTCAGTCTGGAAAATACGACCGACATGCGGTCTGTATATTATGGACCGAACACGGTCGTGTAAATTAGGCCTTAAAGTTTAACTGCAGGCCTTGCAAAAAACTTAATGGCTAAGTGCTCCATTTTATTAAATCAAAGCATATCATGGTCATAGTGGTTGGTATGGGACCAATGACCTTTAATTCCTGGGGGCCCATTTAACTCTCGACCCAATCCTGACCTGTACTGCAGGATTAGTCCTACATAGACTCCTTTTCTCCTTTTGATAAATATGGTCGCAGCCAATATCTCTACAAGCCTGCCAGCAAACATTAGCCTTTGAAGACCCCCTCCCCGCTCCTGCTACAGAAACGGCTTGCTTGAAAGAGTTCAAAGGCGGCTGTAATCACAGGACTTTATTAGCTAGCAAGTTTCTTCTATAGATGCATCGACAACTTGGGAAGACATTAAAGTTATCTTCATTCAATCTATACTTTTATATTTTTATCTGTCTATCTATCTATCTATCTATCTATCTATCTATCTATCTATCTATCTATCTATCTATCTATCTATCTATCTATTATCTATCTATCTATCTATCTATCTATCTATCTATCTATCTATCTATCTATCTATCTATCTATCTATCTATCTATCTATCAGTAGGGAGAAAGTAAAGGGCTGCAGTAATTCAAGTCTCCTCGTACTTAGCTCCATTCTAAAATGACGGGAGTGTGCAAGTGAAAGAAGCTAATGAACAGCATAAAGTTTTTGTTATTAGGTTGGATTACAGACCTAAATCTGCACTGAGTTGTGTGCCCTAAGAGGTCTTACTGGAGGTATGCTTTAACCACTGACTTGTCTTAGAAACATGTTGGAAGGGGTGGGCCGTAAACTAAACTCAAAGTCAAAGGGGCATGGAAACTCCCCTTCCCCTAATGCTTTAATGACATGCCTCTATTACATGTGGGAAGTTTATTGGGTCCCTTTATTAATTCAAATCCAATATTCTTCAGCTTTACAGGAGTTACATAAATTAATCTTCTGGCTACAAAATCTTGAGTGGGTTATCTGCTGAGTAACCTTTCTAGACAGATGAGAAGGTGTAAGTTAATGTATGAATGTTTTACAAAGAATCTCTGCTATCATTCAGCAATTTTCAACAGCTTCAGAGCACATTAATCATACATAAAACAAAACTCCTGCAGATTGGGACCTCCAACA
The DNA here is from genome assembly GCF_050947455.1 of Rhinoderma darwinii. Lineage (NCBI taxonomy): Eukaryota > Metazoa > Chordata > Amphibia > Anura > Rhinodermatidae > Rhinoderma > Rhinoderma darwinii. The sequence goes on along the minus strand of NC_134687.1, from coordinate 172,521,783 downwards.
ACAAGCAGAATTTAGACGGCTTCACCAAGCAAAAAGGCATATAATACCAGCAGTATAGAATTCAATAGAAACCATCTGTCTACTTATACTGAGCTAAAATACATTCATGCTATTCATTGCACAATATGATGTTTATGATGCATTGAGACAAGTGAATTGTCTTAAATATTTCATTAAAGATTCGTTCATAGGTACTAGGCAGAAAGAGGCATTTGTATAAAATAAAAATTGTCTACATTAATTCTTATAGTTCCTGTAGAATATTGCCTCTGCTGGAGATAATGGAAATAATTCACGTAAAATTGTATAGAAGAACCTACTATCAGTCATATTCTGTAACAAAACACAATATGGGAAGATCATTTAAATTGGTTTGCATGCCTGAGACATACTGTCAGGGATTGAGCCCAAGACCAGGTGATTCCAATCTCATGAGAACTTCAATAATCCTCTAGAAATACATTTCCTGGTGAGTCTTATGACAATAATGAAATGTAAGCCATAAAGCAAATAGACAAAAGTGGCCTAATCTGGCATTTCCTAAGGATTGTGACAAGCAAATGTGAATATTACATCATGAACAGCCAATCAAAGCCTTTATGTCGAACGTAAACTTTAGATACTCATTGTGGTTTTCCCTATGCACAAAACACAAGCAGTAAATCAGACAAAAAGCTGCGCTGATATCATAAACCAAGATGTTTAGCTGAAGAAGTGTCTTGACATCCCGATGAGAAATATTGATAAATGTTTTCACATTCATTTTTCGTGCAGCATGTGTGTAACTAGAAAGTAGCGTAGCGATGAAAAATATATGAGGCCTCACGTTTCAACACTTTAAGGGTATGTTAACACGCAGTGTTTTCAGACGTAATTCGGGCGTTTTACGCCTTGAATTATGCCTGAAAAAACGCCCCTAATACGCCTACAAACATCTGCCCATTGTTTTCAATGGGAATTACGATATTCTGTTCCCACGAGCCTTTATTTTACGCGTTGCTGTCAAAATAGGGCGCGTAAAATGACTGCTCGTCAAAAGAAGTGCAGGACACTTCTTGGGACGTTTTTGGAGGCATTTTTCATTGACTCCATTGAAAAACAGCTCCAAAAACGGCCGTCAAAAAACACAGCGAAATACGCGAGTTGTTAAAAAAACGTCTGAAAATAGCTCCGTATTTTCAGAAGTTTTTGGTCACTGCGTGTGAACATACCCTTAGAGAGAAAAAGGGGTTTAGCTAGTCATAGCAATCACAGTGCAGAAAATGAAACATCAGCCATGAGCTACATTACAAACGCACTTTGTCAATGCTACGATTTGGATACATGATGACATATTATAAAGAACTACCTCTGCTGTACTGTTATACTGTAAGGTACATGGTATTCAATATCTTATTCTCTAAAAAAAAAAAGATTTTTGCAAAAATGTCAAATGCTACAGTACATGACTTTCCAGTAAACCAGTAAATTACCCTAACTGTAAGTTCCTTATTGAAATACAATTTCATATAAAACTACAATATGACATATTATGATATATAAAAAGTTATCAAGAGGCAGAGAGAAAGCTGCGCTCTCTCTCCCTAGAAAGAAGGAGCCCACGCATTAGCACAGCATTGGTTACTTCACTGTTTCGTCCATGGTGGTGGAGCCGCATAGTCAGATTTTACAGACCTCATTAGATAAGAGAATAAGACAATGGCACTGCTGAGCGGCTGCTGTATTCTGAGCTAATAAGCAGCCACTGTGCCATACAGCAGCTACTCAGCAGTGGTACTTGCTTTATAAAGGTCAGCTCACACGGCAGATTTTGTGCGGCGGGTCCTGCTGCAAAATCTGCCGTAGAATTTTTATTATTTATGGCGGAATTATTATTTATAATATAAAATTTGGTTAATGCAAATAATAAAAAAATGGAAACAAAAAATATTCCAAACATCTTGATTTATTCAATATCGACTATGAGCGCCATGCTCAGAAATATACACACTTACACGCCTTGGCATGCTATTAAAGAGGTTATTCATGGTTGTCTGAGAAATGCTATGCCATACTGAACGCACTTGGGCTCAAAAATCATCAAGATATGCAAAAAATCTCATATTAACACAAAATCGCCATCCTTCGGTAAATTTGTAGACGTAAAAGCAAACACGTTCTAATATATGACCTTTTCAAAAAAGTAGTAATATATTATTTTAACTATGAAAAACTATGAGTACATTAGGTACAAAAATAATTGTCAAAATATGTAGGAATTATTCTGAATATTACACACTGGAATAGTGTTGATGGAATCATTCCCAGTATTAGAAAGAGCTGGTGCAATTGATAAAGACCCATAATAAAAACGCACATATAGGGGTTCTAAGAAGCACTGATGGGATTATCTTACAGAAGGAGAATGAAATCTTGTGCTATTTTAGGAACTACTTTGAGGAAACATATACAACAGAATATAGGGATACAATAGGAGATTTGTCCATTTATATTGACTGGGCGAGGTTGAAAACTCAGAAGCCAGTAGTATACTAGATGCTCCACTTAAGTTGGAAGAAATTAAACAAAACTAAGGATTTAGGGAAAAATAGAGCACCAGGAGCCGATGGTCTCCCGGTGGAGCTATATAAAAAATATGAGGAATTACTGTCCAAAGAATTACTAAACACACTGGCTGAGGCTTATGAAGGTGGGATGCTCCCGGAGTCAACGTATCATGCAGATATGATCTTGATATGTAAACAAGAGGACATACTGGACCCAGGGTCATACAGGCCAATCTCCCTGCTAAATGTAGTTATGAAGATCCTAACAAAGGTATTGGTGGAGAGGTTGGTCAGGGTGATCCAAGAGTTCCTGGGAGAACAGCAAACAGGGTTTATTTTTGGTAAAACAACATCACATAATATTCGTAATCTCTTTACACTTATTCGGTTGGAGGGTGTCAGCGGGAATGGAGGAGCAATACTCTCACTGGATGCAACAAAAGCATTTGATAGGGTAGAATGGCCCTTTTTGTGGACAACAATAGAGAAAATGGGGTTTGGACCAAAATTTATGAGATGGATGAAATTGATTTATAGGAAACCACAGGCTTCAGTATGTATAAATGGGAATGGATCTTCTCCATTCCTGCAGACACGGGGAACATGACAAGGCTGCCCTCTGTCCCCTTTGCTATTTGCATTGGGGATAGAGGTACTAGCGAACCAAATAAGGAATAGTAGGGATATAAAAGGCTTTAGGGTTGGGGAACTAGAGTTCAAGGTTTCTATTTATGCAGACGACCTGATGACACTAATGAATTAATACAAAATGTAGGGGAGATAATTAAGAATTACTCAGCATTCTCTGGGTTCATAGTTAATTGGGGAAAATCGGTATTGATGCCTATGGGGAAATTGGATGAAGATAGACTAAAAAGAATAGTACCACAACTTAGAGTGTTGGAGTAAAAAGAATTCTTTAAATATTTAGGAATTAATATATCCAGGTAGGTGGAGCAATATGTGGAGTTGAATGTGGTCCTCCTGGTCCATATCTGGAGAGAAAATGTGAAAGTCTGGTCAAAAATGAATTTATCCATGGCCCATAGGATAAAATGGATTAAAATGGTTTGGTTACCCCAAGGGTTGTACAGTTTTAAAAACTGCCCTGTGGAGATACCTGAATTTTTTTTCTCAATTATGGACACCCTGGTGAGGGAACTAATATAGAAAAATGGTAATGCTAGAATAGGGAAGCAATATATACGACTTCCGGTTGGTAAAGGTGGATTAGCATTCCAAAATTGGAAAGCCTACTATTTGACAGCGCAAGGGTCGGCAGCACTGAGAGAAACTCCAAAAGTAGTAACAGAAATGCACAAATGGGTTTATCATTTAGTGGATAAAGAACTAGGAAAGGTGGAAGTGTTGGAGGCAGGCACACACAGCAGCCATTAACGGCTGCCGATTGTATATACCTCCTCTGCATGTTGATATAAAATAAATAAAATACTAGGCATAAAACACTGGTAAAAAAAGACACCTATTTGAGATAACCTATTCTTCATAAGTAAAAAAATTGAGGGGTATAAAGTATAGATAAGATTTGGAATACGGTTTTTGTATCAGATAATGGAAGGGAATAGAGTTAAATCATTTGAGACTCTTCAAAGAGAATTCGGTCTGCACAGTAATAACTATGCAGGGGCATAGGAAAGGTTTACTGTCATTGTTGTATAATAAGTTAATGGATGCACAGGTTAAAAATACACAATTAAAATGTATTGCACATTGGCACGAAGACTTAGGAGAAACAAGGAGTGAAACTGAATGGGGAAAAATTATGGAAGTGATTTCAAAGTTGTCTAAAAACTTATCACATAGAATTACACAATAGTTTTTTTTGTACACAGATTACAAAGAACACCTTTGTTCTTATTTAAAATTGGGTACAAATGGAATGATAAATGCACAACACATAGAGATGGTAGGGCAGATTGGGTTCACATGTTTTGGAAGTGTCCCAAATTACACATGTTTTAGAGGGATGTAGTAATAAATATAAATAAGGTCTATAAGATAAAGTTGGAAATAAATACATGGACGTGTATTCTGGGAGATGTTGGAAATCTGAGAATAGGAACCAATAGGGGAAGAGCAATACACCTCCTATTATTTATGGCCAGGAAATGTATTTTAAAACAATGGATAAGGGGTACTAAATGTAAGATGTATTATTGCTATGCATTTTTGTGTAAGCAATAATGTATGTATGTTATGTTGGAAAATAAAAAAAAATTCTAACAAAAAAAGAAAGAAAGAGTGGAACCGAAGGTGGGAAAAGCAAGTTAAAGTCAAATGAAAGTTCTTACCTTAGGTGACTTTGCAAAAAAGTATTTTGAGCTATGGACCAAGCCAATATTCGATCACGATACGTGGCAAAAGAAAGCCTGTTCTGTCTTGAGCATTTGGCCATGAATAGATGCCATAGCTGAATTTGACACTTAAAATTATTTAGCTCAGACAAAATGATCTGAGTGGATTATGCATAGAAGATTATGTTGCAATAAACACTCAGCGATGTCTTATTCATTGGACGAGACATTATTTTTCCCTGAAACTTATTTTGTCTTTTAAACTTTCAAATGAAATATAATGTGATAACATCTAGGTTAACAGTCTACCAAAAAAACTGTCCTGGTTAACCATATACGACAAGTCTTCTCTAAGGCTCTGTTGACACTACTGTCATGGCTGTCGTTCCTAACCAAAACATGACACTCATTTTCACATGGATTCCATTTATACCTGACAGGTTCCATTGACCTATAAAGGACTCTGCCATATTTCTGTCCAGTTTCTGGTGTATTTTGACAGCAAGTATAACTTTGCAGACTACTGTTAAGGTCTGTAGCTGATTCAGAGTCCAGTGGCTAAAATAATCAGGCAGGAGAGTGATAATAGCAAGGATAGCCCAGTAACAGTCCAGATTTGGTACACAGATAAGCAGTAACAGGTTGGAGAATGAGGTAGAGACGAGGTCAGGAAACAATCAAAGTTCAGAACACAGAAAAGCAGCAACAGTTTGTAGGGTCCATTAGAAAGGAACAAGACTACAGTCAAGAAGGTCAATAGTCTGGTAATCAGAAAGTGCAAGGTCCAGGCTTATATAGGAAGCCAAAACAGTGACAACAATTAAGCAATCAAGGCAAGGAATCCGGAGAGGCAAGATTAAAAAAAACCTAAACACTAGATTCAAAAGAGGAACTGTCCAACTTTTCAGATGGCTCAATGAGAAGAGCTGCTGCCTGCGACACAGGAGTTTCTGCGTTCAAATTATGACAGTGCTTCCCTTCATCCAAGTTGTCTTATGGGCTGGTTTGTTAGGATATCTCTGATGAAATTATTTTGTAAGCCTAGGAGCATAAACTATTTTCTTTTGATTCCCAAGAATTCTCCTCAGAGCCATACCATTTCCACTCCAAGAACTGTAGCATATTCCGATAAATTCTGGAGTCCAAGATCTCATCAACAATATATACTTCTTTTCCTGGCATACTTACTGGTGGCAAGGAGTCCAATTTGTGGCCTGAAAAATGATTTTTGGTTAAAGAGAGAGCAATGACAAACAAGATGCACCTTTATCGTCTCAGGTAGTTTTAATCAAAAAGTGACTTTGAACAGAAATTTGAAAGGCCCAATATATTTATGGCCCAATTTTGGAGAATGTAATTTCAGTTTTACATTTTTAGCAACACTTTGCCTTCTCTATTTAAAGCAGGAGTTTCTTGCAGGTTTTTACCAGCAGTCTCTTTTTTCATTGTTTTTGAGCATCCTGCAAACGCTCAACAATCTTTGCTTAAACCTTTTGTATTGTCATCAAGCGTTCAGTCACTGCTGGAAGAGAGGTAGACATTAATAAATCAGAAATAAAGACTGGATGAAGGCCAGTATTCACATAAAAAGGACTTTGTGATGTTAATCTATGATCAAAATGTCTATGTGTCCCAAAATGGTACCAATAAAATCTACAGCTTGTCTCGAAAAAACAAGCCCCATACAGCTCTATCAACCCGAAAAACAAAAAAGTTATGACACTAGTAATCCGGTGATGAAAAAACATCCAGATGTGCAGGTCGGAGGGGAACATTCCTTAAGTTTCAAGGCCCCAGTATTTAGGAACTAGGAAGGGACGGGACATAGCACATCTGCTGGAAGCGAGGGTGCCCGTATTGTACGAGGACAACAGCTTCCCAGCAAAATAACCCAAACTACAAAGGAGGAAAAGTCCCCAAAAGGGGCAGAGTGTTACAAAACGGGGATAAGAAAGAATATAGTTTATCAATGCGACACTGGCTTGTGCATAACGGATTGCTTCACAGCGTGACACACATCTATGGATAGTTTTATTATTTACCGCATTATTATACCCTCTTATTATGTTCGTATGTACTCCGCACAGATCACATATGCTCCCACATTATAAACTGAAATACCAGTAAAACTCCAAACAAAACTACTCCCAAGCAAAATCCACGCTCCAAATGGCGCTCTTACGTTCCTAGCCCTACAGTGTGCCCAAACAGCAGTTTACGTCCACATGTAAGGCATTGCTATACCCAGGATAACCAGCTTAACAGTTTATGGGGTAAGATGCTCCAGTGGCACAAGCTGGGCACAACATAATGAGCAGTGAAATGGCATATCAGTGGAAAAATTGCAATTTTCACTTTGCATCATCCACTGCGTATTAATTTCTGAAAAACACTTGTGGGGTCTAAATGCTCACTACACCCCTTGATAAATGCCTTTAGGGGTGTGGTTTCTAAAATGGGGTAACCTTTTTTGGTACATCAGAGGTTTTGCAAAGGCGACATGGCGTCCGCATACCATTACTGCAAAATCTACGCTCCAAAAGTGAAATACCACTCCTTCTGAACCCTCCCATATGTCCAAACAGCAGCTTATAATCACATATGGGGTATTATCATACTCGGGAGACAAATGTGAATATTAAAAATGTTGTTCTAAAACTACATCTTATTGGAAAAAAAAACCTTTTCATTTTCATGGCTTAATTCTAATTTATTCAGCAAAATACCTTTGGGGGCTCAGCAAATGCGACATGGGCACCCAGAAACCATTCCAAAAGCCAAATGGCACTCCTTCCCTTCTGAGCCCTACTGTGTGTCCAAACAGCAGTTAATGACCGCATATGAGGTATTGCCAAACTCGGGAAAAATTGCTTTACAAATGTTATGGTGCTCCTTCTCCTTTAGTTCTTGTGGAAATTAAACAAAAAATTAGTTAAACCTACTTATTAGTTATTGGAAAAAATTTAGATTTTCTTTTTCACAACCTAATTCCAATAATTTCTGCAAAAGAAACTATGGGGTCAAAATGCTCACTATACCCCAATATAATTTTCTTTAAGGGGTTTAGTTAAGGGGTCATTTGTGGGGGGTTTCCAGTGTTTTGGCCCCTCTGGGGCTTTTCAAATGCGACATGGCACGGTAAACCATTCCAGCTAAATTTGAGCTCCAAAAGGCAACTGTAGCTCCTTTGCTTCTGAGCCATGTTGTTTGTCAGGTTCACTGAAGTAACAATTGAGTAAAAAATACCTTTTAATAGTAACTTGTTAAAAACAGGGGTAACACACCACTGTGACATAAGCCCCACCGTGATTATTAAAAAATGTATTAAACAAAAAACACTGAGTCATTATGATGCATATATCTCGGTGTTTGTAACGATATTTTGTCTGGAATCAGCATATATCCAGGGCACACCAGTAGTACAATCCCCAAATAAAGCACAGGTGTCCGAATAAATCGGATCTCCTAGTGCTGGGTGTAACACAATATGACTGTCCCCAATGCAAACATTCCATAAACAATAAACGACCCTACGCGTTTCAGATACTCATCCTCAGGGGTCCGTATCTTGGTAACTCTGGCCTCTTCACCAGCGATAGTGATATTCAACAGCAGATATTCTGCTGTGCGTCACGGCAAGATGCACGTATCGATGTCAACGGCATACTTCATTGCAGGCGCTAGGTTACTATAAACGCTAAAACTCCACCCCTCGTATTAGGCGGCAACACATGAACTGACCAATCCCAGCACCCTCTCGATTCGTGACACCTGCCCATGTGACCCCCCGCCGTCAGCTGACAACCAGGGGTCATCATCGGCCGCATCAACCCGAACGCGCAGGCGCAGTAGAAGCCAAGGACAAGTCGCCCGGACTGCCAAACACGAGGAGGTAAGCGCTACACGATAATGTATTATAAGTATATCTTGCGGGACAGTTAAACACCGCAAGTGGACTACCTCACAGAGCAACTAAAAAGTAAATAAACACATGTAAGGTGGACAAGAATACTAGATCCCTCATGTCAGGAGGGACTGAAAGGCGATCTCCAAATGTATCGGCTGACCCATATGGCCATCTCAAAACTTAGTATATTAGGCAAATATGAACTCACCCACCCTATAGGCAACCCAGTGGAGATAGGCCACCCATAGGGGAATGGTAAGGCATGTTAGATAAAACATGTGTAATTAGTCTGCTCATTTAAACCTGCTGGTTGTATACATTCCAGTCTATGGATCCATTGTGCTTCTTTGCGTAAAATCAGGTTGTCCCAGTCCCCTCCTCTTTTAGGGGGTCTAACAAGTTCAATTGCTTGAAACTTTAAGCATGCTGCCTGACCTTGGTGTTTAGCATGCACATGCTTAGATATTGGGGTGTCCCTAACATGGATAATGTCTCCAACATGCTCCCTAATACGGCGACGAAATTGTCGTGCTGTTTTACCCACATAATTAAGGGGGCATGGACATGTGATTAGGTAGACCACTCCCGCTGTCTTGCAATTGACATAATCCCGAATATTGTATTGTTTCTGTGTAACGACACTAGTGAAGCTATTCCCTTTAAAAATGAATTCACAGGCTTTACAGCTACCACATCTAAAGGTGCCTGGTATTTGTCTATCCAGCCACGTACCCCTAGGTGAGATGGGGTCAAAACAGCTATGCATGACTCTGTCCCTTATGTTTTTCCCTCTCCGATACGTGACAGACGGCCTCTGTGTGATCTGATCTACTAAATCTACATCAGAACTGAGAATACGCCAATACCTATTCAGTATCTGCATGATATCATTTTGTTTGGAATCATAGGTGCCTATGAGTCTCGTGACCTGTTCTTCTTTCCGTTTTTTAGGGACCAGGAGACATTGCCTATCTGCATCCCTTGCTCCCTCATAGGCCTTCCTAATAACACTCTTGGGGAAGCCTCTGTCCTTCAATCTTGTTTTGAGTTCCTGGGCCTGGCACTCAAAATCACCCATAGAGCTACAATTCCTGCGTACTCTCATAAATTGGCCTTTCGGAATGCCACGTTTGAGGGAATAAGGATGACAGCTATTCCATTGCAGAAAACTATTAGTTGCTGTTTCTTTCCGATGTACCTTGGTGCGGATTGTGCCTTCTTCTGTTTTTGTGATTTTCAAGTCTAAAAAGGACAATTCTTTCTCACTGATCTCACATGTGAATTTTAGTCCTACATCATTATTGTTGAGGGCTGCTACAAAACTATGGAACTCATCCGCTGTAGAGTTCCAGAGGATCAACACGTCATCAATATATCTAATCCATAATCCAACGGATGAAGTCCATTTGACAAATTTGTCCCCAAAGACAATTGTCTCCTCCCACCAGCCAAGAAATAAATTTGCATAGGTGGAGCAGCAGGACTCCCCATTGCAGTACCACATTGCTGATGAAAAATTTTATCTTCAAAAATAAATATATTTTTTTCAAGAACAAACTGTAATAACTGCAAAACAAATTGGTTATGAGCTGCAAACTGAGTACCTCTAGATCCCAGATAATACTCGACCGCTTTATAACCACATTTGTGAGGTATGGATGAATACAACGCCTCAACATCCAGACTAGCCAGGATTGTATCTTTCTCCAGAGAAATACCGTCAATCTGTTTCAAGACATCCATAGTGTCACGTACATATGATGTGAGACTCAAGACAAAGGGGCGCAACACCTGATCAACATATGTACTCACATTTTGAGTTAAATTATTGATGCCTGAAACAATGGGTCTGCCACGTAAGGGAGGATACCCTTTATGGATTTTGGGCAGGCTATAAAAACACGCCATAACAGGAAATTGTGGGTATAGGAACCCGAACTCACCTGCACTAATCAAAGATCTGCTCTTTGCATCACTCAAGATGCTCAGCAGCTCTTTCTTGAATAGTGCCATAGGGTTATCCTTCAAAATGGTGTAGCAGTCATGGTTAAATAAAATGTCCTCACACATTTTCTTATAATCATCCCTGCTCATGACCACAATGTTCCCACCTTTATCAGATGCCTTTAGAACAATGTTCTGTTTTTTCTCTAAAGTGGTCAGAGCTAATCGTTCAGACCAAGACAAGTTGTTATCCATGCCCCTACTGTCCTGACTAAGACTTTTGATCTCATCTCCTACCATATCCACAAATAAATCCACATTGGTAAAGTCTCCTATAGGTGGCAGCTTCCTACTCTTCATTTTTAGGTTGGTGAAGGGACCTATACCTGGAGCTCTTCCAGATTCCTCTAGTAACCCCTCTAGGGCTGAAAGGCCTTCCATATCAGACTCCTCTAACCCTAATTCCATACATTTTTTCCTATTATGGTGTTTAAAATTTTTTATCCATTTGAGTTTACGAGCAAATAAGTTGAGATCTTTTATCCACGAAAATGAGTCAAATGTAACTGTAGGGACAAAAGAAAGTCCCTTTTCTAATAATGTATTCTCTGATGCACTCAAATTATATTCAGAAAGGTTAATGATTTGAAGCCTATCCATATTATTCCCCTTCACTAATCCTTTTGTCCCCTCAGCATATAGCGGGAAATGGGAGGATTGTTGGCTAAAAAATTATTGCCACTGTTAGAAGAGGCTCTCCCACGGCTTCTATTTCTACCTCTTGCTCCTCCCCTAAATTTTTGTTTCCCACCACTACCACCAAAAAATGGGCCCACTCTTTCAGAGTCTGTAGTTTCACTCTCTGATGTGGAAGGGTCAGATTCCCTCGGCCCCCTATTGGTCTGTTGATATTGCTGTTGTTGTGTAGTAACAAAATCATACGCTTTTTTCTCCCTAAATTCCTGTAGGTCTCTCTGGAATTGGAAGTGTTTACGTTCCTTTAGATGATTAGTGAACCTTTCTAAAGTTTGTTGGAGGATTTTATCCCTTTTGTCAAAGCCAGGGGTATCTACCAAGGACTTAGCTGCCTCAATCTCTTTTTTAAGCTCAGCACTAATAAAGTCAAACTGGACTTTTTCTTCCTCTACCAAAATCTGCATCAGCCTAAGTGAGCTCCCTGTGATCTCCTGTTCCCACCTTTCTTTTATATTAGCGGTTTTTAATCTTGATGCTGGAACAATGGGGACCCTGAGACCTCTGGGAACTATCTTGTTCTTTAAATAGTTTTCCAGACTCTGGATCTCCCACCAACTTCTAGTATAATCTTTATGCAATCTATTAAGGTTTTTGAAGGTAGTTTTAAGAGATGCACCCTGAACTGTATACATCAGTTCACATTCAGAAAAAACGCTTTTAGCCTCACTCATCCACCCATCTGTGTTTAATTCAGAAAGTGCAAAGGCTGCCATACCTAGATATAATGAAATTATTAACTGTATGGACTAAATGTAATTTCACTGTATAGTTTGATAAAAATTTAATTGTGCTCCCACAATATGAAAGAAATTATAAGGTTCACTGAAGTAACAATTGAGTAAAAAATGCCTTTTAATAGTAACTTGTTAAAAACAGGGGTAACACACCACTGTGACATAAGCCCCACCGTGATTATTAAAAAATGTATTAAACAAAAAACACTGAGTCATTATGATGCATATATCTCGGTGTTTGTAACGATATTTTGTCTGGAATCAGCATATATCCAGGGCACACCAGTAGTACAATCCCCAAATAAAGCACAGGTGTCCGAATAAATCGGATCTCCTAGTGCTGGGTGTAACACAATATGACTGTCCCCAATGCAAACATTCCATAAACAATAAACGACCCTACGCGTTTCAGATACTCATCCTCAGGGGTCCGTATCTTGGTAACTCTGGCCTCTTCACCAGCGATAGTGATATTCAACAGCAGATATTCTGCTGTGCGTCACGGCAAGATGCACGTATCGATGTCAACGGCATACTTCATTGCAGGCGCTAGGTTACTATAAACGCTAAAACTCCACCCCTCGTATTAGGCGGCAACACATGAACTGACCAATCCCAGCACCCTCTCGATTCGTGACACCTGCCCATGTGACCCCCCGCCGTCAGCTGACAACCAGGGGTCATCATCGGCCGCATCAACCCGAACGCGCAGGCGCAGTAGAAGCCAAGGACAAGTCGCCCGGACTGCCAAACACGAGGAGGTAAGCGCTACACGATAATGTATTATAAGTATATCTTGCGGGACAGTTAAACACCGCAAGTGGACTACCTCACAGAGCAACTAAAAAGTAAATAAACACATGTAAGGTGGACAAGAATACTAGATCCCTCATGTCAGGAGGGACTGAAAGGCGATCTCCAAATGTATCGGCTGACCCATATGGCCATCTCAAAACTTAGTATATTAGGCAAATATGAACTCACCCACCCTATAGGCAACCCAGTGGAGATAGACCACCCATAGGGGAATGGTAAGGCATGTTAGATAAAACATGTGTAATTAGTCTGCTCATTTAAACCTGCTGGTTGTATACATTCCAGTCTATGGATCCATTGTGCTTCTTTGCGTAAAATCAGGTTGTCCCAGTCCCCTCCTCTTTTAGGGGGTCTAACAAGTTCAATTGCTTGAAACTTTAAGCATGCTGCCTGACCTTGGTGTTTAGCATGCACATGCTTAGATATTGGGGTGTCCCTAACATGGATAATGTCTCCAACATGCTCCCTAATACGGCGACGAAATTGTCGTGCTGTTTTACCCACATAATTAAGGGGGCATGGACATGTGATTAGGTAGACCACTCCCGCTGTCTTGCAATTGACATAATCCCGAATATTGTATTGTTTCTGTGTAACGACACTAGTGAAGCTATTCCCTTTAAAAATGAATTCACAGGCTTTACAGCTACCACATCTAAAGGTGCCTGGTATTTGTCTATCCAGCCACGTACCCCTAGGTGAGATGGGGTCAAAACAGCTATGCATGACTCTGTCCCTTATGTTTTTCCCTCTCCGATACGTGACAGACGGCCTCTGTGTGATCTGATCTACTAACTCTACATCAGAACTGAGAATACGCCAATACCTATTCAGTATCTGCATGATATCATTTTGTTTGGAATCATAGGTGCCTATGAGTCTCGTGACCTGTTCTTCTTTCCGTTTTTTAGGGACCAGGAGACATTGCCTATCTGCATCCCTTGCTCCCTCATAGGCCTTCCTAATAACACTCTTGGGGAAGCCTCTGTCCTTCAATCTTGTTTTGAGTTCCTGGGCCTGGCACTCAAAATCACCCATAGAGCTACAATTCCTGCGTACTCTCATAAATTGGCCTTTCGGAATGCCACGTTTGAGGGAATAAGGATGACAGCTATTCCATTGCAGAAAACTATTAGTTGCTGTTTCTTTCCGATGTACCTTGGTGCGGATTGTGCCTTCTTCTGTTTTTGTGATTTTCAAGTCTAAAAAGGACAATTCTTTCTCACTGATCTCACATGTGAATTTTAGTCCTACATCATTATTGTTGAGGGCTGCTACAAAACTATGGAACTCATCCGCTGTAGAGTTCCAGAGGATCAACACGTCATCAATATATCTAATCCATAATCCAACGGATGAAGTCCATTTGACAAATTTGTCCCCAAAGACAATTGTCTCCTCCCACCAGCCAAGAAATAAATTTGCATAGGTGGGAGCAGCAGGACTCCCCATTGCAGTACCACATTGCTGATGAAAAATTTTATCTTCAAAAATAAATATATTTTTTTCAAGAACAAACTGTAATAACTGCAAAACAAATTGGTTATGAGCTGCAAACTGAGTACCTCTAGATCCCAGATAATACTCGACCGCTTTATAACCACATTTGTGAGGTATGGATGAATACAACGCCTCAACATCCAGACTAGCCAGGATTGTATCTTTCTCCAGAGAAATACCGTCAATCTGTTTCAAGACATCCATAGTGTCACGTACATATGATGTGAGACTCAAGACAAAGGGGCGCAACACCTGATCAACATATGTACTCACATTTTGAGTTAAATTATTGATGCCTGAAACAATGGGTCTGCCACGTAAGGGAGGATACCCTTTATGGATTTTGGGCAGGCTATAAAAACACGCCATAACAGGAAATTGTGGGTATAGGAACCCGAACTCACCTGCACTAATCAAAGATCTGCTCTTTGCATCACTCAAGATGCTCAGCAGCTCTTTCTTGAATAGTGCCGTAGGGTTATCCTTCAAAATGGTGTAGCAGTCATGGTTAAATAAAATGTCCTCACACATTTTCTTATAATCATCCCTGCTCATGACCACAATGTTCCCACCTTTATCAGATGCCTTTAGAACAATGTTCTGTTTTTTCTCTAAAGTGGTCAGAGCTAATCGTTCAGACCAAGACAAGTTGTTATCCATGCCCCTACTGTCCTGACTAAGACTTTTGATCTCATCTCCTACCATATCCACAAATAAATCCACATTGGTAAAGTCTCCTATAGGTGGCAGCTTCCTACTCTTCATTTTTAGGTTGGTGAAGGGACCTATACCTGGAGCTCTTCCAGATTCCTCTAGTAACCCCTCTAGGGCTGAAAGGCCTTCCATATCAGACTCCTCTAACCCTAATTCCATACATTTTTTCCTATTATGGTGTTTAAAATTTTTTATCCATTTGAGTTTACGAGCAAATAAGTTGAGATCTTTTATCCACGAAAATGAGTCAAATTTAACTGTAGGGACAAAAGAAAGTCCCTTTTCTAATAATGTATTCTCTGATGCACTCAAATTATATTCAGAAAGGTTAATGATTTGAAGCCTATCCATATTATTCCCCTTCACTAATCCTTTTGTCCCCTCAGCATATAGCGGGAAATGGGAGGATTGTTGGCTAAAAAATTATTGCCACTGTTAGAAGAGGCTCTCCCACGGCCTCTATTTCTACCTCTTGCTCCTCCCCTAAATTTTTGTTTCCCACCACTACCACCAAAAAATGGGCCCACTCTTTCAGAGTCTGTAGTTTCACTCTCTGATGTGGAAGGGTCAGATTCCCTCGGCCCCCTATTGGTCTGTTGATATTGCTGTTGTTGTGTAGTAACAAAATCATACGCTTTTTTCTCCCTAAATTCCTGTAGGTCTCTCTGGAATTGGAAGTGTTTACGTTCCTTTAGATGATTAGTGAACCTTTCTAAAGTTTGTTGGAGGATTTTATCCCTTTTGTCAAAGCCAGGGGTATCTACCAAGGACTTAGCTGCCTCAATCTCTTTTTTAAGCTCAGCACTAATAAAGTCAAACTGGACTTTTTCTTCCTCTACCAAAATCTGCATCAGCCTAAGTGAGCTCCCTGTGATCTCCTGTTCCCACCTTTCTTTTATATTAGCGGTTTTTAATCTTGATGCTGGAACAATGGGGACCCTGAGACCTCTGGGAACTATCTTGTTCTTTAAATAGTTTTCCAGACTCTGGATCTCCCACCAACTTCTAGTATAATCTTTATGCAATCTATTAAGGTTTTTGAAGGTAGTTTTAAGAGATGCACCCTGAACTGTATACATCAGTTCACATTCAGAAAAAACGCTTTTAGCCTCACTCATCCACCCATCTGTGTTTAATTCAGAAAGTGCAAAGGCTGCCATACCTAGATATAATGAAATTATTAACTGTATGGACTAAATGTAATTTCACTGTATAGTTTGATAAAAATTTAATTGTGCTCCCACAATATGAAAGAAATTATAAGGTTCACTGAAGTAACAATTGAGTAAAAAATACCTTTTAATAGTAACTTGTTAAAAACAGGGGTAACACACCACTGTGACATAAGCCCCACCGTGATTATTAAAAAATGTATTAAACAAAAAACACTGAGTCATTATGATGCATATATCTCGGTGTTTGTAACGATATTTTGTCTGGAATCAGCATATATCCAGGGCACACCAGTAGTACAATCCCCAAATAAAGCACAGGTGTCCGAATAAATCGGATCTCCTAGTGCTGGGTGTAACACAATATGACTGTCCCCAATGCAAACATTCCATAAACAATAAACGACCCTACGCGTTTCAGATACTCATCCTCAGGGGTCCGTATCTTGGTAACTCTGGCCTCTTCACCAGCGATAGTGATATTCAACAGCAGATATTCTGCTGTGCGTCACGGCAAGATGCACGTATCGATGTCAACGGCATACTTCATTGCAGGCGCTAGGTTACTATAAACGCTAAAACTCCACCCCTCGTATTAGGCGGCAACACATGAACTGACCAATCCCAGCACCCTCTCGATTCGTGACACCTGCCCATGTGACCCCCCGCCGTCAGCTGACAACCAGGGGTCATCATCGGCCGCATCAACCCGAACGCGCAGGCGCAGTAGAAGCCAAGGACAAGTCGCCCGGACTGCCAAACACGAGGAGGTAAGCGCTACACGATAATGTATTATAAGTATATCTTGCGGGACAGTTAAACACCGCAAGTGGACTACCTCACAGAGAAACTAAAAAGTAAATAAACACATGTAAGGTGGACAAGAATACTAGATCCCTCATGTCAGGAGGGACTGAAAGGCGATCTCCAAATGTATCGGCTGACCCATATGGCCATCTCAAAACTTAGTATATTAGGCAAATATGAACTCACCCACCCTATAGGCAAACCCAGGGTAAACACTTCCAATTCCAGAGAGACCTACAGGAATTTAGGGAGAAAAAAGCGTATGATTTTGTTACTACACAACAACAGCAATATCAACAGACCAATAGGGGGCCGAGGGAATCTGACCCTTCCACATCAGAGAGTGAAACTACAGACTCTGAAAGAGTGGGCCCATTTTTTGGTGGTAGTGGTGGGAAACAAAAATTTAGGGGAGGAGCAAGAGGTAGAAATAGAGGCCGTGGGAGAGCCTCTTCTAACAGTGGCAATAATTTTTTAGCCAACAATCCTCCCATTTCCCGCTATATGCTGAGGGGACAAAAGGATTAGTGAAGGGGAATAATATGGATAGGCTTCAAATCATTAACCTTTCTGAATATAATTTGAGTGCATCAGAGAATACATTATTAGAAAAGGGACTTTCTTTTGTCCCTACAGTTAAATTTGACTCATTTTCGTGGATAAAAGATCTCAACTTATTTGCTCGTAAACTCAAATGGATAAAAATTTTTAAACACCATAATAGGAAAAAATGTATGGAATTAGGGTTAGAGGAGTCTGATATGGAAGGCCTTTCAGCCCTAGAGGGGTTACTAGAGGAATCTGGAAGAGCTCCAGGTATAGGTCCCTTCACCAACCTAAAAATGAAGAGTAGGAAGCTGCCACCTATAGGAGACTTTACCAATGTGGATTTATTTGTGGATATGGTAGGAGATGAGATCAAAAGTCTTAGTCAGGACAGTAGGGGCATGGATAACAACTTGTCTTGGTCTGAACGATTAGCTCTGACCACTTTAGAGAAAAAACAGAACATTGTTCTAAAGGCATCTGATAAAGGTGGGAACATTGTGGTCATGAGCAGGGATGATTATAAGAAAATGTGTGAGGACATTTTATTTAACCATGACTGCTACACCATTTTGAAGGATAACCCTACGGCACTATTCAAGAAAGAGCTGCTGAGCATCTTGAGTGATGCAAAGAGCAGATCTTTGATTAGTGCAGGTGAGTTCGGGTTCCTATACCCACAATTTCCTGTTATGGCGTGTTTTTATAGCCTGCCCAAAATCCATAAAGGGTATCCTCCCTTACGTGGCAGACCCATTGTTTCAGGCATCAATAATTTAACTCAAAATGTGAGTACATATGTTGATCAGGTGTTGCGCCCCTTTGTCTTGAGTCTCACATCATATGTACGTGACACTATGGATGTCTTGAAACAGATTGACGGTATTTCTCTGGAGAAAGATACAATCCTGGCTAGTCTGGATGTTGAGGCGTTGTATTCATCCATACCTCACAAATGTGGTTATAAAGCGGTCGAGTATTATCTGGGATCTAGAGGTACTCAGTTTGCAGCTCATAACCAATTTGTTTTGCAGTTATTACAGTTTGTTCTTGAAAAAAATAGTTATTACTTGTCCTTGGCTTCTACTGCGCCTGCGCGTTCGGGTTGATGCGGCCGATGATGACCCCTGGTTGTCAGCTGACGGCGGGGGGTCACATGGGCAGGTGTCACGAATCGAGAGGGTGCTGGGATTGGTCAGTTCATGTGTTGCCGCCTAATACGAGGGGTGGAGTTTTAGCGTTTATAGTAACCTAGCGCCTGCAATGAAGTATGCCGTTGACATCGATACGTGCATCTTGCCGTGACGCACAGCAGAATATCTGCTGTTGAATATCACTATCGCTGGTGAAGAGGCCAGAGTTACCAAGATACGGACCCCTGAGGATGAGTATCTGAAACGCGTAGGGTCGTTTATTGTTTATGGAATGTTTGCATTGGGGACAGTCATATTGTGTTACACCCAGCACTAGGAGATCCGATTTATTCGGACACCTGTGCTTTATTTGGGGATTGTACTACTGGTGTGCCCTGGATATATGCTGATTCCAGACAAAATATCGTTACAAACACCGAGATATATGCATCATAATGACTCAGTGTTTTTTGTTTAATACATTTTTTAATAATCACGGTGGGGCTTATGTCACAGTGGTGTGTTACCCCTGTTTTTAACAAGTTACTATTAAAAGGTATTTTTTACTCAATTGTTACTTCAGTGAACCTTATAATTTCTTTCATATTGTGGGAGCACAATTAAATTTTTATCAAACTATACAGTGAAATTACATTTAGTCCATACAGTTAATAATTTCATTATATCTAGGTATGGCAGCCTTTGCACTTTCTGAATTAAACACAGATGGGTGGATGAGTGAGGCTAAAAGCGTTTTTTCTGAATGTGAACTGATGTATACAGTTCAGGGTGCATCTCTTAAAACTACCTTCAAAAACCTTAATAGATTGCATAAAGATTATACTAGAAGTTGGTGGGAGATCCAGAGTCTGGAAAACTATTTAAAGAACAAGATAGTTCCCAGAGGTCTCAGGGTCCCCATTGTTCCAGCATCAAGATTAAAAACCGCTAATATAAAAGAAAGGTGGGAACAGGAGATCACAGGGAGCTCACTTAGGCTGATGCAGATTTTGGTAGAGGAAGAAAAAGTCCAGTTTGACTTTATTAGTGCTGAGCTTAAAAAAGAGATTGAGGCAGCTAAGTCCTTGGTAGATACCCCTGGCTTTGACAAAAGGGATAAAATCCTCCAACAAACTTTAGAAAGGTTCACTAATCATCTAAAGGAACGTAAACACTTCCAATTCCAGAGAGACCTACAGGAATTTAGGGAGAAAAAAGCGTATGATTTTGTTACTACACAACAACAGCAATATCAACAGACCAATAGGGGGCCGAGGGAATCTGACCCTTCCA
Organism: Rhinoderma darwinii; assembly: GCF_050947455.1. Taxonomy (NCBI): domain Eukaryota; kingdom Metazoa; phylum Chordata; class Amphibia; order Anura; family Rhinodermatidae; genus Rhinoderma; species Rhinoderma darwinii. The sequence continues at coordinate 172,501,600 of NC_134687.1, read as the reverse complement.
CATCAGAGAGTGAAACTACAGACTCTGAAAGAGTGGGCCCATTTTTTGGTGGTAGTGGTGGGAAACAAAAATTTAGGGGAGGAGCAAGAGGTAGAAATAGAGGCCGTGGGAGAGCCTCTTCTAACAGTGGCAATAATTTTTTAGCCAACAATCCTCCCATTTCCCGCTATATGCTGAGGGGACAAAAGGATTAGTGAAGGGGAATAATATGGATAGGCTTCAAATCATTAACCTTTCTGAATATAATTTGAGTGCATCAGAGAATACATTATTAGAAAAGGGACTTTCTTTTGTCCCTACAGTTAAATTTGACTCATTTTCGTGGATAAAAGATCTCAACTTATTTGCTCGTAAACTCAAATGGATAAAATTTTTTAAACACCATAATAGGAAAAAATGTATGGAATTAGGGTTAGAGGAGTCTGATATGGAAGGCCTTTCAGCCCTAGAGGGGTTACTAGAGGAATCTGGAAGAGCTCCAGGTATAGGTCCCTTCACCAACCTAAAAATGAAGAGTAGGAAGCTGCCACCTATAGGAGACTTTACCAATGTGGATTTATTTGTGGATATGGTAGGAGATGAGATCAAAAGTCTTAGTCAGGACAGTAGGGGCATGGATAACAACTTGTCTTGGTCTGAACGATTAGCTCTGACCACTTTAGAGAAAAAACAGAACATTGTTCTAAAGGCATCTGATAAAGGTGGGAACATTGTGGTCATGAGCAGGGATGATTATAAGAAAATGTGTGAGGACATTTTATTTAACCATGACTGCTACACCATTTTGAAGGATAACCCTACGGCACTATTCAAGAAAGAGCTGCTGAGCATCTTGAGTGATGCAAAGAGCAGATCTTTGATTAGTGCAGGTGAGTTCGGGTTCCTATACCCACAATTTCCTGTTATGGCGTGTTTTTATAGCCTGCCCAAAATCCATAAAGGGTATCCTCCCTTACGTGGCAGACCCATTGTTTCAGGCATCAATAATTTAACTCAAAATGTGAGTACATATGTTGATCAGGTGTTGCGCCCCTTTGTCTTGAGTCTCACATCATATGTACGTGACACTATGGATGTCTTGAAACAGATTGACGGTATTTCTCTGGAGAAAGATACAATCCTGGCTAGTCTGGATGTTGAGGCGTTGTATTCATCCATACCTCACAAATGTGGTTATAAAGCGGTCGAGTATTATCTGGGATCTAGAGGTACTCAGTTTGCAGCTCATAACCAATTTGTTTTGCAGTTATTACAGTTTGTTCTTGAAAAAAATATATTTATTTTTGAAGATAAAATTTTTCATCAGCAATGTGGTACTGCAATGGGGAGTCCTGCTGCTCCCACCTATGCAAATTTATTTCTTGTCTGGTGGGAGGAGACAATTGTCTTTGGGGACAAATTTGTCAAATGGACTTCATCCGTTGGATTATGGATTAGATATATTGATGACGTGTTGATCCTCTGGAACTCTACAGCGGATGAGTTCCATAGTTTTGTAGCAGCCCTCAACAATAATGATGTAGGACTAAAATTCACATGTGAGATCAGTGAGAAAGAATTGTCCTTTTTAGACTTGAAAATCACAAAAACAGAAGAAGGCACAATCCGCACCAAGGTACATCGGAAAGAAACAGCAACTAATAGTTTTCTGCAATGGAATAGCTGTCATCCTTATTCCCTCAAACGTGGCATTCCGAAAGGCCAATTTATGAGAGTACGCAGGAATTGTAGCTCTATGGGTGATTTTGAGTGCCAGGCCCAGGAACTCAAAACAAGATTGAAGGACAGAGGCTTCCCCAAGAGTGTTATTAGGAAGGCCTATGAGGGAGCAAGGGATGCAGATAGGCAATGTCTCCTGGTCCCTAAAAAACGGAAAGAAGAACAGGTCACGAGACTCATAGGCACCTATGATTCCAAACAAAATGATATCATGCAGATACTGAATAGGTATTGGCGTATTCTCAGTTCTGATGTAGATTTAGTAGATCAGATCACACAGAGGCCGTCTGTCACGTATCGGAGAGGGAAAAACATAAGGGACAGAGTCATGCATAGCTGTTTTGACCCCATCTCACCTAGGGGTACGTGGCTGGATAGACAAATACCAGGCACCTTTAGATGTGGTAGCTGTAAAGCCTGTGAATTCATTTTTAAAGGGAATAGCTTCACTAGTGTCGTTACACAGAAACAATACAATATTCGGGATTATGTCAATTGCAAGACAGCGGGAGTGGTCTACCTAATCACATGTCCATGCCCCCTTAATTATGTGGGTAAAACAGCACGACAATTTCGTCGCCGTATTAGGGAGCATGTTGGAGACATTATCCATGTTAGGGACACCCCAATATCTAAGCATGTGCATGCTAAACACCAAGGTCAGGCAGCATGCTTAAAGTTTCAAGCAATTGAACTTGTTAGACCCCCTAAAAGAGGAGGGGACTGGGACAACCTGATTTTACGCAAAGAAGCACAATGGATCCATAGACTGGAATGTATACAACCAGCAGGTTTAAATGAGCAGACTAATTACACATGTTTTATCTAACATGCCTTACCATTCCCCTATGGGTGGCCTATCTCCACTGGGTTGCCTATAGGGTGGGTGAGTTCATATTTGCCTAATATACTAAGTTTTGAGATGGCCATATGGGTCAGCCGATACATTTGGAGATCGCCTTTCAGTCCCTCCTGACATGAGGGATCTAGTATTCTTGTCCACCTTACATGTGTTTATTTACTTTTTAGTTGCTCTGTGAGGTAGTCCACTTGCGGTGTTTAACTGTCCCGCAAGATATACTTATAATACATTATCGTGTAGCGCTTACCTCCTCGTGTTTGGCAGTCCGGGCGACTTGTCCTTGGCTTCTACTGCGCCTGCGCGTTCGGGTTGATGCGGCCGATGATGACCCCTGGTTGTCAGCTGACGGCGGGGGGTCACATGGGCAGGTGTCACGAATCGAGAGGGTGCTGGGATTGGTCAGTTCATGTGTTGCCGCCTAATACGAGGGGTGGAGTTTTAGCGTTTATAGTAACCTAGCGCCTGCAATGAAGTATGCCGTTGACATCGATACGTGCATCTTGCCGTGACGCACAGCAGAATATCTGCTGTTGAATATCACTATCGCTGGTGAAGAGGCCAGAGTTACCAAGATACGGACCCCTGAGGATGAGTATCTGAAACGCGTAGGGTCGTTTATTGTTTATGGAATGTTTGCATTGGGGACAGTCATATTGTGTTACACCCAGCACTAGGAGATCCGATTTATTCGGACACCTGTGCTTTATTTGGGGATTGTACTACTGGTGTGCCCTGGATATATGCTGATTCCAGACAAAATATCGTTACAAACACCGAGATATATGCATCATAATGACTCAGTGTTTTTTGTTTAATACATTTTTTAATAATCACGGTGGGGCTTATGTCACAGTGGTGTGTTACCCCTGTTTTTAACAAGTTACTATTAAAAGGTATTTTTTACTCAATTGTTACTTCAGTGAACCTTATAATTTCTTTCATATTGTGGGAGCACAATTAAATTTTTATCAAACTATACAGTGAAATTCCATGTTGTTTGTCCAAACAGCCGTTTATGACCACATATAGGGTATTGCTGTACTCGGGAGAAATTGTTTTTACAAATGTTGGGTGAATTCTTCTCCTTTAGTCCTTGTTCAAAATGAAAAAATTCTACTTTTTATTGGAAAAAATGTTTCATTTTCACAGCCCAATTCTAATAAAATCTATGAAACACCTGTGGTGTCAAAATGCTCACTATACACCTAGATAAATTCCTTGTGGGGTGTAGGTTCCAAAATGTGGTATTTTTTTGGGGGTGGTTTTTACTTTGTTTTGGTACCAAAAAACCTCTTCAAACCTGATATGTTGCCTAAAATATAATCTAATAAAAAGAAGGCCCCAAAATCCACTAGGTGCTCCTTTGCTTCTAAGGCCAGTGCTTTAGTTCACTAGCACACTAGGGTCACATGTAGGATATTTCTAAAAACTGCAGAATCTGGGTAATACATTTTTTGTTGTATTTCTCTGGTAAAACCTTCTGTGTTAAAGAAAAAAAATTGATTAAAAATGAATTTCTGCAAAAAATGTGTACATTTCACCTCTACTTTGCTTTAAATCCAGCGAAATGCCTAAAGGGTTAACAAACTTTCTAAATGGAGTTTTGAATACTGTGAGACATTTCTGCTAAAGTTATACATTTTGTAACGTCTTAGAAAAATAAAAGCATGTTTAACCCCTTCCCGCTCCTGGACGTACTATTAGATCATGGTAGCTATATTGTTTGCGCTCCATGACCTAATAGTACGTCACGGGGTAACGGCCATTTCGGCCGTCTTCCCGACACATGCAGGAGCTGTGACAGCTGCTGTCTCGTACAGCAGTTGCCGCAGCTCCTACAGCGGGGACCGATCGCTGTGTCCCTGCTGATTAACCCCTTAAAAGCCGCGTTCAATAGCGATCGCGGCTTTTTAGGGGTTAAACCACCATCGACGGCCCACTACACGATAGCGGCCGGCGATGGTGACTATGGCAACTGGACGCCTATCAATGGCGTCCGGCTATGCCATCTACGGAAGCCTAGTGGGTCCTGACAAAGTCAGGACCCACTATGCTTGCTGTCAGTGAGTAGCTGACAGCTCTAATACACTTCACTACGCCTGTAGTGCAGTGTATTAGAATAGTGATCAGGGCCTCCTGCCCTCAAGTCCCCTAGTGGGACAAAGTAATGAAATAAGAAAATAAAAGTTTTAAAAGTAATAAAAGTAAAAATCTCCCTTTTTCCCTTATCAGTCCTTTATTATTAATAAAAATAGATAAATAAACAAATAAACGATACATAATTGGTATCGCCACGTCCATAACGGCCTGAACTACAAAATTATTTTGTTATTTATCCCATGCGGTGAACGCCGTAAAAGAAAATAACAATAAACTATACCAGAATCACAATTTTTTTGTCACTTCACCTCCCCAAAAATGGAATAAAAAGAGATCAAAAAGTCGCATGTACCTAAAAATGTTACTGATCGAAACTACAGTTTGTTACCCAAAAAACAAGTCCTTGCACGGCTTTCTTGATTTCTTTCTTTCTTGATTTTTTACAAAAAGTATTTTATTGTGCAAATTCCATAAGTAGAGATGAGCGAACTTATCAAAAGTTCGGTTCGGCTAGTTCGCCGAATTTTCCCGAAAAAGTTCGATTCGGACCGAACTAGTTCGGACCGAACCTGTAATTTCCGTGCGCCGAGCATGCTACTGTCCAGGGTGCTGATAGAGTTAATGGGCTGCACTAACTCTTTCAGCAACCTTGACAGTACATGCTCGGCGCGCGGAAAATACAATTTTAATGTAATAAAAAAAAAAAAATAATACGTTCATACTTACTTTCCTCCTGTCCGGCCTCCAGCAAATGACGTTTCATCCATGTCGCCGCTGCAGCCAATCACAGGCTGTAGTGGCGGTCACGCACGTCAGGATGACGTCAGAAGGCCGGCCTCCAGGGATGACGCTTCATCCCACGTGACCGCCTCTGCAGCCAATCACAGGCTGCAGCGGCGACATGGATGAAACGTCATCGCTGGAGGCCGGACAGGAGGAAAGTAAGTATGAACGTATTATTTTTTTTTGGGCATGTATGTATGTTGGCATGTATGTATGTTGGCATGTATGTATATATGTGCATGTATGTTGGCATGTATGTATATATGTGCAAGTTTGTATGTATATTTGCATGTATATATTTGCATGTATGTATGTATGTATGTTTGCATGTATGTATGTTTGCATGTATGTATGTTTGTATGTATGTTTGCATGTATGTATGTTTGCATGTATATATGTTGGCATGTATGTATGTTGGCATGTATGTATGTATGTATGTATGTATGTATATATGTGCATGTATGTATGTTTGCATGTTTTTATTTTTGCATGTATGTTTGCATGTATGTTTATATATATGTGCATGTATGTAATTATGTTTGCATGTATTTATGTTTGCATGTATATTTGTGCATGCTTGTATTTATGTATGTATGTATAGTTTGCATGTATGTATGTATATATGTGTGTATGTTTGCATGTATGTATATTTGCATGTATATATGTGCATGCTTGTATATATGTATGTATGTATGTATGTATGTTTGTATATATGTATGTATGTATGTTTGCATGTATGTTTGTTTGTATATAAGTCTGTATGGACATGTATGATACTGTCTGCTGGCGCCCTGTATCTAAGTCAACTTCGCGGCAGGCTTCTATACATGGTATAACAGTCAGTATCACACATTAAACTGAATCTAAGCCTACGACATGTTTTATTTCATTTTTTTTTAATTTATTTTTTTACAGGTTTGGTGTTTGGACTACGTCGGTTTCGAGGACTACTTAGATGACGTTTTTTTTTTCTACAATAAAATGGTTAATGAGGGTTGTGTTGGGGGTGCTTTATTTCAATAAAATATTTTATCTATATCTTTGTCTTTTCTTTTCAAATTTTCTTACTACCACTTTAGTAATGGCCACTGTCTGAGTGACAACATCCATTACTAAGGCGAGGCTTAGTGTTAGCCGGTGCAGAGGCTAACACTAACCACCATTATTACCCCGGTACCCACCACCACCAGGGGTGCCGGGAAGAGCCAGGTACGATCCAGTACCCGACCATCTGTTGTGATTGTCGGGCTCTGGGGCGGCCGCAGGCTGGTATTATGAGGCTGGGAAGGGCCAAAAACAGTGGACCTTCCCACCCTTGTAATACTAGGCTACTGCTGCTGTGTTGTATCTGGCTGGTTATAAAAGTGGGGGCGACCCCACGTCATATTTTGAAATTATTTATTTATTAATTTTTTTTTTTTTTTTTAAAAGACATGGGGTTCCACCCAATTTATCATAACCAGCCACATACAACACAGTGTTATTAGCCTGGGAATGGACAAAACCAGTGGCCCTTCCCACCCATGTAATGGCAGACTGCTGCGGCCTTGTATATGGCTGGTTATTAAAAATGTGGGGGACCCGTCTATTGTTAAATTTGTTAAATTAAAAAAAAAAAACGACGTTTTTATAACCAGCCCGATACAACACAGCAGCAGCAGCCTAGCATTACAAGGGTGGGAAGGTCCACTGTTTTTGGCCCTTGCCAGCCTCATAATACCAGCCTACGGCCGCCCCAGTACCCGACCATCACAACAGATGGTCGGGTACTGGATCGTACCAAGCTCTTCCCAGCACCCCTGGTGGTGGTGGGTACCGGGGTAATAATGGGTGGTTAGTGCTAGCCTCTGCACCGGCTAACACTAAGTACCGCCTTAATAATGGACGCTGTTAATCAGCCAACTGCCATTATCTAGGCACTAATAAAGTTTAAAAAAAACCACAAAGACCATTCTTTTTTATTGAAATAAGAAATCCCCAACAAAACTCTCGTTAACCATTTTATTAAAATTTGAAAAAACGTAGATCTACGCAGTAGTCCAACGAATCGAAGATGTAGTCCAATCGGTACATCAAAATCTGCAACAACATAAGAAAACAGTTATCAATGTGAACAATAACAATACTTCTACTCACCTACACACATATATACACGCACACACAAACAAATAACCATACACAAACACACACATATATACACAAACACAACAAGATATACACACACACACACACACACACACACATAAACAGACAAACACACACACATATACACGAACTCACACATATACAAACAAAAACACACATATCCAAACACACACATATACACGAACACACACATATACACAAACACACACACATATACACAAACACATATACACAGTTATACACAAACACAACAATATATACACAAACACACACACACACAAAGAGACAAACACACACACATATACACACACATATACATGAACTAACACATATACACAAACACATATACAAACAAAAACACACATACCCAAACACACACATATACACAAACACACACATATACACAAACACACACATATACACAAACACATGTACACAAACAGACCCATATATACACAAACACACACATATACACACAAACACACAAACATATACACAAACACATATACACAAACACACCCATATATACACAAACACACACACACACACACCCATATATACACATATACACAAACACACATATACAAAAACACACACACACAAACATCTACACACACACACACACACAGTTCCCAGCAGCACAGAGTATTTCAGGAGATGAGCGTGCGGCTCTTGTGTGGGGTGGTGACTTGCCAATCATGTGAAGGTGTTATTGAGGACAGGAGTGGAGGAGAGGTAACAGACTGAGCTACGTAATGGTAAGAGCAGAGTTCACAGCAGCACATAGTATTTCAGGAGAGGAGCGTGCAGATTTTGTGCTGCTGTGAACTCTGCTCTTACCATTACGTAGGTCAGTTGTACCTCTCCTCCACTCCTGTCCTCAATAACACCTTCACATGATTGGCAAGTCACCACCCCGCACAAGATACGCACGCTCATCTCCTGAAATACTCTGTGCTGCTGTGAACTCTGCTCTTACCATTACGTGGTGACTTGCCAATCATGTGAAGGTGTTATTGAGGACAGGAGTGGAGGAGAGGTACAACTGAGCTACGTAATGGTAAGAGCAGAGTTCACAGCAGCACTGAATCTGCACGCTCATCTCCTGAAATACTCTGTGCTGCCTTAAACTCTATGGACAGGTCAGGATCCTGTTTCTTTTAAATGCTGCACTGTAGCGCAGCCTTATATAGTGGATCAAGCGCGTTCCCCAGCAGCATTTAAAAGAAACAGGATCCTGACCTGTCCACAGAGTTTAAGGCAGCACAGAGTATTTAAGGAGATGAGCACGGCCGGGCACGGCCGGCCACGGGCAGCCGGTCTTTTTTCCGAGCCGTGCTCCCATTATAAAATATATTACCCGTAATGACGGGTGGCTACATGTGTGCACCCGTCATTACGGCAGCGTTGCTAGGCGACGTCAGTAAATAGTCACTGTCCAGGGTGCTGAAAGAGTTAACTGATCGGCAGTAACTGTTTCAGCACCCTGGACAGTGACTACCAATCACAATATAGAGTAACCTGTAAAAAAAAAAGACGTTCATACCTACCAAGAACTTTCTGCTTCCTCCAGTCCGGTCTCCTGGCCGTTGCCTTGGTGACGCGTCCCTCTCGACATCCGGCCCGACCTTCCTGGATGACGATACAGCCCATGTGACCGCTGCAGCCAATCACAGGCTGCAGAGGCCTCTGCAGCCAATCACAGGCTGCAGAGGCCTCTGCAGCCAATCACAGGCTGCCGCGTCAGAAAAGAAGGTCGGACTGGAGGAAGAAGAGGGACTCGTCACCAAGACAATGACCGGGTACGTATGAAATGCTTTTTATTTTATTTTTAATCAGCAGCCTCTTTTCTCTATCAGTGATTGATAGAGATAAGTGGCTGCCGATTTGTATAATATTTTTGACCGGGTTCGGTCAAAAAGGATTTGGCTGAACCCGGTGAAGTTAGGATTCGCTGCGAACCGAACTTTTCAGGATGTTCGGACCGAAACCGAGTTCGGTTGTCCCGGTTCGCTCATCTCTAGCCATAAGACATAAACTATAAACATATGGTATCGCCGTAATCGTATCGCCCCGCAGAATAAAGTGAATATGTCATTTATAGCGCACGGTGAAGTCTTTAAAAAAAAATAGAATAAAAAACAATAGTAGAATTGCTGTTTTTTAATCACCACGCCACTTAAAAATAGAATAAAAACTGATCAAAAAGTCGCATGCACCCCATGAAAATTGCTATGAATTCCTCAAGGGGTCTAGTTTCCAAAATAGGGTCACTTTTGGGGGTTTCCACCTTTTTGGTACCACAAGACCTCTTCAAACCGGACATGGTGCCTAATGAAAAGGAGGCCTCAAAATCCTCTAGGTGCTCCTTTGCTTCGGAGGACGGAGCTTCAGTCCTTTACGATACTAGGGCGACATGTGGGATATTTCTCAGAACGGAAGAATCTGGGCAATATGTATTGAGTTGCGTTTCTCTGGTAAAACCTTCTGTTTTACAGAAAAAAAAATGGAATAAAAAGGATTTTCTGACATAAAAAAAAAAAGAAATATGTCAATTTCACCTCTACTTTGCTCTAAATTCCTGTGAAACACCTATAGGGTTAATAAACTTTCTAAATGCTGTTGTGAATACTTTGAGGGGTCTAGTTTCTAAAATGGGGTGTTTGATGGGGGTGTCTAATATATAGGCCTCTCAAAGCAACTTCAGAACTGAACTGGAACCTAAAAAAAATAAATGAGGCAATACTTCGCTTCTTACATTATACTGATAATGAGCAGTTCCCACCCCGAGATGACCCCAGTTTTGACCGTTTGTATAAACGGAGACCCCTATTAGGCCATTTCAGTGCCCGGTTTGCCCAAGCATACACCCCCGAGAAGTGTATTTCTATTGATGAGTACATCTTGGTACATTTTAAAGGGAGGCTTCAATTCCGCCAGTACCTGCCGAGTAAGAGGGCAAGTTATGGCGTGAAGATGTATAAGCTGTGCGAGAGTGCATCAGGGTATACCTACAAATTTAGGGTATATGAAGGGAAGGACACCAGTACTCAGCCCCCAGAATGCCCCCCCTTACTGGGAGTTAATGCAAAAATTGTGTGGGATTTGGTGCACCCACTGCTGGACCAGGGTTACCACCTCCACCTGGAAAATTTTTATACCAGCGTCCCACTCTTCAAGTGCCTTGCTTCCAGAAGTATTGTGGCATGCGGCACTGCTAGAAGAAATCTGAGAGGCCTCCCTAAGACACTGCTTGGGCAAACACTCAGAAGGGGGGAGAGTAGGGCACAATCTAGCTTCAACATATTGTGTGTCAAGTACAAGGACAAGAGAGATGTCCTTGTATTGACAACAATAGAGACCCCCAAACCAGACTGCATCCTGGACTACAATAGGTACATGGGAGGGGTGGACTTGTCAGATCAAGCCCTGAAGCCCTACAGCACCATTCCTGAAATCGAGGGTTTGGTATAAGAAGCTGGCCATGCACATCATACAGATGGCATGGTACAATGCGGTTTGTGCTACGTCGATGTACAGGCCAGAGGGGAACTTTCCTGGAATTTCAAGAGGTGGTTATCAAGAACCTAATCTTTAGGGACCAAGAAGGGGGCACCCAGTACTTCTGGAAGCGAGACCACACATATTGTACCAGGGCAACACTTTCCAGGACAAGTTCCCCAAAGAGGCAAGAAGGGAAAAAGTCAAAAGAGGTGCAAAGTCTGCTATAAGAGGGGGATAAGGAAGGACACAATATATCAATGTGACATGTGTCCCGAAAAACCAGGGCTCTGTATGATAGAGTGTTTTACAATTTATCATAGACCCCTTTGATTTTTAATCTACCCTGACGCACTCCGCACAGGTTATCCTCCTCATCTTTCCCTTCTGAGCGTATCTATAGGTGTCGCAGCAGTCGCAATTGCGACCGGGACCCGAAGCCAGGGGGCCCGCGGCTCTCAGCACCACATCAATAAAAAGTTACTATAGTAACTCGGGCCGCGGGCCCCTGTTACTATAGTAACTGACAGTACTTATCTTCCTGGTTCCGGAGCGCAGCGGAGGTCCTGACGTCACAGGGCTGTGCGCAGCGCATGATGTTATAATGCTATGCGCCGCGCACAACATCATGATCCTGGATAGAGTATCAGGACTGAATTTCCATCGCGGCTGAAGAGGAGGGTAAGATTAATATCCCTGTCTGCTAAAGCTGATTGGCGGGGTCCGACTCCCGGGAGCCTGAGGATAGGCCATCAATGTTTAGGGACTGGACAACCCCTTTAAGCCTACGATGTAGCAGGCTTAGAGGGCCCATGAGAAAGGATCACAGATTGTGTGATGCTGTCTGCTGAGCCCTGTATCTAAGCCAATCATATGGTATGCTTAGATACATGGCCTATGTGTGATCCTGTCTGATGGGCCCTGTATTTAAGCCTACCACACGGTAGGTTTAGATGCAGGGCCCCAGCACACAGTAATCTTATACTGTATAAGATTACTGTCTGCTGGACCCTGTATCTAAGCCTACCTTGTGGTAGGCTTAGATACAGGGTCCCACAGGCAGTATCACACATGGGCCCTGTATCTAAGCCTAAAACATGTGTTACTAATCGTTTTTTGTGTGTTTTCTTACAGGTTCGGTCATTGGACTACATCGGATTCCAGGACTACTTCAATGACGGCTTTTTTTATTATTAATAAAATGGTTAATGAGGGCTGTGTGGGTTTTTTTTATTTCAATAAAATATTTTTTCTATGTCTTTGTGTTTTTTTAAAACTATATAACTACCGCCTTAGTAATGTCCGCCGGCTGATTGACAGCGTCCATTGCTAAGGCGGGGCTTAGTGTTAGCCGATGCAGAGGCTAACACTAACCCCCATTATTCCCCCGGTACCCACCGCCACCAGGGGTGCTGGGAAGAGCCAGGTACGATCCAGTACCTGACCATCTGTAGTGATGGTCGGGCAATGGGGCGGCCGCAGGCTGGTATTATCAGGCTGGGAAAGGCCAGAAACAGTGGCCCTTCCCACCCTGGTAATGCTGCCTGCTGCTGCTTTATTGTATCTGGCTGGTTATGAAAAATGGGGGGGGGACCCCACGTCATTTAAAAATTAAAAATAATAATTGGAAATAACGATGTGGGGTCCCCCCCAATTTTCATAACCAGCCAGATACAACACAGCAACAGCAGGCTAGAATTACCAGGGTGGGAACGGCCACTGTTTTTAGCCTCCCCCAGCCTAATACTACCAGCCTGCAGCCGCCCCGGTGCCTGACCGTCACTACAGATGGTCGGGTACTGGTTCATACCCGGTTCTTCCCAGTACCCCTGGTGGCGGTGGGTACCCGGGTAATAATGGGGGTTAGTGTTAGTCTCTGTACCTGCTAACATTAAGCCCCGCCTTAGTAATGGAGGTTGTCAATCAGCCAGTGGCCATTACTAAGGCGGTAATAATAAAGTTTAAAAAAATACAAACACATAGAAAAAATATTTTATTGAAATAAAAAAACACAACCCCCATTAACCATTTTATTGAGAATAAAAAAATACTGTCATTGAAGTAGTCCTCGAACCCGACGTAGTCCAACTATTGAACTTGTAAAAAAACACAAACACACAAAAATAATTAGTAACACATAAAGTAGCAAAACAATTCTTATTCTTACCTTTCCTGGGTCCAGCGCTGGAGCCGCAATGTCAGCAAGCTGGGCCCTATATCTAATACAATCATGTGTGATACTGTCTGCTGAGCCACTGTATCTAATCCTATCATGTGTTGTGATACTGTCTGCTGAGCCACTGTATCCAATCCTATCATGTGTGATACTGTCTGCTGAGCTACTGTATCCAATACCATCATGTTTGATACTGTCTGCTGGGCTTTATATCGAATCCTATCATGTGTGATACTGTCTGCTGAGCCAATGTATCTAATCATATCCATAGTTTATAGGGTCGTAGTGCTATAGCAAAACAGAAGATCCAGCAGCACCGGTTAGAGATGTGGGTGCAAGCCCAAGGGAGCAGACCAAGTTCCCAGTAATACAGAGATAAAAAAAAATAGGCAGCACACCATAGATTCAGTGAATAAAAGAGGGTACTTTATTGCCCCATGTGCGACGTTTCAGCTCTATCTACTAGAGCCTTTCTCAAGTCGGCCATGAGAAGTTTGTTGGGGGGCCCAATAATACATATTAATAATACTACATATTTAGTAGTGTTTCTCTGGTAAAACCTTCTGTGTTACAGAAAAAAATGGAATAAAATTAAAATTCAGCAAGAAAAATGAAATTTGCAAATTTCACCTCCACATTGCTTTAATTCCTGTGAAATGCCTAAAGGGTTAAAAAAAAACTTTCTAAATGCTGTTTTGAATACATAGAGGGGTCTAGTTTTTAAAATGGGGGTGTATTAATGGGGTTTCTAATACATAGGCCCCTCAAAGCCACTTCAGAACTGAACAGGTATCTTAAAAAAAAGGCTTTTGAAATTTTCTTAAAAATATGAGAAATTGTTGTTTATGTTCTAAGCCTTGTAACATCCAAGAAAAATAAAAGAATGTTCAAAAAATGATGCCAATCTAAAGTAGACATATGGGAACTGTGAACTAGTAACTATTTTGGGTTGTATAACCATCTGTTTTACAAGCAGATGCATTTAAATTCAGAAAAATGCTATTTTTTCCAAAGTTTCTCTAAATTTTGCCGTTTTTCACAAATAAATACTGAAAATTTTACCACTAACATAAAGCCCAATGTTTCACGAGAAAACAATCTCAGAATCGCTTGGATAAGTTTAAGCATTCTGAAGTTATTACCACATAAAGTGAAATATGTCAGATTTCAAAAATGGGCTCTGAGCCTTAAGGCCAAAACAAGGTTGCGTCCTTAAGGGATTAAAAAATTATGGCAATCTAAAGTAGACATATGGTAAACGTTAATTAGAAACTATTTTGTGTGGTATTACTATCTGTCTTACAAGCACAACAAAAGTTTGAACAGCACATTCCAACAAAATTATACAAAACGTGTATGCAGGTGCAAGAACACCTGTGACTGCAAATATACAGCAGAAAAAGAAATGGCGACAGCACACTGCGAACACTAATGCCGCCTAAGATACTAAATATAATTAAATATGCATTACTGCTATATCTACTTACAAATAGGGAGGTTCTCACATAAACACAAAAAAAGTTTTTCATTGTTGTTCTTGCACTCCTCCCATTCTGCCCTGGCTGATTTTAATTAGTTTAGTGCTGGTTCCTACCATCCCCAGATATATATGTAGGCTTAGTCCCAGTTCTGGGTGTATGTGCAGAGTAGGTCCCCACCTTACAGAGGTCGCCTTGTTATGGCAGGTGGGCAAACACTTTTTGATCAAAATGTGCACTAAGAACCTCCCTATTTGTAAGTAGATTTAGCAGTAATGCATATTGATTTATATTTAGTGGCTTAGGTGGCATTAGTGTTCGCAGTGTGCTGTCGCCATTTCTTTTTCTGCTGTATATTTGCAGTCACAGGTGTTCTTGCACCTGCATACACGTTTTGTATCATTTTGTTGGAATGTGCTGTTCAAACTTTTGTTGTGTTTATGTGATTCATATAAGTGGGGTTAGTGACTGCCTCCATTTTTGTTCTTGCACTCCTCCCATTCTGCCCTGGCTGATTTTAATTAGTTTAGTGCTGGTTCCTACCATCCCCAGATATATATGTAGGCTTAGTCCCAGTTCTGGGTGTATGTGCTGTCGCCATTTCTTTTTCTGCTGTCTTACAAGCAGATGCATTTAAATTTATAATAATGCTAATTTTTGCAACTTTTCGCTACATTTTGGAGTTTTTTTTCTAGAATTAAATTCTGAATGTATCAACCAAATTTTAATACAAACATAAAGTCCAATGTGTCATGAGAAAACAAACTCAGAATCACTTGAATAGGTAAAAGCATTCTAAATTTATTACCACAATAATTGACATGTCAGATTTAAAAAATGACGCTCTGTCAGGAAGGTCAAAATTGGCTGCAGCGGGAAGGGGTTAAATAAGAGATAGATATTCCTTGGAGGTTAACTGAGCAATGAGTCAATTTCATATCCATCATTAAGTACAGTCAGAAACTATTTTGAATAAGTATCCCCTACAAAGTTATTATAAGAAAAAATTGTGCTGTCACACTTTCTATGTGGACTCTGAACATTCTGGTTAAGGCATCAGCTTTACCAAATTTTGACTTATGACGATAAGTAATCACAATACAATTACAGGATTAGGTTACTGCCGAAAGGTGTTTTTTTTTATTGCTAGAAGGTTTTAGATGAGGGTATTTGACGAGGAGAATAAGAACAAGGGTACAACAACATCTTGTCTCCTGACAGCTGAGGCACATCTGCACATACTACAAAATCAGATTCAGTACATCGCCTTAACAGTCAAAGGTAACTCTGGATATCGATGAATTTATATGGGCACTAAGAGAGTCTTTCATTTAATGAAAACCTAAGCCTCAGGTGTCCAAGTGAATCGAACATTCTTTTATGTGAGTTGGGTGATTTGACTGAACTTTCTGTAGAAGTTGGAAATATGAAAAAACTCTTAACAACAGCCATGATTTTTCTATGGCCCATACTCAGACATTCTAGAGTTATAAGGTACTCAAGAAATGAAATTGCAGTCTATTCAAACTCACATGTTTAATATATATGCAATGTTCACTAAGTCGCGGTACGGTGAAGACATGTTTGTGATGCTTCTCAAAATTGCATGAAAATATATCATCCAGGTAAGCTATTACAAATTGATCGAATAAGTCCCTGAAAACATCTTTGTTAAAATGTTGGAAAGTGGCTGGGGCATTACAAATTCCAAAAGACATTACACGATGCTCAAAGTGTCCATACAATGTCCTGCAGGCTCTCTTCTATTCTTCCCCAGAACAGATTCGAACAAGGCTATATGCTCCTCTTAGATCAAACTTAGTAAATATTTTAGCTTTACAAAGCCTTTTTAAGTAATTCTGGAATTAAAGGGAGAGAATATTGTTTTTTACCTGTGACATCATTAAGTTAGGTTAGTGGTCGGTTAAAGTCTTTTTTAAAATTCTCATTTAATCCTTTCTGGACTTTTTCAAATCTGACATGTGTCACTTTATGTGGTAATAACTTCGAAATGCTTTTACCTATCCAAACGATTCTGAGATTGTTTTCTCGTGACATATTGTACTTTATGTTAGTGAAAAAGTTTGGTCAATAAATTCAATATTTATTTGTGAAAAACACCAAAATTTTGAGAAAATCTTCAAAAATTTGCGCTTTTCTAAATTTACATGTATCTGCTTGTAAAACAGATAGTAATACTACACAAAATAGTTACTATTTCACATATCCCATATGTCTACTTTTTGTTCTCACATATTCAAAAACATTTCAGGGACCAGTTCAGTTGTGAAGTGACTTTGAGGGGCCCATGCAATACAAACCCCCATAAATCACCACATTTTAAAAACTGCACCGCTCAGAGTATTCAAAACAGCATTAAGAAAGTTTCTTAACGCTTTAGCCGTTTCACAAGAATTAAAACAATGTAGGGGTGAAATGTACAAATTGAATTTTTTTTATCAGAAATTCATATTGAATACTTTTTTTTTCTGTAACACAGAGGGTTTTACCAGAGAAACGCAACACAATATTTATTGCCCAGATTCTGCAGATTTTAAATATCCCACATGTGGCCCTAGTGTGCTAATGGACTGAAACTTGTGCCTCAGAAGTAAAGGAGCACCTAGATGATTTTAGGGCCTTCTTTTTATTAGAATATATTTTAGGCACCATGTCAGGTTTGATGAGGTCTTGTGGTGCCAAAACAGTGGAAACCTCCCAAAAAGACACCATTTGGCAATCCACACTCCTCAAATAATTTATCAAGGGATATAGTGGGCCTTTTGACCCCACAGTTTTTTTTGTTTGTTGCTGAATTTAATGGAATGAGGCCGTGAAAATGAAAACCTTAATTTGCTTCCAAAAAAAAAGTAGGAATTTTCAATTTTTACAAGGCATAAAGGACAAAAAACACCCCAACATTTGAAAAGCAATTTCTCCCGATTACGGAAATACCCCATATGTGGTAATAAAGTAATAAATTGCTGTTTGGACACACGGCAGGACTCAGAAGGGAAGGAGCACCATTTGGCTTTTGGAGCTCAAGTTTTGCTGCAATGGTTTTTGGGTGCCATGTCGCATCTGCAAAGCCACGGTGGGACCAAAACAGTGGAAACCCCACAGGAGTAACCCCATTTGGGAAACTACACCTCTCAAAGAAGTTATCAAGGGGTATAGTGAGCATTTTGACCCCATAGCTTTTCTGCTCACTTTAATGGAATTAGGCCGTGAAAATTTTAATTTATGTATTTTTCGAATAAAATTTTGTTTTAGCTCAGATTTTTCCATTTTACAATAAATAAAGGAGAAAAAGCACCCCAAAATTTGTAAAGCAACCTCTTCTGACCACAGCAATACCCCATATGTGGACACACAGCAGGGCTTAGAAGGGAAAAAGCACCATTTGGCTTTTGGAGCTCATATTTTGCTGGAATGGTTTTCAACGACATGTCACATTTGCAAAGCCCCTGAGGGAACAAATCAGTGGAAACCCCCCAAAAGTGACTCTATTTGGGAAACTACACCCCTGAAGGAATTTATTGAGGGGAATAGTGAGCATTTTAACCCCACAGGTTTTTTGACATGTTTAATGGAATTAGGCCATGAAATTGAAAAGCTACATTTTTTCTGATAAAACGTGGACATTTACAATTTTTACAAGGAATAAAGGAGAAAAAGCACGCCGACATTTAAAAAGCAATTTCTCCCGATTACGGCAATACCCCATAAGTGGTCATAAACTGCTGTTTAGACACACTGCAGGCCTCAAAATGGAAGGTGCACCATTTGGAGCTCAAATTTAGCTGGATTGGTTTTTGGGTGCTATGTCACATTTCAAAAGCCACTGCGGGGCCAAAACAGTGGGATCCCCCAAAAGAGACCCCATTTTGGGAAATACACACCTTAAGGAATCTATCTCGCGGTTTAGGAAGCATTTAGACCCCACAGGCCTTTTGCAGAATTTATTGGAATTAGGCCGTAAAAATGAATATGGACATTTTTTCCACTAAAAAGTAGAATTTTTTCATTTTCACAAGGAATAAAGGAGAAAAGATGCCCAACATTTGTAAAGCAATTTCTCCTGAGTACAGCAATATCCCATATGTGGTCATAAAATGCTATTTGGACACACAGCAAGGTTCAAAATGGAAGTAGCGCAATTTGGTTTTTGGAGACAAAATTTGATTTCTGACACCATGTTGCATTGAGCTAAGGTACCAGTACATTGGAAAGTCCCTAAAAATTACCCTATTTTGGAAACTACATCCCTGAAGAAATGTATCTAAAAGTATTGCTAGCATTTTGACCCCACAATTGTTTTGCAGAAATTATAGCACAATGGATGTTGCAGATTCAAAATTGCCATTTTTCCACTGATATGCCATTTCATTAACCAATATGTTGTGCTCAGCTTGTGCCACAAGAGACACACACCCCATAAATTGTTAAGTATGTTCTCCAGAATACAGTAATATCCCATATGTGGTCATAAACTGCTGTTTGGGCACACGGTCAGGCTCAGAAGAACCGGCTTTTGGAGTGCAGATTTTGCTTGGTAGTAGTTTTGTTTTGGGTTTTACTGGTTTTTCAGCTTATAATGCATATGTAATCTGTGAGGAGTACATCAGGGTATATGTAAACTGAGTGGAGTACATCAGGGTATATGTAAGCTGGGCGGAGTACATCAGGGTATATGTAAGCTGTGAGGAGTATATCAGGGTATATGTAAACTGTCAGGAGTATATCAGGGTATATGTAAGCTGTGCGGAGTACATCAGGGTATATGTAAGCTGTGCGGAGTACATAAGGGTATATGTAAACTGGGTGGAGTACATCAGGGCATAATAGGATGATGTAATTATGGGGTGAATGGATAATAAAATGAATAATCCATGGATTGGTGTGGTACGCTTTGAACCAATCCTTTATGCACAGGCCGGGTTTTTTTGGGTATTATACAAAATATTGCGCTTGAGTATTGCCTAATCTTTGACTTCTTCACTAGCCCTGTAAAGCCCTAAAGTTTCCTCATCTCCGCTGCATCTACAGGGTCCACCTGTGGGGTCTATCAAATGATGATGTTGGGTTTTTAGTGAAAAACTACTGGACCTCAAAAATTAGTCTGGGCCGTTATTTAGCATCATTTTGCATCATTGAGTTCTGAGAGTCATAACATTGTTATTTTTTTCCGCTGACGGAGCTGTGTGAGGGCTTGTTTTTTGTGGAACGAGCTGTAATTTTTATTGTTTCCATTCTGGGGTACATGCGATTTTTTTTTATCACTATTTATTCAATTTTTTTGGGAGACGAGGAAACCAAAAAACAGCTATTCTAGCAATGTTTTGTTTTTTTCTTTTTTCAGTATTTACTGTGCAGTATAAGCAACATGTTAACTTTATTCTGTGGGTCGATACGATTACAGTGACACCAAATTCATATATTTTTTTTTACCTTTTACTACTTTCCCACAATAAAAATTCTCTTTTCCAAAAAAAAACATGTTTTAGTGTCGCCATTTTCTGATAGCCATAACTATTTTATTTTTCAGTTGATATCGCTATAGGAGGGTTTGTTTTTTCGTGACAAACTAAAATTTTTGTTGGGTACCATTTTGGTGTACTGGCGACTTTTTGATCACTTTTTATTATATTTTTTCTGAGACAAGATGACCAAAAACATTTATTCTGTCATTGTTTTTATTGATTTTTTTTACGGTGTTCACTGTGCGGTAAAAATAACGTGATATTTTTTATAGTTCAGGCCGTTTCGAATGCGGCGATACCTATTATGAATAGTTTTTTTTTCTCTAATTATATAGGACTTGATCAGGGAAACAGGGCGATTTTATCCTTTTTATTACTTTTTTCACTTTTTATTTTACACATACTAGGGGGACTTGAAGATTTGATCTTCTGATCCCCTGTACAATACACTGCACTACTCGTGTAGTGCAGTGTATTGTAACTGTCATTTTTCATCTGACAGTTAAGCCTATTAGGTCCTGCCTTGGGCAGCACCTAATAGGCTTCCGTACCTCGCCACCAGGAAGCCGTTGCTAGGCTGCCTGGTTGCCATAGCAACCATTGCAACCCTCAATCTCTCACGGGGGGCGGGGGCACAACCACTGTCAACCACTTCAATGTGGCGGACGCCATTGACAGCCGCATTGAAGGGGTTAAACGGCAGCAAGCGGGATGTCAGCTGTATATTAAAGCTGACACCCGCTAAAGATAAAGCGCGCACAGCTCCTGTGCCCGCTTCATCTACATGACCAGTGGAGGATCATCATTAGGACACATAACTGCACGGGCCCCCTCATGCCCGATGGCGTCGCTAGCACCGGAGGGGGCCCCGGTGCTAGCGGCAGCCACATTTATTTGTATTTGAGTCCTCAGGACTCCAATAGAAATTAATATTATAGGCTGCAGGCCACGTTAGACATGCAGCCTATAAGGCACGGGGAAGAATCCCTGCGCAGGACAGCGTGATGAGGTACTGCATCACGCCGGTCTGCACATGCGTCTAGTCCGGAGGATTCACATGCGTCCAGCTGGAGAGGCCGCCACGGGGCAAGGTAAGTAAAATATATATATTATTTTTAGGTGGGGGTAGCGCTGTGTATATATTCAAGGAGGAGGAGTGCTCCGTTACACTATATACAAGGGGGAGTGCTGGGTGGCCCTATATACAAGGGGGAGGGTAGCGCTGTGTGGGCCTATATACAAGGGAGAGGGGAGCACTGTGTGACACTATATACAAAGTGGGGGAGTGCTTTGTGACACTATACACAAGGGGGGAGTTTTGTGCGGCCCTATATACAAAGTGGGAGCGCTGTGTGCACTATATACAAAGGGTGAGCGCTGTGTGCACTATATACAAAGGGGCAGGGCTGTGTGCACTATATACAAAGGGGGAGCGCTGTGTGCACTATATACAAGGGGGGGCGCTATGTGGCTCTATATACAAGGGGCGAAACACTGTGTAGCCCTATATACAAGGGGGGGGAGTGCTGTGTGACCCTATATACAAGGGGGGAGGGGAGCGCTGTGTGGCACTATGTACAAAGGGGAGAGCGCTGTGTGCACTATATACAAGGGGGAGCGCTAAGTGGCCCTATATACAAAGGGGGAGTGTTGTGTGGCCCTATATACAAGGGGGAGCGCTGTGTGACACTATGTACAAAGGAGGAGGGCTGTGTAGCACTATATGCAAGGGGGAAGCGCTGTGTAGCCCTATATACAAGGCGGGAGCTGTGTGGCACTATCCACAGCGGTATGTGTGTGGCGCTCTTTACAGGGGGGCTCTGTGGCACTATTTACAAGAGGGGAGGGCTGTGTGGCGCTCTCTACAGGGGGGCTGTATGGCGCTATCTATAGGGGGCTGTGTGTAACGCTCTCTATTGGGGGATGTGTGTGGTGCTAGCTATAGGGGGATGTGTGATATATACTGGGGGCTGTGTGTGGCACTATGTACAGGGGGCTGTGTGTATGTGGTGTTTTACAGTGTATTGTATTATTATATTCAGGTGCGCAGTGTATGGTGCTATACTATTTAGGGGCACAGCGTGTGGCACCATGATCATTTTATTTTCGTTTATAGGTGTGGAAATGTTAGAAAAGTGATGAGCCGAAGATATCTGAGTGGAAAATTCTGCAGATATGGGTCATGGCCGGGAGAAGTCGTCATGAGCTCTGGACCGAATGGAGAAGAAAAGAGGAAAAAAACTACTAGAATCTGAGACGTCGTCACCTGTGAGTCACTAGATTTATAGAGAATCTGTCACCTCTCCTGAAATGTTTATTATAGGAAATCCTTGTATTTCACAAAAAGTCTTTCTGCAGTCCAGGACTAATAGACAATTCCCCTTGTCAGGAGGATATGTCCCTGCACAGTGTCATACTGTCAGTATGTAGGGACACAGCCCTGAGACAAGGGGAATCGTAACACCCATTTGTTAATGCTTGCACAAAAAGGTAGTGTTAACAATAGTTACGGCGCGGCAGGGCGGCGGTGCGGAATGGTGGCCCAAGTTTGGGTAACAGCCCAGGGCCTATGGTCTACTTAATCCGCCACTGTTCATGACGGGTCTGGTACGTCAGATTGTGGGAAGCTGCATGTTATGCCGACGTACCAGACCCGTCAATTTGCAGGAAGGGGTTAAATAGGTCTTTAAATTCTGATTGAAAAACAAAACGTTGAACATTGTGATATTATTATCATGAGAAGCGTCTATGTCCATGAAATTTCCACCAGCCCCATAGTCAAGCATGGCAGAAATATCCCGTTTCAGTGCAAATATGTATTGGCACTATAAAATGAGACTCTGGGCCCAACTACTTATCTTTACCCTGTGTCAGAGGAGAAATGGAATGCATTTTTAATTTAACAGATCATATATCTCCAGTTTCATCTGTTCTTTCACATCAGTGACAGAGATTGTCCTACAGATTTTAATTGGGTTGAAGACAGCATAGTTCCCTGAACCCTTGCAATAAGGGCAAACATTTTCAATATGTCATCTTTCTTTTTCTGCCGTAGTAAGGGATTTTAAGATAATAAAATAAAGAAAAAACATTCATTGGCAAAGGTTTAGATATAGATTTTGTGTTTTGCTGGGTATTCTTAGTTGATTGACTGAAGGAAAAAGTGGTATTTTAATGGGCAGCACGGTGGCTCAGTTGCTAGCACTGGTGCTTTGAAGCACTGTGCGCCAGCATTTAACCCTTTCAGGACTTTTGTTTTTTCCTCCCACGCCTCCAAAAAGTCATTACTTTTTTATTGTTTAATTGACACAGCCATGTGTGGGCTTAATGTTTTGGGAACAAATTGTACTTTCTAATTATTGTCACTATTTAATATTATGTGTGATGTACTTGGAAACTGGAAACATTTTTAGAATGGGGTGCAATTGAAAAAAAACAGCAGTTCTGCCCTTTTCTTATGGGTTTCATTTTTACGGTGTTCACTGTACGGTGATAGTGACACATTACCTTTATTCTGCAGGTCAGTACGATCACGGTGATACCAAATTTATATAGCTTTCTTATGTTTTAGTACCTTTAAAAAAATTAATTGCCATATTGTACATTTCTGTGTATAGAGCATCTTTTTCTACGCAAAAATATGTAGTTTTAATTGATACCATTTTAGGGAACGTCTGGCATTTCAATTACTTTTTATTACATTTTTTGTGGGTTTGAAGTGGCAAAAAACTGTGATTTGGCCATTTTGATATTTTTTCCCGCTACGGCATTCACCGTATTGGAGAAACATTTTTATAATTTGGGCATTTTCCAATGCGGGGATACCTAATGTGACTATGTTTATCTTTGTTAATTTATTTTTATTTGTGATCTTGGTAAAGGGGAGTGATTTTATTTTATTTTTTAATATATTTTTAAAACTTTTTTTACATATTTTTATTACTTTATCTTAACACCCCTAGAAGGCTTGAGCCTGCAATCATTAGATCGCTTATGCCATTGACTGGAATATTACAGTATTACTATCTATAGCAAAATCAGTGCAATGCTATTGACATTTGCCATAGGCAAAGCTCAAAAGCAATATTCCTATAGCAGGCCTGGGAGAATTAAGAAGGCTCCCGGCTTCCATAGGAACACATCGGCTCCAGCGATCTCGCAGGCGGGAGCCGGTGACTGGCCCCAAAGTGATAATGAAAGTTAAAAAAAAAAAAAGATGCTGGGGGTCACATCTGACCACGGCATCTGAAGGGTTAAATTCCTGCAGGCAGAGATGTCTCTGATCACAAGCATTGCATCTGCGTCTCTACTGTGTAACTCAACAGAGACCCGGCGGCTATGGCGCCTGCTCGGTTTCTGAGAGCGGGCACCATTTTTAAATAACCCTCTCCTGACGTAAAGAGCAAGTCTAGAACATACTAATAGGTTATTTTGAATTTAGATTTGGGGCCCCAATAGAGTCAGGGCCCGACGTGAGATGACTATCTCTGTACAGCGCTATGGAATATGTTGGCACTATATAAAATGTATAAACAAATTAATAAATAAGATTATTTCCAAATGCCCGCAGTCTTTTTTTTCCTTTCAGTATGTCTCTGATGCCCAATTGAATTAAAAACTTTATTTACAGCATTGATAAAGTCATCCAAAACATTCAGAAGATTACTATTCTTTTCTACATAAAGAGAGGCTCACGCTAGAGCTTCTTCTGTCAGAAGTGTGATTATAAACAAAACCTTTTTCCTTTAACTAATAAAAGGAGGTGGTTGTATTTGAAAATATATGCGGCATTGATTAAGAAAACATTGGTAATGACGATCACCAGTGAATTTTTTTGGTGGCGTTCGCAAACTTGAATCTGCAGCTAAGCTATGCACATCCATAAGTTGTCTTTGCAATTCAATAATCTCTCTTTGTTGATCTCGCACTAGATTTTGAGGCTGGGAAATGTTTCTTAATAGGCGGCAGAAATTTTTTTTAATTTAGGAAATGATTGCTTCATTGTCAAAGGAGTTGTTCCAGCAGACTCCATATTTGGTCCAGACTACTGTTGAGGTCTGTTGATGATTCGGAGTCAAGTGGCTGAAATGATCAGGCAGGTGGATGATAATAACAAGGGGAATCCAAAAACAGTCCAGGTTCGGAACAAAGATAAGCAGCTACAGGTTGCAGCGGGAGGCAGAGGCCTGATCCAGAAACAATCCAAGTTTGGAAAAAAGATAAGCAGCAACATGTTGTAGAGAGACAGCAAGGGACTAGAATACAGGCAGGAAACTCAATAGTCTGGCATTCAGGAAGTCCAGGGGCTAGGCTTATATAGGAAGCTTAAAGGGTGAGACTAATAAAGCAATCAAGGCAAGGAATCCAGAGAGGCAAGAATCAAGAGAAGCTAGACACTAAATAAAGCAGTGGAGCTGTCCAGCTTTTCAGATGGCTCACTGAGCCGAGCTACTTCCTGAGACATGGTAGTTTCTGGATTCAAATCCTATCAACTACATTATTTTTGTTGTCGAAAATACAGGAACCTCAAACAGAACACAATAAGAAGCTCAAAAGCAGGTCTTTTTCAAATCAAGTCTACAATTATGTTTTTGTTGAGTCTGGCAGGCTGTTATAGCTGGCTGTTCTGCTGCTTCTCACATGGTTACCAACAGTACACTTCTGGCTGCTGTCAGGTCTGAGGCCAGCTATCTGTTTCACTAAAAGCCTGCTCTACCCCTCCCTCCTCTCAGATAAGCACCATCAGTGTAGTGAAAATGTAAAAGTATAAAAAGTGATCCCTATCCACATATCAACATTTTTTTCTGACTTTATATGTTAGAAATACAAATACTAATTCTGTACAGTGACCACAGATATAGTTTTAAAAAGGTTTTTTTATTTAACTAAATAATGCCTATTTGCAGCGTTAATAAAGTCTTACGCCCTATTCACACGACAGATTTGACGGCCGTAGTTTTAACGTCCGTCACATGGCTGCATTAAATCTGTTAACTCCAATGGGGCTATTTACCAGGCCGTCAAAAAATAGAACATGCCCTATTTCGGCCCATTCTCACGGCCACACGGCTCCCATACAAATCAATGGATGCCAACTGAGTAACGGCCGTGGTTTCTACAGCAGGCTGTGTGGCACTATCTACATATATGTACAGTGACTTCAGGAGTTTCTTGGCCCTGGAGATCCCGAGCAGAGCATCAGCTAGCTCTCTGACCTGAGGCTCCAGCGTTAGGGAATCTCCTGATGTCGCTGTCTATATATAACTTCAGGAGCTGCCCCAGTGCTGAAGCCCCAGGGCAGAGCATCAGCTAGAGCTCTGCCCGGGGACTCCAGCACTGCTCCTGACGTCACTGTCCATATATGGACAGTGACGTTAGGAGTTTGCTGGCATTGGAGTCCCTGAGCAGTGCATCAGCTAGCGCTCTACTCTGGGACTCCAGTAATGTTCCTGATGCCTATATGGACAGTGACGTCAGGAGTATCCTATCGCTGGATTCCCAGAGCAGAGCATCAGCTAGCGCTCTGCCCAGTAATGACCCTGATGTCACTGTCTATTAATTCGTCATTGACATCAGGAGTTTTCCCAGGGCCGGAATTCTGGGGCAGAGCCTCTACTAGCGCTCTGCCTGGAGATTCCGACTCTGGGAAAGCCCTTGACATCACTGTCCATATATGGACAGTGACGTCAGGAGCTTTCCCTGGACCGAAGTCCCGGAGCAGCGCCTCAACTAGAGTTCTTCCCGGGGACTAAAGCACTGCTCCTGACATCACTATCTATATATGGGCAGTGACGTCAGGAGTTTACCATCGCTCTAGAGCTGGACCCAGGAAAGGTAAGTATAATAATTGTTTTGCTTTTTTTTTGTGTATTTTTTTTACAGATTTGGTTGTTCGACTACTATGGATTCGAGGACTACTTCAGTGACGACGTTTTTTTATTTTCAATAAAATGGTTAATGTGGGTTGTGTGTTTTTTTTTATTTCAATCAAATATTTTTTCTACGTGTTTTTTTTCTAACTATATTACTACTGCCTGAGTAATGTCCGCTGTCTGATTGACAGTGTCTATTACTAAGACTAGGCTTAGTGTTAGCTCGTGAAAAGGCTAACAATAACCCCTCCATCATTACCCCGGGTCCCACCGCCACCAGGGGTACCAGGAAGAGCCGAGTATGATCCAGTATCCGACCATCTGCAGTGACGGTCAGGTAATGGGGAACCCGCAGACTGGTATTATTAGGCTGGGAAAGACCAAAAACAGTGGCCTTTCCCACCCTGGCAATGCTAGCCTGCTGCTGTTATGTTGCATCTGGCTGGTTATTAAAAATGGGGGGACCCACGTCATTTTTTAAAAAAAGATACATTATCTGGCCCCCCACTTCACCTCTTCCTCTTTCTATGCCCCTCTCCCGCTTCTACCACAGAGCCCCTGCCACCATCTGTGCTTCCCACCACAAATAAAGTTCAAAATCCTCTTCAGTGTCTCCTGCACCCTATCAGACCTCCCTGCCACATTCTGTTCCCCATAGTACCCCTACCACTTTCTGTACTCCACTGACACCTTTTGTATTCCCTGTCCAACACCCTCATAGAGCCCCTGGCACATTCTAACCAAACAAAGAGCCCCTTCCTCCGACTTCTGTTCCCCATGACCTAAAACAGTGGACTGTCTCCTGCTGTTGACCCTGTCCCTGCTCCCTCGCAGACCCCTGTCCCCTTATGAACCCTGCTCGTTTCATCATCCAACATCTGCAGTTGCTGTCTCAATTGTCAAGAAATCAGCCAAAGCTGCACTACACGGTTTAATGGCTGTAAGGACATGGTAGCAAGTCAAAAATAGCAGAGTAAATGCCACAAACCAATGCTAAAGGAGAGGTATCAGATCAAGCTCTCTATACTCTGAAAGCAAAAGAAAATGGTGACTGGGCAATCATGTGAGCTTCCTGTGGGTGTTTTTAGTGGGTTGGGACCAAAAAAAATAACAAATAAAATTCATCCGGTTTTAAAAAGGAAAGTGAAATATGGATGCAAAATGGGTGACAATCGGCTGTCAAAAATGGAAACACGACCTGGAACGGACGGGGATCGGATACAAAATGGCCATCACCCCAGGGCAGAGCACTAGCTGATGCTCTGCTCGGGGACTCCCAGGCCAGGAAACTGCTAAAGCTCCAGCGCTAGGGAAGCGCCTGATGACACAGTCCAAATATGGACAGTGACATCAGGAGTGACAAAGTCCTTCTTGAATAACTGAATAACTAGGGAAGCTCTTGAAGTCCTAATTATATATGGACAGTGACGTCAGGAGCAGAACTAGATTCCCTGGGTAGAGCACCAGCTGTTGCTCTGCTCGGGGACTCCAGGGCAGGAACCCTTTATAACTGCCGTCACTCGGATCGTATCCAAGTGTCGGATGTTTTTTACACTGTCCCATTAAATTGTATAACAAATTAACACAAAAAGCGCTCCATAGTGCAGTAAAAAAGTGAAGGCTAAGAAATTCCACTGGGCGGACCGAGCCGCACTCACCAGACAGAGTGAGTACTAGTAATAGTGCGTTCATTAAATCATCCTTCATTAAATCATCCTTTTTAGTATTTACTCCAATACTTCTCATTTTGGTGGTGCCCGGTGGATCCTGCGTTTTTCTTTTGTTTGGAATAGTATGGGAGCTGTGTGGCCGTTAGAACAGCCCAAAAATTGGCATGTTGTATTCTTTGACCGTCAAAAAATCGGCCGCGTGAATAACCCCATTGTGGTTAACCTATTTTTGTAAGAAAATTCCCCTATGATTATATGATAATCTGTAATCTGTGAGGGAACCCGGCAGCAAGAATCTAACTTCCATGCAGCAGCACCACAGGTAAAATGTAGCATTACACAGTTCACAATTAAATTAATTGGCTGTCCGAGTGGATGCATGGATGTCCTGTGTCCTCCAGAGAGATAGAACCTTGTTAATCCTTTTTGCTTTGGCTAATAGATCAGGGTCCAGAATATGGAACCCCCACTATTATCTCAAAATTCCCAAATAAGCTTTTTGAAAATGGAGTTTCTAAACAAGACAACTCCTTTAACCCCTTAATGACCAGGCCATTTTGCACGTTAATGACCAAGGATTATTTTTTGTTTTTTCACGGTCGTATTCCAAGAGTCGTAACTTTTTATTATTCCGTCGACATAGCCGTATAAGGGCTTGTTTTTTGCGGGACGAGTTGTATTTTGTAATTGTACCATTTTTAGATGCTTACAATATATTGATTAACTTTTATTAACTTTATTTTAGGAGAGAATTGAAAATAAGCAGCTATTCCAGCATTAATTTTCACGTTATAAATTTACGCCGTTTACTATGCAGCGTAAATAACATGTTAACTTTATTCTATGGGTTGGCACGATTACGGGGATACCAAATATGTAAAGGTTTTATATGTTTTCCTAGGTTTGCACAATAAAATTCCTTTTAGAAAAAAATTACTTGTTTTTGCATCGCCGCATTCCAAGAGCCGTAATTTTTTTATTTTTCCGTCGATGTGGCCGTATGTAGGCTTAATTTTTGCGGGCCAATGTGTAGTTTTCATTAGTGCTATTTTGGGGTACATAGGACTCATAGATTAACGTTTATTTTAATTTTTATGGGGGGAATGTGAGAAAAGAGAGAATTTTGCTTTTGTTTTTTGCGTTTTTTTTGGACGCCGTTCATCCGGCGGTTTAATTAATGTGTTTATTTTATTAGTCAAGTTGTTACGATCGCGGGGATACCATATATGTGTATTTGTTATTTGTTTTGACACTTTTAATGAATAAAACCACTTTTTGGGCAAAAAAAGTAGTTTTATTTGATTTTGACAAACTTTATTTAACTGATTGACATTTTTTTTTTTTAAGTCCCACCAGGGGACTTCACTATGCGATCTGTCGATCGCATATATAATGCTTTGGTATACTTAGTATACCAAAGCATTATTGCCTGTCAGTGTAAAACTGACAGGCAACCTGTTAGGTCATGCCTCGGCATCGCCTAACAGGCATTTGCTGAAGACAGACCTGGGGGTCTTTGTTAGACCCCCGGCTGTCATGGAAACCCGACGGCGACCCGCGATTTCTTTGTGGGGGCGCCGATGGGGTGACAGAGGGAGCTCCCTCCCTCTGTCAAACACATTAGATGTCGCTGTCACTATTGACAGCGGCATTTAATGGGTTAGGGTATGTGCACACACACTAATTACGCCCGTAATTGACGGACGTATTTCGGCCGCAAGTACCGGACCGACCACAGTGCAGGGAGCCGGGCTCCTAGCATCATACTTATGTACGATGCTAGGAGTTCCTGCTACTCCGTGGAACTACTGTCCCGTACTGAAAACATGATTACAGTACGGGACAGTTGTCCTGCAGAGAGGCAGGGACTCCTAGCATCGTACATAACTATGATGCTAGGAGCCCGGCTCCCTGCACTGTGTTCGGTCCGGGACTTGCGGCCGAAATACGTCCGTCAATTACGGACGTAATTAGTGTGTGTGCACATACCCTTAAACTGCCGGAATCGGAGCGCGCTTCGATTCCGGCAGTTGCAGCAGGAGCCAGGCTATGTATAACAGCCGTGCTCCTGCCGCTGATCGTGCGGGTACAGTGTCAGTACCCGCGCCATCACAGGACGGATATATCCGTCCTCCTGCGCGAACTAGCAGCTGCTGAGGACGGATATATCTGTCCTTCGGCGTTAAGGAGTTAACTCCTTACTGACTAGTGAGGCATATATCTTCAGGTTGGTGCATCATAAGAATATTTTGCAAACTTTTGTCTAGTACAGTGCTAACAAGTCATTTATCACTTTCTTGCGTTCCGCCATGGCACTCAGAAGATTGCAAATAACATAATTATTCAAATTTTAAACAGCTGAAAAGTATAAACAATGTCAAACTATTTGCATCATATACAATTTAAATAACATATACACATCATTAATCATTATTCCCATTTGTCCTATTACATTGTGTCAAGTGGGTAAAATAAGGTTATTCAAGAAAATAATATATTGTTATTGTCTCTCCCATAAATCTAATATAAGTACAATAAAATAACATTGTTTGTGTCTTTCCAACATGTTTTTTCGTGTTTGTTTTTTTTCCTTTTCTTTCATATGTATTTGAAGTTTGTAATTTTTATGAACTTTAATTCACCAGGACGTACATTAACATCTTGGTCATGCATTTTCAGTAGAAAACCAAACATTTGGTGTAAGAAAAGTAAATACAACCTCTATAAATCAGGGCAGTGGCAGTTTTTTCCTTCTAGAAGGTTCATGTATCATTTTAAAATACTCAAAACTCTTGGCATAACTAATAACATGAACAAGTCACTAATACCTTGCAACAGACGTTACAATAAAATGACTGAGCATCCCAGGAATCACTTTTGTAAATATATATATATATATATATATATATATATATGTTTCGGGTCATTGTCGTGCTGGAAGACCCAGCCACGAGCCATTTTTAATGTCCTGGTGGTGGGAAGGAGGTTGTCACTCAGGATTTGACGGTACATGGCTCCATCCATTCTCCCATTGATGCGGTGAAGTAGTCCTGTGCCCTTAGCAGAGAAACACCCCCAAAATATAATGTTTCCACCTCCATGCTTGACAGTGGGGACGGTGTTCTTTGGGTCATAGGCAGCATTTCTCTTCCTCCAAACACGGCGAGTTGAGTTAATGCCAAAGAGCTCAATTTTAGTCTCATCTGACCACAGCACCTTCTCCCAATCACTCTCAGAATCATCCAGATGTTCATTTGCAAACTTCGGACGGGCCTGTACATGTGCCTTCTTGAGCAGGGGGATCTTGCGGGCACTGCAGGATTTTAATCCATTATGGTGTAATGTGTTACCAATGGTTTTCTTGGTGACTGTGGTCCCAGCTGCCTTGAGATCATTAACAAGTTCCCCCCGTGTAGTTTTCGGCTGAGCTCTCACCTTCCTCAGGATCAAGGATACCCCACGAGGTGAGATTTTGCATGGAGCCCCAGATCGATGTCGATTGACAGTCATTTTGTATGTCTTCCATTTTCTTACTATTACACCAACAGTTGTCTCCTTCTCACCCAGCGTCTTACTTATGGTTTTGTAGCCCATTCCAGCCTTGTGCAGGTCTATGATCTTGTCCCTGACATCCTTAGAAAGCTCTTTGGTCTTGCCCATGTTGTAGAGGTTAGAGTCAGACTGATTAATTGAGTCTGTGGACAGGAGTCTTTTATACAGGTGACCATGTAAGACAGCTGTCTTTAATGCAGGCACCAAGTTGATTTGGAGCGTGTAACTGGTCTGGAGGAGGCTGAACTCTTAATGGTTGGTAGGGGATCAAATACTTATTTCTCTGTGCACAATGCAAATAAATATATATAATTCTGACTATGTGATTTTCTGTTTTTTTTTTTAATATAATCTATCTCTCACTGGTAAAATTAACCTAGCCTAAAAATTCTAGACTGTTCATGACTTTGACAGGGGACAAATTTACAAAATCAGCAAGGGATCAAATACTTGTTTCCTTCACTGTATATATATATATATATATATATATATATATATATATATATATATATTTGCATCATTAATAATAAGGATTAGCAAATTAGAATACTGTCACCAAATGCTAATGTAGAGATTTGGCATCTGCAAAAAAAAAATAAAAAAAATATTCAAATATTTCATCCACCTTGAAATCTAATAGGTAGCACCTCAGAAATAGGTTGCTCGGAATTAAATTGAATGTCAGCCAGCATTAAGTTGCTGCATAATTGAGCAATATATTCAACCTGTGGTAAATCAAATATCAAGATTTCTTTATAGTATGCATCACCGGCTGGCAAACTCTGGGAAGCTGGAAAACTCAGTTACTGTTTCTATCATGCCAACTTAATATAACTTACGTTTCTCTGACCCAAGGATGATTTAGAATCAAGTAAAACTAAATTGTCTACAAAAAAAAGCATGTTTGAAAAAAGTGCAATGAAGATCCAAAACTGGGTGGAGAAGCAAAGTGTTTCCTTATTAAAGCCAGTTCTCACATATTGCATGTTACGTTATGCTCGCAGCAACATGAAACTCAATGATCTGGGATATTTCAACCAAGTAGTAGGATTCGAAAAATAATATTTACATTGTCACAGTGGGTGGTGTCTGCAATTTGTGGATGTATGTCTCAATATCTTCATCTGACTTTTCTTTCTAAACAAAGTTCAGTTTTTAAAAATCACTAACACATCGATTTAGTTTAATGCACTATAACGTGCTTTTACCCAGTTCATGGTAAAATAAGCAGAAGTTCTTAAAATGTCTTGTATAGTTTGGAGATGTAGAAAAGGAGCTTCAAAACTTCAATGCCATTTCAAAAAATTTCTAAGAGGTTTTGCCCTCAAGACATAACAGCCATTCCAAGGTTACAGCTGTATATATCACTTTACTACTATGTGTACTTTATAGAACAACTATGAGGGCACTACTGTGTGGCAACCATTTTTCAGGTTGGCAGCATTTACTTGAAATTCTGCCAGATTCTTGTGTGGTGGCTTTCTGCTTTGTGGTATACTTCTATGTTGCAATGCTATGGAGGGACATTTTGCTCTATAGCTATACTCTGTGTGGACAGTCTTCCAGGTAATACTTGTGCCCTCTATTGTAATTAAAATTCCAGCACCAACCCAACTTAAACTAACTTTGGTACGATGGCCAAATAGTCCAGCAAATAAATAATCTATCAGTCTTTGTCTACGTATTTGCTATTGTCACTTATTTATGTTTGCTTTTTTTACTCTGTGCACTGTAGAAGAAATTTTCTTACTATATGGAAACCATCAACAAACTGCTGTTGGTGGTTCTGTTATTATGTCTCTGTAATTATTTCCTTAAATACATAATGGCATCCTACTCTGAAAGGTCTGTTGTTCTTACTGGCTAATCCATACAATGATATCCCCCCCCCCCCTGTAGCCACATACTCATTGATATATGAATACCCAGTGCACTTGTCTTGTGTTAATGGGCATCATATATTCATCTGTGATTGTGCTTAATTTTACTGGGTACTCCCACAAGCCACAGTAATGATATATATATATATATATAT
Source organism: Rhinoderma darwinii (assembly GCF_050947455.1). Taxonomy (NCBI): domain Eukaryota; kingdom Metazoa; phylum Chordata; class Amphibia; order Anura; family Rhinodermatidae; genus Rhinoderma; species Rhinoderma darwinii. The sequence goes on along the minus strand of NC_134687.1, from coordinate 172,467,224 downwards.
ATATATATATATATATATATATATAGAAAAACAAAAAAGATCCAGCAGCACCGGTAGAAAGATGTAGGAAGATGTGGGTGCAAGCCTCAGGGAGCAGACCAAGCTCTCAATATCCACAGAGATCCAAAAAATAGGCAGCACACCATAGAGTTAGTGAAAAAAGAGGGTACTTTATTGGCCCCAAGTGCGACGTTTCAGCTCTATCCACTAGAGCCTATCTTCACAGCATAGACAATTGCCTTCAGATGACCCCAAAGACAAAAGTCTAAGGGGGTCAGATCGGGAGACCTAGGGGGCCATTCAACTGGCCCACGATGACCAATCCACTTTCCAGAAGCTGGCACGTTCCCTGAGTTTTTCCAGCAAGATGGTGCACCACCACATTATGGGTGTCAGGTCCGAGCATTCCTAGATGAACAGTTTCCTGGAAAGTGGAATGGCCAGTTGAATGGCCCCCCTAGGTCTCCCGATCTGACCCCCTTAGACTTTTATCTTCGGGGTCATCTGAAGGCAATTGTCTATGCTGTGAAGATACGAGATGTGCAGCAACTGAAACTACGGATACTGGAAGCCTGTGCTAGCATTTCTTCTGCGGTGTTGCTATCAGTGTGTGAAGAGTGGGAGAAGAGGGTTGCATTGACAATCCAACACAATGGGCAGCACTTTGAACACATTTTCTAAGTGGTCAGAAACTTGTAAATAACTCATGAAAGAATAAAGTAACGTTAAAACCAAGTGCACCATTGTTTTTCTTGTGAAATTCTCGATAAGTTTGATGTGTCACATGACCCTCTTCCCATTGAAAAAACTAAAGTTGGATACAAAATGGCCGACTTCAAAATGGCCGCCATGGTCAACACCCAGCTTGAAAAGTTTCCCCCCTCCCATATACTAATGTGCCACAAACAGGAAGTTAAAATCACCAACCATTCCCATTTTATTTAGGTGCATCCATATAAATGGCCCACCCTGTAGTACAGCATGCGATGCAGATATGAACAGAGCCTAATTCAACATGATCTGGTATTCTTCATATGATTTTATGCAATGTTTTGTTGTATTAAATGATACTTTAAATATGCAAGCTATTCCCTTTAATGTAATTTTTAAAATAGCTCCAATTTTCTGAATTTTCTAAAAAATTCCCCTTAATCTGGGGATGCATCTTTAGATTAGGGATACACCTAGACTTTTCACGAATTTCAAAAAATTGCTCTGAGATCGCTGTCCATAGAAATGCTCTGAGGAGCATGAAAATCTCTTTAAAATGGTTTCAGTCTAGCAAGTCACTAGCGATTAATTTTTTTGTTCGCTACATGCTGGGATTTTAAAAAGTGGTAGCTACTTTTTTCCTTTAAAGAGTAATCGGAAAATCGCTTGGAAATCTATTGAAAATCATTTATTAACGTTTGGATTACTCTATAGAGTATGTTCACACAGCATATGTTTGACGCAGAAAAATAGGAGGCTGATTTCAAAAGAAAATAACCTATATCGAGGTGTTTTCTTGGCTGATTTTCAAATCGTTTTTATGATTTTTGCAAGACTTTTTTTGCGTATTTTTACGTGTTTAAGCCTATTTTGAGGCGTATTTTTGAAGACTTTTTTTTGTGGTGTCAATGCAAAATCAGCTTGAAAGAAGCTTCAAGAAATGGCATGTCACTTATTTTTTACGAGGCGTATTTTTACGAAAAATACGGCTCACATGAATAACAGTAATTGAAGTCAATGGGAAACTGTTTGGAGGCGTATTTCAAGTGTATTTTAAAGTGTAATATAAGCGTTTTACACCCCAAAATTTGTCTGAATAAATTATGTGAATATACCCAAAGAAAAAAGTCTTACTACAAAAATTCTAGGTGTAGCCCTAGCCTAAACTGATTACATTTCTAGTCACAGCAAGCACAGATTGTGCTAGAAATGTGCTCAATATCCCTGATGTTCCATTCCCAGAAAGGAAATCCTAACCACATATGAGTGTAATAGTTAGCAGTATTTAAATCCATAAACTTTCTTCTGCTAAGCCTTCATGTTTTCAATATGCATCCAAATAGATGACTTTTGCTATGTCTAATCCCTTATAAGAGTAAAATCTGCATAGCCAAATTTTTTTTGCTTAAGAATAGAAAAACAAGAATCATATATTCAATACTTCCTTTCATGTGGAATGTTTCAAGGTCTTACAATAACATGAGTAAAATAAACTCTGAGTAACTAGGACATGTTTGGAGACAAAACAGTAATATTTGATAATTAAATTCAGCAGTCTCAGCTTCAGCTGCTTTGAGTCTACTCTCAAAAAATTGGGAGAGGCGTTGTGCACACTTCTTATTCCAATCTAACTTGACTACTATTTATATACCAATTTCTCTCATTTCAGACCACACGGGTTCCTGGAATCTGCTAAACGTCTTAAAAATCCCATGCCATTATGCAGTGAACTAGGACATGTATTTGACCGATATTAGGCTGTCTTTCCTAGTAATTTGCCATTAGCGCATTGGTTTTCTGGGCTTCACCACAACACTTAGTCAGGCCACCCAGATGCTATTCAATAACATCATCAAAATAAACAGCTGATTAATTTTTAAAATATTAGTGTTGTAAAATATATAATTGTATGGAAAATGAGCCAAAGAAATATTATATTTAAAATTTAGACTGACATTTTATTGGATAGACTGAATTAGTTTTAACATTGACAGCAACAGCAACTAAAATACTTTCCCCAGAAATTATTATCCAGATGTTAATCTAAAAAAAAACAACAGTTTTTTAAAAATGATCTTCAATATTTTCTAGACTGTATGGAAAATACCTTCATAATATAGTTTAATCCGTTCCCATTCACCCCTGTGTTTTGATGGCGGGAGATACAGGTGCCGAGTCTACAGCTGTATAAAAGGCGGATGAGAGCTCCAGTGAGCGTTCATGCTCTAAGCAGAAACTGCTACAAACTACATCATTAAAGGGGTCTCTCCTCTTTGATTGCATTAACAGCAAACCGGTGTGATCGGAGACTGGGGGAACTCTCTGCAGCCAGCCTAGAAAGGTCTGTTCTATCTGGCTATTCCGGCTGTCTGTCTGTAAACCTGCTGTTAGGGAACACTATGTGTTGCCCTATCAGATGCCTGTGTGATAGAGACAGTATAATATTAGCATAAAGGAGTATATAAGTATCATAAGTATACGGAAAGTATAAAATAAAGTTGTTAAAAATGTATCCCTTCATTGGATTAAAAGAAAAATGATACCCAAAAAAATAATAATAAAGAAATATCCACAAAAAAGTTATTATTTAACATAAAATGTATTTTATTACCCTTACATTACATAAGCAAAAAACACATATTAGGTTTCTACATGGCTACTATAGACTATATGTCATGAAGGGTCTGTGGACCCACTGGGCCGTACCGTCTTGGCGGTAAGGCAGCTGGCCAACAGGGAGCAGGTGATTGTCTATAGTTCTATAGGTACCTGTGGCAGCTCAGACAGCAGCAGGACAGGAAGGTATGGATTGCTAGGAACAGGAACTGGAAACAAGTATAGGTACAGGGACAGGGACAGGGACTGGAACAGGAAACACACTAGGAGGTCATCACATAGACAAACTATAGGGAACACAACAACGCTCAGGCATAGAACTAGGGGGCTGGACCCCTCCTATAGTCCAGGGTACTCACGGGTCAAAGTTCGTCCAAGAGCGGGCACGAGCGTGCGCGCGCACCCTACAGGATCCAGCAGAGGTGAGTGGACGCGAGCACTGGCATCTCCTGAGAAGGAGGCTGGGGCCAGCGCTTGCCGACTCGTGGCTGCGGCTGTCAAGGGGAGGTTGGAGCTGACAGCCCACAGCCACGGACATTACAGTATCCCCCCTCTTACTCAGAAGACAAGGAGCACCGTTTGGAGTGCAGATTTTGCTGGATTGGTTTCTGGGCGCTATGTCGCATTTGCAAAGCCCCTGTGGGACCAAAACAGTGGAAACCTCCCAGAAGTGACACCATTTTGGAAACTATACCCCTCAAGGTATTCACCTAGGAGTGTAGTGAGTATGTGCACACCGCAGGTGTTTTGCAAAAATTACCTTGCACTCGATGTTGCAGAGTGAAAATGTGATTTATTTTTTTACATAGATATGCCAATATGTGGTGCCCAGCTTGTGCCACCGTAACAAGAGAGCTCACTATTTATTATGTAATGTTTCCCGGTTTTAGAATAACAATACATGCGGCCCTAATCTTTTGCCTGGACATTCGACCAGGCTCAGGAGTGAAAGAGTACCATGCGAAGTTGAGGCCTAATTTGGCAATTTACAAAGTATTGGTTCACAATTGCAGAGGCTCTGATGCAAAATAATAAAATAAACCCCTGAGAAGTGACCCCATTTTGGAAACTGCACCCTCAAGGCATTTATTAAGGGGTGTAGTGAGCATTTACACCCCACAGGTCTTTTCCATAAATGATTGGGGGAAAGTAAAAATGTCAATTTTTTTCCTAGATATGCCATTTCAGTGGCAAATATGTCATGCCCAGCTTGTGCCACTGGAGATACACACCCCAAAAATTGTTAAAAGGGTTCTCCCAGGTATGGCGATGCCATATATGTGAAAGTAAACAGCTGTTTGGGCACACTGTAGGGCTCAGAAGGGAGGGCGAGCCATTTGGCTTTTGTTTGGTAGTAGTTTTGTTTGGAGTTTTACTGTTATTTCAGTTTATAATGTGGGGGTAGAATTAAGCTGGGTAGAGTACATTAGGGGCATAGTCAGGTGGTATAATAATGGGGTAAAAAAAAACAATAAAATGATCCATAGATGTGTGTTACGCTGTGAAGCAATCCTTTCTGCACAGGCCGGTGTTGCACTGATGAATGGTGTCCTTTCTTATTCCCCTTTTGGTCCACACGCCGCACCTTTGCAGTTTGCGGTATTTTGCTGGAAAGTGTTGTCCTGGTATAATACGGGCGCCGTCGCTTCCAGCAGATATGTTTGGGTCCTACCCTTCCTGGTTCCCTAATTTTAGGGCCTTGATAAATCGCCTCTTGAAACAGTGGAAATGTTCCCTTCAGGCCTGCACAACTGCATATTTTTCCTGACTTATTGGAGACTTAGCTACTTTTATTTTTTCATAGACGTAGCGGTATGAGGGCTTTTTTTTTGCGGGATGAGCTGTAGTTATTATTGGTACCATTTTGGGGTACATGCGACTTTTTGATCACTTTTTATCCTAATTTTTGGGAGGCAAGGTGAACAAAAAACAGAATTTTGGCATTGTTTTTTAGTTTTTTTAAACAGCCTTCACCGTGCGTTATAAATTACATGTTAACTTTATTCTGCGAGGCAGTATGATTCCGGCGATACCTAATTTATAGCACCTTTTTATGTTTTACAACTTTTTGCACAATAAAATTACTTTTGTAAAAAGAATGTATTTTTCCTGTCGCCATGTTGTGAGAACCATAACTTATTAATTTTTTCATCGACTGAGCTGTATGAGGGCATGTTTTTGCGAGACGAGCTATAGTTTTCATAACTACCATTTTTTAATGCATGTGACTTTTTGATCACTTTTTATTCCAATTTTTCTAGGGCAAAGTGACCAAAAAACTAGCATAGTTTATTACATGTTTTTTTTACACCATTCACCACGTGGAATAAATAACATAATATTTTTATAGTTCAGGCCATTACGGACACGACGATACCAAACATGTATGGTTTATTTTATTTTTTTCAATAATAAAGGACTTGATAAGGGAAAAAGGGCGATTGTGTTTTATTTTATTACTTGAAACTTTTATTATATTTTTCCCAACTTTTTTTCTACACTTTTCTTTAAGTCCACTAGGGGACTTAAAGGTCCAACTGTCAGATTTTTTTTCTAATATATTGCACTACCAATGTAGTGAAATGTATTAAAGCTTTCAGTCATTCACTGACAGCAAGCCGATTAGTTTTCGCCTCCGGGCGGGGCCTTTTGTTGCCATAGCAGCAGTGCGCAGCCCTGATTGCATGGCAGGGCGGCCGATCTGCTACCAACTTCTAAGATTCATCGATCGCTTTCGATCGCTGCATCTAATGAATTAATGGCAGGAATCGGAGCTACCTCCGGTTCCTGCTGTTACAGGTGGATGTCAGTTCTAACATACAGCTCAGCTACTGAGCCGGCGCCATCTTGCTGGCGGCTACGGAAGCCTGACTAGGCATATGGGGAGGCTAGTGTTAGGCCTCTGGTTGCCTTTGCAATTTGACCGCTGCATTTAAGGGGTTAATGGCGGGGATCGGAGCTAACTTTGGTTCCCACCATTACCCCAGGGTGTAAGCTGTCACATACAGCCGACACCCGGGGATGGTGGCACCGACTTAGCTTCTGAGCCGGTGTCCACCATTTGTCGTATGAATACTGCAAAATGCGGGAAGCACTAGCTTTCCATGACGTATCCATACAACAAATGTTGGGAAGGGGTTAAAGGGGACTTTTGACATGTCATAGTGACATTTTAAAAGTTTTGATTGGTGGCGGTCCGAGCACTGAGACCCACACTGATCACTAAAATGAAGCGCCAGAAGTGTTCAGGTGAGTGCTGTGCCACTTAGTTTCTGATCGACTTTCCTCAGAAAGCCGAGCAAGTGGTGTACGGATTTAATAGAAAGTCCATGAGCCCATACATTGATTACTTGGCTATCCAAGAAAGCCGATCAGAAATTAAGCGGCACAGCAGTCACCAGAGCGCTTTTGCTTCATTTTAGCGATTGGTGGAGGTCTCAGTGCTTGGACCCGCACCAATCAAAACTTCTGACATGTCACTATGACATGTCAAAAGTTTTCTGAAAGTTTAGTTACCCTTTAAAGGAGAAAATTTTACAATACACAGATACAAACACCTTTATAGCTTCTGTGATAGTATCCAGATATCTTATATGGTCCAGCTGTGAAACTTTCTACTACTATTTTCTACAACTATTTAAAATTTTACATTTTTGTTTCTGTGAGTTTATATGATTACAAGTTTGGAAAAACATGGTAAGCAGGTCAGTATATTTAAGTGTCTACTTATATAACTAATGAGTAACTTAAAGGGGTTGTTCAGGATTAAAAATCATGACTACCTTCTTCCAGAAACAGCACCATCCCTCTCCATGGGTTGTGTAGCCTAGCTCCACTGTAGTGAATGGCCCTGAGCTGCAATAACACACAAAACCTGTTCGCAAGTGAGGCGCTGTTTTTAGAAAATAGCAGCCATGTTTTTTATTCCTAAACAACCCCTTTAATTGTTTAACAAAGTAATAATGTTTCCATTATAGTAATACAGATCATAGGGTTAGAGAAATGTATTCCCTTACCGTCATCTGACGTATATATACGGCAAAGTGTCGGTTGTATGTTACAGCCAACACTCCAGTTTAATGAGTGGGATCCCGCATGTTTGACACCTTAGATCCCGGGGTCAATATCAACCATTGCATCTAAGGCGCTAGAATCAGCGGGCAGGCCCCCTCTGATGTTTTCTCCCCCGTCAAGCAATCGCGGGATGCCGATGTTTATCATGGCAGCCTGGCGGCCTAATGAAGTCCCTCAGATCTGCCATCTTTGTACTCCTATTAAGCCCTGCCAGGCAAGGTGTAACATCCGTGGTCGCTGACCACGAACTCCTTCCATCCAGTCGACGCCCTTCTCTCCAGAGATGTCTGCACATGCGGCAGTCCTGTTCCACAGTGACCACCAGGGTGCGCTCGCGAGCTCAGTCCAGCCTTAAGGAGCCAGGTGTGAGATTGAGCTGATTTCTACCAGAGCACCCTGGACTATAAGAAGAGCTCTGCCCCTCCCTGTATTGCCTGAGCCTTGTTGTCGTTACCCTAGTTTGTCTCTGCAAATGGTCTCCTAGTGTCTTCTAGTTCCCAGTGTTTCCTGTTCCTGCTACCTGTAACCTGTATCCCGTGCTATCCTGGTCAAGTACCGTATTGAGTTGGAGTCACGCTGTGCTGTGTTCCACGCCTGTCCTATTACACCATGCCTGGTGTCTGCCTGCTGCCAAAGTCCCTTCCGAGCCTGCTACTGTCTGAAGCAACCAGAGGGAACACCTATACGAACTATAGACTTTTACCTGTGTCCTGTTGGCCAGCTGCCATACTGTTAAGGCCAGGGACCCTGCTGGTCAATCCAAGACCATGATGACGTCACAAGAGATGCGAGCGGGTATGCTAGACCTCCGGTCTCGACAGGACCAACTACTCCAGGCATTCAACATTATTGCACGTCGGCTGGAGGTGCAAGCTGCCGTTCCTCCTACTACACCTCCTGGCAGTACAGATCCTCCGACTACACCTCCTGGCAGTGCTGATCCCTGATTTCCTTTGCCGCTTCCTGACCGCTATGATGGAGACGTGAGGACCTGCCGTGGATTTTTAAACCAGTGCCAGATCCACTTTAACCTGTATGCAAGGGCATTTTCGTCTGATGGCGCAAGGGTCGCTTTAATTGTCTTTCTCCTCACTGGCAGGGCCCTTGCATGGGTGAACCCTATCTGAGAGAGACACGGACCAAAGACCTGTGACTTCCAGGGTTTCCTATGGACATTTTGCACAATGTTTGAGGAGCCTGGACGAGTCTCGTCTGCAGCCGCCTCCTTGCTGAACCTACGCCAGGGAGACACCTCCGTGGGCGAGTACGCCATCCACTTCCACATCCTGGCGGGAGAACTATTGTGGAACAATGAGGGCCTGGTGGCTACATTCTGGCAGGGACTGTCTCCTGAGATTAAGGACGAGCTTGCCGCATGAGATCTACTGTCTACCCTGGATGACCTCATCCTTCTGGCCGCCCGGATTAATATAAGGATCCGAGAACGGATCCAAGAGGCTCGTCGGGATTGAACATTCACTAGTCCAGTTCCTACTTTGCAGCAACCCCTGCTGTCCTCAGATTCTCCAAAGGAGTCTGTGAGGATGGACCAGTTTAAGTTGTCTGCCCTGGAGAGACAACGCAGACGCACCTCGGGACTCTGTCTATATTGCGGCCTCGGAGACCATCTTGTGCGTCTGTGTCCCTAAAAGCCCCAGAGCCTAGGGTTGGTGGGAGAGAAAACCCTGGGTAAAGAAGGACTTTTGTCTAAATTGTCTATTCCCGTGACCATAGTGTCCACACGAGAAAACACATCGGGTTATTTATCTGGACTCTGGATCCGCTGCTAATTTCATTTGTAGAGACCTGGTGGATCTTGTCCAATTGCCCACAACCCCTCTGGAGAGGCCGTTGATGGTTGCATCCGTGAATGGACTGCCTCTGCCAGACACGATTGTAGCTGTGACCAAGCCGCTGAGGCTCCAAGTGGGAGCCCTTCATTCCAAGCTCCTCTTGTTCTTTGTCCTGGCTAAAGCCATCAATCCTGTGCTGATGGGCCTGCCATGGCTCCGACTACATGCCCCAGTCCTGCACTGGAATTCTGGAGAGGTTCTCCAGTGGGGTCCCGGGTGTCTCAACCGTTGCCTGGTACAGATTAGGTCGGCACAGCCTCCTCTGCCTCTGTCCTTGGCAGGATTGCCTTGTCGTTATTCTGCATTATTGAATGTTTTCAGTAAGTAAGAGGCGGAGACGCTGTCCCCAAACCGGGGCGTATGACTGTCCTATTGACCTGGTTCCTGGTGCATCCCTTCCCCGTGGTAGGGTATATCCTCTCTCCTTGCCAGAGACTATGTCCATGTCCGCCTATGTTAAGGAGAACTTGGAGAGGGGCTTCATACGGAAGTCTTCCTCCCCGGCAGGAGCAGAGTTCCCCTTCATCAAGAAAAAGTATGGTTCTCTGCGTCCTTGCATCGACTACCGGGGTCTCAACCAGAACACGGTAAAAAAAATAGATATCCGTTGCCATTGATTTCTGAACTGTTTGATCGCATACGAGGAGCTAAGATTTTTTTCAAGCTAGACCTGCGTGGGGCTTATAACCTAATCGGGATTCGCCGGGGTGACGAATGGAAGACAGCATTTAACACCCGTAACGGACACTATGAATATCTAGTAATGCCACTTCGGCCTGTGTAATGCTCCCGCGGTCTTCCAAGAGTTCATTAATGACATCTTCCGTGACCTCCTCTGTGATTGTTTTGTGGTCTATCTTGATGACATCTTGATTTTTTTCTCCAGATCCAATGACTCATCGGAGACATGTCTGTCAAGTTTTGCGGCGGTTAAGGAAGAATCGCCTGTACGCCAAGTTGGAGAAGTGTGTGTTTGAGAGAGATGCTCTACCCTTCCTGGGCTACATCATCTCGAATCAAGGTCTCAAGATGGATCCTGAAAAGGTAAAGGCCGTCCTGGAATAGCCACAGCCTCAAGGCTTGAGGGCCATACAGCGCTTCCTGAGATTCGCCAATTTCTACAGACAGTTCATTCCAAACTTCTCCTCACTGACATCTCCTATCTCTAACCTCACCAAGAAAGGCATGAACGCCAAGGTGTGGACTCCAGAAGCGGAAGCCGCATTTAATAGCCTGAAGAGTGCCTTCACGTCAGCCTCTATCCTCCATCATCCAGATGTTTCTCGAAAGTTCTCGTTGGAGGTGGACAACTCCTCTGTCGATGCTGGTGCACTCATGTTCCAGAGAGGTTTCAAGGGCAAGTCAATTGTATGTGGCTATTACTCTAAGCTCTTCTCTTCCACAGAACGCAACTACTCGATTGGGGATGGGGTTTTACTGTCCATCAAATTGGCTCTGGGGGAGTGGAGACATCTATTAGAGGGCGCAGTTCATCCCATCTTGATATTCACGGACCACAAGAACCTCACTTATCTCCAAACGGCCCACCGACTAAATCCCCGTCAGTCCAGGTGGTTGCTGTTCTTTGCCCGGTTCCAGTTTGAGCTCCACTACCGTCCGGCCGACAGGAATGTGAGGTTCGATGCATTGTCCAGGTCGTTCGAGACAGAGGACACTATGGAGTCTCCACAGAATATCATCGATCCATCCTGTAGCATCCCTGTCAACCCTCTGCAAGTTAGAGACACTCTCCCGGGAAGGACTTTTGTGCGTCTGGCAGACAGAGGAAGAATCCTCCGTTGGGGACACAGCTCCAAAGTGGCAGGTCACGCGGGACCCGAGACCTAATTGCCCATCAGTTCTGGTGGCCCACGCTGCCCAAAGACATCACGGACTTTGTTTCCTCCTGCACAGTGTGCGCAGAAATTAAAGTTACACAGCCAATGCCTGTACCCGATGCTCCCTAGCAACATATTGCAGGATGCAGTGCGATCTGGGTGGTGGTGGACCGATTTTCAAAGATGGCTCACTTCGTTCCGCTGACTGGTCTACCTTCTGTTTCTCAACTAGCCGCCCTCTTCATCCAACACATCTTCCCCCTGCACGGCTTGCCCAGGCATATTGTGTCTGATCGGGGGTTCAGTTCACCTCGAAGTTCTGGAGAGCCCTCTGTAAACTCACAATGTAAAGTTGGACTTTTCCTCAGCCTACCATCCTCAGTCCAATGGTCAAGTTGAGAGGATCAACCAAATCATGGAGAACTACCTATGACACTTCATCTCCAAACATCATGATGACTGGTTGCAGCTTCTTCCTTGGGCCGAGTTCTCGTATAATAATCATGCTAGCGAGTCCACAAGATTTACACTGTTTTCATAGTTTACGGCCAACACCCACGACTCCCTCTCCCGGTGTCTGAAGTGCCCGCAGCTAATTCTGCTTTCAGGGACTTCCTGCGGACCTGGCAGCAGACCCAATCCTCCATTCTGCTGGCGGCGGACCGCATGAAACGTAAGGCAGACACAAGGGGTAGAGAACCTCCCCAGTTTTCTCCAGGTACCAAGGTCTGGCTGTCCTCCAGAAATATCCGGCTGAGGGTGCCATTGTAAAGGATCTGCCAGGTACTACGTCTGTGTATACTCCCGGGATTAATCAGTCGACACCTGAGGCCAGACCTCTTAGACTGACACCGGCTCCCACCAACCAGGGTGGCAGGCTCAGGAGTGGGAGAGCCTATCGCGGCCTGGTCAGTCGGAGTTAGCTCCGCCCCCTGTCCATTTATACCTGCCGTGTTCTCTTCCTCAGTGCTTGTTATTCTTCTTGGATTCCTGGCCCCACTGCTGCCTTGCTCCAGCCTGCTTCTGCCGTGCTTCTGCCTTGCTGCAGTTCCGCTATCCTGCTTCGCTTTGCCCCTGGCTTGCTTCCTGCTCCGTGCTCTCGTTGGTATACTCCACTACATCCTGATCCTGACTGTCTCATTCACCGCTCCGTTTCCTCGCGGCGTTCCGTGGGCTACTGCCCCTTCCCTTGCGTGTTCCCTGTTTGTACTCCCTTGCACTTAGACAGCGTAGGGACCGCCGCCAAGTTGTACCCCGTCGCCTAGGGCGGGTCGTTGCAAGTAGGCAGGGACAGGGCGGTGGGTAGATTAGGGCTCACTTGTTCCCTTCACCTCCTTCCTGCCATTACAGCCATCTTACATGTTTGCTCCAAGGTTCCTCGGACCCTTCGAGATCTTGCAACAGATTAACCCGGTCTCCTACAAGTTTCGGCTGCCTCCTACCCTCCGGATCCCCAACTCCTTTCACGTTTCTCTCCTGAAACTTGCCGTCCTGAACTGCTACTCTAAGACTCTTAGCCTTGCAGTTGTCCCCAGCAGTTCTGCCGAGATATTTGAGGTTAAGGAGATCCTGGACACCAAAAAAGTAAGAGGAAGAACCTTTTATTCAGTAGATTGGAAGGGGTTTGGTCCAGAAGAGAGGTCCTGGGAGGCAGAGGAGAATCTTAATGCTCCTACCCTCATTAAGAAGTTTCTATCTCGTTCTGGTCCCAAGAGGAGGGGGCGTAAGACGGGGATACTGTAACGTCCGTGGTTGCTGACCACGAGCTCCTTCCATCTGGTCGACGCCCTTCTCTCCAGAGATGTCTGCACATGTGGCCTTCCTGTTCCACAGTGACCATCAGGGTGCGCTCGCAAGCTCAGTGCAGCCTTAAGGAGCCAGGTGCGAGATGGAACTGATTGCTCCCAGAGCACCCTGGACTATAAGAAGAGCTCTGCCCCTCCCTGTATTGCCTGAGCCTTGTTGTCGTTACCCTAGTTTGTCTCTGCAAATGGTCTCCTGGTGTCTTCCAGTTCCCAGTGTTTCCTGTTCCTGCTACCTGCAACCTGTATCCCGTGCTATCCTGGTCAAGTACCGTATTGAGTTGGAGTCATGCTGTGCTGTGTTCCACGCCTGTCCTGTTACACCACGCCTGGTGTCTGCCTGCTTCCAAAGTCTCTTCCGAGTTTGCCTCGCTACTGTCTGAAGCAACCACAGGTACACCTATACGAACTATAGACTTTTACCTGTGTCCTGTTGGCCAGCTGCCATACCGTTAAGGCGGTATGGCTCAGTGGGTCCACGTACCCAATGTGACACAAGGCTTAATAGAAGCCTGTCATATTCACGATATACTGCAATACATTAGTATTGCAGTATATAGTGCAAGTGATACAGCGATTGCTGGTTCAAGTCCCCTAGGGGGACTGAAAAAAAAGTTAAATACAGTCAAAGTTTTTTTAAATAAAAAATTACAAAAAATTCACATAACTGGTGCGCTGCGTTCATAAAAGTCTGAACTATTACAATTAAAGAGGCTCTGTCACCACATTATAAGTGCCCTATCTCCTACATAATGTCATCGGCGCTGTAATGTTGATAACAACACTGTTTTTTTAAGCGTTGACCTATTTTAGATTTATGCTGATGACTTTCTTAATGCCCAACTGGGCATTTTTTAGCTTTTGACCAAGTGGGCATTGTAAAGAGAAGTGTATGACCCTGACCAATCAACGTCATACACTTCTCTCCATTCATGTACTCAGCACATAGTGATCTTGTGAGATCACGATGTGCGGTCACTTACTCACACATTAACTTTACTGAAGTGTCTTGAGAGTGAATAGACATCGCTTCCAGCCATGACACGATGCCTTTTCACAATCCTGACACTTCGGTAATGTCACTTACTCACACAGCACATCGAGATCACGCTGTGCTGTCATTTACAGCGTGATCTCGCGAAATCACGCTTGCTGTTATTAAGTCCCACACAAACGTTACCGAAGTGTCGGGATTGTGAATAGACATCGGGTCCTGGCTAGAAGCGATGTCTATTCACTCTCAAGACACTTCAGTAAAGTTAATGTGTGAGTAAGTGACAGCACATTGTGATCTCGCAAGATCACTATGTGCTGAGTACATGAATGGAGAGAAGTGTATGATGCTGATTGGTCAGCGTCATACACTTCTCTTTACAATGCCCACTTGGTCAAAAGCTAAAAATCGCCCAGTTGGGCATTAAGAAAGTCATTAGCATAAATTTAAAATAGGTCATAACTTGGTCAAAATGTATTGTTTTTCTAAATAAAAACCACTGCTGTTATCTATATTACAGCGCCAATCACATTATGTAGGAGATAGGTCACTTATAATGTGGTGACAGAGCCTCTTTAAACATTTTTAAAACCACATGTGAACGCTGAATTTTTTTTTATTAAAACATAATAAACACAGTTTTTTTGGTCACCTAATCTCCCACATAATTGGAATAAAAAGTGATAAAAAATGTACACATGTACCCCAAAATGATACCAATAGAAACTACAGTTCACGCTACAAAAAAAAAGCTGTCATACTGCTCAATCGATAGAAAAATAAAAACGTTATGGCTCTCAGAATATGGCGATACAAAACAAATTTTATTTTTAACAATTAGTTTTTTACTTGTAAAAGTAGTAAAACATGAAAAATGGCTGCAGGGGGAAGGGGTTAAACGAGTTGCTCTGTCTTATGTAAATAAAACGTAATCATTGTATAATTAAACATTACACAACTTTCTAATCTATGTTGTCATTTAAGTGCTGTCAGTGAATGGGAATGTCCTTATTTACTTTTTCAGGCTGAAATCCCTTCTTAATCTATTGCCCATCACAGCGGTGGCTTGCTACAATATATCAGCGTAAGGGTCCGTTCACTCTGAGTATTTTGGTGCTGCTTTTGATGCGAAAACTGCATCGGAATCAGCGCCAAAAACAGCCCAAAGTGCCCACCATTAATTTTAATTGGAGGCAGAGGCATTTTTTTTTTTTACCTGAGTGGCTTATTAAAGAGTGGTAACAGTAATTCAAATGGGTGGAGAGATACAGTAAGTCAATACCTGAAACACTACATCACATTCTCATAAATATTCAGCACTTAAGACAGTAGTAATGACTGTAAATAGAATCATCTCTAAAACCATTTGCCACAACCAAAGTTTTTGCAGAAATCAATTTAAGTAATGACATTTTCCAGGTGAGTGTTGTGGGTTCCAATTAATGTGCATAATACTGTAGTTATTTGGTGAAAACCTTTACTTGATAACTAAATGCTGGAATAAATATATCACATGATGGCTTTTCACTACAGCATGCCACCATTTACTGTCTTCCAAGAATTTGAATGTTTTAAAAAATAAACTTTATAAACTTGTAATGTTTTTATCTTTCAAAAAAAAAACAACAATTAGAATACAATTATATTATTAGTAAAGGCAATATAAATTTTGACCCGCAATTGAAATTACTCGAGCTTAGAACGCTTGCTTGATGAGACGCTTCCAATGTCTCAAAATAGTAATACAACTTGTGTAAAAATAAGCATGTAACAATTATGTTTTTCTCTTTTCAAAAAATATTTCTTTTTATCAAACATTAAGTGTCATGTTGATCACATACAATAAATAAATATGAATATCACCCAAAGTGTTAAAGTCAACTATGAAGCTGGATGAGTTCTTCCCGGTTGTTTTATGGTTGTATTGCAGACTTCCCTTTGAGGAAGGATTGGCGTCTTACTACGCCTGGTGCAATGTTTCGGGGGTCCGCCCCATTTCTCAAGCTTGAGAAAGCGGGCGGACCCCTGAAATGGCACACCAGGCGTAGTAAGGTTCCAATGTTTCTTCCACGTGAAGACTTTGCAAAAGAACCATAAAACTACCGGGAAGAACTCATCTGGATTCATTGTTGACTTTAACACGTTGGGTGATATTCATATTTATTTACTGTATGGGATCGACATAACATTGAATCTTTCATAAATGGAAATATTTTTTGTAAAGAAAAAAACATAGTTGTTAAGTGCTTATTTCTACACAAATTGTATTACTATTATATTATTTGCATGTGTAAGCATTTAATCCCTGACATTTGCATTCATCCAGAAATTGTTAGGCAAATTGCATGTTTAATTGTCCAATTCATGCTGAATCATACATTTTTTTTAGGAGTACAACCAAACAAAGCTAGTTAATACTTCCAAATATAACTGATAATGTCCTGGAAGAAAACAGAGCCAAACCATCTCCTCTATTTCCAAAGATAAGAGAAGATGAGTTGATTGGATGTAACAATGGCAAATCTGATTAATCAAGACGTTACAATGACTCATGCAGTTTGTAGAATGCATCTGTCCAACATGTGTTTAGCAAAACTTAAAAGAACAGAAAATGAGCTCCTAAAAGAAATGGAAAAACCTTGACATTAACAATGAATAAATACATATACACAGATGTTGTTTGTCATTTGGCACAAATCATGGTGATATGTGCTATCTGTGTGTTACACAGGACTGCAGGTAAACCTACTGAGGTATCAAGGTAATTACAATGTACAAGAAGACCCATAAAATGCCTGTTTCAGAAATCATAATACAGCTGCATTTTGGCGCCCATATTATTACAGCAATACCCAAACCTCCCACAGTTCAACTAAACTTAGATCATGATAGGGTTCTATGATGATTTTAGTTTTGTTCAGTAGAAAATCTGGGTATTGTGGCAGTGTGAAAGTTAGCAAAATATGTCTATGTGACTTTGTTTTGTAAGTGTGGTTACGTGACTCCATCTTGTATGAAGAATCCATTTTGTGTTTTAAAGAATCAATTTTGTGTTTTGAAGAATAATCTGTTTCTGTAACGAATCGGGGTAGGGAGACGGACAGATGAGCCCTAATCTACCCGCAACTCAGTCCCTGCCTACCTGCACGACCTGTCCTAAGTGACGGCGTACAACTGGGCGACGGTCCCTACGCTCAATAAGTGAAAGACAGACAACACAAGACAAGGGCACACAGAAGCAAAGGGGGAAGTAGGGGCAGTTGCCCACGGAACACCGTGAGCAACAGGAGTGGTGAACGAGCCGAGTCAAACCAGGAGAGTACGTAGTAACAAAATCAGAGCAGGAGAAGAGTCAGTCAAGTCAGGGTCAAAAAGTAGCAGCGGTCAATAATGTAAAAAGCAGGAATCGCAGAGCCAGGAAACAAGACAATCACAGGCAAGGAACAACTGCAAGTGAGGGTATAAATAGACCAAGGGCGGGAGCAGAACCGTCAGGCCAGGCTGTGATAGGTTCTCCCTCTGCTCAGCCTGGGAGCCTGAGTGGTAACAGATCGCGTCACTCTAGCAGACCTTGGAGCTGATGAAGGCTGATTAACCCCAAGGGGTCGACACAGAACCTGTGTCTGGCAAATCCATTACAGTACCCCCCCTTTATGAGGGGCCACTGAAGCCTTCCTAGGTGGGCCTGTCTTGTTGGGGAACCGAAGATGGAACTTCTTGAGCAATATACCGGCATGAACATCCCGAGCGGGTACCCAAGTCCTCTCCTCAGGCCCGTATCCTCTCCAATGGACCAGGTACTGGAGGGAGCCTTGGACCATCTTGCTGTCCAGAATCTTGGCTACCTCGAATTCTACCCCATCAGGAGTGAGAACAGGGACCGGAGGTTTCCTCGATGTAGCCAAGGACGGGGAGCAGCTTTTCAAGAGGGAGGCACGGAACACGTTGTGTATCTGAAAAGACGGGGGTAACTCCAGCTGGAAGGAGACAGGGTTGAGGACCTCAATGATCTTGTACGGCCCTATATACCGGAGAGCAAATTTCTTGGACGGAACTTTAAGGCTCAAATTTTTAGAAGACAGCCACACCAGATCCCTGACCACAAACAGTGGGTTAGTTGAACGTCTTTTATCTGCCTGAGTCTTTTGGATGCTCTGGCACGCCTCAAGGTTCTTCTGAACCTGGGCCCAGACTGTGCACAGTTCCCGATGAACTACATCTACCTCGGGATTGTTGGAACCACCAGGTAAAACGGAGGAGAACCGTGGATTAAACCCAAAATTACAGAAGAGGGGAGAGACCACCGACGAGTTACTTACCCGGTTATTAAGGGAAAATTCGGCGAGGGAAATGAAGGAGACCCAATCATTTTGACAGTCTGAGATAAAACACCTTAAAGGCAATGTGTTGCCAGAAAAACATGTTTTTTTTTTTTTAAATTAAACATTTAGTGTGTGGGTGATTAAACATTGTTCAAATTTTTTTTATTTTTTTCACGAGTCAGGAAATATTATAAATTAATTCTAATTTATAGTATTTCCCATTTCTGGTCACTAGATGGAGCTATTCCCAAAATTGCAGCATTGCAAAATTGGGTAAAAAGCCCTCGCTCTAGTGAGCTCTCAGAATCCCCCCCTCCTTTATCCTGGCTAGTGCCGGGATAAACGAGGGGTTTGAACGGTCTAACCTCCTACACTGTGTGTCGCCATTTTTTGAGCTAACACACAGTGTAGTAGGTTTACATACAGTAGTAAACACACACAAACACGAACATACATTGAAATCTCTTACCTGCTCCTGCCGCCGCGGCCCCCTCCGGCCCGTCCGCTCCGTCTGCTGCCGCTGGTCCAAGTGCACAAGTCCGGAAGCCGCGACCGGAAGTAGTAATATTACTGTCCGGCCGCGACTTCCGGTCCACAGGAAAATGGCGCCGGACGGCGCCAATTTCAAGTTGGACTGTGTGGGAGCGACGCATGCGCAGTTCCCACACAGACGCCGTACACACAAGTGAATGGGACGGGAGCCGTTCGTCGTCCCTATGGGACTGTGGCTGCCGTATTCCATGTCTGTATGTGTCGTTAATCGACACACACAGAAATGGAACAAAAAATGGCAGCCCCCATAGGGAAGAAAAAGTGTAAAAATAAGAAAAAGTAAAACACAAACACACAAATAAATATAAACGTTTTTAATAAAGCACTAACATCTTGAACATATGAAAATTTTTTCTGTGATGACACTGTTCCTTTAAGTATTGTTCTAGAGACTGATTAGTCCTCTCACTTTGGCCATTAGTTTCAGGATGCAAGGCCGAGGAAAAGGACAGATCAATCTCCAGTTTCTTACAGAAAGCTCTCCAAAACAATGAAACAAATTGTACCCCTCTGTCAGAAACAATATTGACCGGAACCCCATGGAGACGCAGGATGTGTTTGACAAACAAGGTAGCTAACGTCTTGGCATTGGGTAGTTTCTTGAGGGGTACAAAGTCATCTTACTGAAGCGGTTTACTACAACCCACACCACCGACTTGCCTTGGGATGGAGGCAGATCGGTGATTAAATCCATGGAGATATGGGTCCAAGGTCTCTGGGGAATGGGCAAAGAACATAGTAAGCCCGCAGGTCGGGACCTGGGAGTCTTGGACCTAGCACAAATTTCACAAGCGGCGACGTAGGCCTTAACGTCTTTAAGCAACCCAGGCCACCAATAGGTTCTAGGTGCTTGGTACCCAGGATGCCTGGATGGCATGATTCTCCCTGAGCAACCTTAGCCGGAATTGCAGGGAAACAAACAGCTTGTTCTCAGGAAGGTTCTCGGGAGCAAAACCTTGATCAGCCGCAATTTCGGAGACTAAGTCTGAATCCACAGAGGATATGATTATACCTGGGGGCAAAATACAAGCGGGATCCTCCTCAGGAGGAGGGCTGGCCATGAAGCTACGCGACAGAGCATCAGCTTTAATATTTTTCGACCCAGCCCTATAGGTAACCACAAAGTTGAATCTCGTAAAAAACAACGCCCATCGAGCTTGTCTCGGGTTTAGCATCCGGGCAGATTCTAGGAAAACCAGATTCTTGTGGTCATTAAGTACCGTTACCTGGTGCCTAGCCCCCTCCAGGAAGTGGCGCTACTCTTCAAATGCCCATTTAATGGCTAAGAGTTTGCGGTTGCCAACATCATAGTTTCTCTCACTGGAGGAGAACTTCCTGGAGAAGTAGGCACAGGGACGGAGATGGGTGAGAGACCTAGTACCCTGGGACAAGACAGCACCCACTCCCACCTCGGAGGCGTCAAACTCCACGATGAATGGCTCCATTTGTTTAGGCTGAATCAGCACTGGGGCAGAGACAAAACACCTCCTAAGGATCTCAAAAGCCTGGACCGCCTTCGGAGGCCAGTGGAGGAGATCAGCACCTTTGCGAGTAAGATCCGTAAGAGGCTTAGCAATGACCGAGAAGTTAGCAATAAATCTCCTGTAATAATTAGCAAACCCCAGGAAGCACTGTAACGCCTTCAGGGAGGCAGGTTGGACCCATTCAGCCACAGCCTGAACCTTGGCAAGGTCCATGCGGAATTCATGAGGAGTGAGGATTTGACCCAAAAATGGCATCTCCTGCACCCCAAACACACATTTTTCGGTTTTTGCAAAGAGTTATTTTTCCGAAGGGCCTGGAGCCCCTTCCTGACATGCTCAATGTGGGAGGACCAGTCCTTGGAAAACACAAGTATATCATCAAGGTACACTACAAGAAGTACCCCCAGATAGTCTCTTAAAATCGTATTTATGAAATTCTGGAAGACCGCGGGAGCATTACACAACCCAAAGGGCATGACGAGGTATTCAAAATGACCTTCGGGTGTATTAATGGCAGTCTTCAACTCATTCCCCTCTCTGATCCGGATAAGGTTAAAAGCTCCCTGAAGATCGAACTTCGAGGACCATTGGGCCCCCTGAACCTGATTGAAGAGATCAGGAATCAAAGGAAGGGGATATTGGTTCCTAACAGTGATCTTATTTAAATTTCGCTAGTCGATGCACGGCCTAAGACCACCATCCTTCTTCCCCACGAAGAAGAAGCCAGCACCTACCGGAGAAGTAGAAGGGCGAATGTAACCCTTGGCCAGACTTTCCTGGATATATTCTCTCATGGCTTCACCTTCAGGACAAGAGAGATTAAATATCCTACCTTTAGGGAGCTTAGCTCCTGGTACCAAATCGATTGCGCAATCGTACTCTCTATGAGGAGGTAACTTTTCGGAGGCCCTTTTAGAAAAGACATCAGCGAAGTCCTGAATAAACTCAGGTAGAGTGTTCACCTCCTCAACGAGAGAAACCAAATTAATAGAAAAACATGACGTCATGCATTCATTTAATAAGATCACCAGTATCCCTGTTAAAAGTGGGATTATGCGTCTGCAACCAAGGAAGGCCTAAAATCAAATCGGACGATAACCCCTGCATCACAACACTGCTCCAAATGAATGGAGCCAACAATGAGTTCAAAAACAGGGGTATGCTGCATAAAATAACCATTAGCAAGTGGAGTGGAGTCAATACCCACTACCGGGACAGGTTTAGGCAAATCAATTAATGGAATAGCTAGAGACATAGCAAATTCCACAGACATAATATTAGCAGCAGACCCTGAATCCACGAAGTCACTGCCGGTGGCAGACCTACCATCAAAAGAGACCTGAAAGGGGAGCAATATTTTATTAGTCTTTATGTTTACGGGAAATACCTGAGCGCCCAAGCGACCTCCCCGATGGTCACTTAGGCGCGAAAGTCTTTCCGGCTGCTTATTCTAGCGCTTGGGACAGGAGTTCAGTAGATGCTTGTCATCCCCACAATAGAAGCAGAGACCATTCTTCCTGTGGAAATCTCTACGTTGTTGGGGAGACACAGAGGCCCCGAGTTGCATCTGTTCATCCGAGTTCTCCGTGGATGAACGAAGCAACGGAACCTCTGGAGCCATCATAGGGGAGCCAGAGGTGAAGGCACCAGAACGTTCAAGTCGTCGTTCCCTGAGACATCGGTCAAGATGTACCGCTAAAGCCGTAGCCTGATCTAGAGAGTCTGAAGAGGGATAGCTAACTAACAGGTCTTTCAGGGCGTTCGACAGACCCAATCTAAACTGGCGCCTCAAGGCAGGGTCATTCCATCGAGAAGCTACACACCACTTCCTAAAGTCAGAACAGTACTCCTCAACGGGTCTCTTACCCTGACGTAAGGTCACCAGCTGACTCTCGGCAAAGGCAGTTTTGTCAGTCTCGTCATAGTTGAGCCCGAGAGCAGAAAAAAAAAGTCAACAGAAGAAAGTTCAGGGGCGTCAGGAGCCAAGGAGAAGGCCCATTCCTGGGGGCCGTCCTGGAGCTGATTAACCCCGGGCGTCGACACAGAACCTGTGTCTGGCAAATCCATTACAGTTTCTCTGTACAATGTAATTTATGCTGGGATTGTTTGGACACTCATAAGGTTAAACATTCTTATCTATGTTTATCATTCTTTATCTGGGTCTGCTAGAAGAATGTATGTACTGGCCTCGCAGCTGCAAGGTCGTTATAACTTATTATTTGAAAGGTTGTTATGACTCTTGTCTTATTCATTATTTCTTGTGGGAAGTTCCTGTCTTACAGTAGGTTTCCATAAGATGCCTTTCTTGCTCGTGATTGGCTGAGCTAGAGCCAATGTCCTATTTGTAAGTGATTGGCTGAGTTCAAACCTACTCCTCTTTGATACTATTGTAATTGCATTGTATCAATAAACCAGAGAATAATTTTTTTGGTATACAAGCATTGTCTCTGTGTCTCTTACTTCTCTCCGATATATCAATATAACTTATGGATTTGGATCTGGATAAGTGACTGAGGAGTGTCAGTTGACACGCCCATCAAAACGTTCAGTCTAATATATTTTGGCCAGGATTGCGTCAACAGGCAGTAATACGGATGCTAAAATGCAGTCACATTATGACCAACTGAAAACAGCCATAGATAGATAGATAGGTATACAAAAAATATCAGCCGCACAGTCCCAGAGTAGTAGATGAGTGCAAGTCCGCCAGGGTCTCGACCAAAAACGACCCAAACAAGTAGATCCAAAAATCAGGCAGCACTCCAGAGATATGTAGCAAAAGCGTGTTGGTGCTTTATTAATCCATCAGTCAGGTGCAACGTTTCAGCTCTACCAGCTCTGACTGATGGATTAATAAAGCACCTACACAATTTTGCTACATATCTCTAGAGTGCTGCCTGATTTTTGGATCTACTTGTGTGGGTCGTTTTAGGTTGAGACCCTGGCGGGCTTGCACCCATCTACTACTCTGGGACTGTGCGGCTGATATTTTTTCTATTTCTATATTGGCTAGTTAGTCTGCACGTCTTTTCCACTATGGCATTTTCTTTACAGACGACTGGTGTTTTGTGTCCTGACGTTTTTACCTACACTGAGGTTGACATGGATCGGGTACTTAGAGGCGATATGGTAAAGGCTGCGTTTCTGAATACGCCTTCAGCTTCAGATCTCAAAAATAAGAAAGAAAATGAGTCCAAGAGATTAACTAACCTACAGCTCCACTTAGCCACACTTGCCGAATACTATAAGATCAAGAGGATACCTAGAGGGATGCTCTTTAATCTTTAACCTTTTTACAGAGAATCCTGCGTTTTGTATACGTTTTCAGCAAATCTCAAACAAGTACGCCATGGACATTTTGTTACTTAATATCGAATTTCTGCAGAATGAGATTTCTTCCCTGTCATTATGCATACAGGAGACTGATATGAAATTGAAATCCTTAACTACCAATTTGGAATATGATAAAATCGACATGTGGATCACTACATATTTAACAAAGTTCAAATTAGAACTAGAGGAAACGAAATGGAAGAAATGGTACATAGATGCAGAGGATTACAGCCGGGGATGCATTTATAATTGGCAGATCGATGACCAGAAGGGAATGGGATCCCATATATGAGATAATAGAAGGAAGAGAGGTCAGACTGACAACAAAAGGGCACTTGAAAATTCATCCTCTTTTTTAGGGGTAACCCCGGAGGTGTCCACACGACAGGAGACGCACCAGGAGGGGCGGCAGGAGGCATCATCGGTGGAGAACAACTGTCACAGAACAAGTCATGCCATCCTGTGACCCGAAGAGCGAGCACGATAAAGAGGACATAGTGGTAAATATTTCCACTAAAACTCTATCTGATATGCAATTAAGTGTCTTACGTAAAGGTCTTTCTTTCTGTCCAGTCAATAAGATAGATTGGTTTAGTGTGGAGACAGATTTGCATCAATTCTTTAGAAGTATTAAATTTAAAGTTTTCTAAGGGTATGGTCACACGTCCAAACAATGCGCCGACGAAGAATTCGCCAGGAAGGTTTGGACAATAATGGATTCTGTACAGAATGTTTTTAGAAGGCTTGTTCTTGCACATTATAATGGACCATATACTCACACTTTCAGTTTCACAGGAGCATGAAAGGCGCAGGAGATATTGGGTGCACCCCATTAATGTGCTGCGCACTGAAAGGGGACACATTGGCCAGCTTTATGAAGAACTAAGACGGTGAGTTTGTTTTGGGGTGTTTTAAACGAAAGTACATTGATGATATATGTTAGCCAAAGATAGTTTGCTAATGCACCTTTTCAGTTACATTGTGTGGTCAGGTGTGTTGCATGAGCCTACAATTGCTTCATCAGACAGCGTTTGTCATTAGAAAGACAAATGAGTTAGAAATTAAGCTTAAAGAGGCTCTGTCACCAGATTTTGCAACCCCTATCTCCTATTGCAGCAGATCGGCGCTGCAATGTAGATAAGAGTAAAGTTGTTTTTTTTTTAAAAACGAGCATTTTTGGCCAAGTTATGACCATTTTTATATTTATGTAAATGAGGCTTTCTAAAGTACAACTGGGCGTGTTTAAAGTAAAAGTACAACTGGGCGTGTATTGTGTTCGTTACATCTGGGCGTTTTTACTTCTTTTACTAGCTGGGCGTTGTGTATAGAAGTATCATCCACTTCTCTTCACAACGCCCAGCTTCTGGCAGTGCAGACACAGCGTGTTCTCGAGAGATCACGCTGTGACGTCACTCACTTCCTGCCCCAGGTCCTGCATCGTGTCGGACGAGCTAGGACACATTGGCACCAGAGGCTACAGTTGATTCTGCAGCAGCATCAGCGTCTGCAGGTAAGTAGCTACATCGATTTACCTGCAAACGCTGATGCTGCTGCAGAATCAACTGTAGCCTCTGGTGCCGATGTGTCCTCGCTCGTCCGACACGATGCAGGACCTGGGGCAGGAAGTGAGTGACGTCACAGCGTGATCTCTCGAGAACACGCTGTGTCTGCACTGCCAGAAGCTGGGCGTTGTGAAGAGAAGTGGATGATACTTCTATACACAACGCCCAGCTAGTAAAAGAAGTAAAAACGCCCAGATGTAACGAACACAATACACGCCCAGTTGTACTTTTACTTTAAACACGCGCAGTTGTACTTTAGAAAGCCTCATTTACATAAATATAAAAATGGTCATAACTTGGCCAAAAATGCTCGTTTTTAAAAAAAAAAAACGTTACTCTTATCTAAATTGCAGCGCCGATCTGCTGCAATAGGAGATAGGGGTTGCAAAATCTGGTGACAGAGCCTCTTTAAGCTTAATTTCTAACTCATTTGTCTTTCTAATGACAAACGCTGTCTGATGAAGCAATTGTAGGCTCATGCAACACACCTGACCACACAATGTAACTGAAAAGGTGCATTAGCAAACTATCTTTGGCTAACATATATCATCAATGTACTTTCGTTTAAAACACTCCAAAACAAACTCACCGTCTTAGTTCTTCATAAAGCTGGCCAATGTGTCCCCTTTCAGTGTGCAGCACATTAATGGGGTGAACCCAATATCTCCTGCGCCTTTCATGCTCCTGTGAAACTGAAAGTGTGAGTATATGGTCCATTATAATGTGCAAGAACAAGCCTTCTAAAAGCATTCTGTACAGAATCCATTATTGTCCAAACCTTCCTGACGAATTCTTCGTCGGCGCATTGTTTGGAAGTGTGACCATACCCTTAGAAAACTTTAAATTTAATACTTCTAAAGAATTGATGCAAATCTGTCTCCACACGAAACCAATATATCTTATTGACTGGACAGAAAGAAAGACCTTTACGTAAGACACTTAATTGCATATCAGATAGAGTTTTAGTGGAAATATTTACCACTATGTCCTCTTTATCATGCTCGCTCTTCGAGTCACAGGATGGCATGACTTGTTCTGTGACAGTTGTTCTCCACCGATGATGCCTCCTGCCGCCCCTCCTGGTGCGTCTCCTGTCGTGTGGACACCTCCGGGGTTACCCCTAAAAAAGAGGATGAATTTTCAAGTGCCCTTTTGTTGTCAGTCTGACCTCTCTTCCTTCTATTATCTCGTATATGGGATCCCATTCCCTTCTGGTCATCGATCTGCCAATTATAAATGCATCCCCGGCTGTAATCCTCTGCATCTCTGTACCATTTCTTCCATTTCGTTTCCTCTAGTTCTAATTTGAACTTTGTTAAATATGTAGTGATCCACATGTCGATTTTATCATATTCCAAATTGGTAGTTAAGGATTTCAATTTCATATCAGTCTCCTGTATGCATAATGACAGGGAAGAAATCTCATTCTGCAGAAATTCGATATTAAGTAACAAAATGTCCATGGCGTACTTGTTTGAGATTTGCTGAAAACGTATACAAAACGCAGGATTCTCTGTAAAAAGGTTAAAGATTAAAGAGCATCCCTCTAGGTATCCTCTTAATCTTATAGTACATCGACTTACCTGCAAACGCTGATGCTGCTGCAGAATCAACTGTAGCCTCTGGTGCCGATGTGTCCTCGCTCGTCCGACACGATGCAGGACCTGGGGCAGGAAGTGAGTGACGTCACAGCGTGATCTCTCGAGAACACGCTGTGTCTGCACTGCCAGAAGCTGGGCGTTGTGAAGAGAAGTGGATGATACTTCTATACACAACGCCCAGCTAGTAAAAGAAGTAAAAACGCCCAGATGTAACGAACACAATACACGCCCCGTTGTACTTTTACTTTAAACACGCCTAGTTGTACTTTAGAAAGCCTCATTTACATAAATATAAAAATGGTCATAACTTGGCCAAAAATGCTCGTTTTTAAAAAAAACAAACGTTACTCTTATCTACATTGCAGCGCCTATCTGCTGCAATAGGAGATAGGGGTTGCAAAATCTGGTGACAGAGCCTCTTTAATTAGTTATGTTACAACAGTGGTTATTCTCCTATATATTTTTTGGGTTGCTTAGCTATCATTTACAAATCATACGTGCTTTTACCTATCTATAGATATATTATGTTTGCAAATGGTAATGTAACTATGTGGGTAATTTTTTCACCAATCATGTATTTAGGTTGCACATGCTATGTTATTGTATTTGCCTTTTTAATCTCCCTTTTTTTTAGACAAGCTTAGTTCTGTATGTTGTTAACTTTTGTGTCTCTGGATGTCTTTATATTGCGTATGTCTCTACAGGTACCCCCGAAAAATTCTACAACTTTGTGCGCATGACTATCCCGGCTTTTGACAGCCTGGACGAGCTGCTCGGTGTCCACCTTAGGAGGCAGGATACCGCCATGTGGACTGCCATTCCTCCTGTGGAGAGGCTGCTGATCACTTTGCGGTGTGTTTGTATATATTTTAGGGCTTGTTTTCAACATTGTGCAGTATGGAGCTTGTGAATCTAATGAAAACTCATGTATGGTTTTGTAATATGATTGCTAAAGTAATGATGTTGTTCCTTGTAATGACTTGATTCTGGTGGGTTTTGTTATTTTTTTTTTTTGCTTTTTTCAGATTTCTTGCAACAGGGGAGAGTTATTCATCCCTGCACCTGCAATTCCATGTTGACAAATCAACCATCACTGGAATAGTCTGGTGCACATGCCAGGTGATCTGGCAGTATTTGCAGCCCATTGCGATGCCCAGTCTGACTCGGGAGATTTGGTTGCAGGTGGCAGCAGGCTTTCAATCTGTGGCCAATTTCCCCAATTTCATAGGCGCCGTCGACGGTAAGCACGTACGTGTGCAGCCGCCACCATGGTCAGGATCACATTACTTCAACTACAAGAAGTATTTTTCTGTGGTCCTGATGGCGGTGGTTGATGCCTCGTACAAGTTTGTTGCTATTGACATCTGCGCATATGGAAGCACTGGTGACTCCCGGGCGCTACTGACATCTAATTTAGGGAGGCAAATACTGGCAGATCAGGTAACTCTACCTCCTTCCCAACCTCTTACGGGTACCACGCATCCAGTCCCCTTCGTTATGGTATCGGATGAGGCTTTTCCACTGATGCCGAACCTGCTGCGCCCATACCCACGGAGGAGACTAGATGCCCGGAAGAGTGTCTTCAATGAGAGGCTGAGCCGGGCATGACGCTACGTGGAGTGCACCTTTGGGATCATGGTTAGTAAATGGAGGGTCTTTACCTGTGCACTTCAGTTGGATGCGTCCACAGTTGATGGGGTCATTAAAGCTGCCTGTGTTCTTCACAACTATGTTCGGGATCACGAGCGAGGTGACGTGGAGGTGGAGACACAGACAGCTTTCGGTAACCCCCACATCACCTGGAATTTAGGAAGACCATCCAACCGTGGAGTACAGGTGAGAGATGCCTTCACTGACTACTTCATGAGTCCCGAAAGTGCAATGCCCCGGCAGGATTTCAGCCACAGTGTTCAGCAGCCCATCCAGGAGTAGGCCAAAGAAAACTTTCCTGTTATTTTGAAGAACATTGTGTGTATTATAAAAATTGATGATCCTTACCCCCCTTTGTACACACTATGTGTTGTTACTATGTGGCATGCCGTAAGCTACTTACAAAGTGTTGAAATATTTGAAGTGTTGTTTTTTAAAATCAGCAGTAATGCAGTAAATATGTTTGGACATCCAAATATATGTGTTGTGTCAATGGATCGTTGAACGTTACTTTCTTTGGTTTGTTCGTGTGTCCCTTGGTGTTTGTGGTAATGTTGGTGGTAAATTAAAACGCATGTCCCAGGTTTTAGAAATATTTTTTCACTTTACTCTCCACATAAATGCAGTTATTTGCAATTACTGCATTGCAAATAGTGCCCTCCACTCCCCTCACAATGTCATTCAACATAAATAAAACAATTTTACAAACAGTATCAAAAAAAGATGTGCCATATGTCCACCAACTCCACATATAAGGCACCCATATTTGGGTGAAACCGGGAGGAGAGTCATAATTGGAAGGTGGGGGATAATTTGGTGGGAAATGTTGGGGATAATTTTGGCGAAAGCCAGTGGATGGGTATTGGGAGGGTGAGTAAGGATATATTCTTTCCATAAACTGGGATGCAGCAGAGGGAATGGATTGGGAGGGCGGGGGGTTGGGTATCTCTGTTTGGGTGGAGGCGTTTAGAGATCTTGGGCTCTGGGGCATTCGGGAGGATGGCTGCCTAAGGCCAGTGGTGCGATGCAGATTGTAAACCAGTTCTTCCAGGGGTGGCAGGGGGACAGCGAGCTCGCATTTTGCCCCCGCGGCGTGAACGTAAGTCATGTAAGTCTGGCCAACATGCCGTTGCATCTCGCTGTAGCGAGATGCAACGGCATAGCCAAAATAATCAAACTCATCTTCGCCGTCGCCCCTTCCGGATAAAGGACATGGCGTTTGTCTCAACTTCCAGTTGCCGCTCCATTGTCCGGAGGGTCTTCCGAGCTCACTGTCGGGTGGATGGTGACCGGGTGGGGGGTGGCGGCCGTGTTGGTGTTACAACTGGCATATGGGTGGCAGCAGGTGGCGCAGTGGTTTCTTCCGCCACTTGGGATGAGGCGTAAACCCCAGAAGGTCCGGCGTCAGAAGGAGAGTGAGCCTCCGCTTTCAGAGGTTGCTGGTGAGACGTTGATGGAGTCGGTTCCCTCTCCCTCTGCTGCTGTTTCTCTTGTGCAGCGAGACACTCTTCCATAGCTCTCTCAACATTTCCACAGGATCTGAGAATGGTCAAGGAGAATATGATGTATTTTGGGAGCTGAGATCACTTTCATCCTTTATTGCAACAGGCATGTTTATTTGTGCACTAACTTTTTGGCCCACCCACCAGAACACAAATTACAACCTAACATATGCTACTTAATCAATACTTAGAGACTATCCAAAAGCACACACCTAGGGGAGAGGGACCAGCAAATGCTAGTTTGCTAGCATGACAAGTGGCATGATGAAGGTTTTGACAAACGTACTCGTTCTTGGATTGCTTCCATAAAGAAAATCCTCTGCGCCTTCATGACACTGCCAGGGTTGTAATACAATGTGAACACGGGTAACACCTTGAGTTTACCATCACGTCAATGGCGAGGTACGCATGATAATGCCATTTAGGGGGTGACATGAGTATGTTTCGTCGCGCAAATACCACATGATTACATACACACATAGTGCATGTTGGGTAGACACACTTCCAAGGGCGCCATCAGGAAGGAAACCAAAAAGGCAAAACAGCTGTGCTAAGGTGGTACAAATTGTCAGTCATATATGTGTTGGCTTTCAGGGACCTGACATATATGATAACAATACATATGCATCTGAACGTATGCCTACAAGTGAGCTGCTTGACACCATAACAACATGTAGTGCTTTCCAAATACATGGGCAAAAACTTACTGGCGGAGTGCCCTGTTGGGCAGGAGGAACAGCAGCTGCTGGTGGTAGGGACATTGGGACCCTTATGAGGGAGACGACCCACTCCTCTCTGCCTTTTTCAAGTGCCTCTGGAAGCGGTCCTGGACACTTTTCCAGCGGGTCTGGAGGTCTTTTTCTGTGAAAAAGTGATTAAATGAACTGTGGCCCAAAACATCAGACTATCCCTTTCAGGAAATGTTACTTCATTTTGTGGTTTGTTTAGAAAGTTAACTGGTGCAGAAAACAAACACTGCTAAGATGCAGGTGTTTTGCATGTCAAATTTACTTGCTCCTCTGAGGCATTTTCAGACTGTCATGAGAAAAACATAGTTGTGCAGATACACACCATTTACCTTTCTAACGACTAAACATCATCATTCAAAAAACCTAGGTGGACAGATTACGAACACTCACCAATTTCGCCCTGCTCCTTATTTGCACGCCTCACCCAGTCGGGGTACAGCGCCACACAGATCTCCTTCCACGAGTCCTGTCTCTGGCCACGGTTGCTATATCCCGGGATCTGCTTGTCCCACAGATTTGGCCGGGACTGCACCTTTACAGCATAGAAACAAACAAATCCAACACATCAATTTTCACCCACAAGCGTAAGGAAAGAGCATTATATTTTCAAGATGGATTGGTTTTTGAAGTGGGACAAAACAAACACACACATGGTAATCTTTTATTAGCAAGTCACAATCCCAGAAAAAATGTAACACACTGTAAACCTACTAAGGTTAGTTAATGAGGTAAAGTGCGTAATGTGGGCCGCGGGGGTTGTACATGCAAGGAAATGCAATGCAGGAGGGATTGTGTGGTGTTTAGACATTGCTCTGCTCCAAACACACATGAAACAAGCGCAATGAAACTAGGTAAATTATCACATAGAGTGCAAATGTGTGCCAAACCTTAAGCACACCATAAACGTTACACAAATATGCTGCGAACATTGTACACAAAATGTGCCTACACAGAGACAAGGACAATAACAATGTGGACATATATACATTCACGAGTTTCCAACAGAGAGTTTACAGTTAATACCAGCTACACATGCGCCGTGAGGTCTGTGCACAATGGCATGTGGAGTTGTTGCTAAACAAATGGCATGTTCCTGAAGCGTTATTAACATTACATACATTGCATTGGGTACAGGTAGATTTGGCCCCAGTATAGGAATACACGCACATTTAAGAAAGACATGACATAAAAGTAAAAACACTGCCTACACACATGGTTGCACTTGCATAGTGTCTTCTGTGTCAAAATATGAGTTTTTGCGCTACCCAAAAAAACAAACCACAAAAACAAACAACATTATTGCTTTTATTTGCTCCTTACCTCAGAGATGAGGGAATCCACATCAATATGCATCCTCCTGTATTTTGGGGGTGCCATGCTGAAGCTCCTCAATGTAGGTTCTTTTCAATCACCTTCTTGCAAAGTGGCCTTAAAAAAATGGCTGAATTGGCAACACCCCTTGGGGGAGTGTTTGACAAGTTTCAGACGTAATTTGAAGCGTCTTTTCAGGTGTAAACGCTTCAATTTACTCTCCAAAAGTGTGGCAAAATGCCTGAAAAGTGTTTTGGAAGACTCCCATTGACTTCAATGGGATTACGGAGCGTCAATTACGTCCCAAGAAGTGACAGGCACTTCTTTGACGCGGGCGTCATTTTGCGCGCCGTCTTTTGACAGCGACGCGTAAAATAACGCCTCGTGGGAACAGAGCAACGTCAAACACATTGCTTTCAATGGGCAGATGTTTGCCGGCGCTTTGAAGCCGTATTTTCGGACGTAATTCGAGGTGTAAAACGCCCGAATTACGTCCGTAAATAGGGTGTGTGAACCCAGCCTAACAATGTATTTGTATCTAAACCTAGAGAGATGGAGTAACAATTGAAAGATGTTGGCTTGTCCAACAAGAGTTAATTTGTACCTCCGACTACTGCACCAGTTATTGATGCATTTGTAAATGCGGTCAGGAATGATGTTGGGAATTTGAGATCAATGCATGAAGGTATAAAATTGACATATGCCAATATGACTAGTGACGAAATGTTGGCCCTTAATGAGCTTATTCATGACGTCAGTGTGACTATAAAGCCTGCGGACAAAGGCGGAGCAACTGTCGTCATGGATACTGATGTATACACAAGAAATCAATCGTCAACTTTTTGATACTAATGTCTACACTCCAATCCCCTGTGATCCCAAATTTGGCATCTTGAAATTAATTACAAAGATCTTAAATGAAGCTGTAGTGGTGGTCTGATAGATGAACTAAAAAGGTTTTTGATAGTGGAGCATCCCAAAATTGCGGTACTGTATACATTACCGAAGATCCACAAAACACTGCATAATCCTCCGGGATGACCAATTGTCTAGGGTACGGATTCGATCTTCTCTAATATAGCCATATTTTTTGGAAAGATGTCTCAGACATTTTGCTACTGATGCCCAATCGTATATTCAGGATACGACCGATTTTTTTTGTGAAATTTCAAGGGGTTGAATTGCCAGAAGGTAGTGATATTATTCTAGCCTCATTTGATGTAATATCTCTTATATACATCGATCCAGCATGATTGTGACACAAGGCCTGTTGAAAAATGTTGGCTAAATCTGAATACTCAATTTAAAGTATTTCTCTGTTATTATCATTACTAGAGATCATATTGACTAAAAAATATTTTCTTTTTCGTGATCAATTTAATGTTCCACGCCAAGGAACTGCTTTGGGTTCAAACATAGCACTGACATATGCCAACATCTATTTGCGTGCTCTCGAGGAGGACCTTGTTTATGTATCCCACCACTTTTGGCATGTACTGAGGTGGTAGTGATACATAGATGACGTCTTCCTCATCTGGACAGGGGGGACCAACGGAACACACTGAATTCCACAATTTCCCTAACTCTATAGACCAAATCGTCAAATTTACATTGGTTAGTTCTAAAGCCACACTACAGGTTTTTTTTAAGGCCAGGCACGAGCGTGCTCACACACACTCTATGGGACAC
Source organism: Rhinoderma darwinii (assembly GCF_050947455.1). Lineage (NCBI taxonomy): Eukaryota > Metazoa > Chordata > Amphibia > Anura > Rhinodermatidae > Rhinoderma > Rhinoderma darwinii. The sequence goes on along the minus strand of NC_134687.1, from coordinate 172,433,581 downwards.
AGCAGAGTGGAGAGGAAGTGAGTGCTGGCATCTCCTGGGGAGGAGATGTGGGCCAGCGCTCACCGGACCATGGCTGTGGCCGTCAAGGGGTGAGGGTAGGAGCATTGAGGTTCCCTTCTGGCTCCCAGGACCTCTCCTCTGGACCAAACCCCTTCCAACGCACCAAATAAAAAGTTCTTCCTCCTACTATCTTGAAGTTTCCTTTACCTCAAACACATCGGAAGAACCACTAGGAGCAACTGCAGGACTAGGAGTTTTAGTGTAGCAGTTCAGGACCACAGACTTCAGGAGGAGGAGGGAAACATGAAAGGAGTTGGGGATTTTGAGGGTAGGAGGCAGCCGAAGCTTGTAGGAGACTGGGTTAATTTGATGCAGGATCTCAAAAGGTCCGAGGAACCTGGGAGCAAATTTGTATGAAGGCACCTTTAGACGGATATTCCTTGAGAACAGCCAGACTTTGGTACCCGGAAGATACTGAGGCGGATCTCTTCTTCTAGTATCTGACTTTCGCTTCATGTGGTCGACTGCTTGCAGAATAGAGGAATGGGTCTGTTGCCAGATTTGCAGAAAGTCCCCAAATGCAGAGTCAGCTGCGGGTACCTGAGATCTAGCCGCCACAGGAAGAGGGATTTTGTGGATGTTGGCCGTAGACAATGAAGAACGGTGTGGAAGTGGTGGACTCACTTGTGTGGTTGTTGTGTGGTTGTTGTAACACTATGCCTCCATGTTTTACACACTACACTCATGTTTTTGTATCACTCACAGCCCTGATTTCTACACACTACACTTAGTAATGTCCCTTATACCTCACATGTATACCATACACAGTACTTTAATATTTTTTATTTTTTCCATTACATATTTACATCCATGCCCAACACACCACTGTCCCAATTTTTTTGCATATCTTAGATTTTCGAACTAAAAGTTCTAGGTAGGGACTCGCAAGTGTGAGAATCCGTGGCGTGGATTGCGAGCTTGCGTTCTTTTGGCCAAAACGACAACTAATACCCCATTTTTTCATGGTTACTTACATTGTACATACCTTTTTTTCAGGACGCGGCCAGGTCTTATGGTGCAGGAAGAGCATGGTGTACAGATGTCTGGCATTGCATGCAGGGCAGCACGCTCTCTTACAGTATGGGCATTCTAAATAGGCTGCTATTCGGCCATATATGCTGTGCCTCACTATCCAAACACTATGCCTCCATGTTTTACACACTACACTCACGTTTTTGTATCACTCACAGCCCTGAATTGTACACACTACACTTAGTAATGTCCCCTATACCTCACATGTATACCATACACAGTACTTTATTATTTATTTATTTTTCCATTACACATTTACTTCCATGCCCAACACACCACTCCCCTCAAGGTTAGTGGGAGTGGCTATCATTATTTAAACACACCTGGGCACTTCCCTTCAGCAGCATTCTCTGACCTGGCCGCGACCTGTTTGGAACGGGTTTTTACCCTCCTCCTAATTTGTGAGTATGGCCTTTTTTGTGGTGTTAATTACATTCTATGTCTCAATATTTTTGCATATCGTTGTATGAGAACTCGGCCCATGGAAGAAGCTGTGCCCAGTCATCATGTTGCATGGAGATGAAGTGGCGGAGATAATTTTCCATGATTTGGTTAATCCCCTTGACTTGCCCATTGGACTGGGGATGATAGGCTGAGGAAAAGTCCAATCTCACAACCAGGAGTTTACAGAAGGCTCTCCAGAATTTTTAGGTAAATTTAACCCCCCGATCGGACACTATGTGAAGGGGCAAGCCATGCAAGCGGAAGGTGAGCTGAATGAAGATACTTGCCAGTCGAAGAGAAGAAGATAGGCCGGTCAGTGGGATAAAATGGGGCATCTTCGAAAACCGGTTGTCACGGTCTATGGGTATGTGGACCCACTAGGCAGCACCGCCGTAGCGGCAGCTGGCCAAACAACAGAGCACCCAATCAATGCAAAGTCCAGCACAAGGGTACCTGAAAAGTCCAGACAGTGGCAGAGGCTATAGCACGGATGGAGGTGGGTGCACCACGTTGCGCCAGACGTGGCGGATGACAGCAGGTGCAGCAGGTTGTGCCAGACGTGTTGGATGACAGCAGGTGCAGTAGGTTGCGCCAGTCAAGGAGTTTACAGAAGGCTCTACAGAATTTTGAGGTAAATTTAACCCCCCGATCAGACACTATGTGAAGGGGCAAGCCATGCAAGCGGAAGATGAGCTGAATGAAGAGACTTGCCAGTCGCAGAGAAGAAGATAGGCCGGTCAGCGGGATAAAATGTGGCATCTTCAAAAACCGGTTGTCACGGTCTGTGGGTATGTGGACCCACTAGGCAGCACCGCCGTAGCGGCAGCTGGCCAAACAACAGAGCACCCAATCAATGCAAAGTCCAGCACAAGGGTACCTGAAAAGTCCAGACAGTGGCAGAGGCTATAGCACGGATGGAGGTGGGTGCACCAGGTTGCGCCAGACGTGGCGGATGACAGCAAGTGCAGCAGGTTGCGCCAGATGTGGTGGATGACAGCAGGTGCAGTAGGTTGCGCCAGACAAGGAGTAAAAGGGCAGAGCACTTCTTATAGTCCTGGGTGCTCATGGGCTAATTAAAGATGTTTTACATGTGTGCGTACGGGACACTGCAGAGTGGAGCCGAAGTGAGCGCTGGCGTCTCCTGGGGAGGAGATGCGAGCCAGCGCTCACCAGACCATGGCTGCGGCCATCGAGGGGTGAGTAATCCTGACGGCCCGCGGCCATGGACATTACAATGGCTTCAACGTGATGATCGAAAAATTTAAGGCTAGAGGATATTCTAGTTATCTATTAGATCAGCATAGGCATAGGGTTGACTTGGTCTTGAGAACTAACTTATTAAAAAGTAGGGATTCTAACAGTTGGGACAAACGTATTCCCTTTATTTCCACTTTCTCGCCAATGAGTAATCAGATCAGTGACATAATTCGGAGACACTAGCTTATGCTTGGCAGATGTCTCCATAGCGTAGATGAATTTAAACAAATGCCTCTGTTTTCATACCGAAGACCACCTAATCTTAGGGACAAGCTGGTGAAGTCAGATATGGGCCCAACAAAAGGTAGTCACCAAACGCATTTGTATCCCCCTAAAAAAGGTTGCTACCCATGCCTTAGCTGCATAAATTGCACGCTTATGACGAAGGGGATTTCTTTCAAGCATCTGAAAGCAGGTCAACAATTTTTAATTAACCATTTCCTCACATGCGACACTACGTTTGCGATATATGTACTACAGTGTCCATGTCACTTGTTGTATGTGGGTGAGACATCACTTGATGTCAAGACACGTTTAAATCAACACCGTTACACGGAAGAAGAGGCTGGACCTTCCAGTCTCAAAGCACTTTGCTGATCTCAAACATGGAGAACGTGACCTTAGATTCTGGATAATAGATCCCGTTCCCCCACTACGACGGGGAAGGGGGTTGATAGGATTGAGTTTCTTAAGTTCTGGGAGTTGCAATGGATTCATAGGCTGAACACACTCAGACCACATGAACTCAATATCAATTTCCCTTTGGGGAGTATTTTTTAGATGCCACTCAACCCTTGTTCTCTGTTCCAATCTAGGTCAGCCTCAGTCTAGGTTTTGACTTTTTTTTACTTTTTGATCAGTTTTCTGTATCAATTGTTTTTAACTAATTTCTATATTTGTTTATTCACAGATTACATTATTGTGAAATATGGATGGGCTCGCCAGAAATGAAACCGGCTGATGATAACTGTTCTATGCTCTGTAAATTTTGTATATTGGTATCTGATTTTTCTATTAAAACATATGTATATTTGTCAAATTTGTGATCACTAATTAATATTTTTTTGTGATATCTATCGCTGTAGGAGTGAAATCAGTAAGGATTAAGCAGGAGGATAGGAACTCATTATAACTTTTAATACTACAAACATTTACATTTGGGATGGTATCATTTGATCATATATACAACCTAAACAGATTTGTGGTTGGTACCATGATCCATATATTGGCTTTTCACAGAAATACCCCATATACAGGATTGAGGGGTGAGGAGATTGGTCAACTAGACATATTATACATGTGCCTAGTGTGCGTTCACCTAACCTGAGCACGGTCGACTTTTTCCCTCATAATTGAGGGGCAGGTATGTGATGCACTCCTTCATATATTCTCTTTGTAAGTACTCTCATACGTGCAAGGTTGTTTTCCCATCCTTAATATGTGAGGATCTAATTTCTGGGAGGATCGTGGATGCCATCCCATTTATATGTAACTCTAATGCTTAGTGATACTATGGGGTAAGGGTTAAAATACCTGGGTCTTATTTTTAGACCTTTTACTACAAATACATAATTTTTAGACCATTTACTATAAATAGACAATTTCCCTGCTTTTCCCTTGATTTTCCCTGGCTTTTCCCTTGAGTTTAACCTCATGTCGTTCTCTAATAACGACTTTGATGCTCGGTTCTGATATCCCCTGTTCCAATATGGCCACGCAACTTGACTGTTGTATTAGCCGCGATTAGCGCGTTTTTCATTAGTACACTCCTGATCCAGTTTCCTAATTTGGTGAGTGTCCTTCATGTTATTATATTTTTACAGGTGATGCCTATTAATGATTTTGCACAATTTGTACATTTATGTATTATTCTTGCACTTTTAGATTAGCGATGTCTGTGAACATCGCTTTGAAAGTTTTACACATCTTGTTTGTACCATTGTACAATTGGCGTCAAATTTTTTACATCATGTATTTAACCCCTTGAGGACCAAGCTCATTTTGGCCTTCAGGACCAGACCCATTTTTTCAAATCTGACATAGGTCACTTTATGTGGTAATAACTTGTGAATGCTTTTACCTATCCAAGCGATTCTGAGATTGTTTTTTTTGTGACATATTGTACTATATGTTAGTGGAAAAATGTGGTCGATAAATTCATTGCTTATTTGTGAAAAACACCAAAATTTATAGAAAATTTTCAAAAATTATGATTTTTCTAATTTTAAATGTATCTGCTTGGAAAACAGATAGTAATACCACATAAAAAAGTTACTATTTCACATATTCCATATGTCCATTTATTTTTCTAGGACGTTACAAGGGGTAGAACTTTAGCAGCAATTTCTCACATTTTCAAGAAAATTTCAAAAGGCTATATTTTCAGGGACGAGTTCAGTTCTGAAGTGGTTTTGTGGGCCTTATATATTAGAAACTCCCCATGAATCACCCCATTTTTGAAAACTGCACCCCTCAAAGTATTTAAAAGAGAATTCAGAAAGTGTTTTAACCCTTTAGGCGTTTCACAGGAATCGAAGCAAATTAGAGGGGAAATTTACAAATGTCATTTTTTTTGCCAAGATTAATTTGTAATAGTTTTTTTCTGTAACACAGAAGGTTTTACCAAAGAAATGCATCTCAATATTTATTGCCCAGATTTTGCTGTTTTTGGAAATATCCCACATGTGGGCCTAGTGTGCTAATGGACTGAAACACAGGCATCAGAAGCAAAGGAGCACCTAGTGGATTTTGGGGCCTCCTTTTTATTAGAACATATTTTAGGCACCATGTCAGGTTTGCAGAGGTCTTGTGGTGCCAAAACTATGGAAACCCCCCAAAACTGACCCCATTTTGGAAACTACACCCCTCAGGGAATTTATCTAGGGGTATAGTTAGCATTTTGACCCCACAATTTTTTTGCTACATTTATTTGAAGTAGTCTGTTAAAATGAAAATATACTTTGTTTTCTGAAAAATATAGAATTTTCTAAATTTTGCAAGGAATAAAGGAAAAAAAAAGCACCTCAAAATGTGTAAAGCAATTTCTCCCTATTACGGAAATAACCCATATGTGGTAATAAACTGCTGTTTGGACCCACGGCAGAGCTTAGAAAAGAAGGAGCGCCATTTGGTTTTTGGAGCCCTGATTTTACTGGAATGGTTTTCGGTGCCATGTCGCATTTACAACACACTGGAGGGACCTAAACATTGGAAACCCCCCAAAAGTGACCCCATTTTGGAAACTACACCCCTCAAGGAATTTTTATAGTGGTATAGTTAGCTTTTGACCCAACAGGTTTTTTGATGAAATTATTGGAATTAGTCTGTGAAGATGAAAATCTACTTATTTTCTGAAGAAACATAGAATTTCCTTATTATTACAAGGAATAAAGGAGAAAAAGCACCCCAACATTTGTAAAGCAATTTCTCCTGATTACGGCAATACCCCATATGTGGTGATAAAGTGCTGTTTAGACCCACGGCAGGGCTCAGAAGGGAAGGAGCGCCATTTGGATTTTGCAGTTCGGATTTTGCTGAATTGGTTTCTGGGGGCCATGTCGCATTTGCAGAGACCCTGAAGTACCAGTATAGTATAAATTCCCCAAGTGTGATCCCATTTTGGAGACTATACCCCTCAAAGAATTAAATTAAAGGTGTAGTGAGCATTTTGATCCCTCAGGTGTTTTATAGATTTTATTAGAATTGGGACATGAAAATGAAAAAAAAAAAATAAATTCCCAATAATATGTCGTTTTAGCTCATAATTTTTCATATCTACAAGGAATACAGGAGAAAAGACACCATAAAATTTGTAACACAATTTCTCCTAAATAAGGAAATACCCCATATGTGGTTGTAAACTGCTATTTGGACAAACGGCAAGGGTCTAAAGGGAAAAAGCGCAATTTAGTTTTTGGAGTGGAGATTTTACAAAATTGTTTTTTGACGCCATGTTGCATTGCGCTGATGTGCCAGTACAGTGAAAACTCCCGAGAAGTGACCCCATTTGGGAAACTACACCCCTTTAAGGAATTTTATGTAGTGAGTATTTTAACCCCACAGGTTTTGCAGAAAATAGTACACAATAGATGTTGCAGATTGAAAATTGCCATTTTTACACAGATATGCTATTTCAGTGCCCAATGTGTTGGGCCCAGCTTGTACCACTGGAGACATACACCCCATAAATTGTTAAGCGGTTCTCCAGAGTACAGTAATACCCCATATGTGGTCATAAACTGCTGTTTGGGCACAGTGCCAAGCCTAGAAGGAGGGCCATTTGGCTTTTGGAGAGCAGATTTTGCTTGGTAGTAGTTTTGTTTAGTGTTTTACTGGTGTTTCAGTTTATAATGAGGGGGCATCTGTATATGTGTGGAGTACATCAAGGTATATGTAAACTGGGCGGAGTACATTAGGGCATATGTAATCTGTGCGGAGTACATCAGGGTATATGTAAACTGGGTGGAGTACATCACGGTATATGTAAGCTGTGTGGAGTACATCAGGGTATATGTATTCTGGGCGGAGTACATCAGGGTTTATGTAAACTGGGCGGAGTACATAAGGGTATATGTAAGCTGGGCGGAGTACATCAGGGTATATGTAAGCTGGGCGGAGTACATCAGGGTATATGTAAGATGTGCGGAATACATCAGGGTATATGTATTCTAGGTGGAGTACATCAGTGTTTATGTAAACTGGGCGGAGTACATAAGGGTATATGTAAGCTGGGCGGAGTACATCAGGGTATATGTAAGCTGGGCGGCGTACATCAGGGTATATGTAAACTGTGTGGAGTACATCAGTGTATATGTAATCTGTGTGGAGTACATCAGGGTATATTTAAGCTGTGCGGAATATATCAGGGTATATGTAAGATGGGCGGAGTGCTTTAGGGTATATGTAAGATGTGCAGAGTACATCAGGATATATGTAAGCTGGGAGGAGTACATCAGGGTATATATGTAAGCTGGGCAGAGTGCATCAGGGTATATGTAAACTGGGCGGAGTGTATCAGGGTATATGTAAGCTGGGCGGAGTACAACGGGGTATATGTAAGCTGGGCGGAGTGAATTAGGTCATAATAGGATGATGTAATAATGGTGTAAATGAATAATAAAATGAATAATCCATGGATAGTGACGTACGCTTTCAACCAATCCTTTATACACAGGCCAGAGTTTTGGGTGCAGGAGTCGCACTTCTAAAGGGTGTCCGTGGTATTGCACTGCAGTATTGACTAATCTTTGACTGCTTCACTAGCCCCATATGTAGCAAAGACCCCGAAATGTCATGGTTTCCACTACATTTAGCCCCCCAGTGGGGGCTGGCAATTGATGACGTGGGGTTTTAGGTGAAGAACTGCTGAACATATAAATTAGTCTGGGCCGTTGTTTTGCATTAGTGCGTTCCGAGAGTCGTAACTTGATTGAGTGCTTGATTTTCATGACAAGCTGTATTTTTTCTTAGTATCATTTTGGGGTACATGCAATCTTTTTTGATCAGTTTTTATTCAATATTTTTTGGGAGGTGAGGAAACTGGAAAACAGCAATTCTGGCAGTTTTTTTAGAAATGTTAACGGCGTTCTCTGTGCAGTATAAACAACATGTTTACTTTATTCTGCGGTTCGATGCTATTATGGCAATACCAAATTTATATAGTTTTTATATGTTTTACTACTTTTACACAAAAACACTTTTTTCTAAATAAAATAATGTTTTAGTGCCACCATATTCTGAGAGCCATAACTTTTTTATTTTACTGTCGACGGACCTGTGTGAGGGCTTGTTTTTTTGTGTGATAAACTGTAGTTTTTATTGGTACCATTTTTGGGTACTTGCGACTTTTTGATCACTTTCTATTAAATTTTTTGGAAACAACGTGACCAAAAAAGGAATTTCTGCCATTGTTTTTTATTTTATTTTTTTACGGTGTAAATAATATGATATTATCTGATCGCCAGTGCAATACACTGCACTACTTATGTAGTGCAGTGTATTGTAACTGTCATTTTACAACTGACAGTCAGTCTATTAGGCAGGACCTAATAGCCTTTGGCAGGACTTAATAGTCTTCCGTACCTGGCGAACCAGGAAGTCGTTGCTAGGCTTCCTGGTTGCCGTTCGCGGTGGTCCTACGGGGTGCAGAGGGAGCCTCCCTCACATAGTGACCTAGTGACCGTTTATTCCTGCTCCGCAATAGTACAGCGCAGGTCTGCTTCAATAAGCGGCGTGTGCCGTACTATTTTGCGGAGCAGGTACGCAAACAGGTTAAGCTATATATTTGGATTAATACTTTTGTATGACTAATTACTTCTTGATTGAAGTTTCCCTATATATATGCTGTTATCACATGTTATTACTCTGTGGTAGAGCTCAAACGTTGCACCTGACTGATGGATTAATAAAGCACCTACACACTTTTGCTAAATATCTCTGGAGTGCTGCCTGATGATAGATAGATAGATAGATAGATAGATAGATAGATAGATAGATAGATAGATAGATAGATAGATAGATAGATAGATAGATAGATAGATAGATAGATAGATAGATAGATAGATAGATAGATAGATAGATACTTTAGATCTATCTATCTATCTATCTATCTATCTATCTATCTATCTATCTATCTATCTATCTATCTATCTATCTATCTATCTATCGCTGGGCTCTTCTTTCCAAGACTGACGCTGGGTATTGTCAATGTTATGTGCGATGTCATGACGTTATATGCACTGTCGCACATAATGTTGTAACACTACCCAGCGTCAGTTTTATGAAAAGCACAGCATTAGTGACTTTGGAGAAGGGAACGGGCCTAGCAATATAAAGGGCCCGTTCCTTTCTCCAAATTAACTTTTGGCAGTGGTGGCGGCAGTGGACAGTGCGAGCGGGCCCCTGTGCTTTCCGAAAAAAAGAGGAGACACCCAGACAGAAATGGAGGAAAGAGTACCCAGGATTGGTAAGTACATAGGGTCTATATTTTTTTGGGGGGTCTGGTCTGAGGTGTAAATAAATTTAGGGGTCTGATTGGGGCTGTAAATTAAATTAGGTGTCTGAAGTCTTAATTTAGGGGACAGGTTGGGATTCTGAATTCATTTAGGGGTCTGGTCTGGGGCCTGAATTAATGTAGGGGTCTGATTGGAGTGTAACTTAATTTAGGAGTCTGGTCGGGGTCTGAATTAATTTAGGGGTCTGGTCGGAATCTGAATTAATTTAGGGGTCTGGTCAGGGGTCTGTATTTATTTAGAGGTATGAATTAATTGTGGCATCTGGTTTACTGTCCACGCAGGTGACATAGATGTGATGTGTGAGGAAGAGGAGGAGACTTCATCCAGGCATGCCGCTGCGGTGGAAGATCTAAGAGCCTGCAGGAGCCAGAAGAAGCAGCCAGAACTGTATCTTGGTGAGTGACTGCTGTGTAAAAGCAGATGCTTATGTGCAATGATTTTATTTATGTTGCCCCCCTGCACACCTACTTTCTCCCCCTTGGACTCCCACAGAGCCCCTGCCCATCTGTCTCTACCCTGCCCCTCCACAAAGCCCCTGTCAGGGTGCATGTTGCCTGGCACCACCAGCCTTTTTCAACCTCTTAGCCATCTCCCCCTTCCCACAGAGCCCCTGCCACCTAGTCTTTCCCTTTTGTTCTCTGACAGAGCCCCTGCCCACCTACTCTCTCCACCCTGCCCCTCCATGAAGCCACTACCAGTTTTCATCTCACCCCTGCCCCCCTCTCGCCATTTTCCATAGCACCCCCACTTCCCCGGTAATGGGGGGGGGCAGATGCCTTGACTGTATCGGGCCCAGAAATTTCTAATGGCGGTCCAGCATAAGAAGATACAGGGGAAGAGGGGACAACAGCAGAAAAACTATAGGAATAAGATAATAAATATTTAATAAAAATATATTCTCAATACTAACACACTATTCAAACTTTTATAAGTTTATAGGTACAGTTTAAGGCCCAAACAAGACCGTGTCTTTTAGGGGTCAAAATTATACACTCTATAGAATTTTATGGTGGACTTTTTGGGGGGATTTTGTAGAGTGTACATAATTTGCATGTTTATCTAATAAAATTCTGCATAAAAAGTATATTCAATACTTTTGTATCATGCTCATCACTATCCCTTAAAACATACTGTACTTCATATAACAATGATGCAAACATCTGTTTTCTGGAGACAGTACTAGATGTGGTGCCTATTACAAAGAATGACGGTAAATTTCTCTATTGATGCATTTTCACATAGAATTGTTTATTAGGATTACACTACGTTTTCCGCATTAGTATATGACATCAATAGAAAATAACTTTAGACGAGTTAAAAGATACTATGAGTTTGGACAGCTGACTGGTAAATCAGATTTAATATAGATAGAGAAAGAAAGGTTAGACATTTAGGAAATCAGAAAGAATGTTAAATATATAAGTTAATAGAAAATTATTTCGACTTCACAGTGGCAGCTGCGCAAGTAATCCAATGTGTGCACTTAGGTGGAGATGCTCAACAGATAGTATAACAGCACATCTGCGAAATAGACACGTGCATGTGACATAACATTAACATATTTCCTAAAAGAAAAATATATTACAAAATATTACATTTAGTTGCACCCTTAGGCTTGTTTCGTTTGACACAGGTGTTTGTTTAGAAAAAAAAATCTTATATTTGAAAATAATATCTATCTTCCATAAGTTATCCTCAGATAACTCGAAATGTAACTGTAATGTAAAGGCAAATTCACTCATATTTTAGTTAGGCTCTGTTGACATCTGTGTTGGAGGCTCCGTTCAGAGCCTTAGTTGCAGATTCCTTACAATTTGTTGGAATAAGTAACATTGCATGCAGAGCTATTTTTCAAGTGATAACGACACTTTGACAAAACCTGAGGGGATCCCATTATAAGTCAATGGTGACGGTCAGACGTCAGTGGTATCTATCGTGCAACAGAACTGGCTATGTATCGTGAGTTGCGTTATCAAAGTTTCCAAAACAGCTCTTCTGTTTAAAGGGAGTCTGTCAGCAGAAATTGGCCTATCAAAGCAGCAGTACAGTAATATAGTGTAACCTCACCTGAATCTAACTCTGTTTTCATTTTTCAGATCGGTGGCTCCGATGCAGCAATAATAACTTTATTCATCATATGCAAATTAGCTTTCTAGAGCAACGAGAGCGTCACCGCTGCTCCAAATTGCTCTACCTTCTATCCCCAGTCCGACCCTCCCTCCTTTCCTTCTTTGATTGACAGGGCCAGGCAGTGTAGAAGACGTGATGACGCCTGGCCCTGTATTCTTCTGAGCGTGCCCGTGCCCCAAGTTCGGAATCGGCGCATGCGCAGTACAGCACCCGGGTGTAGTGTGACTTAATTGGCGCAAGCGCAGTAGAGCCGATTGAACCAGTGAAACTTCACTGCTGTAGTGTGCATGCGCTGATTACATCACACTACACCCGAGTGCTGTACTGCGCTTTGGCAGATTCTGAAGCAGGGGTGCGTGCATGCTCATGGAGAATATGGGGCCAGGCGTGATCACGGTTTCTACACTGCCGGGCCCTGTCAATCAAAGAAGGAAAGGAGGGAGGGTCGGACTGGGGATAGAAGGTAGAATAGTTTGGAGCAACGGTGATGCCCTCATTGCTCCAAAAAACTCATTTGCATATGAAGATAAACGGAGCCACCCATCTAAAGAATGAAAACAGCGTTATATTCAGGTGAGGCTACACTATATTACTGTACTGCTGCTTTGATAGACGGATTTACTTCTTCCGGGGAAAAGTTTTTTGCATAGATACCCAGTGTAAGTAATCTAGGCAAGTTATAAATAAATAATTATAAAAAAAATCTACAGATATGTTTTTGTTTCTGCCTTGTAACAGTGTTTACTACAAATAAAAGAGACATGTCAAATTTGGGAACAGTTCTTATTTCTACATCTTCCATAGTTTACCTTTACAATTTCTATTTCTTTTGATAAAGATTTTCATTTCTTAGTTTAACATTATGGTGCAACTGTGACTGGATGCCAGGGACACCCAAAAAGGAAAGTGTTGGGGGTCTACAGCTTAGGCTATATTCAAATTTATGTCGTGGCTTCCATTTATAATGAAAACTGCACCGAAATGCCAGAATTTGCAACAAAGTCTCTGAACAGAGGCTCCAACACAAATGTGAACAGAGCCCCATGAAAACCGTGAGACAGCTACTGTCTGTCCAAAAGACTAAAGGCAAAAGAACAGCTGAGCTCATTAGGAAAAGACTGCACATAGTCACTACACATAAGAATTGGGGAGATCAGTTGAATTTTACTATTTGGCTTGATGTACACTTTAATTTATGAACTTATTCATTAATTTCAAAAGGATGATTAAATAATGAAGAAACAAAAATAAGCGGAAGGAGAAGAATTTAGCATCCTATATTCTGTGTGTAGCAACAGGAAGATCTCTTATTACATTGTGCCCATTGTAAGGGCAGATTCAGACGAACGCTGCGTTTTTGCGCGCGCAAACAACGCAGCGTTTTGCGCGCGCAAACAACGCAGCGTTTTGCGCGCGCAAAAACCACTTGACAGCTGCGTGTGTCATCCGTGTATGATGCGCGGCTGCATGATTTTCGCGCAGCCGCCATCATAGAGATGAGGCTAGTCAACGCCCATCACTGTCCAAGGTGCTGAAAGAGCTAACTGATCAGCAGTAACTCTTTCAGCACCCTCGACAGTGAATGCCGAACACAATATCGAGAAACCTGTTAAAAAAAAGAAAAAGTTCGTACTTACCGAGAACTTCCCTCCCGCCCGTTGCCTTGGTGACGCGTCCTTGATGACGCGCCTCTCTTGACATCGGGCCCCACCTCCCTCGATGACGCGGCAGTCCATGTGACCGCTGCAGCCTGTGCTTGGCCTGTGATTGGCTGGAGCTGTCACTTGGACTGAATTGTCATCCCGGGAGGTCAGACTGGAGGAAGAAGCCGGGAGTTATCGGTAAGTCAGAACTTCGTTTTTTTTTTACAGGTTCATGTATATTGGGATCGGAAGTCACTGTCCATGGTGCTGAAACAGTTTAACTCTTTCAGCACCCTGGACAGTGACTATCTCCTGACGTCGCGTACCGGAAATTTTTTTGCCGGGTTCGGCCAAAACTAATTCGGCCGAACCCGGTGAAGTTCGGTTCGGTTGTCCGGGTTCGCTCATCTCAAAAGACACTCCGTTTGGATGTTTGGAAACAGAAAAGCACGTGGTGCTTTTCTGTTTACATTCATCATTTTGACAGCTGGTGCGCTGTTTCAGTCGGTTCGCACGGAAGTGCTTCCGTGAGACCTGCGTGGTTTTCACGCACCCATTGACTTCAATGGGTGCGTGATGCGTGAAATACGCGGAGATATTGAGCATGTCGCGATTTTTGCGCAGCTGACAAACGCTGCGCAAAAAGCACAGACTGTCTGTACTGCCCCATAGACTTGTATTGGTCTGTGCGTGGCGCGTGAAAACCACGTGGCCCGCACGGACCCAATACATGTTCGTGTGAATCCCCCCTAAAGGGAATGATTCCAATAACAAAACAATTGCTGTTTATACCATCTTATATAATATATATTATAAGTTATTATGTAGGATAGGATAACAAAAGGCTAATTTTGATACTAGAAAGTGTAAAGTATCAAATAATTTCTTGAAAGCACACATTAATCTATACATAATTGTTCCTGTAAGCATGCACGTTATACTTTATTGTGACTATCAACTGTAAGGGTATGTTCTCACGACAGCGCAAAATACGTCTGAAATTACGTACTAGCATTTTTCGCGGCGTCCATTACGGAGGTAATTGGAGCTGTTTTTCAACGGAGTCAATGAAAAATGGCTCCAATTACGTCCCAAGAAGTGTCCTCCACTTCTTTTGACGAGCCGTCATTTTTACGCGCCGTCTTTTGACAGCAACACGTAAAATGACAGGTCGTCGGCACAGTACATTGTAAAACCCATTGAAAGTAATGGGCAGATATTTGTCGGCGTAATGGAGCCATTTTTTCAGACAGAATTTGGGCCGTAAAACGCCTGAATTACGTCTGAAACTTGGCCGTGTGAACATACCCTTAAGGTCATTGCATATCGATGCTGAGAGAGAAAAACCCAAAAAACAGATTACAATTAAACTGCTGTGAGAGAAATGCAGACCAGGACAAGATAAGAATGACATATTAAGGTGTGAAGTTTTAAATAGTAAATGCATTGCCTATATGGTTTAATTCAGTACACAAATAAATATACACATACAGTGTCCAGATTGTATCATACAGTACTTAGTGTATAGGATGCAGAAATAAATAGTGTCAGCCAGATAGTGCCATACAGTGCCAAGATAGTGCAAAAAGCATCCATTTAAGGTTGCGCAGTTCCCACATATAGAGAGTTACTTATAAAAAGGGATGTGATATCCAGATATATAGTGACAAGCATCAGGCTATTGCAAGCATTTCGTTTACAGTGCAGAGAAAGAGGCCTGTGTACACTACTTTTACTACTACAGTTGGCAGGTTCATGGCTACCTGTCAGTCACACAAAGCAGACAGCCAGATAGAATGGGATGTAATGTCACATGGTAATCTTCTACGCAGCAACATTTAATTGGCTCCTAAGCTTTTCCCTGTATTCCTGGCCGTCCACATCTAATATAGTGTATTTTTCAGATGTGCAGCACATTAAAAAATAAAATCACAGTCATTGTGGTGACTTACTAAGCATTGTACCATAATTATTTTCCAAATCCACCAAAAAATGATATAAAATGATGCCGGCCGCTCACCGCTGCCACCGGCCTCTCCATAGCGGCATGTGCGAGCTCAGCTACATCTTACAGGGACAGGCCAATTTCAGCTGGTCAGTGCCCAGCCTGTGGCTGATCACCTCTAATTATATATAACTGTTCAGAACTGCTTCACCTTCCCTGAGCAAAAAGATTTTTTGGTTCCTGTCAATTTGTGCAGGTTTTTGTTGTTTGCTCTTTTGGATTTCACCCAGACTGTTTCCAGCCTTTTAATTGTTGCATGCCCTGTGTCTTACCATGTTGTATGAACTCTGCCAGCCCTGAGCTGGTATTTATATGACCACACTACTCTTTATTGATTCTGGTACCTCTCCGGGAGAGACGTGTCCTGGGGTTTCTCTGCACAAAGTCTAAACCCCTGTGAGTGGCACTTTTAGGTGAAGATTGCAAAATACATTTGACTCCGTCCCCTATGCCAGCCCTGGCCAAATCTAATATCGACACAGTGGGTCCACGCTCCTGTCCCCAAACCTGACCATGACAAAGTGGAGTATATGGTGTGTGCCAATTTTATTCTTTCTAATGTTAATTAAAACTTTAAAGATATTCACTAAAAGTATCTTAATAAAACCAACACGGCTTTGAGGAGCAAACAAAAGAAAAATATTTAGTGACCTGCACCACCATTATCATGCCACATGCACCACTCTGGTAAAATTGGTAAAATGCACCATTTTCACAGGCCCATACATATACGTATCCTATGACACCTTAATAACAGGAGAAAGTGATCTTCGTGCTGATGTGTTGACGTGGAAACTAAGTGTCTGTGAAGTTTGAGGTCACTGCCTTATTATAAATAGGGTTGTTGATCCAGCACCCATTCACACCACCAAGGAAAGAATCAAATTAGAAAATTCAACTAGAGCATTTAAAGGGGTATTCCAGTTTTTATTCAATACATTTATCTATAAAATAGAAACCATAGCATTTTTAAACATATACTGCTCATACACCGTTCTTATACAAGTGCATTAGACCCAACTCTGTAGTCAAATGATATAGCCCATGGATGTGTCCTAACTAGTGCATCTATTTTATACGTGAGCCATATTCAACTCATAAATGGGGAAGAGACACAAAAATCCAGACTTTGCAAACATTTGGAGATTAATATTTTCAGTGTGAAATTTGACATACTGATCATCCAAATTAGCATTGTTTGGGATATTTCTACAATAATGTAAATGTCAAATTGTATCCAGTGCATAGCTTAACTCATAACTCAGGGCTCCTATGGTGAGCCACAAAGGTGGGGGTTGCGAGGCGCATGTGGCTTCCCAGCCAGTGGTTAGAGACCAATGTAGTACCAAATAGGACTCAACATGGTTTGATATTTAGTTATGAACAACATTACATGACCTAGGATGTGTGCTGGGTATATAACATGATGCATTGGTTAATTAAATAGGACTAAACATAGCGCCAGACAAGTGGCCTGCACATATATATATATATATACCATGTAAAGGTCCATATGAATTACAAATTTTTCCCCATAGCTCCAGTATTCCACTGTAAAACATTTGCCACAAAATTACTCCTGTATTATAAATACAATCGGCAGCGGATACAATAATGCCAAATATTGTGCATGGAAGTGTTATACTATACAAAAACTTCATAGAAAAATACATATCCTGCAATAGGAAATCAGGAGCTTCAACTGTTTGCAGATTCTGCAATGCTTGACTGGACAGGTAATAATAGCTAGAAGTATGGAATTCATTAGGTCTCACAAAAAACTGTCATTGCTGGATCTATTGCTGTAGTGGAAGCAGTCAGGTTATGCTGTCTGGAGATCACCAAACATCAAATACTATGTTAATAAGATAATGAGCACTAGTTCGAGGCAAAGTATGTCCTTTTTTAAGTAAATAGAGAAGCTGATGTTTTCTTTTTTCCCAGTGGCATAGTTTTACAGATCTGCACCCATAGTTGATACCAGGGGTGAGATAATACCCAGATTTCCTCAGGGGGATTGATAAAGAACAGCTGGTCAAGAACTCGGTATCTACCTTCACACTATCAAATCATCATGAGGTGTAAATGGAATGGTTGGGTTTTGCTACTGGTCACAAGCTGCTGAAGGGGATTGTCTGTAGATAAATCACATTAACCCCTTCAGGAATGAGCCTGTTTTGGCCTTGAGGACGAAGCCGATTTTATTTAAATGTGACGTGTTACTTTATGTGGTAATAACTTTGGAATGCTTTTTCCTATCCAAGTGATTGTGAGATTGTTTTCTCGTGACATATTGTACTTTATGTTAGTGGAAAAAATTGGTCAATAAATTCAGTATTTATTTGTGAAAAACACTGAAATTTGGAGAAAATTGGCAAAAATTAGCATTTTTCTAAATTTTATTGTATCTGTAAAACAGATAGTAATGCCACACAAAATTTTTACATTTCCAATATGTCTACTTTATGTTTGCATAGTTTTTTGAACGTTCTTTTATTTTTCTAGGACGTTACAAGGCTTAGAACTTTAGCAGTAGTTTCTCACATTATTAAGAAAATGTTAACATTTTTGCCATTTTTTAGGGACCAGTTCAGGTCTGAAGTGGCTTTGAGGCCCTTATATATTACAAAGTCCAGATAAATCACCCCATTTTAAAAACTGCACCCCTCAAAGTATTCAAAACAGCATTCAGAAAGTTTCTTATCCCTTTAGGCGTTTCACAGGAATTAAAGAAATGTAGAAATTCATTTGTAATACTTTTTCTCTTAGCATAGAAAGTTTTACCAGAGAAACGCAACTCAATATTTATTCCCCATATTCTCCAGTTTTTAGAGATATCCCACATGTGGCCCTAGTGTGCTAATGGACTGAAACACAGACCTCAGAAGCAAAGAAGCACCTAGTGGATTTTGGGGCCTCCTTTTTATTAGAATATATTTTAGGCACCATGTCAGGTTTGAGGAGGTCTTGTGGTGCCAAAACTGTGGAAACCCCCCAAAAGTGACCCCGTTTTGGAAACTATACCCCTCAAGGAATTTATTTAGGGGTATAGTTAGCATCTTGACCCTACAGGTTTTTTGCTATATTTATTGGAGTTAGTCTGTGAAAATGAAAATCTACTTTTTTTCTGAAAAAACAGACATTTTAAATTTTTACAAGAAATAAAGAATATAAAGCACCCCAAATTTAGTAAAGCAATTTCTCCCTATTACGGAAACACACCATATGTGGTAATAAACTGCTGTTTGGACCCACGGTAGGGCTCAGAAGGGAAGGGGTGCCATTTGGATTTTGGAGCGCAGATTTTGCTGGAATGGTTATTGGGTGCCATGTCGTGTTTGCAATGCCCTGGAGGGACCAAAACTGTGTAAACCCCTCAAAAGTGAACCCATATTGGAATCTACTCCCCTAGAACTTTTCTAGAGGTATAATTTTGACCCAACGTTTTGTTTTTTGTTTTTGCTGAATTTAGTTAGATTAAGCTATGAAAATGAAAATCTACTTTTTTTTCCGAAAAAACATAGAAATGTTTAATTTTTACAAGGAATAAAGGAGAAAAAGAACCCCAAAATTTGTAAAGCAATTTCTCCAGATTATGGCAATATTCCATATGTGGTAATAAACTGCTGTTTGGACCCACGGCAGGTCTCAGAAGGCAAAGAGTGCTATTTGACTTTTGGAGCTCAAATTTAGCTGAAATGGTTTTCGGGTGCCATGTCGCATTTGCAAAGCCCCTGAGTTACCAAAACAGTGGAAACACCCCAAAACTGACCCCATTTGGGAAACTACACCCTTTAAGGAATCTATCTAGGGGTATAGTGGGCACTTAGACCCCACAGGTCTTTTGCAGAATTTATTAGAATTAGGCCATGAAAATGAATGAATTTTTCCACTAAAATTTTTATTTTTTTCATTTTCACAAAGGATAAAGAAGGAAAAAGCACCCCAACATTTGTAAAGCACTTTCTCCCGAGTACGTCTATACCCCACATGTGGTCATAAATGTTTTTTTTTCATTAGAAATGAATTAACCCTTTCAGGACAGCTCCACTTTTTGCTTTTTCATTTTTGTTTTTCCCTCCCCACTTTCCAAGTGGCATAAAGTTTTTTCTTTTTCTGTCAATAGACTGATGTGAGGGCTTATTTTTTGTGAGAGGCAAAATAATTTATTTTTTTTACCACATTCCGAGAGCTATAACTTTTTTATTTTTTATTGAGCGGTGTGAGGGCTTATTTTTTGCGGGACAAGCTGTCATTTTTATTGGTACCATTTTTTGTTACATACAACTTTGATCACTTTGTATTGCATTTTTTTTTGGGAGCTAAGGTGACCAAAAAAACAGCAATTTTGGCATTTCAAATTCTTTATTTTTTACGGCTTTGACCGTGCGAATAATGTTAAATAATGGTATATTATACTAGTTCGGACTTTTATGGACGCAGCGATACCAATTTTGTTTATTTGTTTAATTTTTTACATTACTTTAGAGGAAAAATTGGTTTTCTTTTGGACTTTAAATATTTTTAATTTTTTTTCATGAATAATAACTTTATTTTCTTTTGTTTTTTTACACAATTTATTAGTCCCCCTCGGGGACTTGAACCAGCGAATGTTAGATCACTGGTACAATACACTGCAATACTAATGTATTGCAGTATATTGTCATTACAGGCGTCTTATCCGTTAGTCCCGGGTGTCAGCTGTAATACACAGCTAACCCCCGCAGCATATGGAGCCTGCTCCATACATCACCCCCTGCACAAAGACAAGCTATTAAGTCATGGTGCATGAAGGGGTTAATGCAAAGCGGATGGTGCAAAGTGAAAATTACAATTTTACACTGATATGCCTATTTTAGTGCACAATAAAATCAATAAATAGTGTACAATAATTTTTTTTTATAAAATAATAATTTTTTTTGCTTCACCACATTCTGAGAGACATGACTTTTTTATTTTTCAGTCAAAAATGGTGTATAGGGGCTTGTTTTTTGTGGGATGGGTTGTAGTTCTTATTGGTACTCTTTTGGGGTGCACGTGTTTTTTGATCACTTTTTATTATATATTTTGGGAGGGGTGGTGACCAAAAAATTGTAATTCTGGCATTGTTTCTTACTTATTTTTTTTGCGGTGTTCACCGTGTGGGAAAAATCATATTGTAGTTTTATAGTTTGGGTCATTACGAACGTGGTGATACAAAATATGTGTACTTTTTTAACGTTATAACTTTTATTTTTACACATTTATAAAACATTTCTATTAACTTTTTTGAAACTTTTTTTTTCGTCCCACTAGGAGACTTGAAGACTTGCTGCTGCCGGGGGGCTTCCATACATGGCAGACCCGGAGACCATTGTCTGGCCTCCGGTTGCCATGCCCACCATCGGTAGCCCCCGAAATTGCATTGTGGGGGCCGCCGATGTGCTACAAACCCGAAAATCAGCAATCAATCGCCGCATCTAAGGGGTCAATTTCTTAAATCAGCCGCGATGGACCGCTGACCGGCAACAGGGAGAGCAGGGCAGACACTCTGCACAGTTAATCGCCGATGCGGAGTAGTGCCACGAGGCGGTTAACTGTTAAAGCCCAGATGTAACTGCACGTCAAGGTGCAGAAAGTAACTGCTCGCCTGGACGTGCAGTTACGTCAAGGTGCAGGAAGAGGTTAAATTACATAGGTCAATTGCGCAGCATGCAGCTTTCTGCAATAGTAGCAAAGTGCCATACACGTAGTTAAAACTAATACACTGCCATCACCGTTGAACCCCTCGGACCATGACCTCGGTATCTAAGTGGTTAGACAGAGAGAGGGAGCTCCCTCTGTCACCCCATTGGTACCCCCGCAACACAATTGCAGGGTGCTGGTGGGTTTCCATGGCAGCCAGAGGACCCCAAGTCTGCCGTATGTCTGTCTGTTAGGCCCTGCCAAAGTTAAATAAAATGTTCATAAACAAAATATTTAAGAAAGTACACAATATTGGTGGTTTCGCAACTGTAACGACCCGTGCTATAAAATGAATGCATTATTTGTCCCACACGGTGAACATCTTAAAGAAAAGAAAGAACAATGGCCAAATTGCAGTACTTTGTTTATTCTCCCCTGACAAAAAAAAGAAAAAGAAAAGTTAATAAATAAATCCAATAAACCCCAAAATGGTACCAAGGAAACTACAACCTGTACGGCAAAAAAAAAAAAAGTCCTCATGAAGCTCAGTTAATGGTAAACTTCTTCTATCAGAAAGTTTAACAATACATCATAGGTACCCCAAAATGATGTGGGAAAAAAAAACAAGGCCTCATAGGGCTACGTCAACAAAAATTTTACAAAAATTATGGTTTTCAGAACACAGTGATAGAAAACGAACAGAATCGCTGTGTCCTTAAGGCCCAAAATAGCTGCTTCCTAAATGGTTAAAGCTCTAGGGCGCGAAAGATGTCACAAAAGATTTTATAGACAGGCAGATTTTTGAGGGGTTGGTAAATAGAAAATGAGATTTCTGGCAGGCAAACTCTTATCTCATTCTATCGTATAGGTTTGTTGCACTCAAAGAGGTAAACATACAGTGGAACTTATGAAGTAGTAATTGTGTCAAATGTCAGGGTGGGTGTTTTACAACCATCAATATTTAAGATGGATTCTCAATTCTGCCTAGTGAAAATAATAAAGGATGTTGTCATGTGTAGCTTACTGAGAAAAAAAAACCCATATTAAAAACGTATAACTTTTACCCCTATAATCATCAAATAAATAGAGAATAGAATAGTACTTTATTGTTAATTATGAAAATTCCATAGATAGCAACCCTCATATTGAAAAAATTTAAAACTGTAAGAATGTAAAACACAATGGAATTAGCCCATATACAACACATATACATACAATCACATAGACACATTTTAAAGACGCACTGCTGTTAGAGGAAAACTTTCTCTATGCCTACACGTAGGTGCCCTAAATCATCCGATATATCTTCAATATGTGAATATAGAGATAAGGGTCACATTATATGCTAACTTGCAACCATACACTGACACAGCAAAAGTGCCACAAGTACATATTAGTGCTTTAATGCATTAGTAAATCTCATGAGATATATGACATCATAAGTATTATTTGGTGGACATGTTGAACTAAAAGATTCAAAAATTAGATACATGCTTGTCACTTTTTGTACTCAATCCGATCTGTGGCCATGCAGTTTTCCACAGTACTGTAGTTATACAAGAAAGTATTATAGTCGACTCGGAACGTGTGGGGGAGATGGATAAATTTGCCCTATTTTTACACTTACAAAAGCACTTACCTAACTGTGGAGGTGCCACCTTGGATAGACATCTTAAATAATCCTATTGCAAGCGTCCCAACCCATTTCCCCTTCTTATTCCTGGGGTTCATAAGGGGACTGTAGAGTAAAAGATTAGATACAGTAACGGAGCATTTTTGATGGTCTGTGACCTGTACTATTGGTGTATGAGACCCCAGTGCTTGGCCTGTTGTCATGGGAATTTTTCCAGTTCTCAAGAAATGTCTAGCACAACTGGGTACCAACCAACCTTTGTGAATTGGGCACGAGTTGGCTTTGAAGGCTATGTACACTTCTGAAATTGTTTGGGTGTTTTAAAAATAAAAATGTGTACAGTACCAGTGTGTTTGGTGAAACTTTCCAAATTCCTTTTATTAAAAATAATTTTTTCTTTTTTAGATACAGATGCTTTATATTCTGTACACAGTCAGCTGTATCTATCGCTGAAACCTGTATCTGTCAGGTCAGTGGTACTGACGGGTTCAGTGTCAGCGTGTCCTGCGTGTCTCTGACACGCAGGATCCACTTGTTATCCATCACATCTAAGTTCATAACTTAGATTTCATCGATTACAGGTAGGAAAATTTCAGTAGAAACATTCATTGTTTTACCTCCAGTAGATAAAATTCTGTCCATGATCATGTGATGGACACACAGGTACTGGGATAGTGAAAAGACACAGCTCTGATACACATACTGTAACTGTAACGATCCATGCACCTGTGTGTCCACCTGTGTGTGGATTTTATCCACTGGAAGTAAACAATGAATGTTCCTACTGAATAACAACAAACAGAGATCTTTAACCCCTTAACGCACCATGACGTAACTGTACGTCATGGTGAGCAGTAAGTTCGCGCACCTTGACGTACAGTTACGGCAGTGCTTTGACAGTTAACCGCCGCGCGGCGCTACACCGCAGCGGCGGTTAACCGTGCAGGGTGTCAGCCCTGCTCTCCCCGTTGCCGATCAGCGGCCTGTCGCCGCTGATATCGGCAGTTAACCCCTTAATTGCGGCGCTCGATTTTGAACGCCACAATTAAGGTCTTTAGCGCCGATCGGCAGCCCCCATGTGAAATCACGGGGGCTGGCGATGGTACCCATGGCAACCGGACGCCAGACAATGGCTTCCGGGTTGCCATGTACAGAAGCCTATGAGGACCACCCCGAGGGTGGTCGTCGTAGGCTTCCTGTCAGTGTGACTGTCACGTCACAATGACAGTTGGAATGCATTACACTACGTGTGTAGTGTAATGTATTCCAGCAGCGATCAGAGCTGCAAGTCTAAGTGTCCCCTAGTGGGACAAGTGAAAAAAGTAAAAAAAAGAATAAAAATGTTTTAAAAAAAGTGTAAAAATAAAAGTTATAAGTGATATAAACAAGAACTGCTTTTTTTCCTATAATAAGTCTTTCATTATAGGAAAAAAAATGAACACGTAAAAAAAAAGTACACATATTTGGTATCACCGCGTTCGTAACGACCCCAACTATAAAACTATAATATTATTTTTCCCGCACAGTGAACGCCGCAAAAAAAATAAACGAAAAACAATGCCAGAATCACTATTTTTTGGTCACCACCCCTCACAAAATATGTAATAAAAAGTGATCAAAAAGTCGCATGTACGCCAAAATAGAACCGATACAAACTACAACCCGTCCCGCAAAAAACAAGCCCTTACACAGCTTTTTTGACTGAAAAATAAAAAAGTTATGGCTCTCAGAATATGGTGACACAGAAAATACATTATTTTCTAAATAAATAATAAATAATAAAACGCTGCAAAACATAAAAAAACGTATATACAAATGGTATCGCCGTAATCGTACCGACCCGCAGAATAAAGTATAATAGTCATTTATAGCCCAGGGTAAACACCGTCAAAAATAAATAAAAATCATTGTCAGAATTGATGGTTTTTGGTCACCTGGCTTGCCGAAAAATTGAATAAAAAGTGATCAACAAAATCGCATGTACCCCAAAATGGTACCAATGAAAAATACAGATTGTCCTGCAACAAATAAGCCCTCACACGGCTCCGGTGGTGAAAAAATAAAAAAAGTTCCGGCTCCCAGATTATGGCGATGCAAAATGTGCAGAGTGTTCCAAAAGTGGATAAGATCGGGCACCATTTATCAGTGTGACACTGGCCACATATCTGTGGATTATTATTTATTTACCCCATTATTATACCCTCTTATTATGCCCCTGATGTACTCTGCCCAGCCTACATGTGCCCCAACATTATAAACTGAAATACCAGCAAAACGCCAGAGCTACTACCAAGCAAAATATGCGCTCCAAAAGCCAAATGGCGTCCCTCCCTTCTGAGCCCTACAGCGTGCCCAAACAGCCGTTTATGTCCACCGATATGGCATCGTACCAAAAAATGGTACCAATAAAGACGACAGCTCGTCCCGCAAAAAATAAGCCCCCACACCGCTCTATTGACAGAAAAATAAAAAAGTAGTGGCTCTTGGAAAGCGGGGAGGAAAAACGAAAAAGCAAAACATGAATCAGTTCGTAAAGGGTTAATTACTTTCTAATGAAAAAACATTTATGACCACATGTGGGGTATTGTCGTACTCGGGAGAAATTGCTTTACAAACGTTGGGGTGCATTTTCTCGTTTATCCTTTGTGAAATTGAAAAAATTCAACATTTTAGTGGAAATAATGTTGATATTAATTTTCACGGCCTAATTCTAATAAATTCTGCAAAAGACGTGTGGGGCCTAAATGCTCACTATACCCCTAGATAGATTCCTTAAGTGGTGTAGTTTCCCAAATGGGGTTACTTTTGGGGGGCTTCCACTGTTTCTGTCTCTCAGGGGCTTTGCAAATTCGACATGACACCCAAAAACATTCCAGCAAAATTTGAGCTCCAAAAGCCAAATAGCGCTCCTTCCCTTCTAAGCCCCGGTGTGGGTCCAAACAGTAGTTTATTACCACATATGGGGTATTTACGTAATCAGGAGAAATTGTTTTACAAATGTTGGGGCGCTTTTTCTCCTTTATTCCTTGTAAAAATTAAAAATGGCTACCTTTTTTCAGAAAAAAAGTAGATTTTCATCTTCACATACTAATTCAAACAAATTTAGCAAAAAAACTGTGGGTTCAAAATGCTAACTATACCCATAGATAAATTCCTTGAGGGGTATAGTTTCCAAAATGGGGTCACTATTGGGGGGTTTCCACGGTTTTCTTCCCTCCAGTGCATTGCAAACGCGACACGGCACTGAAAACTATTCCAGCAAAATCAGAAATCCAAAATCCAAATGGTGCTCCTTCTCTTCTGAGGCCTGCTGTGGGTCCAAACAGCAATTTATTACCACATATGGGGTATTGCTATAATCGGAAGACATTGCTTTACATATGTTGGGGTGTTTTTTCTACTTTATTCCTTGTAAAAATTTAACATTTCCTAATTTTTTCACAAAAAAAGTAGATTTTCATTTTCACATACTAATTCAAATAAATTTAGCAAAAAAACTGTGGGTTCAAAATGCTAACTATACCCATAGATAAATTCCTTGAGGGGTATAGTTTCCAAAATGGGGTCACTTTTGGGGTGTTTCCACTGTTTTTGCAGCACAAGGCCTCCTCACACCTGACATGGTACCTAAAATATATTCTAATAAAATAGAGGCCCAAAATCCACTAGGTGCTCCTTTGCTTCTGAGGCCTGTGTTTCAGTCCATGACCGCGCTAGGGCCACATGTGGGGTATTTCTAAAAACTGCAGAATCTGGGCAATAAATATTGAGTTGCATTTCTTGGGTAAAACCTTCTGTGGTACAGAAAAAATTAATTACAAATGAATTTTTGAAGAAAAAAAATGAAATTTGTAAATTTCACCTCTACTTTGCTTTAATTCCTGTGAAACGCCTAAAGGGCTAAAATACTTTGTGAATGCTGTTTTGAATACTTTGATGGGTGCAGTTTTCAAAATGGGGTGATTTATGGGGACTTTCTAATATATAAGGCCCTCAAAGCCATTTCAGAACTGAACTGGTCCCTGAAAAAATAGCCTTTTGAAATTTTCTTGAAAATATGAGAAATTGCTGCTAAAGTTCTAAGCGTTGTAACGTCCTAGAAAAATAAAAGAATGTTCAAAAAACGACGCAAACATAAAGTAGACATATGGGAAATATAAACTAGTATGTATTTTGTGTGGTATTACTATCTGTTTTACAAGTAAATACATTAAAATTTAGAAAAATGCTAATTTTTGCTAATTTCCTCTAAATTTTGGCGTTTCTTACAAATAAATATTGAATTTAATGACAAAATTTTTTCAGTATCATAAAGTACAACATGTCACGAGAAAACAATCCCAGAATCGCTTGGATAGGTAAAAGCATTCTGGAGTTATTACCACATAAAGTGACACATGTCAGATTTGCAAAAATGGGGCTGGTCCTGAAGGCCAAAACAGGCTTAGACACTAAGGGGTTAACGCCTTCCCGCTTTGGCAACTTTTGACCTTCCTGACAGAGCCTCATTTTACAAATCTGACGTTTCACTTTATACGGTAATAACTTCGGAATGCTTTTACCTATCCAAGGGATTCTGAGATTGTTTTCTTGTGGCACATTGCACTTTATGTTACTGGCAAAATTTGCTCGATATATTTAGTATTTAATGGTGAAAAACACAAAAATTTTGCTAAAATTAGCATTTTTCTCAATTTAAATGTATCTGCTTGTAAGACAGGCAGTTATACGACACGAAATTTATGCTAATTAACATCCCCGTATGTCTACTTTAGATTTACATCATTTTTTGAACATCCTTTTATTTTTCTAGGACGTTAAAAGTCTTAGAAATTTAGCATCAATTTCTCACATTTTCAAGAAAATTTCAAAATGCTATTTTTACAGTGGCCAGTTCAGTTGTGAAGTGGCTTTTAGGGCCTTATATATTAGAAACCCCCAAAAAGTCATTCCATTTTAAAAACTTCACCCCTAAAAGTATTCAAAAGAGCATTTAGAAAGTTTGTTAACCCTTTAGGCGTTTCATTAAAGCAAAGTAGATGTGAAATTTACCAATTTCATTTCTTTTTTGCAGAAATTCATATTTAATCCATTTTTTTTGTAACACAAATAGTTTTACCAAAGAAACGCAACTCGGAATTTATTGCCCAGATTCTGCAGTTTTTAGAAATATCCCACATGTGGTCCTAGTGTGCCAATGGACTGAAGCACTGGCCTCAGAAGCAAAGGAGCACCTAGTGGATATTGGGGCCTCCTGTTATTATAAAATATTTTAGGCACCATGTCAGGTTTGAAGGGCTCTTGCGGTGCCAAAACAGTGGAAATCCACCAAGAAGGATGCAATTTGTGAAACTAGACCCCTCAAGGAAGTTATCTAGGGGTATAGTGAGTATTTTAACCCCACATGTTTATTGCAGAAATTATTGGAAGTAGGCCGTGAAAATTAAAATCTACATTCTTTCAAAGAAAATGTAGGTTTAGCTAATTTTTTCTCATTTCCACAAGGACTAAAGGAGAAAAAGCACCACAACATTTGTAAAGCGATTTCTCCCGAGTAAAACAATAACCCACATGTGGTCCTAAATGGCTGTTTGGACAAACAGCATGGCTTAGAAGAGAAAGAGCGCCATTATGCTTAGGGAGCTCAAATTTAGCAGGAATGGTTTGCAGAGGCCATGTCGCATTTGCAAAGCCCCCGAAGTGACAAAATAGTGGAAACTCCACACAAGTGACCCCATTTTGGAAACGACACCCCTTGAGGAAATTATCTAGGCGTATAGTGAGCATTTTGACTCCACAGGCTTTTTGCAGAAATTATTGGAAGTAGGCCGTGAAAATTAAAATCTACATTCTTTCAAAGAAAATGTAGCTTTAGCTATTTTTTTCTCATTTCCACAAAGACTAAAGGAGAAAAAGCACTGCAACATTTGTAAAGCAATTTTTCCCGAGTAAAACAATATCTCACATGTGGTCATAAACGGCTGTTTGGACACACAGCAGGGCTTAGAAGGGAAAGAGCGCCATTTGGCTTTTGGAGTTCAAATTTAGCAGGAATGGTTTGTGGAGGCCATGTCACATTTGCAAAGCCCCTGAACAAAAACAGAGAAAATGCCCAAAAAGTGACTTAATTTAGGAAACTACACCCCTTGAGGAATTAATCTACGGGTGTAGTGAATATTTTGATCCTACAGGGGTTTCATAGATTTTATTAGGGCAGTGAAAATAAAAACATCCTTTTTCTTCAATAAGAGGTAGCTTTAGCTCAAAATTTTTCATTTTCTCAACAAATAAAGGAAAAAACGAACCCAGAAATTTGTAAAGCAACTTCTCTGGAGTACGCAAATACCCCATATGTGGTCATAAACTACTGTTTGGGCACATGTAAAGGATCAGAAGAGAAGGAGCACCATTTGGCTTTTGGAGTACAGATTTTGCTGGATTGATTTCTAGCACCATGTCGCTTTTGCAAAGCCCCTAAGGTACCAGTACAGTGGTAACTCCCCAAAAGTGACTCCATTCACGAAACTACACCCCTTGAAGAATTCATTTAGGGGTATAGTGAGCATTTTGACACCACAGGTGTTTCATAGATTATATTAGAATTGGGAAGTAAAAATAAAAAACAATCCTTTTTCTTCAATAAGACGTAGCTTTAGATCAAAATTTTTCATTTTCTCAACAAATAAAGGAAAAAAATAACCACAACATTTGTAAAGCAATTTCTCCCGAGTACCGCAATACCCCATATGTGGTCATAAACTGCTGTTTGGACACACGGTAGGGCTCAGAAGGGAAGGAGCGTCATTTGGCTTTTGGAGTACAGATTATGCTGGATTGGTTTCTGGGCGCTATGTCGCATTTGCAAAGCCCCTGTGGGACCAAAACAATAGAAACCCCCCCAGAAGTGACCCAATTTTGGAAACTACACCCCTCAAGGTATTCACCTAGGGGTGTAGTGAGCATGTTAACCCGCAGGTGTTTTGCAGAAATTAGTGTGCACTCGATGCTGCATAGTGAAAATGGGATATTTTTTTCCATAGATATGCCAATATGTGGTGCCCAGCTTGTGCCACCATAACAAGACAGCTCTCTAATTATTATAACAATATGTAGAAGAAAAGACAGCACGGCACTCACCACAGGTTTCTTTTTTTTCTTATGTTGAGGCAGGCAACACGGGATTAGAAGACAATAGTGCCGACCGTTTGACGTCCTTTATACGCTTTATCAAGGCATACTGGGATTCAGTGCACACACACTTAAATACCCACACCTTGTCTCATCAAACACTTCTGCTTCTCACAGCAATATATATAAAAACATCAAATATTTGTAGAAAAATATACATATTATAAACAGCTGGTCAGTAGACTGAGTATAAAGTGTAAAACATACCTATTTAAAGGTTTCATTTTAGAAAAGCAAATAGGTCATTCCTAACGTTCAAACCCAGGGGTCCTAAAGCCTCTGTTTTTATTATCCAGTTTGCTTCACAACGTAATAATTTAACGTTTCGATCGCCACCCTCCCGTGGTGTGAACACACGTTGTATGCCCGCAAAAGACAAGCATTTTGGATTGCCTCCATGTACTTCCCGTATATGGGTTATCAATTTTGGGGAACCCTTTCCTGTCCCAATGGAATACATATGTTCTCGAACGCGTTTAAATAATGGGCGTATTGTTTTTCCTATGTAAAAAAAACTGGCAAGGGCAAAACATGGCATATACCAAATAATTGGATTTGCACGTAATCAGGTTACTGACATAGTGTTTGACTGCACCCATTTGAACTGTTTTGCCTATGTTCATTTGTCCACAAAATGAACAGTCACCACATTTCTGGTTACCTATTGGGGCTATATCTTTGAGTCAATTACTTTTTTAATTGTGAGTTGCCGAAAAACGGCCTACAACTAGTTCATCTCTCAGGTTTTTGCATCGTCTGAACGAGACCACAGGGGGGGGGGGCATGCCTTCTCCGCTAAATCCACATCTGCCTCAATAATGTGCCAATGTTTCCTAACGGCACTATTTATGGGATCTGCAACTGGGCTATGCTGAAAAGAAAACACAAATCCTACGTTTCTATTTTTTATTTTTTTTAATTATTATGCTATGTTTCCCGGTTTTAGAATAACACCCAACATGTGGCCCTAATCTTTTGCCTAAACATTCGACCAGGCTCAGGAGTGAAAGAGTATCATGCGAAGTTGAGGCCTAATTTGGCAATTTACACAGTTTTAGTTCAGAATTTCAGAGGCTCTGATGTGAAATAATAAAAGAAACCCCTGACAAGTGACCCCATTTTGGAAACTGCACCCCTCAAGGCATTTATTAAGGGGTGTAGTGAGCATTTTCAAGCAACAGGTCTTTTCCATAAATGATTGCGCTGCGGATGGTGCAAAGTAAAAATGAAAATTTTTCCTTAGATATGCCATTTCAGTGGCAAATATGTCGTGCCCAGCTTGTGCGACTGGAGACACACCCCAAAAATTGTTAAAAGGGTTCTCCCGGGTATGGCGATGTCATATATGTGGAAGTAAACTGCTGTATGGGCACACATTAGGGTTCAAAAGGGAGGGAGCTCCATTTGGCTTTTGGAGCGTGGATTTTGCTTTGTACTAGATTTGTTTGGGTATTACTGGTATTTCCGTTTATAATGTGGGGGTACATGTAAGCTGGGCAGAGTACATCAGGGGCATAGTCAGGTGGTATAATAATGGGGTAAAAAAAAGAATAAAATAATCCATAGATGTGTGTTACGATGTGAAGCAATCCTTTCTGCACAGGCCAGTGTCGCACTGATAAATGGTGTCGTTTCTTATCCCCCTTTTGGTCCACACTCTACACCTTTGCAGTTTGGGGAATTTTACTGGGAAAGTGTTGTCCTGGTATAATACAGGCGCCCTCGCTTCCAGCAGATATGTTTGGCCCCTCCCTTTCCTGGTTCCCTAGTTTTAGGGCCTTGATATATCGCCTCTTGAAACAAAAGAAATGTTTCCCTCGGGCTTGCACAACTGTATACTTTTTATTTCCTGACGTGTTTGAGCCTTAACTTATTTATTTTTTTCATAGACGTAGTGGTATGAGGGCTGTTTTTTTGCGGGACAAGCTGTAGTTATTATTGGTACCATTTTGGGTTACATGCGACTTTTTGATCACTTTTATCCTTTTTCTTGGGATGCAAGGTGACCAAAAATCAGCAATTCTGGCATAGTTTTGTCGTTTTTTTTAAATATATATTATATAGCGTTTACCACACGTCATAAATTACATGTTAACTTTATTCTGCGGGTCAGTACGATTCCGGTGATACCACATTTATAGCACTTTTTTATGTTTTACAACTTTTTGCACAATAAAATTACTTTTGTAAAAATAATTTATTTTTTCTGTCGCCATGTTGTGAGAACCATAACTTTTTAATTTTTTAGTCGACGGAGCTGTATGAGGGCTTGTTTTTTGTGAGACGAGCTATAGTTTTCATAGGCATCATTTTTGGATACATGCAACTTTTTGATCACTTTTTATTTCAATTTTTGGAACCAAAAAAAAAAGGGCGATTGTGTTTTATTTTATTACTTGAAACTTTTATATTTACTTTTTTAACACTTTTTTTTTTTTACTCTTTTTTTTAGTCCCACTAGGGGACTTGAAGGTCCAATTGTTTGAATGATGTTCTAATACATTGCACTACCTATGTAGTGCAATGTATTAGAACTGTCAGTTGTTCACTGACAGCAAGCCGATCAGGCTCCGCCTCCGGTCGGGGCCTAATCGGCTTCCGTAATGGCAGACAGGAGGCCATTGTTAGGCCTCCTATTGCCATAGTAGCAGTCGGCAGCCTTGCCATCGCATTGCAGGGCTGCCGATTTGCTTCAAAACACTAAGATACAGCGATCGCAGGGTGTCCGCTGTAACATACAGTAGACACTCACTGCTGATGACGCCGGCTCAGCTTATGAGCCGCGGATGCTGAGCCGGCGCCATCTTGCCAATGGTACCGGAAGCCTTTTAGGAGGCTTCCGTTGGGGTATAGGAGGCTTCCGTTACTGGCAGACCGGGAGGCCAGTATTAGGCCTCCGGTTGCCATTGCAACCACCGGCAACCCAGCTATCACGTTGCTGGTGTGCCGGTGGCTAAAAACCCCTCACATGCTGCAATCTCTATTAAATGCAGCATCTGAGGTGTTAATCGGCCGGATCGGAGCTAGCTCCGGTCCTGGCCGTTACATCAGGGTGCCAGCTATAACATACAGCTGGCACCCAGCGGTGATGGTGTGGGCTCAGCTCCTGAGCCCGCACTATCACCGCAACGTAACGGTACTGCACTTTGCGGAGGCCCTGCCCGACAGCACCGTATATATACAGCGATGTCAGGAGGTGGTTAAAACCGTGAGGAATTAATACAGAAAGTATATTGGAAAATTGTATAACTTCTAAATATAAAAAAGAATTACATAAATTTTCTCAAAACAGACAATGCCTTAAAAGCTGTCAAAACTGGATTTTGTTAGGTATGAGAGTCACCATCATGCTCAACTAAACATTGTTGCCACCAAATTTGTGGCCTGGCATTCAGACTGACATGTGTATTTGTTTGTTTTTGCTTTCTCTTATCATACTTACTGATACAAGAGAAGGTTAAAACACCAGTCTGCACCCTGCTGGGAACTGGTATTTTAACCTGCATTTTTATCAGTAAGTGCAGACTTTTTCAGTGACATGTTGTAAATGTGAACCAATTTCCAGGTATTTATTTTTGCTTGTTTTTTGCAAAGTCCTCTATAAAATATGAATCTATAAAAAAAGAAAATCACATATTCTCTGTCCCTTAAAGGGGTCATTCCCATTTTAAGCATGCCTGATAGGTGTAGATCCACATCTGGGACAGTCACCAATTAGTAGAACAGGGGTCCAGTTATGGTTACAAATGCTTTTTTATTGTTGCCTCAGTTCACATTAAAACTAGTTGTGCCTGGACATTTTTTCCATTATGGGATATCATACACAAGTGAACAGACAACCGTGAAATACCTGGCGATGCTTAGTTTACCAGAGCTGCTCTTTGCAGCTGGGGAAGCCTCATTATGAAGTCCATATGCCCTAACAGGACATAGGGACAAGGGCTGACCTAATTCGTATGCACGTGTATTAACAACATATGAAAATTGTTAGTGGTGGTTGCTCCTTTGAAAAAGATACATATGTTACATGTCTAGGCTGTTATTTTAGGACATTTTCCCCTTTTTGTTCATCCATTAAAGCTGTGCTTTTTATATCACTTTCAAGGGCATTCCAGGGTTTTTGCTGAACTTTTTCCTTTTCTTGACCTGGGCAAGCTTCCAATGGGTATGTAAAATATGAGAACATATCTGGATTTGGACATTTGTGTCACTAATGCTTTATTTATTGTCTTTGGTATCAACTTCTATAGGAAATTTTGGGGGAAATATGCATATGCCAGAGACATTGTAAAGAATTCTTTATGGCATCTATATGCAAAAAAAAAAAAAAAAGTCATAAAAACCAACATTACAGAACTCAGGAACACATTAACTAAATCCCACTCTTTTGGAAATGAAAACTTCAGGCAAAACAGCTAAGCTATGCTAGATTTACCTTTTGATGTATCTGGATCAGACATCTATGTTTTTTGGTATGTTCCATTTAAGCACTTTTTAGTAATGAGGGTTTGTGTCTTTATGATCTTTGTGATTTCCTGCGTTTAATGTGATGAAATAAATAAATCAACATCTGGAACATAAGTGTTTTCTTCTACCAGTGCAGAGTAAATAAAATTCTTTCAAGTAAATCAAGAGAGAAGCATATAAAGCAATGACATGAAATGCATTTTTCAAAAGAAAAGTCATTTCCTGCCCATTCTCTTCATATCCTATAAATCAATGGCTTGCCTTACCTTATATCATTGTGACTGTCTATGCTAAAGAATTTGTCCAATCCAGGCTGACATGGTGCACAAAAAGGGCAGACAGAATAGTTGTGCACAAGCCAAATATTGTGCGCAATAATATATATATTATATATATATATATATATATCATACTAAGGACGGAAAATCATCTCATCAATGTAATACATCCCCACAATTATTACATATCCAATTGATGTAAATCAAATACAATATAGTCAGTAACTCCTTTAATCATTTATAAATCTTACGTCATATTTTCAAATATTCTCCTAAAAGGTAGCGTAATTCTAGAAAGGTAAATGTAATGTTTCTATAATTATGCATTCTTCAGCTTAGCACTATATCAGTAATGGCAGAAAACCTGCATGTGCAGTCTGGTTCACTGTACTGTGGTTCTGAGGGTAAAAGGACCCACTGACTCATTTGTATTTGAATTTGAGAGTGAAATTTTAGATTTACTCATGGAATGATACTCTGGTGGGCCCAAGAGTACGTGCTACTTAACATAGGGTCTGCCTCTCATATATACAGATGTGTGCCTTACCTTTCCACTATCTCAATATATCCTGAGATGGGTGGCACAAGATGATCAGCTTTGAAAAAAGAACATGATTGCACAATATTCTGTCACAAGATGTCTATGCTATATGTATCAATGTGTGTGGCCACCCAGTGGTTATAATTTGTGTTACAGCCTGTTAACCGCATCCCGACCGCTCACTGTAAACTCACGTCGGCGCTTGCAGGGCTCTGTGCAGCGCCGACGTGAAATCAAGTGTCTCAGAGTGGCGCTGACACCTGGTTCCTGCTGTTAACACCTGCCGCTGGTCCCGGAGACTTGATCGGGACCTGATTGGTTCAGGTTCCGATCATGTGACATTGCAGGGAAAGTTTGTTGTAGCAACAAGCTGGAAAGTTTGTTGTAGCAACAAGCTGGAAAGTTTGTTGTAGCAACAAGCTTTCCCGGGATCAATTGCGGGAGCTGCTGCTGGTTGTCATGGCAACTGGAGGCCATACAATGTCCTCCGGGACTGCCATGCATGGAAGCCTATGAGGACCAGCCAGAGGCTGGTCCTCATAGGCTTCCTGTTAGAGTGACTGTCAACGTCACACTGACAGTTATAATACAGCGATCAGAGCTGCAGGTCTTCAAGTTTCCTAGTGGGACAAAAAAAAAGTTAAAGAAAGTTAATAAAAATGTTTTAGAAAAGAGTAAAAATAAAAGTTATAAGTTAAAAAAAATAAAAACTGTTGTTTTCCCTATAATAAGTCTTTTATTATAGGCAAAAAAATGAAAACTACACATATTTGGTATCACCATGTTTGTAAAGTACCAAACTATAAAACTATAATGTTATTTTTCCCTAACAGTGAAGGCTGCAAAAAATAAAAATAAAAACGTGCTATTTTTGGGTCACCACCCCTCACAAAATATAGAATAAAAATTGATCAAAAAGTCACATTTCCCCTGAAATAGTACTAATAAAAACTACAACCCGTCCCGCAACCAACAAGCCCTTACACAGTTTTTTTGACTGAAAAATAAAAAAGTTACGAGTTTTAGAATATGGTGACACAAAAAATTAATTATTTTATAAAAAAGTTATTCTATTATGCAAACGCTGCAAAACATAAAAAAACTATATACATATGGTATCACCGTAATCGTATTAACCCGCAGAATAAAGTAAAATTGTCATTTAAAAGCATTTCAAATGCCAAAATCTGTTTTTTGGTCACCTTAGCTCTCAAAAAAAATTTAATAATAGTGATCAAAAAGTTGTATGGACCAGAAATTGGTACCAGTAAAAACTAAAGCTTGCCTTACCAAAAATAAGCCCTCACACCACTCAATCAAACAAAAAATCAAAAAGTTACGGCTCTCAGAATGTGGTGAAACAAAACAATTTTTTTTAACAAATAGTTTTTTCTTTGTAAAAGTAGTAAAATATAAAAGAACCAATATAAATTTGGTATCACCATTAGAGATGAGCGAACCGGGACAACCGAACCCGGTTTCGGTCCGAACTTCCGGTAAACCCGGCCGAACCCGTTTTGACCGAACCCGGTCAAAAACATTATACAAATCGGCAGCCACTTATCTCTATCAATCACTGATAGAGAAAAGAGGCTGCTGATTAAAAATAAAATAAAAAGCATTTCATACGTACCCGGTCGTTGTCTTGGTGACGAGTCCCTCTTCTTCCTCCAGTCCTACCTTTTCTGACGCGGCAGCCTGTGATTGGCTGCAGAGGCCTCTGCAGCCTGTGATTGGCTGCAGAGGCCGCGGCAGCCTGTGATTGGCTGCAGCGCTCACATGGGCTGTATCGTCATCAAGGAATGTCGGGCCGGATGTCGAGAGGGACGCGTCACCAAGGCAACGGCCAGGAGACCGGACTGGAGGAAGCAGAAAGTTCTCGGTAAGTATGAACGTCTTTTTTTTTACAGGTACTGTGATCGGTAGTCACTGTCCAGGGTACTGAAACAGT
This sequence comes from Rhinoderma darwinii, assembly GCF_050947455.1. Classification (NCBI taxonomy): domain Eukaryota; kingdom Metazoa; phylum Chordata; class Amphibia; order Anura; family Rhinodermatidae; genus Rhinoderma; species Rhinoderma darwinii. Next base: position 172,396,275 of record NC_134687.1, on the reverse strand, counting down.
TACTGCCGATCAGTTAATTCTTTCAACACCCTGGACAGTGACTATTTAGGGTATGTGCACACACACTAATTACGTCCGTAAATGACGGACGTATTTCGGCCGCAAGTACCGGACCGAACACAGTGCAGGGAGCCGGGCTCCTAGCATCATAGTTATGTACGATGCTAGGAGTCCCTGCCTCTCTGCAGGACAACTGTCCCGTACTGTAATCATGTTTTTTGAATTTAACAAATTTAGCAATAGACGGGTCCCCCACATTTTTAATAACCAGCCATATACAAGGCCGCAGCAGTCTGGCATTACATTGGTGGGAAGGGCCACTGGTTTTGTCCATTCCCAGGCTAATAACACTGTGTTGTATGTGGCCATCACAACAGATGGTCGGGTACTGGATCATACCTGGCTCTTCCCGGCACCCCTGGTGGTGGTGGGTACCGGGGTAATAATGGTGGTTAGTGTTAGCCTCTGCACCGGCTAACACTAAGCCTCGCATTAGTAATGGATGTTGTCACTCAGACAGCGGCCATTACTAAAGTGGTAATAATAAAATTTGAAAAGAAAAAGACAAAGATATAGATAAAATATTTTATTGAAATAAAGCACCCCCAACACAACCCTCATTAACCATTTTATTGTAGAAAAAAAACCGTCATCTAAGTAGTCCTCGAAACCGACGTAGTCCAAACACCAAACCTGTAAAAAAAAAAAAAAAATGAAATAAAACATGTCGTAGGCTTAGATTCAGTTTAATGTGTGATACTGACTGTTATACCATGTATAGAAGCCTGCCGTGAAGTTGACTTAGATACAGGGCGCCAGCAGACAGTATCATACATGGCCATACATACATATATACAAATATACATACATACATATATACAAACATACATACATATATACAAGCATGCACATATATACATGCAAATATACATACATGCAAACATACACACATATATACATGCAAACTATCATACATACATGCATACACACACACATGAAAACATACATACATACAAACAAACATGCAAAGATACATACATACATATATACAAGCTTGCACAAATATACATGCAAACATAAATACATGCAAACATAATTACATACATGCACATATATATAAACATACATGCAAAAATAAAAACATGCAAACATACATACATGCACATATATACATACATACATGACAACATACATACAAACATACATGACAACATACATGCAAACATACATACATGCAAACATACATGCACATATATACATACATACATGACAACATACATACATGCAAATATACATACATACACACATGCACATATATACATACATGCCAACATACATGCACATATATACATACATGACAACATACATACATACATGACAACATACATACATATATATATATAGACACATGCAAATATACATACAAACATGCATACATACATGCAAACATACATTCATGCAAACACACATACATGCAAACATACATAAATACATACAAATATACATACACACATGCACATATATACATACATGACAACATACATACATACATACATGACAACATACATGCAAAAATACATACATGCAAACATACACACATGCAAACATACATACATACATGCAAATATATACATGCAAATATACATACAAACATGCACATATATACATACATGCCAACATACATGCACAGATATACATACATACATAAATGACAACATACATACATGCCAACATACATACATACATACATACATACATACATACATACATACATGCCAACATACATACATGCCAAAAAATAATAATAATACGTTCATACTTACTTTCCTCCTGTCCGGCCTCCAGCGATGACGTTTCATCCATGTCGCCGCTGCAGCCTGTGATTGGCTGCAGAGGCGGTCACGTGGGATGAAGCGTCATCCTGACGTGCGTGACCGCCACTACAGCCTGTGATTGGCTCCAGCGGCGAAAGGGATGAAACGTCATCGCTGGAGGCCGGACAGGAGGAAAGTAAGTAGGAACGTATAATTTTTATTTTTTTATTACATTTAAATAGTATTTTCCGCGCGCCGAGCATGTACTGTGAAGGTTGCTGAAAGAGTTAGTGCAGCCCATTAACTCTATCAGCACCCTGGACGGTAGCATGCTTGGCGCACGTAAGTGACAGGTTCGGTCAGAACTAGTTCGGTCCGAACCGAACTTTTTTGTGAAATTCGGCGAACTAGCCGAACCGAACTTTTGATAAGTTCGCTCATCTCTAATCACCATAATCATATTTAGCCACAGAATAAAGTTAAGCTGTCATTTTTACCGCACAGTGAAAGCTGCAAAAACGAAACCCAAAAAACAATGGAGGAATCGCAGTTTTTTCCAGTTTCAGCCCGCAAATAATTTTATTTTCAGTTTTCTAGTACATTATATGGCACTTTAAATGGTGTCAATAGAATCTACAAGCAGTCACAATACTCTATTGACGGAACAATAAAAAATGTCATGGCTCTTGGAAGGCGGGGAGTAAAAAACGAAAATAGAAAAGCAAAAGGGATCAGTCTTGAAAGGGTTCATTAATTTCGAATGAAAAACCATTTATGACCACATGTGGGGTCTTGCCGTAATCGGAAGAAATTGTTTTACAAACTATTGGGGTTCTTTTTCTCCTTTACCCTTTGTGAAACTGAAAATGTCAACATTTGAGTGGAAAAATTTGTAAATTTCACCTCTAATTTGCTTTACTTCCTGTGAAACGGCTGCAGGGTTAAGAAACTTTCTGAATGTTGTTTTAAATACGTTCAGGGGTGCAGTTTTTAAAATTTGAGTTATGGGGGGTTTCTAATATATAGGCCCTTCCGAGCCACTTTAGAACTGAACTGGTCCCTGTAAAAATAGCCTTTTAAAATTTTCTTGAAAATGTGAGAAATTGCTGCTAAAGTTCTAAGCCTTGTAACGTCCTAGAAAAATAAAAGGATGTTCAAAAAACAATGCAAACATAAAGTAGACATAAGGGAAATGTTAACTAGTAACTATTTTGTGTGAGATAGTGCACTTATAATCTGGTGACAGAGCCTCCTTAAGTGTTTTGTTAACATGTCGTGATATTATATTGAATTTGTTTCATGAGAAATTGAAGTCCGTACCAAATTTAAGCAAAGGTATGGGTGGACAACTCTGTAACAGAACATTTTCTATTAATGCAGTAAAGCTGCTAATCAGAAGGTACTAGGTTCCCCACCACTGATCATAGATCATGGAGTGGCTGGTACCTGCTAATGACAGAAAGAAGTACAAGTACAGTAATGTTCATGTGATCAGCCTCGTGATACCAGGGACAGACTAGGTAAGCAAATCACTGGACACCAGGGATTAAGCATTAAGGCAACAAACACACTAGAATACCCGATCACGTAAAATCATGGACTAAGTTACAGAAGCACTGGTCACATGCAAGAGATCTACTAGGAGCCATATGGCAAGGGACCAATTTTCTAGTTATTAATTAAAGCAGTCACAAACATGGACGTTGTTACAATTTAGTATAATTTATAGTTAAATTCAATTCATGAAAACAAGCATCTATAAAGGAATTAAAAAAAAACAGCATATTATACGGTACTAACTATAAGACAGAACCAACATTGAGAATAATTGATTACATTCATTGCTTTTTTGGTCAAATTCAACTGAAAAGCAACAAAAATTTAATTGAAGGCTGGTAAAGGTAATATAAGGTACGGCACTTTCCTGAGTTTTGTAATTTCCTCATATGATTTATTTCAGCTGGGTAATATTTTGAAAGCATGCAAGTAACAGCAATTAAATAATTAAAATACTACATACAATCAGAATACACACTTAGGCTATAATTAAGAGAGACTCCAACAGGCAAATAAGAAATAAAACAAGTCATCTGTCCAAGTCATAACACAAAACACAAAAAGCTGGCTGGTGAGATAAATAGCCTACAAGTGGATGAGGAAGCCAACAGGGCTCCAGTCACAGTAATCACATTAACTTGGTCAACTGAAAACAAACTGACTTGTGAAAATAAGCCAGAAAATAAAAGTCAACAAAAACATGGCCATGTCAAATTAGTTCCAGCCACAGTGACTTCAGACCTGGCTTCTGGAAAACAAAACAAAGCAGAACCACAATGTAGACTCTAGCCTGCATGAGCTTCAGAGCAAAGCTTTTGTGCATGCCTCAAACACGCACTTGTAAAAGCTTTGAGTAATTCACCGATTCAGTAATTTAACCCTCAAAGTATGAGCATGTAAATAGTTAACACCCTTTTGCCTCATTGAGTCTTTAGCCTATCGGATGCCTGTGGTACGGTATGAAATTGAACCCACATTTTATGTAACTTCGATTAATTTAGGCAAGTACATAGGTGGCCTCGAAAGAAGGAAACCAGGTCAAAGTTTTGAAACAACATTTTTTTATTTTCTTTTTACCTTTTTGTTGTTATTTTTACACAGCGCATTAGTAATAGGGTATTTACAGCAGTATAGCTAATGTAAGGTAATACTACAGTACTTCACAGTCTCTAAAGATTGCACTTTGGAGATAAAAAAAAACAAAAACACAGCTAGTAAATATTGATTTGGAGTGAAAAATAAGCAACTTTTTTTTTTTACAAGATCTAAAGTAATAGAAAGTTCAAAGGATTAAGAATAAAAAATAAAAAAAAATGCAGGGGTGTAAAAAGGGGGAAGGGAGGCAGGGCAATGAGTTCCAGGAAGTTGGGGAAGCATGAACTACTGAAAGCAGCATGGGCAATTGGATGACTTCTCTTGATCAAACTGACGCTGCCAAACCCTGTCCGTCTAAACATGGAAAGACTTAGTATTTTGGGGGAGGAATATCTGCCTCAAAATTCCATTTGGAACTTTGAGGCAGATATTCCTCTCCCTGCACGCCGATTTTCGAGGCAATTATCGCGCCGTTTTTCGCCCGCGGCCATTGAGCGCCGCGGGCATAAAACAGCGAGAAATACGCTTTCTCCTGCCTCCCATTGAAGTCAATGGGAGGTCGGAGGCGGAAGCGCCCGAAGATAGGGCATGTCGCTTCTTTTTCCCGCGAGGCAGTTTTACTGCTCGCGGGAAAAAGACGCCGACGCCTCCCATTGAAATCAATGGGAGGCGTTCTCGGGCCGTTTTTGCCGAGTTTTGCGACGCGGTTTCCGCGTCAAAAAACTCGGCAAAATACCCCGTGTGAACATAGGCTTTGAGATAACTACTTTCAAATGCTGAAATCCTGATTGAAAATATTGAGGAGTGCTACAAATGTAAATCATGAAATAAGAAAATCGATGTGTGTAAAAGCAATCGCTCGATTGTCTTGCAAATAGTAAGGATGTTGCAGTCGTTATGGTATTTCCTACAATTTTTTTTTATGGTTTATAAAAATCTGTCTTGCTATACATAAGACAGAAATTACACCTCCATACTTTCCAGATCTACCTTTATCTTCTATTCAATATCCCAAAACATGAAATTATTTTTTTAAGACATTTTTGTACTCATAAATTCAATCTGCCACACATCAATAAAACCTGATCCTCCTTCATCTCTCTGTTTCCTCAATATCTGGTCAGTTCCTAAATATTACAGAATTGTCATTCGCGATATCATTTTTGCTGTCAGGATAGCATTAGCAAGAAACTGGAAACTTCCAAACTTTCCGTCATCATCGGAATTAATCGGATCGGTATGGCATATTTTCACACTGGAAACAATGAATGCATCTTGCAGTCACAGATAATCCCTTTTCGTTTAAAGAGTGCCTTCCTTGGACTGTCTACCGTGCAAGTCCTGGTGTTAAAATAGATATTCTATCCCCCAAAAAAATATATGATTTTTTTTCCCTTAAACTGGTTGCAGATATAAAGAGATGAGATTCCATATATTACTCATTACAAATATCTCCTTAATTGTATCTCTCTTCTGTGTAGCATCCATAAGAAACATAAATATCATATATATGTTCTGATACACAGTGTTATAATGTGTTGTATTATTTATAAATCGTACCCTTATTCTTCATCATCTATATTGTCCTTCTCGATGCTTATTATAGATTCCATAAAAAAAATCTATTTGTTTCTTTCTATTTTATTATATTTTAGTTTATATAATACAATGTATCATTGTATTGCTTCTTTGTTGCTTTACTTATTTTTTTTTATTTTGTGAAAATTCAATAAAAACTGTTTAAACAGTAAAAGGGTGTTGCCATGCACCATGTTGATTTTTAGCCATCACTCTTTACCATGTGACTACGATTTTAACTTAATCACAATATCGAATAATCTCCACCAGTAAAGACATATTGTATACTTCCTTCACTCAGGATAAAACAGTTCACTCACTGAATTATACATTTTATTGAAGCGTGTAAAGCCACTTTTATTCAGGAGATAAATGCCCAGCCCTTTTTAAGATTCTGATATTTGTTTTGCTATGACTACTAATAATTTAATTATTGCTCTAATTCTGCCTTTGACAGAGTCTTTTGATTTAGGGCTAGGGCAGAGAAACCTAATTTAGGGGGGAAAAAATTGTCCCTCTCCCTACCACAACATTGTAAAGTTTAAGGTGTTATATGAGAAAAATATCCCTGTTCTCTTCCAGAAACAGTGCCACTCAGGGGCGTAGCTAAAGGCTCATGTGCCCCGATGCAAAAGTTCTTATCGCCCCCCCCCCCCCCCCCGCAAACTCCTCATGGCCGACGGTCCGCAGCTTTCAGCTGCATCGCTGGGTCTCCTAAGTGACCCAATAATGCAGCACTAGCAGCCGGGGCGTCACTAAGGCTGGGTTCACACACCCTATTTACGGACGTAATTCGGGCGTTTTAGCCCCGAATTACATCCGAAAATGCAGCTCAAAAGCGTTGGCAAACATCTGCCCATTCATTTGAATGGGTCTTACGATGTTCTGTGCCGACGGTCGTTTTTTTTACGCGCCGCTGTCAAAAGCCGGCTCGTAAAAAAGACGCCCGCGTCAAAGAAGTGCCTGTCCCTTTTTCAGACGTACATGGAGCCGTTTTCCATGGACTTCATGGAAAACAAGCTCCAATTACGTCCGTAATGGACGCAGCGAAAGACGCCTGCACATGCCTTTACAGCTGAAATTACGGTGCTGTTTTCTCCTGAAAACAGCACCGTAATTTAAGCCGTAACGGATGCTGCCGTGTGAACATACCCTCAGGGCTTAAAATGTCAGGGGAAATAGCCCCAATACATATGTGTCCCCCCCAAAAAATGTGTGTATAGGAGACAGCATAGCATATCTATAGCACTACGACCCTATAAACTATGGATAGGATTAGATACATTGGCTCAGCAGACAGTATCACACATGATAGGATTAGATACAGTGGCTCAGAAGGCAGTATCACACATGATAGGATTAGATACAGTGGCCCAGCAGACAGTATCACACATGATTGGATTAGATACAGTGGCCCAGCAGACAGTATCACACATGATAGGATTAGATACAGTGGCTCAGCAGACAGTATCACACATGATAGGATTAGATACAGTGGCTCAGAAGGCAGTATCACACATGATAAGATTAGATACAGTGGCTCAGCAGACAGTATCACACATGATAGGATTAGATACAGTGGCTCAGAAGGCAGTATCACACATGATAGGATTAGATACAGTGGCTCAGCAGACAGTATCACACATGATTGGATTAGATATAGGGCCCAGAAGACAGTATCACACATTTTCGGATTAGATACAGGACTCAGCTCACTGACATTGCGGCTCCAGCCCTGGACCCAGGAAAGGTAAGAATAATTTTGCTTCTTTATGTGCTAGTGATTATTTTTGTGTGTTTGTGTTTTTTTACAGGTTCGGTTGTTGGACTTCGGATTTGAGGACTTCAATGACGGTGTTTTTTTATTCGGAATAAAATGGTTAATGTGGGTTGTGTTTTTTTATTTCAATAAAATATTTTTTCTATGTGCTTGTATCTTTTTAAACTTTATTATCACCGTCTTAGTAATGGCCGCTGGCTGATTGACAACCTCCATTACTAAGGTGGGGCTTAATGTTAGCCGGTGCAAAGGCCAATACTAACCCCCATTATTACCCCGGTACCCACTGCCACCTCCAGGGGTACTGGGAAGAGCCGGGTACGAACCAGTACCCGACCATCTGTAGTGACGGGCAGGCACCGGGGTGGCCGCAGGCTGGTAGTATTAGGCTGGGGAAGGCCAAAAACAGTGGACCTTCCCACCCTGGTAATGCTGCCTGCTGCTGCTGTGTTGTATCTGGCTGGTTATGAAAATTGGGGGGGACCCGACATCGTTCTTTCCAATAATTTTTTTTATTTTTTTAAATGACGTGGGGTCCCCCCCATTTTTCATAACCAGCCAGATACAATAAAGCAACAGCAGCCTAGCATTACCAGGGTGGGAAGGGCCACTGTATCTGGCCTTTCCCCTCCTGATACTACCAGCCTGCGGCCGCCCCAGTGCCCGACCATCACTACAGATGGTCAAGTACTGGATGGTACCCGGCTCTTCCCAGCAGCCCTGGTGGCGGTGGGTACCGGGGTAATAAAGGGGGTTAGTGTTAGCCTCTGCACCGGCTAACACTAAGCCCCGCCTTAGCAATGGATGCTGTCAATCAGCCGGCGGCCATTACTAAGGCGGTAGTAGTATAGTTTAAAAAAAAACAAAGACAAAGAAAAAATATTTTATTGAAATAAAAAAAAAACACACAACCCTCATTAACCATTTTATTGATAATAAAAAAAAAGCCGCCATCGAAGTAGTCCTGGAATCCGACGTAGTCCAACGACCGAACCTGTAAGAAAACACACAAAAAAAAACGATTAGTAACACGTGTTAGGCTTAGATACAGGGCCCATGTGTGATACTGTCTGTGGGACCCTGTATCTAAGCCTACCACAAGGTAGGCTTAGATACAGGGTCCAGCAGACAGTAATCTTATACAGTATAAGATTACTGTGTGCTGGGGCCCTGTTCTAAACCTACAGTGTGGTAGGCTTATATACAGGGCCCATAAGACAGGATCACACATGGCCCATGTATCTAAGCCTACCATGTGATTGGCTTAGATACAGGGCCCAGCAGACAGGATCACGCATGGGCCATGTATCTAAGCCTACCATGTGATTGGCTTAGATACAGGGCCCAGCAGACAGGATCACACAATCTGTGATCCTGTCTATTGGGCCCCCTAAACCTGCTACATCGTAGGCTTAGGGGTTGTGCAGTCCCTAAACATTGATGGCCTATCCTCAGTATAGGCCATCAATAGCTGATGTGTCGGGGTCCGTCTCCCGGGACCCGCCAATCGGCTGTTTCGAAGGGGCCGCAGCACTCATACGAGAGCTGCTTCCCCTTCATTTCACTACTCGCTCACACTGTGAATCGCCGACACCAATTCACAGTGTGACCAGAATGAAGTGACCGGAATGAAGGGGAGGCAGCTCTCGTACGAGTGCTGCGGCCCCTTCAAAACAGCTGATTGGCGGGTCCCGGGAGTCGGACCCCGCCAGTCAGGGCTAATCTTACCTTCCTCTTCAGCCGCGGCGGTAGTTCTGTCCTCTCGTTTCTGTGTGCGGCGCATAGCGATGTGACGTCATGCACTGCGCACAGCGCTTGACGTCAGGACCTCCGCTGCGATCCGGAAGCAGGAAGGTAAGTACAGTCTGTTACTATATTAACAGGGGCCCGCGGCCCGAGTTACTATAATAACTTTTTATTGATGTGGTGCGGGGGGGGGGCTGTGGGTCCCCCTGGCTTCGGAGCCCGGTCGCAATTGCGACCGCTGCGACCCCTATAGCTATGCCAGTGGACTGCCACTATACATAGGTTATGTATGACCCCCTCAGTTGTAAAACCAGACACAGCCTATGAACTAGTGCCACTTCATATATCCTCTTTAAAGAAGCCCTCCAGCAATAGTACATATCTATCGATCGATATATATATATATATATATATATATATATATATATATATAGATAGATAGATAGATAGATAGATAGATAGATAGATAGATAGATAGATAGATATATACTGTCTATATAGTGCAGGATAGGCTATTATTAAAGAATAGTGTAGAGGCTCTTATGTATGCCATGTGTATACCTGTTTTAACTGATGTGTCATTTATGGGTTGGTTCCTTCTTCCCCTCCGATATGTCATTCATGATGCTTCTGGCCTTGCAGAGGCAGAACGGTTGGAGTCTCATCACACTGCACTTGCTCTCCTTTGAGTCCTATCTAAGTGCAGCAAGTAATAGTTGTCACGGACCGCCACCATTTCTTACCTGGCGACGCCCACGACCACAGTCCATTGTCTTCCTGCACTTGTGGCCGGCTGGCCCTGATCCCACTGATAAGGTGGGCGTGTGCGGTCCCGGCCTTAAAGGGCCAGCGAGCGCACATGTTTTACCCCTTCAGGACTGAGCCTGTTTTGGCCTTGAGGACAAAGCCGATTTTTTTAAATCTGACATGTGTTACCTTATATAGTAATAACTTGGGAATGCTTTTACCTATCCAAGTGATTCTGAGATTGTTTTCTCATGACATATTGTACTAAGGAGAAAAATACCCCAGCATTTGTAAACAAACTTCTCCCTGTTACGTAAATACTTCATATGTAGTAATAAACTGCTGTTTGGACCCAGTATGGGCTCAGAAGAGAAGGAGCGTCATTTGGATTTTGGAGCACTGATTTTGCTGGATTGGTTCTCAGTGCCATGTCGCATTTGCAATGAACTGGGGGGACCAAAACCGTGAAAAGCCCCCAAAAGTGACCCCATTTTGGAATCTACACCCCTCACGGAATTTATCTAGGGGTATAGTTAGCATTTTGACCCCACAGTTTTTTTGCTGTGTTCATTGGAATTAGTCTGTGAAAATGAAAATCTTTTTCTAAAAAAACGTAGAAATTTTTAATTTTTACAAGGAATGAAGGAGAAAAAACACCCCAGCATTTGTAAAGCAATTTCTCCCTATTACGTAAATACTCCATATGTGGTAAAAAAAAACTGCTGTTTGGACCCACAGCATGGTTTAGAAGGGAAGGAGCGCTATTTGGCTTTTGGAGCTCAAATTTAGCTGAAATGGTTTTCGGGTGCCATGTCGTATTTGCAAAGCCCCTGAGGTATCAAAACAGTGGAAACCCCCCAAAAGTGACCCCATTTGTGAAACTACACCACTTAAGGAATCTATCTAGGGGTATAGTGAGCATTTAGACCCCACAGGTCTTTTGCAGAATTTATTAGAATTAGGCCGTGAAAATTAATATCAACATTATTTCCACTAAAATGTTGCATTTTTTAATTTTCACAAAGAATAAAGGAGGAAAAAGCTTCCCAACATTTGTAAAGCAATTTCTCCCGAGTACAGCAATACCCCACATGTGGTCATAAATGTTTTTTTTATTAGAAATTAATTAACCCTTTCTGGACTGATCCATTTTTTGCTTTTTTATTTTCGTTTTTCACTCCCAGCCATCCAAGAGCCATAATGTTTTTATTTTTCTGTCAATAGAGTCGTGTGAGGGCTTATTTCTTGCGGGACCTACTGTAGTTTTTATTGGTACCATTTTTTGGTACGTACAACTTTTTGAGCACTTTTTATTAACATTATTTTTAGAGCAAAGGTGACCAAAAAACAGCGATTTGGGCATTTTAAATTCACTATTATTTACGGCGTTCACCGTGCGAGTTAAATAACAGTATACTGTAATAGTTCAGACTTCTAGGGACACAGCGATACCAATTTTGTGTATTTTTTTTATTTTTTACATTGCTTTCGCGAAAAAATGGGAAAAGGGTTTTCTTTTGGACTTTAAATATTTATTTCATTTTTTTTCACTAATAACTTTATAAAAATTTTTTTTTTACACATTTTATTAGTCCCACTAGGGGACTTGAACCAGCGATCATTAGATCGCTGGTACAATACACTGCAATACTAATGTATTGCAGTATATTGTCATTTTTACAGGCTCCTGTAACAGCGCGATCGCTGTTTCTGTCCGTTAGACCTGGGAGTCAGTTGTAATACACAGCTGACACCCGCAACGTATGCCACGGGCTCAGCGTGTGAGCTCGCTCCATACATCCCCACACCATGAGATGCTATTAAGTCGTGGTGCACGAAGGGGTTAATGCGCAATGGGTGCTGCGGAGTGAAAATTACAATTATCCACTCATATGCCATTTTAGTGCACAATATGTTGTGCCCAGGTTGTGCCACTGAAGACAAATACCTTATAAAATATTAATTGGGTTCCCCCGGGTATGGCGATGCCAGATCTGTGGATGTAAACTGCTGTTTGGGCACGCTGTAGGGCTCATAAGAGAGGGAGCACCATTTGGCTTTTGGAGCGCAGATTTAGCTTGATAGTAGTTCTGTTTGGGGTTTTACTTGTATTTCAGTTGATAATGTGGAGGGCATATGTAAGCTGTGCGGAGTACATCAGGGTATAATAAGAGGGTATAATAATTGGGGAAATAAATAATAATTCATAGATATGTGGCCAGTGTCGCATTGATAATTGGTGCCGGATGTTATTCGCTTTTAGAACACTCTGTACATTTTGCATCGCCATATTCTGAGAGCCAGAACTTTGTTATTTTTTTTATCCACCGGAGCTGTGTGAGGGCTTATTTGTTGTGGGACAATCTGTAGTTTTCATTTGTACCATTTTGGGGTACATGCGTTTTTTTTATCACTTTTTATTCCATTTCTTTGGCAAGCAAGGTGACCAAAAACCATAAATTCTGACAATGTGTTTTATTCTTTTTTTTTTTACGGCGTTCACCCTGGGCTAAAAATGATAATTTTACTTTATGCTGCAGGTCGATATGATTACGGTGATAACATATGTATATATTTTTTTACATTTGGCAGCGTTTGCGCAATAAAATCACTTTTTTATAAAATAATAAATTTTTTGGGTCCCCATATTCTGGGAGCCATAACATTTTTATTTTTCAGTCAAAAAAGCTGTGCAAGGGCTTGTTTTTTGCGGGATGGGTTGTAGTTTTTATTGATACTATTTTGGGGTACATGCGACTTTTTGATCACTTTTTATTGTATATTTTGTGAGCGGTGTTGACCCAAATATAGTGATTCTGGCATTGTTTTTTACCTATTTTTTTTTTGCATTGTTCACTGTGCGGCAACAATAACATTATAGTTTCATAGTTTGGGTTGTTACAGAGGTAGTGATACAAAATATGTGTACTTTTTTAATTTGATCATTTTTTCCCTATAATAAAAGACTTATTATAGGGAAAAAAAGCATTTTTTGTTTATGTAACTTAGAACTTTTATTTTTAAACTTTTCTAAAACATTTTTATTATCTTTTTTTTAAACTTTTTTTCTTATCCCACTAGGGGACATTTAGACTTGCAGCTCTGATCGGTGCTAAAATACATTACACTACCTACGTAGTGTAATCTGTTCTAACTGTCATTGTGACAAGCTTTCCCTAACTCACACTGCAGTCTCAGTGTATTCTATGTGATGTAGCTTCAGCCTGTCTACTCTGCCTCCTGCTTGTGATAGATCAGTGACATAGAACTTCTGTCCCCTAACTGCAGAGTTCGTGTATTCCTATGTGATGCAGCTCAGCATGTCTCATCTGCTACTGAAATATTTCTCTGTCAGTTTTTACACAGGAGACAGTGAGAAACAGCATCTCATAGAACTACACTGGACCCTCTGCACACAGCACTCACACAGCACTCTCAGATAGTATAGACAGTTAGTGTGAGTCAGAAGGAGTTTTATAATGCTGCAGTTAATCATTGTATCACCTACTATATTACTGCACTCATCCTCCATTAGATAGGGCATACATGACGTAGCTATAGGGACGTAGCTATAGGGGGTGCAGAGGTAGCAGTCGCACCCTGGCCCTGATGCCTGTGGGGTCCAAAGCCCCATCTGCCACTTAAGTATCATAATTGGCATATGGTAGATGTGGCCCTGCTACAGATTTTTCACTGGGGAACAGGAGCTTGAAATTACACCCCTGAGGCTGAGTGTTTCTTCCCTATCGTCAAAACTTCTGACGTGTCTCTGATATATTTTAAAAGTTTTCTGAAAGTACAGTTACTCTTTTTTTTAACTCGTTTTATTGAACTTAAGCTTGCACACAAGTCATAGTAAAACAATACATGACATGCATTACCATAGTACAGATTACATAGAAGTATCAGACGATATGACAAATTTTGCTAAATATAAATGGAGATTCTCAAGATAACTCAGAGCAGTGAAAGACATACAAAGCGACACATAGGATTATATATCCAATTAGAGCAACAATAGAAGAACGAGTCGAGGATACAGAGTCATGGGTCAAAGGTGAAGAAATCCACAAATCCCAAATCTTCTTAAATTTTCATGAACATTTTCTATTTCTATATACCACTTTCTCAAAAGAAATAACATTAACTAGGGATTTTCATTGGGATATCGATGTGGTCGTCTCCACCATCCAACGCAGAGCAATAGCTTTTCTCGCTAGAAATAGAGTTTCCCGTAGGAAAATTCTTAAATAATTAGACCACTGCTCCTCAGGCAGCAAACAAATCTCAGTTGCAAGCGGTACCTCCCGAAAAATAACTTGAGTCAAGAGTCCAGTAACCTCCCCCCAGAAGGAACTAATAAACGGACAGTCCCATATGAGGTGTACATCAGGGTATAATAAAGTTGGCTTCTTGCGAGTGGCATCTATGGCAATCAGTATTACTGAGTCGAACTATCCTATGAAGTTTAATCGGAGTAAGGTATCATTGGTAAATTATATACAGTTGAGTTAACCTATTGTTTACTGAGGTAGATACATACATATGAGACTCCAAGGCTTCTGCCCAATACTCCATTGAAAGTGATGGGATAACCACCTGCCAAACCTCTTCCACGGGAAGCAACCTAGATTCTACCTTTAGAGTTAAGTAAATGAGTGTATAATATGGAAATTATTCCTTTCGGAACTTGTGTTCTCAATAATACTATCAAAGGAATATTAGAAATGAGGGGGCTCCTTTCCTGAAACATCGGGTTATCCCATAGTAGAGTTTCCTCTGGCAAATCCCCGAATGCCACCAGATCTTTGGCTTCCCTCCATACCTGATGTGCCACTTTATGTAGTAATAGCAGTCTCCCCTTAAACAGTGTAGGTAGTTCCAAAATTGACCATAGATTAAGCATATTGACCACCTGCCCCCCACCTGAATTCAGAAAATGGCAAAATCTGGTTTACCTTCAACCAGGTTATCAAATAGCGCAACTGGCCGTTCAAAAAAAATAAATAAAGCTCAGGGAGTGCCAGACCCCCATATACTTTGGGACGTTGTAGAGTATCTACAGCCAGTTTCCTCCTTGAGCTACCCCATAGGAAGGAAGACATCAATGAGTTAAATTTTTTTTTTACATTTTTAGGGATAGGACCATTAGCGTGTTCCAACAAGTATAAACCTTTAGGTAAAAGGATCATCTTAATTAAGCTGGCTCTACCTGCCACCGATAAAGGAAGAGTTCGCCAAAATCTAAACTTTTGAACAAAGAGCTCCTCTAAGGGGTAAACATTTCTAGAGTGAGAATCTTTTGGTACCCTGGTAATATATAAACATATGTCTCAACAGGAAAGTGGTTATCAAGGTTAGACCACCAGCAAGTGCGGATTTAGGCCTCCCTACTATCAGAATAGAGACTCCAAAATAATTATGGAAAACACTGAGAACAAAGGAGTCATACACTATTGGAATGAAGTTTGCCAATGGCATAGAAAAATAAACTTTATTAGGACAATACAAATAACATACGATTTAAAATTTGACTGCAAATCCAAGACCTGTACACCTCCCAAGTGGCATGAAGGAAAATAGAGGAACCACCTCTTATAAATGCAGCTATGAGAAGAAAAAAGTCTTTGTAACAAATAGTGCCATATCAGCTAGGGCTCAAGCAAAAAGATAATTAAATATGATTAAATATCAGTAAGGGCAAAAAGCCAAACTGTGTAATTTGAATGAATTGTGACATATATCCAGCCAGACTCATAGTAACATTCTAAGTAAATAATTATATGCTGGACTGAACTAGTGACAACAAATTGCTTACATAAGCCCACATCAAGCAAGACAGGTCTTCCCAGCAAGTAAAGCCACAAGAAGAAAAGCAGGTAAGAAGGTATAGGGTACAGCGTAGAGTATTACTAACCCATATGGTTCCTGTAGTTCAGTAACTTCCCGAGTACGGAGAGACCCCGACGCGCGTTTCGCGTGGATGGCTTTTTCAGAGGGGTATACTATCTTCTACCTAGTCTTTCTACCTTAAATACACTGTTTGATCCAGTCAGCTGATACGGGTTGGCCAATAAAATCAACACGGCCGTGCCTGTCAGGCCGAAACATCGCGAGGCTCGCACACCTGACAGCCGAGTCCCCACTACGCATGCGCGGCTCCGGAAACCGCGCACGCGCAGAGGAGCACAAACGGCAGACAGAGTTAGAGCCAGCGATGACGCGTATGACAGGCAGGGCCGGTATACAACATCATAGGATGAAGTAAAGGTAAGTTTAAAAAGCGGATTTTAGTGCTGCGAAGTTATATACTACAGTAATTTATTTAGTGCAGATGTTATAGCACGCATCGATCCAAGAAGGTTCTCACTGGAATTAATCATAATGAGATGATTGTAGAAGAATTGATACGATACACCGGGATCGCAGAAAAAGTGCTAAATGACAAGTGAACCCCAAGGTGCTGTAATCAGTTAATAGATATAATACATGAAAAGAAAAAGAAAAAGAATCATCAGTAGGAATAATTAGAAAAATTGAGAAATTTATATATAAATATATTAAAAGTGCACGAATACAGTCCATGTTAAAATAGCATGTTTATGTTATATTATCAGCATACAATGCTGAGCTTAATTAACAGTGAAAAAAATAACAAATTAGGAGAGTCCCACTCTAAAGTGGAACACATTATGTACTTGTTCCAACCGTATCCCGGGCCATCACAAGAACATATAAAATAAAATATATACAACAATAATGACAAAAAATCTTAAAATACAGTGAATTATCCCACGACGTGTAGAGACACTTGACACGATTTCAAGCAGATCCGTATAGTGGGAATTAAAGTCCCACAAGTAGTAAGACAGATGTTTCAAAAATATCGATCTCGGACCAATGTGAATACATAAGGTCAAAAAATGGCCAAAGTAGAAGACTAGAAGGAGAGAGAATATAAAAATTAATAGACATACAGTTTAAAAACACAAGCATTTAAAAAAATGGTAGAGGGATTATAGAAAGGGCGCAAAACTAAGTGTCTCATTAAGACCAACAGGGGCCATTGTTCCAAGGGTGATAATCCACTTGCACTCCCTCTGAGCTAGCAATTTCTTGACATCCCCACCTCTGATACCACATATCACCCTGTCTATACCCCAAGCTTTAAATGATCTTGGGTCACATGCATGATAGGTTTTAAAATGTCTGGGGATTGTTTTCAGCAATGTAAGGTCTTCAATTTCCCTAGCGGCGACTATGTCGCGCACATGTTCCCTAATTCTGATCCGTAGTTGTCTGGATGTCAGACCGATATATACCTTTGAATAACCACATGTAGCATAGTATATGACGTTCGTTGTACTGCAGGATATATAGTATCGGATCTTGAACTCTCTATTATCAATCATAGAGGAAAAATTAGATGTGCGGACCATATTTGTGCATGCCACACAGTCGCCGCATGGGTAACAGCCTTGTCTAGGGTTTTTAGATGCAAAAAAATTGCATTCTCTTGGCACGTAGTGGCTTTTTACCAGCATATCTTTTAAATTCATACTCCTACGTGCTGTCATTTGTGGCTTTTTTGATAGTTTATCAGCCAGGGCAGGTTCAGAATGTAAAATTGGCCAGTGTCTTTCCAGTGCAGATCTCATCGCCTGCCACTGATTATTGTATGTGGTGATGTATCGAATACTGGTATCCTCACTTTTTTTAGTGGCGTTTATTTTTGATGGATGTAGGATTGAGTTACGATCCGTAACCTTTGCCCTTCTATAGCCCTTCTTTATGCTTCTATGGCTATATCCCCTATCTCGGAATCTCTCCTCCAGGTCTCTTGATTGCATCTCAAAATTTCCATTTAATGAGCAGATACGCCTCATTCTTAGGAACTGACCAACAGGGACGGCCCCAATCGTGGACTGGCTGTGGGCAGATGTGGCATGTAGCAGGGAGTTAACGGATGTCTTTTTCCGAAACACATCGGTCTGAAGACATCCTGTACTGTCCACCTCGATGCTGATATCCAAAAACTCCACCTGATGTTTATCAAAAACATAGGTCAGTTTTATATTCAAATCATTGGTATTAAGACCCAGCATGAAATGTATGAGTTCAGTCTCCGTCCCCTGCCAAATGAAGAGGACATCATCTATATATCGCATCCAGCACTGCACATGGTCAGCGGCGTGCGCACCGTCACCAAGGAAAACCTGCCTCTCCCAGAGGCCGAGAAACAGGTTTGCATATGACGGTGCACACGCCGCACCCATGGCAGTGCCCCGCTTCTGTAAATAAAAAGCGTCCTTAAAAACAAAGAAATTGCGCGTAAGAATATATTCTCGTAGTTCCACAACCAGTTCACAGGTAGGGCCGTCCCAATTGCTCATCCCCAAGAAGAAGCGTACAGCGTTAATCCCATCATCATGTCGAATGCTGGTGTACAGCGATTCAATATCAGCTGTCACCAGAAACATATCAGCGTCAAGAGTAACACCATCTATCCTTCTCAGAACGTCTGTTGTATCCCTAACGTGGGATGGTAAACATTCCACTAGGGGTTTGAGGTAGTGGTCAATGAATCTACAGATAGGGTCACAAAGCCCCCCAATCCCTGATACTATAGGACGTCCTGGGGGGTCTGTCATACTTTTGTGAACCTTCGGCAAAAAATAAAGCGTAGGTATCCTTGGGTATTGAACCATAAGACCAGTAAGTATATTTTTTGGAATTAGACCTTTCTCAAAGGCTAGATTAAGAACCTTCGATAGCTCAGCTGAAAATTTGCCCACTGGGTTATAAGCTAATTTTTGGTAGGTGTCTTTATCCCTCAATTGTCTATATGCCTCCCTTTCATATTTATCGGTTGGCCATATCACGATGTTCCCACCTTTGTCCGCCGCCTTATAAACAACATCCTCAAAACCTTGGAGTTCCTTCAATGCATTACGTTGACATTTAGACAGATTGTCATTTTTTCTATTTGAAGAGATGCATTTAAAGTCATTTATTACCATTTTAGTAAAAATCTCAACTTGCGGACATATGGACAAAGGTGGGAACCTCACTGATCTGGGCACAACCGATTTGGGGAACCTACCTTGATCAGTGGTGATTTGCTCCTGTAGGAGATCCTCAAGAGCCTTTAGGGCTTCCTTCTCCATTGCACTATTAAGTCCCAGATCTCCACCCGGTCTACTGTGTAGTTTTTTAAGGACTAACTTGCGTGCAAAGAGGTAAAGATCTTTCATGGCTGAAAAAAAGTTAAAGGGATTACTCGGGGAAAACGTTAGTCCCCTACTAAGTACGTCACATTGTATTGCAGATAGGGAGTGCTTAGATAGATTTATCACCTGCAATACGTTCTTGGATTTCTTCCCCACATTTTTAGGGATAGGACCATTAGCGTGTTCCAACAAGTATAAACCTTTAGGTAAAAGTATCATCTTAATTAAGCTGGCTCTACCTGCCACCGATAAAGGAAGAGTTCGCCAAAATCTAAACTTTTGAACAAAGAGCTCCTCTAAGGGGTAAACATTTCTAGAGTGAGAATCTTTTGGTACCCTGGTAATATATATGACAAGGTATTTAAACATATCAACCACCGGTAGATTAAAATAAATGTCAGGCCACGTTACTGTCCATAATGGCATTAATGCCGACTTTGACCAATTAATCAAAAGACCTGAAAATGTGCCAAATCGTGTTATCAAGTCAATCGCTCTAGGGAGTGTGATATCCACATCTGACATGAAAAGAATCATATCATCGGCATAAAAGCCTATCCTGCATTCTCGGTGTCCCACACATACTCCCCGATACTCGCAATCCTATCTAATCCTCAGTGCCAACAGTTCAATAGCTATAGCAAACAAGAGTGGGGACAAAGGACAGCCTTGCCTGGCATCCCTGCCTAATTCAAGGAAGGAGGATCCCATCCCATTCGCTAGTACGTTTGGCCTCGGGCTACGATACAGTATAGATACCCACTTGGAGAACCCAGGACCAAATCCGAATCTGGACAGTACTTCATGCAGATACAACCACTCCACGAAATCAAAAGCCTTGACCGCATCAAGCTAAGCCAAGGCCCACTTTTCCCCTCCACTAACCCCCACTTGGGAAACCGCCTAGACTCTCCATATATTTTCAGAAGTCGACCTACCAGGCATGAATCCCATTTGGTCTTCATGAATCAAGAAAGTGATAACCTTATTAAGTCGCTTTGCTAAAATTTTGGTCAATATTTTATAATCAATATTGAGAAGAGAAATGGGCCTATAGGACCCACACTCCCTAGGGTCTTTATCAGGTTTCAGCAGTACCACAATCGTAGCTTCATATGGACCCACTGGGCCGCACCGCCTTGATGGTATGGCAGCTGGCCAACAGGTTGCAGGTCACAGTCTATAGTTTGTATAGTGTACCTGTGGAGGCTCGGACAGTAGCAATGCGGGCTCGGCTGAGACTAGGCAGCAGGTACACATCAGGCCTGGAATAGCAGGACAGGCGTGGAATACAGCACAGCACGACTACAGCTCAGCATGGCACTTGACCAGGATAGCACGGGATACAGGATACAGGTACGAGGAACACTGGGAACTGGAAAACACTAGGAGACCATTTGTATAGACAAACTTTGGATACGACAAACAACGCTCAGGCATTGCAGGGAGGGGCACAGCCCTTCTTATAGCCCCGGGTGCTCTGGGAGCAATCAGCTCAATCTCCCAACTGCGTGTGCTTTGGCTTCTTAAGTCTGGACTGAGCTCGCGAGCGCACCCTGGCGGTCACTCTGGAACAGGACGGCCGTATGTGCAGACATCTCTGGAGGGAAGGGCATAAACTGGATGGAAGGAGTTCATGGTCAGAGACCATGGACGTTACAGTATCCCCCATCTTACGCCACCCTCCTCTTGGAACGAGAGAGAAACCTCTTAATGAGGGTAGGAGCATTGAGATTCTCTTCTGGCTCCCAGGACCTCTCTTCTGGACCAAACCCCTTCCAATGTACTAAATAAAAGGTTCTTCCTCTTACTTTTTTAGTGTCTAGGATCTCCTTAACCTCAAAGGTGTCAGTAGGACCGCTGGAGGCAACGGCAGGGCTAGGAGTCTTGGTATAGCGGTTCAGAACCACCGGCTTCAGGAGGGAGACATGGAAGGTGTTGGGGACCTTGAGGGTAGGAGGCAGCCAAAGCTTGTAGGCGACAGGGTTGATCTGCTGTAGGATCTCAAAGGGTCCGAGGAACCTGGGAGAAAATTTGTATGATGTCACCCTTAGTCGGATATTCCTACAGGACAGCCAGACCTTCGTGCCAGGGAGAAATTGAGGAGGTTCTCTTCTCCTTGTGTCAGCCTTCCATTTCATGCAGTCGACTGCCAGTAGGATGGAGGATTGAGTATGCTGCAAGATCTGCAGGAAATCTCTAAAAGCAGAGTCAGCCTCTTGTACCTCAGACATATCGGGCACCGGGAGAGGAATTTGTGGGTGTTGGCCGTAGACAATGAAGAACGGTGTATTCCTTGTAGACTTGTTGGTGCGATTATTATATGAGAACTCAGCCCACAGAAGCAGCTGTACCCAGTCATCATGGTGCTTGGAGATGAGGTGGCGTAGGTAGTTCTCCAAGATCTGATTGATCCTCTCGACCTGACCATTGGACTGAGGATGGTAGGCTGAGGAAAAGTCTAACTTCACACAGAGGAGTCCGCAGAGGGCTCTCCAGAACTTCGAGGTGAACTGAACCCCCGATCAAACACAATATGCCGTGGCAAGCCATGAAGGCGGAAGATGTGTTGGATGAAAAGTTTGGCCAGTTGAGGATCAGACAGAAGACCGGTCAGCGGAACAAAGTGGGCCATCTTCGAAAATCGGTCCACCACCACCCAGACAGCACTGCATCCCGCAGAGGGAGGCAAGTCCGTAACAAAGTCCATAGCTATATGCTGCCAGGGACCATCGGGCACAGGCAATAGCTGGAGCAGACTAGCAGGTCTGGAGTGAGCGACCTTGTTACAGACACACACTGAGCAGGAAAAAACAAAGTCCATAATGTCTTTGGGCAGCGTGGGCCACCAGAAATGACGGGCAATCAGGTCTCGGGTTTTAGGGGTCCCCGCGTGACCTGCCAGTCTAGAGCAGTGTCCCCAGCGGAGGATCCTCCTTCTGTCAGCCAGGCGCGCAAAAGGTCCTCCCTGGAGGAATGTCCCCAACTTGAAGGGGGTTGACAGACAATGCAAGATGGGTCAATAATATTCTGTGGAATTTCCATAGTGTCGTCTTTCTCGAAAGATCTGGACAAGGCATCGACCCTCATATTCTTGTCAGCCGGGCGATAATGGAGCTCAAACTGGAACCTGGTAAAGAACAGCGACCACCTGGCCTGATGAGGATTCAGCTGTTGGGCCGTCTGGAGATAGGTGAGATTCTTGTGGTCCGTAAAAATTAGGATGGGATGAGCTGTGCCCTCTAGTAGATGTCTCCACTCCTCCAGAGCCAATTTGACGGCCAGTAACTCCCGATCCCCAATCGAGTAGTTGTGTTCTGTGGAAGAGAAGAGCTTAGAGAAATATCCACATACCATTGACTTGCCCTTGGAACCTCTCTGGAAGAGGAGTGCACCAGCACCGACAGAGGAGGCGTCCACCTCCAACGGGAACTGTAGAGAAACATCTGGATGATGGAGGATAGAGTCTGACGTGAACGCACCGTTCAGGCTATTGAATGCGGACTCTGCCTCAGGAGTCCACACCTTGGCGTTCATGCTCTTCTTGGTGAGGTTAGAGATAGGAGAAGTCAGTGAGGAGAAGTTTGGGATGAACAGTCTGTAAAAATTGGCGAATCCCAGAAAGCGCTGTATGGCCCTCAAGCCTTGATGGCGTGGCCATTCCAGGACGGACTTTACCTTTTCAGGATCCATCTCGAGACCTGGATTCGAGACTATGTTGCCCAGGAAGGGTAGAGCATCTTTCTCAAACACGCACTTCTCCAACTTGGCGTACAGACGATTCTCCCTTAACCACAGCAAAACTTGACGGAAATGTCTCTGATGAGTCATAAGATCTGGAGAAAAAAATTAAGATGTCATTAAGATAGACTACTACACAAACATAGAGGAGGTCACGGAAGATGTCATTAATGAACTCCTGGAAGACCACGGGAGCATTACACAGGCCAAAGGGCATTTCTAGATATTCATAGTGTCCGTTACGGGTGTTAAATTCCGTCTTCCATTGGTCTCCACGGTGAATGCAGATTAGGTTGTAAGCCCCACGCAGGTTTAGTTTGGAAAAAATCTTGGCACCACGTATACGATCAAACAGTTCTGAGATTAATGGCAACGGATACTTATTTTTCACCGTGATCTGGTTGAGAACCCGGTAGTCGATGCAAGGACGCAGGGAACCATCCTTTTTCTTGACGAAGAAGAACCCAGCTCCTGCCGGGGAGGAAGACTTCCATATGAAGCCCCTCTCCAAGTTCTTTTTAACATAGGCGGACATGGACAGAGTCTTTTGCAAATAGAGAGGATATAGCCTACCACAGGGAAGGGATGCACCAGGAATCAGCTCGATAGGACAATCATACGCCCGGTGTGGGGGCAGCATCTCCGCCTTCCTCTTGCTGAAGACGTCCGAAAATGCAGCATAATGACCAGGTAATCCTGCCACTGACTGAGACAGAGGAGGCTGAGACGAACAAATTTGTACCAGACAACGGATGTGACACTCGGGGCCCCACTGGAGAACCTCTCCAGTGTTCCAGTCCAGGACTGGGGCATGAAGTCGGAGCCAAGGCAGGCCCAGCAGCACGGGGTTAACAGCTTTGGACAAGACAAAGAACGAGAGGAGCTCGGAGTGGAGAGCTCCTACTTGGAGCCGCAGCGGCTTGGTCACAGCAACAACTTGGTCTGGCAGAGGTAGTCCATTCACAGCCACCAATGGCCTCTCCAGAAAGGTAGTGGGCAATTGGAGACGATCCACCAGGTCTCTATAAATGAAAATAGCAGCGGATCCAGAGTCCAGATATGCAGAGACCCGATGCGTTTTCTTGCCGGACACTATGGTCACAGGGATGGATAATTTAGACGGTAGTCCTTCTTTACCCAAGGTTGTCTCTCCTACCAACCCTAGGCTTTGGGGCTTTTGGGGACACAGACGCACAAGATGGCCTTCGAGGCCTCAATATAGACAGAGTCCCGAAGTGCGTCTGCGTTGTCTCTCCTGGGTAGAAAGCTTACACTAGTCCATCCTCATAGACTCCTTAGGAGGGTCGGCATCAGAGGCAGCAGGGGTCGCTGCAAGGTAGAGACCGGACTAGGGAGGCCTCCCTCCCGACGAGCTTCTTGGAGCCATTATCGGATCCTTATATCAATCCGGGTGGCCAGAAGGATGAGGTCATCCAGGGTAGATGGTAGCTCTCGAGCGGCAAGTTCGTCCTTAATCTTAGGTGACAGTCCCTGCCAGAATGTAGCCACCAGGGCCTCATTGTTCCACAACAGTTCTCCCGCCAGGGTGCGGAAATGGATGGCGTACTCGCCCACAGAGGTGTCTCCTTGGTGTAGGTTCAGGAAGGTAGCCGCTGCAGACGAGACTCGTTCAGGCTTCTCAAACACTGTGCGAAATGTCCGGAGGAACCCCTGGAAATCACGGGTCTCTGGTCCTTGTCTCTCCCAGATAGGATTTGCCCATGCAAGGGCCTTGCCAGTGAGGAGACAGATGATTAAAGCGACCCTTGCGCCATCAGACGAAAATGCCCTTGCATACAGGCTGAAGTGGATCTGGCCCTGGTTCAAAAATCCATGACAGGTCCCTGCATCTCCATCATAGCAGTCAGGAAGTGGCAAAGAAAACTGGGGATCAACACTGCCAGGAGGTGTAGTAGGAGGAACGACAGCTAGTGCCTCCTGCCGACGTGCGATAATGTTCAAGGCCTGGAGGAGTTGGTCCTGTCGAGACCGGAGGTCTAGCATATCCGTCCGCATCTCTTGTGACGTCATCTTGGTCTTGGATCGACCAGCGGGGTCCATGGCCTGAGCATACTGTCACATTGGGTTCGTGGATCCACTGGGCCGTACCGCCTTGATGGTATGGCAGCTGGCCAACAGAGCGCAGGTCACAGTCTATAATTCGTATAGTGTACGTGTGGCAGCTCGGACAGTAGCAAGACAGACTCGGCTGGGACTAGGCAGCAGGTAGACGTCAGGCATGGAGTAGCAGGATAGGCATGGAATACAGCACAGCACGACAACAGCTCAGCACGGCACTTGACCAGGATAGCACGGGATACAGGATACAGGTACGGGGAACACTAGGAATTGGAAAACACTAGGAGACCATTTGCATAGACAAACTTGGATACGACAAACAACGTTCAGGCATTGCATGGATGGGGCACATCCCTTCTTATAGCCCAGGGTGCTCTGGGAGCAATCAGCTCGATCTCCCACCTGCGTGCGCTTTGGCTTCTTAAGTCTGGACGGAGCTCGCGAGCGCACCCTCGTGGTCACTGTAGAACAGGACGGCCGTATGTGCAGACATCTCTGGAGAGAAAGGCGTCGACTGGATAGAAGCAGTTCGTGGTCAGCGACCACGGACGTTACACTTATAATTCCAGTTTCACCTGCAGTGGAGCATGATCTGATACATTATGGGATGCATATTCAATCCTAGAGACCATAAGAGCCACCGAAGCAGAGGCTATCATATAATCTATTGTGGACAGTGGCCCCTGTAAAGCAGGAAAATTCCCTAATATACGGGTGTCTTTCCCTCCCTAACTCTACCCAGGCCAATTCAGATACCAATTTACTCAAGGAGGAACTGGAGCAAGAAAGTGTAGCATCCCCAGATCGATAAACCTGTCCATACTTGGATCTAATAACATACACAGAATGCTGTCATCAGGAAAGTTAGATACAAAATTGGCGGCCAGCTGCAATACCGACAAGCCAGCCGGTGGAGGAATGTACACACCGATGATCACAAATGAGACACAATTTATATATGTATGTATAAAAATGTATTTCCCCTTCATATTGGTAATGGTACAAGTCGATTCCCTTCTCACCGAGCGATGCACTAAAATCGATACCCCACGTGAGTTCGAGGTGTGCGATGAGTGTCTAGCCCATTGGACCCAGGGTTTTTGTAATCTGCCAATCATGTCAGAGGTCAAATGGGTCTCCTGTAGGCACAGACTATGAGGACCAAATTTCCTAACATACCGCAATATGTATACGTGCATGTTCCAAACCCTGAATATTCCAATACATTACTTTCAACATCGCCATAATAGTATTACAAAGATATATGCAAACAGAGAGAATATTTAACTCGCCAGAGGAGCAGCGCATGAGTAATACACATGTATAATATAATTTAAATACATTTGAAAGGTAGCAAGCTTCTGAACAATCTTCCCAACTAGGCCGTGAAAGGCCCATATCATAGGATATCTTCTTCCATAACTACATGTAACAGTAGAACATTTCAAATATCCATCCTGAACTAGGAAAAAAACGTAACATGGTGGCTCATGGTTACGGGTAATCTGTGCATACAATAAGCAAAGAAAAAACGCTCTGAACAGAAGTGAAACACATGTAAGGTACCCGCAAATATCATAGTAGGCCAGAACAGCAGTCTAAAGTCCATGAAGTAAATATAAAGGTAACGTGGAGTGGTTTCAGGATCCTCAGTCCATGAATATAAGAAAAAGATGATATTAACCTCATCTCATATCTCATTAAAGGTATAGTCACTGGACAGTGAACATCAGGAACAAAT
Organism: Rhinoderma darwinii; assembly: GCF_050947455.1. Classification (NCBI taxonomy): domain Eukaryota; kingdom Metazoa; phylum Chordata; class Amphibia; order Anura; family Rhinodermatidae; genus Rhinoderma; species Rhinoderma darwinii. The sequence continues at coordinate 172,369,167 of NC_134687.1, read as the reverse complement.
AAAGAATAAGTTCAAGTGAAGTTCAAGTGAATAATAGATCCATACATACAATATTAAGGCGGACCCCGTGGTCGTCCAAGTAGCCAGTTCTCAGCTTCTTTTGGATCCACAAAAAATACAGGTTTCCCACCGCCCACCACACGAAGTCTTGCTGGATACGCCTTTGAATATAAAATATTGAGATCCCGGAGTCAGTAAGGTGGTGGAAAAGGTAATAGCTTGAAGTAACTGTTGAATAACACCCAAGTACCTTCCCTATGTTCTTTATTGACGATTGCTGGAGAGCACACAACATCCTTTTTGTATGAAATGTCTTTCAAACACCTGTGTCTAAAAATGTTGGAGACAACCCCATCTCCTATGAGAGATGTAAATTGGCTGAAATCCTTTCTTTTGATGCCTCAACTTCTTAAGGAGTTACTTTCCAAAGTATACCATCAACTGGTCATGCAATCTGGCCTGTCTAAACCAACCTTTATCTTCTCATGGGAGAAATAACTTAACACTCAATTTACACCCTCTGAGCTCTCCAGAATTCTCTCTAAGTCACATGGCTTTTCTAGATGTATTAATATTCAAGAAAATTCAAATAAAACGTTAATGAGATGGTATAAAACACCATACCAGCTTGATGGATTACTCCCAAGATGATAGTTGCTGTAGATGTAACAAAGATACCGGAACAATGTCCCACATCTGGTCTAATTGTGAATTAATTAAACTCTACTGGTGTGAAGTAAAGCAGCATATTAATAGAATATGTTCAACCTCCATTTCTTTATCTCCGGAACTAATTTTGTTGTTGTTTTCCTCTCCTAGAGATTTCATCCCTCAAAAAATAACCTTCCCACTATTTTGCTTACTGCTGCAAAACTTCTCATACCTTTGAAATGGAGGTCTCCCCGACTACTGACCAGTGGTTTGATAGGATGCACCAAATTGCAAGGTTGGAGGAACTCTCCAGTTGGGAATTAGGTAGCCACACTAAGTTCTTAAAGCTGTGGTATGCATTTCATGCCTCACGAGGCTCTCCACCAACTCATCCTGATATTCCCAATCTACACAGGTACAAATAAGCCTATATACCTTATGCTCTCTGCTATGATTAGAACTTTGCCATTGATTTAACCAAACCACTATTTAACTAAGGCCTGACTCACACGAGCGCTGCGCATCTCAGGCGTGAAAAGCGGCAGTTTTTCACGTCCGAGGTGCATTCCTGCTCAGCGCTGCGGGACGCGATGCCACGCATAAACCATATTTGAGAGTCTATGGAGGGATGCGTGATGCAAGAAAAGATAGGACATGTCCTATTATCGCACGGACCCTTCACACGGTCTGTTGAATGGCCATATTGAATTACATAGGTCCATGGGACAGCCGCTGTTTCAACGGCCGTCCCACGGACATTTAACAAGTTTGTGTGATTCAGGCCTAAAGGTGAGTTCGGACGTATGGGTTCTCGACTATCCTAGATTTCCGGTGCTTGGTTCCTCAGATGTTCGAATATTTCATTATCTATTAACTCAAATATTTTAATGGTCACTTCTATCTTGAGACATACCCCTGAGACTATCTTATCCTAATGTCACACTCATTATTGTATTATTTTTGTTTATTACTTATTTATTTGTTTGTTTAGTTCTATTGTATTGGAATGACCTATCTCATGTTTTGGCGGCTTTGTTGCATGTATTAATCAATAGGTCGCATGTACCCCAAAATGGTACCAATAAAATCTACAGTTCGTCACACAAAAACGCATTAGCTCTAACTAAAGAATAAAAAAGTTATGGCTCTCAGAAAATGGCGAACTTAAACATGATTTTTTTTTTTAAATAATTATTTTCACGAGAGAAACGTAATTCAATATTTATTGACCAGATTCTGTAGTTTTTAGAAATATCCCACACGTTGCCCTAGTGTGATAATGGACTGAAACACCGGCCCCAGAAGCAAAGGAACACCTAGTGGATTTTAGGGCCTTCTTTTTATTAGATTTTATTTTAGGCACCATGTCAGGTTTGAAGAGGTGTTGTGATGCCAAAACAAAGGAAACACCCCCAAAAAAAAACATTTTGGAAACTACACCCCACAAGGAATTCATCTAGGAGTGTAGTGAGCATTTTGAACCCATAGGGGTTTCATCAATTTTATTACAATTTGGACGTGAAAATATTTTTTTTTACATTTTTCCAATTGGATGTCGTTTTAGCTAAAAAAAACAAAAAACTATTTCCACAAGGAATATAGAAGGAAAAAAAAACAACATTTGTAAAGCAACTTCTCCAGAGTATGTAAATACCCCATATGTTGTCATAAACTACTGTTTGGGCACATGGCAGGGCTTAGAAGGGAAGGCACTCCATTTGGCTTTTGGAGCGTAGATTTTGCTGGATTTGTTTCTCGGCACCATGTCGCATTTGCAAAGCCCCTGAGGGACCCGTACAGTGGAAACTCCTCAAAAGTGACTCCATTTAGGAAACCACACCCCTTGAGGAATTAATCTAGGGGTGTAGTAAGCATTTTGACTCCACAGGTGTTTCATAGATTTTATTAGATTTGGGCAGTGAAAATAAAATTTGTAATTTTTTCCAATAAGACGTAGCTTCAGCTCAATATTTTTCATTTTCTCAACAAATAAAAGGACAAAAACCACCCCAACATTTGTAAAGCAATTTCTTCCGAGTACAGCAATACCCCATATGTGGTCATAAACTGCTGTTTGGGCACACGGTATGGCTCAGAAGGGAAGGAGCGCCATTTGGATTTTTGAGTGTAGATTTTGCTGGATTGGTTTCTGGTCGCTATGCTGTAATTGCAAAGCCCCTGTGGGACCAAAAGAGTAGAAACCCCCCAAAAGGCACCCTATTTTGGAAACTACACTCCTCAAGATATTCACCTAGGGGTGTAGTGAGAATGTTAACCCCACATGTGTTATACACAAAATTATTGTACACTCGATGTTGCAGAGTGAAAATGGCAATTTTTCCATAGATGTGCCAATATGTGGTGCCTAGCTTGTGCCACCATGAAAAGTCAGCTCTCTAATTATTATGCTGTATTTCCCCGTTTTAGAAGCACCCTACATGTGGCCCTAATATTTTACCTGGATGATCGACAGGGCTCAGGAGTGAAAGAGTACCATGCGAAATTGAGGCCTAATTTGGCGATTTACAACATATTGGTTCACAATTGCAGAGGCTGATGTAAAATAATAAAAGAAACCCCTGAGAAGTGACCCCTTTTTGGAAACTATACCCCTCAAGGCATTTATTAAGGGGTGTAGTGAGCATTTTTACCCCACAGGTCTTTTCCATAAATTATTGCACAGCGGATGTTGCAAAGTAAAAATTTAAATTTTTCCCTAGATATGCAATTTCAATGGCAAATATGTCGTGCCCAGCTTGTGCCACTGGAGACACACACCCAAAAAATTGTTAAAAGGGTTCTCCCTAGTTTGGCAATACCATATATATGTGGAAATAAACTGCTGTTTAGGCACGCTGTAGGGTTCAGAAGGGAAGGAGCGCCATTTGGCTTTTGGAGCGTGGATTTTGCTTGGTAGTAGATTTTTTGGAGTTTTACTGGTATTTCAGTTTATAATGTGGGGGTACATGTAAGCTGGACATAGTCAGGTGGTATAATATTGGGGTAAAATAAAAGAATAAAATAATCCATAGATGTGTGTTACACTGTGAAGCAATCCTTACTGCACAGGCTGGTGCAGCACTGATAAATGGTGTCCTTTCTTATCCTCCTATTGGTCCACACTCTACACCTTTGCAGTTTGGGGAATTTTGTTTGGAAAGTGTTGTCCTGGTATAAAAAGCGCAGATATGTTTGAGTCCTCCCCTTCCTGGTTCCCTAATTTTAGGGCCGCTTGAAACAGAAGAAATGTTCCCCTCTGGCCTGCACAACTGCATATTTTTTTTTCCTGACTTATTGGAGCCTTAACTTATTTTATTAGGGCTGTTTGTTTGCGGGACGAGCTGTAGTTTTTATTGGTACCATTTTAGGGTACTTTTTGATAACTTTTTGTCCTTTTTTTGGGAGGCTAGGTGACGAAAAAACAGCAATTCTTGCATAGTTTTTTTTCGTTTGTCTTTATATAGAGTTCACCACGCATTATAAATTACATGTTAGCTTTATTCTGCGGGTCAGTACGATTCCGGAGATACCAAATTTTAAGCACTTTTTTTATGTTTTACAACTTTTTGCACAATAACATTTATTTTGTAAAAAGAATGTATTTTTTCTGTCGCCATGTTGTAAGAGCCATAACGTTTTCATTTTTTCATCGACAGAGCTGTATGAGGGCTTGTTTTTTGACGAGCTATAGTTTTTAATGGTACAATTTTTAGATACATGTGACTTTTAGATCACTTTTTATTTCACATTTTTAGAAGGCAAAGTGACCAAAAGACAACAATTCTGGCAATGTTTTTTAGTTTTTTTTTTTATGGCATTCACTGCATGGGATAAATAACATAATATTTTTATAGTTCAGGCAGTTACGGAAATGGTGATACCAAATATGTATGGTTTATTATTTTTTTTTAATAATAAATAACTTGATAAGGGAAAAAGAGCGATTGTGTAAAGGATCTGCCAGACACAGCTTCTGTGTCGACGCCCGTGGTTTATCAGTCTGCATCTGCTCCTAGGTCTAAGGCATAATTTACACGAGCGTAATATACGCGCGTGTGACGCGCGTGCTTTTCACGCGTGTCGTACGCACCTATATTAGGCTACGGGGCAGTGCAGACAGTGGGTGAATTTTGCGCAGCACGAGTGCGTTGCGTAAAACTCACGACATGTCCTTTCTTTGTGCGCTGTTCGCACATCACGCACCCATTGAAGTCAATGGGTGCGTGAAAACGACGCAGGTCGCATGGAAGCACTTCCGTGCGAACTGCGTGATTCTCGCAACAGCTGTCAAATTCTGAATGTAAACAGAAAAGCACCACGTGCTTTTCTGTTTACAAACATCCAAACGGAGTGTCAAAATGATGGCGGCTGCGAGAAAATCTCGCAGCCGCGCATCATACACTGATGACACACGCAGCTGTTAAGTGCCTTTTGCGAATGCAAAACGCCGCGTTTTTTGCATGCGCAAAACGCACACGCTCGTGTAAATCAGGCCTAATAGAGTGACTCGATCTGCTACCACTCAGGCTGGTAGGCTGAGGAGTGGGAGAACCTATCATAGCCTGGCCAGACAGAGCTAGCTCCCGCCCTCGTTCTATTTATACCTTCATTTCCTGCTCTTCCTTTGCCTGTGATTCTATCTTGTTTCCTGGCTCTGCTGTTCCTGCTACTACTATTGACCTCTGCTTCAAATTGACCCTTGCTTTACTGACTACGCTCCTGCTCTGCGTTTGGTACCTCGTACACTCCTGGTTTGACTCGGCTCGTTCACTACTCTTGTTGCTCACGGTGTTGCCGTGGGCAACTGCCCCATTTCCCTTAGCGTCTGTGTACCCTTGTCTGTTTGTCTGTCGTACACATATTGAGCGTAGGGACCGTTGCCCAGTTGTACGCCGTCGCCTAGGACAGGTCGTGCAAGTAACCAGGGACCGAGTGGCGGGTAAATTAGGGCTCACCTGTCTGTCTCCCCACCCCGTCATTACATAATCACAGGCCCATATACCTTTTCTACCCTGGTCCCTACACAACTAAGGACCCCCTTGAGACCCTGGCTCAGAAAATGCAGGGTCTCTCCCTACAGGTCCAAGCCCTGGCTCAGAGGTGCGACCAGCGTGATGCTAACCAGGTAGTGCCCTCCACCTCACCTCTTGACCCCCATCTCAAGTTGCCTGACCGGTTCTCAGGGGACCGGAAGACTTTTTTCTCCTTTCGGGAGAGTTGTAGGCTCTATTTCCATCTAAGGCCCGGCCCCCAAGAATGGGCCTTCTTCTTGGCTCATGACGCCCGTGAACTTTTCTCTGTTGACCTTTTTTTTTCTGCTCTCGGCCTCATCTATGACAAGACTGATAAGACTGCCTTTGCCGAGAGTCAGCTGGTGACCTTACGTCAGGGTAAGAGACACGTTGAGGAGTACTGTTCTGACTTTAGGAAGCAGTGTGTAGCTACTCGCAGGAATGACTCTGCCTTGAGGTGCCAGTTTAGATTGGGTCTGTCGAGCGCCCTGAAAGACCTATTAGTCAGCTATCCCTCTTCTGACTCTCTAGATCAGGTTATGGCTTTAGCGGTACGACTTGACCGATGTCTCAGGGAACGACGACTTGTACGTTTTTGTGCCTTCTCCTCTGGCTCCCCTATGATGGCTCCCGAGGATCCATTGCTTCGTTCTTCCACGGAAAACTCGAATGAACCAATGCAACTCGGGGCCTCCGTGTCTCCCCAACAACGTAGAGAGCTCCGCAGGAAGAATGGTCTCTGCTTTTACTGTGGGGATGACAAGCATCAAGTGAACAACTGTCCTAGGTGTAAGAATAAGCAGCCGGAAAACTTCTGCGCCTTAAGTGACCATCGGGGAGGTTGCTTGGGCGCACAGATATTTCCCGTAAATATGAAACCTAATAAGATCTTGTTTCCCTTTCAGGTCTCTTTTGAGGGTAGGTCTGCCACCGGCAGTGCCTTCGTGGATTCAGGGTCTTCTGCTAATATTATGTCTGTGGAATTTGCTATGTCTCTAGCTTTGCCATTGATTGATTTGCCTAAACCTGTCCCGGTAGTGGGTATCGACTCCACTCCACTTGCTAATGGTTATTTTACGCAGCATACCCCTGTTTTTGAACTCATTGTTGGCTCCATTCATTTGGAGCAGTGTTCTGTACTGGTGATGCAGGGATTATCGTCTGATTTGGTTTTAGGCCTTCCCTGGTTGCAGATGCATAATCCCACGTTTAACTGGAATACTGGGAATCTTACTAAATGGGGTAATGAATGCATGACGTCCTGTTTTTCTGTTAATTTTATTTCTTTCTCTGAGGAGGTGAACACTCTACCTGAGTTTATTCAGGACTTCGCTGATGTTTTTTCTAAAAAGGCCTCCGAATTGTTACCTCCTCATAGAGAATACGATTGCGCAATCGATTTGGTACCAGGAGCTAAGCTCCCTAAGGGTAGGATATTTAATCTCTCTTGTCCCGAACATGAGGCCATGAGAGAATATATCCAGGAAAGCCTGGCCAAGGGTTACATTCGCCCCTCTACTTCTCCGGTAGGTGCTGGCTTCTTCTTCGTAGGGAAGAAGGATGGTGGTCTTAGGCCGTGCATCGATTGCCGAAACTTGAATAAGGTCACTGTAAGGAACCAGTATCCCCTTCCTTTGATTCCTGATGTCTTCAATCAGGTTCAGGTGGCCCAATGGTTCTCTAAGTTTGATATTCGCAGGGCTTATAACCTTATCCGAATGAGAGAAGGGGATGAGTGGAAGACTGCGTTTAACACGCCCGAAGGTCATTTCGAATACCTCGTCATGCCCTTTGGGTTGTGTAATGCTCCCGCGGTCTTCCAGAATTTCATAAATTAGATTTTAAGAGACTACCTGGGGGTATTTCTTGTAGTGTACCTTGATGACATACTTGTGTTTTCCAAGGACTGGTCCTCCCATATTGAGCATGTCAGGAAGGTGCTCCAGGCCCTTTGGGAAAACAAACTCTTTGCTAAAACCGAAAAATGTGGTCTCCGAAATTGCGGCTGATCAAGGTTCAGCTCCCGGGAACCTTCCTGAGAACAAGCTGTTTGTTCCCCTGCAATTCCGGCTAAGGGTACTCAGGGAAAATCATGACTCTGCACTATCTGGCCATCCAGGCATCCTGGGTACCAAGCACCTCATTACCAGAAACTATTGGTGGCCTGGGTTGCCTAAAGACGTTAAGGCCTACGTCGCCGTTTGTGAAATTTGTGCTACGTCCAAGACTCCCAGGTCCCGACCAGTGGGCTTACTATGTTCTTTGCCCATTCCCCACAGACCTTGGACCCATATCTCCATGGATTTTATCACCGATCTGCCTCCATCTCAGGGCAAGTCGGTGGTGTGGGTTGTAGTAGACCGCTTCAGTAAGATGTGCCACTTTGTGCCCCTCAAGAAACTACCCAATGCTAAGACGTTAGCTACCTTGTTTGTCAAACACATCCTGCGTCTCCATGGGGTTCCTGTCAATATAGTTTCTGACAGAGGGGTAAAGTTTGTTTCATTGTTTTGGAGAGCTTTCTGTAAAAAGTTGAAGATTGATCTGTCCTTCACCTCGGCCTTCCATCCTGAAACTAATGGCCAAACCGAGAGGACTAATCAGTCTCTAGAACTATATTTAAGGTGTTTTATCTCTGACTGTCAATATGATTGGGTCTCCTTCATTTCCCTCGCCAAATTTTCCCTTAATAACCGGGTCAGTAACTCGTCAGGGGTCTCCCCCTTTTTCTGTAATTTTGGGTTTAATCCACGGTTCTCCTCCATTTCACCTGGTGGTTCCAACAATCCCGAGGTAGATGTAGTTCATCAGGAACTGTGCACAGTCTGAGCCCAGATTCAGAAGAACCTAGAGGCGTCCCAGAGCATACAAAAGACTCAGGCAGATAGAAGACGTTCTGCTAACCCCTTGTTTGTGGTTGGGGATCTGGTGTGGCTGTCTTCAAAAAATTTGCGCCTTAAAGGACGGTCCAAAAAATTTGCTCCCCGGTATATAGGGCCGTACAAGGTCATTGAGGTCCTTAACCCTGTCTCCTTCCGACTGGAGTTACCCCCGTCTTTTCGAATACACGACGTGTTTCATGCCTCCCTCCTGAAACGCTGCTCCCTGTCCTTGGCTACCTCGAGGAAACCTCCGGTCCCTGTTCTCACCCCTGAAGGGGTAGAATTCGAGGTGGCCAAGATTGTGGACAGCAGGATGGTTCAAGGCTCCCTCCAGTACCTGGTCCATTGGAGGGGATATGGGCCTGAGGAGAGGACTTGGGTACCCGCCCGGGATGTTCACGCTGGGGTATTGCTCAGGAGGTTCCACCTTCGTTTCCCCAATAAACCAGGTCCACCTAGAAAGGGTCCGGTGGCCCCTCATAAAATGGGGGGTACTGTAAAGGATCTGCCAGACACAACTTCTGTGTCGACGCCCGTGGTTAATCAGTCTGCACCTGCTCCTAAGTCTGATAGAGTGACTCGATCTGCTACCACTCAGGCTGGTAGGCTCAGGAGTGGGAGAACCTATCACAGCCTGGCCAGACGGTTCTAGCTCCCGCCCTCGGTCTATTTATACCTTCATTTCCTTCTTGTCTCTGCCTGTGATTCTTTCCTGTTTCCTGGCTCTGCTTCTCCTGTTATCATTATTGACCTTGCTTCATTTTACCTTGGCTTTACTGACTACGATTCTGCTCTGCGTTTGGTACCTCGTACACTCCTGGTTTGACTCGGCTCTTTCACTACTCTTGTTGCTCACGGTGTTGCCGTGGGCAACTGACCCATTTCCCTTAGCTTCTGTGTACCCTTGTCTGTTTGTCTGTCGTGCACATATTGAGCGTAGGGATCGTCGCCCAGTTGTACGCCGTCGCCTAGGACGGGCCGTGCAAGTAGGCAGGGACTGAGTGGCGGGTAGATTTGGGCTCATCTGTCTGTCTCCCTACCCCGTCATTACAGTATGGGAGAGAGGGGGCATTATACTGTGTATGGGAGGGGGACATTATACTGTGGGGGCAGCTATGGGGAGCATTATGCTGTGTGGGGGCAACTATGGGGAGCATTATGCTTTGTGGGGCAGCTATGGGGGGCATTATACTGTGTGGGGGAACCTATGGGGGCATTATACTGTGTGTGGAAAGCTATGGGATGCATTATACTGTGTGGGGGCAGCTATGGGGGCATTATGCTGTGGGGGCAGCTATGAGGGCATTATACTGTGGGGGCAGATATGGGGGGCATTATACTGTATAGGGGAAGCTATGGGGGCATTACACTGTGTGGGGCAGCTATGAGGGGCATTATACTGTGGGGGCAGCTATGAGGAACATTATACTGTGGGAGGAGCTGATATGGGGTGGGGGCAGCTATGGAGGGCATTATACGGTGTGGGGGCAGCTATGGGGAGCATTTATATTTACATAGTTACATAGTTTGTACGGTTGAAAAAAGACACATGTCCATCATTTTCAACCAAGGGATGGGAAAGGGGAAGTAAAAAATTTCTACACATAGGAGCTAATATTTTTTTGTTCTAGGAAATTATCTAAGCCTTTTTTAAAGCCATCTACTGTCCCTGCTGTGACCAGCTCCTGCGGTAGACTATTCCATAAATTCACCGTTCTCACAGTAAAGAAGGTTTGTCGCTTCTGCAGGTTGAACCTTTCTTTTTCCAGACGGAGGGAGTGCCCCCTTGTTTTTTTAGGGGGTTTTACATGGAACAGGATTTCACCATATTTTTTGTATGTGCCATTCATATATTTATATAAGTTAATCATGTCCCCCCTTAGTCGTCTTTTTTCAAGGCTAAATAGGTTTAATCTTTCCTCATAACTTAGATTCACCATGCCCCTTATTAGCTTCGTTGCTCTTCTTTGTATTTTTTCCAACTCCAGGGCATCCTTTCTATGAACTGGAGCCCAGAACTGAACTGCATATTCTAGATGAGGCCTCACTAATGCTTTGTAAAGTGGTAATATTGCATCCCGGTCCCGTGAGTCCATGCCTTTTTTAATACACGACAATATCTTGCTGGCCTTTGAAGCAGCTGATTGACATTGCATGCTGTTATTTAGTTTCTGATTTACAAGTACACCCAGATCCTTCTCAACAAGTGACTCCCCCAGTGTAGCTCCCCCTAGAACATATAATGCATGCAGGTTGTTCGTACCCAGGTGCATAACTTTACATTTATCTACATTAAACTTCATTTGCCAAGTGGATGCCCAAACACTCAGTTTGTTTCAATCCGCTTGCAATTCACGAACATCTTACATAGACTGAACTATATTACATAGCTTGGTGTCATCTGCAAAAATAGAAATCGTGCTATTAATCCCATCCTCTATATCATTAATAAATAAGTTGAATAATAGTGGTCCCAGCATGGAACCCTGGGGTACACCACTTATAACTGGGGACCATTCAGAGTAGGAATCATTGACCACAACTCTCTGTATACGGTTCTTGAGCCAATTCTCAATTCAATTACAAACTATACTTTCTAAACCTATAGTCCTTAATTTACCCATTAGACGTCTATGGGGGACAGTGTCAAATGCCTTTGCAAAGTCCAAAAACACTATATCCACAGCGGCCCCTCTGTCTAGGCTTCTGCTCACCTCTTCATAAAAACAAATCAGGTTGGTATGACAGCTTCTGTCCTTAGTAAAACCGTGCTGGCTGTCACTTATAGTACTATTTATTGTCACATAATTCTGTATATAGTCCCTCAATAGCCCCTCAAACATTTTCCCCACAATTGATGTTAAGCTTACTGGTCTATAATTACCCGGCGAAGACCTAGAGCCCTTTTTGAAAATAGGCAACACATTTGCCCTGCGCCAGTCCCTTGGCACTATACCAGTCATGAGAGAATCTCTAAATATTATGAAGAGGGGGACAGAAATAACTGAACTAAGCACTTTAAGAACTCTAGGGTGTAACCCATTTGGTCCCGAGGCCTTGTGTACATTTATTTTATTTAATTTAGCTTGCACCATATCTACATTCATCCAATTCAGTATATCAACTGATATATTAACAGCACGGCAGCGGCTACATCAGCTGCTCTTTCTTCTGTTGTATATACAGAGGGGAAGAACCCATTTAGTAACTCTGCCTTCTCTTGATCTCATGTGACCAACTCCCCGTTACCACTATCTAGGGGTCCTAAATGTTCAAACCTTGGCTTTTCTGCATTTATTTGCTTGAAGAGTTTTTGGGGATTTGTTTTACTATCCTTGGCCACCTGCCTTTCATTTTGTATTTTTGCTGATTTTATTACCATTTTACAGATTTTATTAAGCTCTTTATATTTTACAAAGGCTACAGCTGTACCCTCAGATTTTTATTTTTAAAATTCCCTTTTTTTGTCATGTATTGCCCTTTTTACAGAAGGTGTAAGCCATGTGGGTTTTAATTTTAGTCGTTTATACTTGTTACCTATAGGAATAAATTTTGCAGCATAATTACCCAAAGTAGATTTGAAAATCTCCCATTTATCATTTTTACCATTATTTGACATTAGTTCTTCCCAATCTATATCCTGAATTGCAGCCCTCATCCTGGGGAAATTGGCCTTCCTAAAATTAAGTGTTTTTGCCCTCCCATCCTGTGTTTGTTTTTTAAAGTATATGTAAAATATAACTATATTATGATCACTGTTACCGAGGTTTTCATGAACATTGACATTCCCAACAAGCTCTGCATTATTAGAAATGACCAGATCCAACAGAGCATCACCTCTAGTCGGGTCTTCCACAAACTGGCCCATAAAAGTTTCCTGCAACAGGTTGAGGAAATGTCTCCCCTTTGCAGTTGAAGCCGAACCATGACACCAATTAATATCCCGGTAATTAAAATCTCCCATTATCACTACAGTACCTGTCTGTGCAGCCCGCTCCATCTGTTTATATAGCTGAACTTCCATCTCCTCAGTTATATTGGGGGGTCTATAGATTACACCAAAAGTAATTTTTTCAGTGCTTACCTCCCTTCGTAATTCCAGCCACAAGGTTTCAACCTCCTCACAATCTTCACCCTCTAATGTCTCATTCACACTCACCTTCATATCACTTCGCACATACAGACATAGACCACTGCCTTTCCTATTTGTCCTGTCTTTCTGAAACAGTGTAAAACCCTGTAGATTTACAGCCCAATCATGTGAAGAGTCTAGACATTTTTCAGCAACACCAACTATAACTATATTTTCTTCCAGTACCAAGACCTCCAGCTCCCCCATTATGCTTGAGGACGCAGATACATGTGAATGTGACAGTCACTAGCATTGGGGCCCCCTCCGGTGCTAGCAATGCCACCGACATGAGGGGGCCCATGCTGCCCGGCGTGAGCCTCCTCATGCTTCGGGCCCCATAGCAGCCGCTATCGCTGCTATAATCGGAAGGGGGCCCTAACGCCAGCCCTGCCTACAAGAGTAAGCAGCGGGGCAGGGAGACAATGTCTCCGGTGGGTCAGCCTGAGGCTGGGCTGAAGGGAGTGATGTTTTTTTAACATGGGATTGTATGTTTTAGGGGGTTGAAGGGAAGAGAGTGAGGTTTTCCACATGTGACTATACGTTGGATGAAGAAGAAGGGAGAGAAGTGATGTGCTTGTTTTTTTACGCTGAATTGAATGCTGGATGGGGCTGAAGGGAGAGATGTTTTGCACATGACAACGTATGTTGGGGGGACTGAAGGGAGAGATGTTTTTTTACATGGGACTGTATTTTTGAAGGGGCTGTTGGGAGGGGAGAGATGTTTTGCACATGAGACCATATGTTGGAAGGTGCTGAAGGGAAGGAAGTGATGGTTTTTTTTTTACGCTGAACTGTATGCTGGAGGGTTTGAAGGGCGGGGAATGATGTTTTGCACATGACAATGTATGTTGGAGGGGGCTGAAGGGAGGGGAGTGACGTTTTGCACATGGGACTGTATGTTGGAAGGGATTGTTGTTGCGACCTTTAGAGATTTTATCAGCCCTAGGATAAGTGAGCCCTGCTGTTCTGCGTTTCCTCATCATTCTGGACCTACATCGATCCTTTCAATAAAGAGAACATCTGCAGAGGTACTGCAATGATCATCAGGGTAAGTGCACCATATCCAGTATTTCACCATCCTTCACAGAACAGAACTCCAAGGATGGTGACATTCCCCAAGTTGCTAGATCCTCCTGCCTCCATAAATGATCAAGAAGGCCTTCAAAAAATGACTCTGTGACAATGCTGCAAATAAAAGAATATTTTCTACACTATCAGTGTCTATTGTTGTACATGATAACTCTGACTTTTAAATAAATTTAGTTAGGGAACCTCTACAAATAATTATCAATATCATACCTCCTACTTTATTGGCCCTTGGAGTAAAAAATAGACCGTCTAAACAAGGGTAAAATCTAAAAAATCTTTTAGTAAATATTTGCATATTACAGATACATCTTTGTTATCTGTGGCATACTTAGAATACAGGGGGCACAACACCAAAGATCAACATGGGTCCCCCCATAAAGGCTTTGGATTTTGCCACTCAGAACTGTCTTTTGCCACTGTCTGTTTTTTTCCTTAATGCCCTTTCCAAGACCCATGGGCCAAGTTCCCCCTTTGATAACAACGCAAGTTCTCTGGAAACCGAAGTCCTGATGTAATGTTCTTACCTCTCTGTGGTCCAGCGCCGTCTCTCTCACTGCCAGCCGCCACCGCAATGAGACTCTTGCCAGGGTTGGCAGGGATGTCAGGCCTTACAATAATCTGCTGGGAAATGCATGCAGATCAGGGTGATGAATCCTACAACTGAACAAGCTCATCGTAGAAATCTATGTCTCTGCTTCTACTGTGGTGAGATCAGACACCAAATCATCGCCTAAATCATCGATAATTCAACAATTGTGTTACCTGTCAAGCTGTCACATGGCTCTAATTCAGTTTGTGTTAGGGCAGTGGCATATGCCACCCTCACTACATCTGTCCAGAGTTACTGTAGTAACTGGGGCCTATGTAGTAAACTACACAGGCCCCTGTTACTACAGTAATATCTCCTTTGCTCGGGTCCTCTTCGTGTATGGGGGAGGGAAAAACATATGTCTTGGGTATTGTACTCCTGATCTTTTAAGACCCTGATGCAAATGCTATATCAATGGGACACTTAAGAGAACCAGCGATGCAACTGAAAGTTATGGGTGGGCTACGGCCGTCAGCCATTAGTAGAAGTTAGGGGGGCCCAAGAAAAAGTTTTGCACTGGGGCCCATGAGCCTTTAACTACGCCCCTGGGACCACATCTATCACACATACAGTATATGGCATATCCTGTGGATATGCCATAAATGTCTAAGATAGAAATAACTCTTTAAGCAAGAAAAAATCTAACACCGTCCAATTTGAAAATCACAAAGAATAAGGTTGTTCTACATATATCAGTTACAGGATTACTGGTGCTTTTATCTTTAGTCTCACCAAGCAGTAATTACTTACAGTAATTACCGATTAACTCTATGAGGCAGATTTACTAAGACTGTCATCTCATATGCCAGTGTTAGTCTGAAGCCCGCAGGAGTAAGTTGCGACTACTTTATTAAAAGACACACGCCTCTTAATAAATGAGTCACAACTTGTGCTGTCCATGCACCAGAAAGTGAAATCTGCACCGGTTACGAGCTGGTGTAGATTTCCACTATAATTTATTTTAATTTCTGGCGTAAATTATAATAAATGTGTTGGGCCAAAAGTGTCCCTGCTGCCTTCTGTTACGCCCCGCTCACTTTTTATAAAAAGTGTAGAGAGCAGTGGAAAGTGGTAAAAAAGTTGCAAATTTTGTTTGCGGCTTTATAATGGCACTAAAGTGGCGTAAAACTTATAAAAAATTCTCCCACGTATCTTTATGCTTAATATTTAAGTACATACCATATTTTTTGGATTATAAGACGCAGTTTTTAGTAAGAATAAGTCTTGCTAAAAAGTCCTTGCGTCTTATAGTCGGCAGTCAAGGGACCCGGCAGCGCCAGGCCCCATGACCGCTCCTTACTTAACCCCTTCCCGATCCATGATGTGCCGGAACATCATGGACCGGGGAGGGGATGATGTATGGAGCAGGCTCATGCTGAACCCGCTCCATACACTGCAGGTGTTAGCAGGTGTTAGCAGCTGACACTCTGCTCTAACTGCCAGGAACAGCGATCTCATTGATCCTGGTCGTTTAACTAGTTAAATGCTGCGGTCAATAGCGACCGCGGGATTTATTGTGGTTTTCCCATGAAGGACATTTATGACATACCCACAGGATATGTCATAAATGTCAGATAGGTGCAGGTCCCACCTCTGGGACCCGCATCTATCTCTAGAACGGGGCCACCTAAACCCCGTTCTATTTTACCCGGCTCTGCTGTCTTCACTTCACTTCCTGGTTACATGGTCGAGTTACGCAAACAGCGTAACTCGCTGAGCTACGCAGTTCCCGTAACTCCCATACAACTGAATAGTAGTTACGGAAACAGCGTAGCATGCTACGCTGCTTGTGTTACTGCCATTCACTACTATCCTATGAGTTACAGAAACAGCATAGCTCAGCAAGTGATGCTGTTTCCAGAACTCATCCATGTATTACAGTGTATTGTACCACTGGTTCAAGTCCCCTAGGGGAACTAATAAAATGTGTAAAAAAAAAAAGAAAAGTTAGATACATTTTCAGGAGTGTAAAAAAAAATTCTAAGTTAAAAAAACAAAACTTTTTCCCCAAGCACAATTTAATAATAAAAAAAAATTGGTATCGCTGCGTCTGTAAAAGTCTGAAACTATTACAATATAGCATTATTTGACCAAATTTAAAACCCCAGAATCGTTGTCTTTTGATCACCATAGCGCTAAAAAGAATGAAATAAAAAGTGATAAAAAAATCATATGTACCAAAAGAATGGTGCTAATAAAAACTACAGCTCGTCCCGCAAAAAATAAGCCCTCACACTGCTCAAACGATTTAAAAATATAAGTTGTGGCTCTCAGAATGTGGTGAACTGAACAAATTATTTTTTTTAACCAATAGTTTTTTCTTTGTAAAAGAATTAAAATATTAAATTTTTTCCTATTTTCTGTTGTCTAAAACCTGGGTGCGTCTTATAGTCCAAAAAATACGGTAGCTAGTCATTACTTTTTCTATATTAACTATTTCATTTATGCCACTTGGCCTCACATTATTGTATTTGACGGTGTTTACACGATTGGAAATGAATGCTTAGTATTATATTTGTGGAGATCTAAAGAAAACTGTAGCCACAGACTTTGATGGAAAGAAGCGATGCTCTCATGACTATTGTTCAATATATCTTGATGGTGTAATAAGGCTGGTATTAGGAAACTCATAGATATTTACAGATTGGACATAACTTTTTAAATATATATAGTTGTTTTTTTTACTGAAAGAAGGTTGTGACATGTACATGATTCTTACATTACATACATGATTATTACGTCTTAAAGAAGACCTCCAGCAGAGTCACAACTTTCCATTATAACATCCCACATGTCATTGCCTTTCTAGCTCTGGACTTTTTAATATATATTTTACGCAGGATCAGGGGCGTAAGACTGGGAAAGACTGGGCCCCATAGCAAACTTTTGACTGAGCCACCCCCCTAGGTGCCACACACAGCCCCCCTTATAGATAGTGCCTCCTGTAGACAGTGCTATACAGCCCCCCTGTAGACAGTGTCACACCCCACTTGTGGATAGCACCCCCACCTCCCCCTTGAAGAACAAATACCCCTGTAGATTGCATCACACAAAGCCCCCTATAGATAGCGCCACATCCCTCCCCCTTGTAAATAGTGCCATACAGCCCCCTAGTAGAGTGCCACACAGCCCCCCCTTAGTAAAGCCACACAGCCCCCTTTAGTAGTGCCACACAGCCCCTTGTATATAGTGCCAAACAGCTCCCCCCTTGTGTATAGTTCCACACAGCCCCTCCTTGTATATAGTGCCACAAAGCCCCTCTAGTATATAGTGCCACACAGCACTCCCATTGTATATAGTGCCAAACAGCCCCCTCCCTTGTAGATAGTCCACACAGCCCCCTGTAGATATTGCCACACAGCCCCCTGTAGATAGTGCCAGGCCCAGACCCCTGTGGACCCGCATCTATCTCTAGAACGGGGCCACCTAAACCCCCTCCCTTGTAGATAGTCCACACAGCCCCCTGTAGATATTGCCACACAGCCCCCTGTAGATAGTGCCAGACCCTGTGGATTGCGCCACACAGCCCTCCCCTTGTAAATAGTGCCATACAACCCCACTAGTAGATAATGCCACACAGCCCCCCCTAAGTAGTGCCACACAGCTCCCCCTTCTGTATAGTGCCACAAAGCCCCCTTGTATATAGTGCCACCCTGCTCCCCTTGTATATACTGCCACACCCTCATCCCTTGTATATAGTGCCACTCTGCTCCCCCTTGTATATAGTGCCACCTTGTTCTCCCCCTTGTATATAGTTCCACCCTGCTATCCCCCTTGTATATAGTGCCACCCTGCTCCCCCCTTGTATATAGTGCCATCCAGCTCCCCCATTGTATATAGTGCCACCATGCTCCCCCTTTTATATAGTGCCAGCCTTCTCCCCCCTTGTATATATTGCCACCCTGCTCCCCCCTTTATATATTGCCACCCTGCTCCCCCTTGTATATAGTGCCATCCTGCTCCCCCCTTGTATAGAGTGCCACACAGCCCCCCAAAAAGAATATATATTGTACTTACCTTGCCCCGTTCCCGTGACGGACGGAGCGCTGCACAGGCTCCGGTTGGGACACATGCGCAGACCAGCATGATGCAGTGACGTCATCAAGCCGGCGTACGCAGGGAGTCTTCCCAGTGCTTTATAGGCTGCAGGCCTAAAGTGGCCTGCAGCCTATAATATTCATTTGTGTCTTCGTCCAGAGAACACAGATACAAGTGAATGTGGCTGTCGCTAGCACTGGGGCCCCCCAGCTACAACGGCTCCTAGCGGGCCGCCGGGCATGGGGGAGCCGTGTTGGCGGGCGGCACGCGCCCCCTCATGCTGCGGGCACCTATAGCAGCCACTACGGTTGCTACGGCGATAGTTACGCCACTGCTCAGGATCTTTTCACAACGCGCTTGCAGTGTCCATTTAAAGCATATATCGGAAGGCATACAGTGGGACCCATCTCCCATAGGCTACCATGTTAATGTATACTACTCAGTACACCTTTTTTTTACAGGATGCCTCTATATGGAAGACCGTCGCAGACTATGATATTCCATACAGTTGAAAAGAGGTATACTAATGTATGCAAGCTCGACGGAGGCCAAAAGGATACTCATTTGGCCTCCGTCAGGAGAATGGGGGTGTAACATCCATGGCGGGACTACTCACCCCCCGACGGCAGTAGCCATGGACTTGTAAGCGCTTGGCCGCATCTCCCCCCCAGGAGACGCCAGCACTCACTTCCGCTCCACTCTGATGTGTCACGTAGGGTGCGCGCACACACTCGCGCCTGGCCTTAAAGGGCCATGTTTAACACAACTAATTAGCCCATGATCACCCTGGACTTAAGTAAGGCCCTGCCCTTTTGTTCATTGCCTCTCCGTGGAACTACTGTCCCGTACTGAAAACATGATTACAGTACGGGACAGTTGTCACGCAGCGAGGCAGGGACTCCTAGCGTCATACATAACTATGACGCTAGGAGCCCGGCTCCCTGCAGTGTGTTCGGTCCTGGACTTGCGGCCGAAATACGTTCCATCCTTTAGGGACCAAACATGCTCGTGTGAATCCAGCCTTTGACCGCATATGAGGAGCAAGGATTTTCTCTAAACTAGACTTGCTTGGGGCTTACAATTTGATCTGAATTCATCAAGGTGACGAGTGGAAGATGGCATTCAACACTACAAATACCTGGTGATGCCCTTCGGTATGTTTGACGCTCCCGTGGTCTTCCAGGAATTCGTGAATGATATCTTCCGAGATCTCCTCTATGTCTGTGTTGTGGTCTATCTCGATGATATTTTGATTTTCTCTCCAGGTCCGACGACTCATCGGAGGCATGTCCGTCAAGTTCTGCTGCGTTTACGGGAGAATCGCCTGTATGCCAAGCTGGAGAAGTGCGTCTTTGAAAAAAATTCTCTGCCCTACCTGGGCTACATCATCTCGGATCAAGGTCTCAAGATGGATCCTGAGAAAGTAAAGTCCGTCCTGGAATGGCCACGTCCTCAGGGCCTGCGGTCCATACAGCGTTTTTGGGGATTCTCCTACTTCTATCAGCAGTTTATCCCAAACTTCCCATCACTGACGGCTCCCATCTCTACTCTTACCAGGAAGGGTGTGAGCGCCAAGGTGTGGACCCCAGAGGCAGAATCTGTATTTAATAGCCTCAAGAATGCCTTTACCTCAGCCTCGATCCTCCATCATCCTGACGTCTCTCTACTGTTCTTTTAATGCAGGTGCACTTCTGTTCCAGAGAAGCTTCAAAGAAAAGGCAGTGGTGTGTGGCTATTACGCTAGACTTTTTTCCTCTACTGAGCGCAATTACTCTATTGGGGATCACGAGTTATTGGCCATCAAATTGGCGCTGGACGAGTAGTGACATCTACTAGAGGGCGCAGCTCATCCCATCCTGATATACACTGACCACAAGAACCTCACCTATCTCCAGTTGGTTCAACGGCTAAACCCTCGTCAAGCCAGGTGGTCCCTGTTCTTTACCCATTTCCAATTTGTGCTCCACTACCATCCTGCTGACAAAAATGTGAGTCGATGCCCTATCCAGGTCGTTTGAGACAGGGGACATTGTGTAATCCCTCCAATGTATCATTACGGCAAATACCCTGCAAGTTAGAGACATCCCTCCGGGGAGGACTTTTGTGCGGTGGGCAGACAGGAGGAGAATCCTACCCTGGGGACACAGCTCCAAACTGGCTGGACACATGGGTGTTCGTAAGACCTGAAAACTCGTCATTTCTGGTGGCCCACGCTGCCCAAAGATGTTATGGACTTTGTCTCTTCCTGCACTGTGTGTGCTTCAAACAAGGTTGCTCACTCCCAGCCTGCCGGTCTGCTCCAACCTCTGCCTGTACCCAATGTCCCTTGGCAGCACATTGCAATGGACTTTGTCACTGATCTCCCTCCCTCAGCATGATGCAATATTGTCTGGGTGGTGGTGGACCGGTTTTCAAACATGGCGCATTTTATCCCGCTGACCGGCCTACCTTCTGCTCCCCAACTGGCAAGTCTCTTTATTCAGCACATCTTCCGCTTGCATGGCTTGGCAAATTCTGCAGAGCCCTCTGTAAACTCCTGGATGTAATATTGGACTTTTGCTCAGCCTATCACCCCCAGTCCAATGGGCAAGTCGAGAGGATTAACCAGATCATGGAAAATGATCTCCGCCACTTCATCTCCATGCAGCATGATGACTGGGCACAGCTTATTCCATGGGTCGAATTCTCGTATAACAACAACACAAGTGAGTCCACCACTTCCACACCATTCTACATTGTGTACGGTCAACATCCTAGAATCCGTCTTCCTGTGTCGGCTACAACTCAGGTACCCGTAGCTGACTCAAATCTGGCAACAGACCCGGTCCTCTATTCTGCTGGCAGTTGATCACATAAAGCGAAAGGCGAATAGAAGAAGAAGAAGAGAGCCCCCCTAGTATCTTCTGGGTACCAAAGTCTGGTTGTCCTCCAGGAATATCCGTCAGTAGGTGCCTTTATACAAATTTGCTCCCTGGTTCCTCGGACCTTTTGAGATCTTGCAACAGATTAACTCTGTCTCCTACAAGCTTTGGCTGCCTCCTACCCTCAAAATCTCCAACTCCTTTTCATGTGTCCCTCCTGAAGCCTGTGGTCCTTAACCGCTACACTAAAACCCCTAGCCCTGCAGTTGCTGCCAGCGGTCTGTCCGATGTGTTTGAGGTAAAGGAGATCAAGACAGTAGGAGGAATAACTTTTTATTTGGTGGATTGGAACGGGTTTGGTCTGGACTTAAGTAGGGCCCTGCTCTTTTGCTCATTGCCTGAGCGTTGTCCGTATTTCTCTGTTAGTCCTGCAAATGGTCCAATAGTGTTATCCTGTTCCCGTTGTTCCCGTACCCTGCTACCTGTATCTTGTATCCCGTGTTGTAGTTGTTCCTGTGCCCGCTATAGTGTTGGAGTCGAGTTCTGCCATCTGCCATGTCTGCTGTGTTACACCAGGTCTGGTGTCATCTGTCTCGTCTGCATCACCTGCCATCAAGATCCCATCTGTGCCTAGCCGTTGCTACTGTCTGGACTATAACAGGTGCCCTTGTGCTTGGATTATATATATTAACTTGGTACACTGTAGTTTGGCCAGCTGCCATCCCACTACGGCGGTGCGGCCCAGTGGGTCCACACACCCTCAGATCATGACAGGGGGTCTATGGATACTGGCGCATGCGCTGACATACGCCAAGCAGACACTACAAGCACAGTGTGAATTCCGTCTTACTTCCCGGCAATCCATCATCCTGTCTGTTATTTCTATTAATATGGGTAGAAACAATAGTAAATATTTTGAATATTAAATAATTGTTTAGAATTCCCTGTAGATTCTTTATATGAGGATTAATGCCAGATTTAAAGAATTATGTGCCTGGACTTTTAACCTCTCTTAGAAAGACTGTTTTTCACAGAGTGATCTCTTGCCATAGTTACCAAAAAACGTTGTTTCTCCACTTCGTAGTTCTCCATGCCAGGTTATCTTCAGCCTTGGATTATGCTGCTTACGTCTTTTAGTATTTTTAATCCACATATAATTCTTCCTTTTTTGGAAGTTTACAGGAATAATAATTAATGGCTGCCAGTCAAAAATACTTTAATGCATTAGGGGGCCAAGTGGTAAATGAAGTCACAACTACATGATTAGTTGCGAAAAATAGAAATGCACATTCTAGTTTCCTTAGGATACATTTCATTAATTTCACATGCTGTGGCATTTCAATGTGTTTTTCTTTGGTTTCTATTTTAAGTGGTTGCCAAACTGGTTGTTCAGTGTAGTTGGCGTTGCATTGACAACACTAACATATTTTATTAGAGAACTAATTTTTTCTCATAAGGAATACATACCCCTTAATTTTATTATATTGCTTTTGTTAGAATAAGTGTATATAATGTTTTCATTTTTATATATTTTAGATCGAGTCTCTGAATAATTACATTAGACACACTTGCTAACATTCCATATTTATTAACACAACCAATACATAAGAAATGGAAACCTTCGAGCTAAATTTATATCTGAACAGACATACCAGTGGCCAAGTGGTTGCTTTTAATAACCAATGTGTTCCTTACTCCGGAACAATCTTAGAGTACTTTTTTTTTCAACCAACATTATGCCAAACATCCTAAGATGCTTTAGTCCATATAATTCTTCATGATGTAAAAATAGCACATGTATACTTGTAGCCTAAAAAATAAGTGTTATGTTTAGGCTACAGTAAGATAATTTTTTCATTTTTGCCAGCCTACCATTCTGTGTAGGTGTGAAAGTACAGTTAAAGTTTTAGGTCAAGACACCCATATCATAGTGAGTAGCACCATTTAGTTAGAGAGTAACCACTCACTCACTGAACATTTGGTGATTTATCTTCCATTTATATATGGTGGTCCTATTCACTTTTGGCAAAATACTGTGCAGGACTCCCCTGTCCAGAGGAATTGTATAGTTAGCAAAATAAGGGGATGGGGAAATGGCCTATGGGTCATGGAACAGGCATGGGGAGGGTAAATAAACCTCAGACCATTCTGTCCTGGGTGGCAAAAAACAGCACAATAATAGGGTAACATTTTGATCTTCTCTATGGGGCCGCTCTCTTCTATGTACACCACTGGTGACGTTATAAGCAGTATCTGGGCTTGTTTGGTTTAGGTGTATAGCAACAGAAGGGGACAACACATAACAGTGAGGCCCTGACTCGAACTCTTGGGTGGACTGCTGCAACATGTCATTTATATATTCAACCCTTAAAAATGAAATATGACTTAGCATTTTACCTATGTTGGAATTTGTAGCCCATTTAAACCTGTCTGAAACCTAGCTTTAGGTTCTTCATGAGAACACTTCAGTCTGATCTCTGTCTGCTTTATACATTGTGTACTTTAGACTAAATTTGCAAATCTGCTGTTTTCTGCTTGCATGCATCCTGTCTGTCCTTCCCTATTACTTGTATGTATGGCTTTCCATAGTTTATCAAGTACTACTGAATGTGGGTTTTTCTCGGACAACTTATATCATAACTTTGCTTTTACTAACAAACTTTTATTTTGGCTATGTTCCTTGTGTCTGCACTGCCAGAAGCTGGGCGTTCTGAAGAGAAGTGGATGATACTTCTCGTCAGAACGCCCAGCTAGTAAAAGTAGTAAAAACGCCCCGATGTACGCACATAATACACGCCCACTTGGACTTTTACTTTAAACACGCCCACTTGGACTTTTGCAAGCCTCATTTGCATAAATACAAAAATGGTCATAACTTGGCCAAAAATGCTCGTTTTTTAAAAATAAAAACGTTACTGTAATCTACATTGCAGCACCTATCTGCTGCAATAGCAGATAGGGGTTGCAAAATCTGGTGACAGAGCCTCTTTAAGACAAGACAGTCTATCAGCTCACTGACATATCAGGTTACAGCTGCCCATAGAAGTCTATGTTGAGGGGAGGGGATTGGAGGGAGCAGGAACAGAGTGAGACAGACACACACAGATGTACTGCAGCTGCTGGTAAGTATTATATGTCACCCCAGTGCTGGACTATCAGTTATACTGCTCATTACTGCTGTATAATGTCCTCCATGCTGCTGCAGCTTCTATATATGTGATAGATAGAGGTAGGAGAGCAGGATGTTCTCTTCTCTTTGTGTGCAGCGTATATAAGACATGATAGCAGTTAGGCTCCGCCCAGAAGCTCAGAGAAAACTGAGAATTAGAGATAGAGCCAGCAGAGGGGAAAACTGCTAAAACAAAATGCAGAATACAAGTCATATCATTGCTAAAATAGTGCTATTCTTTATGTACACACAAAAACTATAAAGGAAAGATTGTTTGGTTAAAAAAAAACTGCCACAAAAACTGCATGTGTGATTCCAGCCTTAAATGGTATTCTCACCACCAGAACAAGAGCTACACTCTAAAGAGTCTCTCTGCTCTGGCTGATAACAGTTTCTAAACATGTGTAACATTGCTTTCCTTCACTATGTGTGGAAAAAATATGCACGTAAGAGATATGAAGATAAAAAGGGACACTTGATTTTGATGAGAGATACATTTTCTACATTAGAGTATTTGTTGTATAGAGTGTCACGTAGGGTTCGTGGACCCACTGGGCCGTACCACCTTGGCGGTATGGCAGCTGGCCAACAGGGCGCAGGTCAGAGTCTATAGTTCATATAAGGTACCTGTGGCAGCTCGGACAGTAGCAAGGCAGGGTTGGCTGGGACTAGGCAGCAGGTAGACGTCAGGCGTGGAGAAGCAGGACAGGCATGGTATACAGCACAGCACGGCTACAGCTCAACACAGCACTAGATCAGGATACAGGTTACAGGATACAGGAACAGGGAACACTGGGAGCAGGAAACACTAGGGGACCATTTGCATGACAAACTAGGAATACGACAACAACGCTCAGGCATGGGAGGATGGTGCTGGGACCTTCTTATAGCCCAGGGTGCTCTGGGAGCAATTAGCTCAACCTCCAACATGCGCTCTGGCTTCTTAAGTCTGGACTGAACTCGTGAGCGCACCCTGGTGGTCACTGTGGAGCAGGATGGCCGTATGTGCAGACATCTCTTGAGAGAAGGGCGTCGACTGGATGGAAGGAGTTCGTCGTCAGCGACCACGGACATTACAGTTACAGTATCCCCCCTCTTACGCCCCCTCCTCTTGGGACAAGAACAAGAGAGAAACCTCTTAATGAGGGTAGGAGCGTTGAGATTCTCCTCTAGCTCCCAGGACCTCTCTTTTGGACCAAACCACCTCCAATCCACCAAATAAAAAGTCTTTCCTCTTACTCTCTTCGTGTCCAAGATTTCCTTAGCATCGAAGATATCTGAAGGGCCGCTGGAGGCAACCACAGGGCTTGCGGTCTTGGTAAAGCGGTTCAGAACCACTGGTTTCAGGAGAGAAACATGGAAGGAGTTGGGGATCTTGAGGGTAGGAGGCAGCAGAAGCTTGTAGGCGACAGGGTTGATCTGCTGCAGGGTCTCGAAGGGACCGAAGAACCTGGGAGAAAATTTGTACGATGGCACCCTCAGTCGAATATTCCTGGAGGACAGCCAGACCTTCGTGCCAGGAAGAAACTGAGGAGGTTCTCTTCTCCTTGTGTCCACCTTTCACTTCATGCGGTAGACCGCCAGCAGTATAGAGGATCGAGTCTGCTGCCAGATCTGCAGAAAGTCCCCAAAAGCCGTGTCAGCAGCTGGCACCTCGGACGTAACAGGAACTGGGAGAAGACTTTGTGGGTACTGGCCATAGATAATAAGGAACGGTGTCTTCTGTGTGGACTCGCTGGTATGATTGTTGTAAGAGAACTTAGCCCATGGAAGCAACTGCAGCCAGTCATCATGCTGCTTGGAAATGAAGTGGCGTAGGTAGTTCTCCAAAATCTGATTGATCCTTTTGACCTGACCATTGGACTGAGGATGGTAGGCCAAGGAAAAGTCCAACTTTATACCTAGGAGTCCGCAGAGGGCTCTCCAGAACTTCGAGGTGAACTGAACACCCTGATCAGACACAATATGCTGCGGCAAGCCATGTAGGCGGAAGATGTGTTGGTTGAACAGCTTGACCAGCAGAGGAGCAGAAGGAAGACCGGTCAGAGGAACGAAGTGAGCCATCTTTGAAAATCGATCCACCACCACCCAGACAGTACTGCATCCGGCAGAGAGAGGCAGATCCGAAATAAAGTCCATAGCTCTATGCTGCCAGGGGACATTGGGCACTGCCAATGGCTGGAGCAGACCAGCAAGTCTGGAGTGAGCGACCTTGTTGGCTGCACATACTGAACAAGAAGAAACAAAGTCCATCATGTCCTTGGGCAGCGTGGGCCACCAGAAATGATGAGCAATCAGATCCCGAGTCTTACGGGTCCCCGCGTGACCTGCCAGTCTAGAGGAGTTTCCCCAGTGGAGGATTCTTCCATGGTCAACCAGGCGCACAAAGGTCCTCCAAGGAGGAATGTCCCCAAGATGCAGGGGATTGACAGAGACAATGCAAGACGGATCAATGATGTTCTGTGGAATCTCCATGGTGTCTTCTGTCTCAAAAGACCTGGACAAGGCATCGGTCCTCACATTCTTGTCGGCCCGGCAATAATGGAGCTCAAACTGGAACCTGGTAAAGAACAGTGACCACCTGGCCTGATGACAGTTCAGCCATTGGGCTGTCTGAAGATAGGTGAGGTTCTTATGGTCCGTAAAAATCAGGATTGGATGAGCTGCGCCCTCCAGTAGATGTCTTCACTCCTCCAGGACCAATTTGATGGTCAGTAACTCCCGATCCCCAATCGAGTAGTTGCGTTCTGCGGAAGAGAAGAGCTTAGAAAAATATCCACATACCATTGACTTGCCCTTGGAACCTCTCTGGAAGAGGAGTGCACCAGCACCGACAGAGGATGCGTCCACCTCCAACGAGAACTGTAGAGAGACATCTGGATGATGGAGGATAGAGGCTGACGTGAAGGCACTCTTCAGGCTATTGAATGCGGACTCTGCCTCAGGAGTCCACGCCTTGGCATTCATGCCCTTCTTGGTGAGGTTAGAGATAGGAGAAGTCAGTGAGGAGAAGTTTGGAATAAACAGTCTGTAAAAATTGGCGAATCCCAGAAAGCGCTGTATGGCCCTCAAGCCTTGAGGGTGTGGCCATTCCAGGACAGACTTTACCTTTTCAGGATCCATCTCAAGACCTCGATTCGAGACGATATAGCCCAGGAAGAATAAAGCATCTTTTTCAAACACGCACTTTTCCAACTTAGCATACAGGCGATTCTCCCTTAACCGCAGCAAAACTTGATGGACATGTCTCTGATGCGTCATGTGATCTGGAGAAAAAATCAAGATATCATCAAGGTAGACCACTACACAAACATAGAGGAGGTCACGGAATATGTCATTAACAAACTCCTGGAAAACCGCGGGAGCATTACACAGGCGAAAGGGCATTACTAGATATTCATAGTGTCCATCACGGGTGTTAAATGCAGTCTTCTATTCATTACCCTGTCGAATCCGGACTAGGTTGTAAGCCCCACGCAGGTCTAGTTTGGAAAAAATCTTGGCACCACGTATACGATCAAACAGTTCTGAGATCAGTGGCAATGGATATTTATTTTTCACCGTGATCTAGTTGAGACCTCGGTAGTCATTACAAGGACAAAGAGAACCATCCTTTTTGACGAAGAAGAACCCGGCTCCTGCTGGGGAGGAAGACTTCCGTATGAAACCCATCTCCAAGTTCTCTTTGTCACGGTTTGTTAGTTTGTGAACCCACTAGGCCGTACCGCCGTAGCGGGGAGGCAGCTGGCCAAACAACAGGGAACCCTAGCAATACAAAGTCCCGCACAAGGGTACCTGGATAGTCCAGACAGTGGCCACAGCTCTGGCACTGATGGAGATGGGTGCAGCAGGTAATGCCAGACGTGGCGGATGACAGCAGGTGCCGCGTAGCGAATCCCTCTAGACGTGGCAGATGACACAGGATGTGGCAGATGACACAGGACGTGGCGGGTGACACAGATGCTGCAGGTTGCGACAGACATGGCGAATGCCTCTGGACGTGGCAGATGACATAGATGCAGTAGACAAGACTCCAACTAGTAGACACAGGAACAAGAACACAGCACGGGATACAGGAACAGGAAACACTAAGGGACCATTTGCAACACAGACTTAGAAATTACTAACAACGCTCAGGCAAGGATCAGAAGGGCTGAGGCCCTCTTATAGACCAGGAAGTCATGTGGTTGATGATGATGATTGTTTTACAGGTGCGGAAGCTGGCCCTTTAAGAGCAGGCATGAGCGTGCGCTGGCGTCTCCTAGGAAGGAGATGAGGACCAGCGCTCACGGATCCATGGCTGCGGGCGTCGGAAGGTGAGTAAACCCGATGCCCCGTGGCCATGGACACTACACTCTTTCACATAGGCGGACATGGATAGAGTCTCTGGCAAGGGGAGAGGATATACCCTACCACGGGGAAGGGATGCACCAGGAATCAGCTCGATAGGGCAGTCATATGCCCGGTGTGGAGGCAATGTCTCCCTCTTGCTGAAGATGTCCGAAAATGCAGCATAATGACCCGGCAATCCTGACAATGAACAAGGCAGCGAAGGCTGAGCCGAACAAATCTGTACCAGACATCGGCTTTGACACTAAGGGCTACACTGGAGAACCTCTCCAGAATTCCAGTCCAGGACTGGGGCATGTAGTCAAAGCCAAGGCAGGCCCAGCAACACAGGGTTAACGGCTTTGGATAGGACATAGAATGACAGGAGTTCAGAGGGAAGAGCTCCCACTTGGAGCCTCAGCGGCTTGGTCACAGCTATAACTGGGTCTGGCAGAGGTAGTACATTCACTGAAGCAACCGTCTAATTGAAGAAGATCCACCAGATCTCTGCGGATGAAATTAGCAGCGGATCCAGTGTCCAGATACGGAGAGACCTGATGCGTTCTCACGCCGGACACTATGGTTACTGGTATGGACAATTTAGACAGAAGTCCTTTCTTACCCAAGGTTGTCTCTCCTAGCAACCCTAGGCTTTGGGATTTTTTGGGACACAGGAGCACAAGATGGCCACCGAGGTCGAAATAGAGTCCCGAAGTTTGTCTGCGTTGTCTCTCCTGAGTGGATAGCTTACACTGGTCCATCATCACAGACTCCTTAGGAGCATCGACATCGGATGACAGCAGGGGTTGCTGCAAAGTAGGGACCAGACTAAGAAGGCCTTCCTCCCTATGAACCTCTTGGAGGCCTTCTTGGATCTGCATATCAATCCGGGCGGACAGAAGGATGAGGTCATCCAGGGTAGATGGCAGGTCTCGAGCGGCAAGTTCGTCCTTAATTTTAGGAGACAGTCCATGACATGATTTCAGCCACCAGGGCCTCATTGTTCCATAACTGTTCTCCTGCCAGGGTGCGGAAGTGGATGGCGTACTCGCTCACGGAGGTGTCTCCTTGGCGCAGGTTAATCAAGAAAGCCGCTGCAGATGAGACCCGTCCAGGTTCCTCAAACACAATGCGAAAAGTCCGGAGGAAGCTCTGGAAGTCACGGGTCTCTGGTTCTTGTCTCTCCCAGATAGGGTTCGCCCATGCAAGGGCCTTGCTAGTGAGGAGAGAGATGATGAATGCGACCCTTGTACCATCAGACGAAAATGTCCTAGTGTACAGACTGAAGGGGATCTGGCACTGGTTCAAAAATCCACGACAGGTACCTGCGTCTCCATCATAGCGGTCCTGAAGTGGCAGAGAAAAACGCGGGTCAACACTGCCAGAAGGTGTAGTGTAAGGATCAACACTGCCAGGAGGTGTAGTAGGAGGAATGGCAGCTCGTGCCTCCTGGCGACGTGCAAGAATGTTCAAGGCCTGGAGGGGTTGGACCTGTGGAGACCGGAGGTCTAGCATATCCGCCCGCATCTCTTGTGACGTTGTCATGGTCTTGGATCGACCAGCGGGGTCCATGGTCTGAACGTATTGTCACGTAGGGTTCGTGGACCCACTGGGCATACCGCCTTGGCAGTATGGCAGCTGGCCAACAGGGTGCAGGTCTGAGTCTATAGTTCATATAAGGTACCTGTGGCAGCTCGGACAGTAGCAAGGTAGGCTTGGCTGGGACTAGGCAGCAGGTAGGCGTCAGGGGTGGAGAAGCAGGACAGGCGTGGTATACAGCACAGCATGGCTACAGCTCAGCACGGCACTAGATTAGGATACAGGTTACAGGATACAGGAACAGGGAACACTGGGAGCAGGAAACACTAGGGGACCATTTGCAAGACAAACTAGGAATACGACAACAATGCTCAGGTGTTGGAGGATGGGGCTGGGACCTTCTTATAGCCCAGGGTGCTCTGGGAGCAATTAGCTCAAACTCCAACATGCGTGCGCTCTGGCTTCTTAAGTCTGGACTGAGCTCGTGAGTGCACCCTGGTGGTTACTGTGCAGCAGGACGGCTGTATATGCAGACATCTATTGAGAGAAGGGCGTCGACTGGATGCAAGGAGTTCGTGGTCAGCGACCACGGACGTTACATAGAGTAAGGCTTCCTGCACATGGGATTTTCAGCACCGATTTGCGCATGTAAAATCTGCAGCAGATAAAAATAACACTACCAGCTATTTGGATGGGATTTGAACAAATGTAATCAAATCTGTAGCATGCTTATTCTGTGACGGATGGTCACAGCGGATTTCAAAATTTTCAATGTAGAAAAGCGTGAAATGCACTGTGAATTTGCACCAAAATGTGCAGCAAATTCCAAACGTAGCATGTGGATTTTTCTGCAGAAATTCTGCAACAAATCCACCACGTGTGTGGGTACCCTGTCTGTTCCCTGCAGCAAAGTTCTGTTCTCTACTTTCTTGCTGCACAGTCACTGGCGGATTATCATATGGGCGATTCGGGCAGCCGCCCGGGGCCCGAGGCTCCCAGGGGGCCCATGGCAGCCCGAACCGCACATCATCTTACAAACCTATTCAGCGCACTAGCGCTGCTAACTGCCGAAGATGAGGAGGGGAGGAGCAGGGAATTGGCCGGGAAAGGGGTAGGATACGCCTCCCTGACAAGTGCGGGCGCCGCCATTGAGTAACAGAACAGCGACGGATGGCTGTTCTGTTACTCCAAAGCTGCAAGAGAAGAGCCGGGCGGGTGGTCACCGGCGCTGAGGTTAGTTGGCTTATCCTCCTGCCCAACTGGTTCCCGACCGCTGGCTGTATTTTTACGGCCAGCGGTCAGGGACGGGTCCTTAAAACCCGAGCCATAGACTTTCTACGGCTCGGGTTTTAACTTGCTGCCCGCGCGATCGGGCAGCTGAATGTCGGGTCTCCGGCTGTCAGTGACTGCCGGGGACCCTGAGGAGAAGACAGAAGCAGCTTTCGCTGCTTCTGTCTTCTCCGATGTCTTCTTACACAGCGTTCAATGAACGCTGTGTATAGGAATAGAGACAGCAGCATTACAAATTACAAATAAAAGGTCTATTTTAGGGTAAAACTATGTTATTACCCAAAAAAATAGCTGAAACGTAAAAAAGCTTATTTTTTTACTATTATTTTCAAACTTTATGAATAAAAATTCTAAAATAGCAAAAAAGGTGTGCATAAAAACGATAAAAAACGAAACCTGCATTGTCTACGGAAAAACCGTCGCAAAAATCACGTCGTTTTTTTTTTATAAAAATGTGTGTTTGGTGCAACTTTGGAATTACGTTTTATTAAAAAATATTTTCACTTTTTGAGATACAGCTGCTTTGTATCCTGTATCCGTCAGGTCAGCAGGACTGACGGGATCAGTGAAACGGGCCCTGCGCTAAATTATAATCTTAGATGTGATAGATTTGAGGTGGATCCTGCGTGTCACTGATCCTGTCAGTCCTGCTGACCTGACGAATACAGGATACAAAGCAGCTGTATCTCAAAAAGTGAAAATATTTTTTAATAAAATCAATCAATCACACACATACTAATATATATATATATATATATATATATATATATATACAAAATTATTATATAAAGTTTTTAAATGTGTACATAACCTTGTGGCACTATATACAAGGGGGAGCGCTGTGTGGCACTGTATACAAGGGGGAGCGCTGTGTGGCACTATATACAAGGGGGAGCGCTGTGTGCCACTATATACAAGGGGGAGCGCTGTGTGGCACTATATACAAGGGGAGTGCTGTGTGGCACTATATACAATGAGCAACTCCGTGGCAATTTACCTGCAATTATCCAAATAGAAAGTAAGCCATACTTTTATACTCCCATTCCGATTGTGCGGTTTTGGCAGTGCCAGCCTCCTTCCTTCTTCCCATTGATCGATATACAAGGGGAGTGCTGTGTGGCACTATATACAAGGGGGAGCGCCCGGTGGCACTATATACAAGGGGAGCGCCCGGTGGCACTATATACAAGGGGGGCTGTGTAGTGCTATCCACAGTGTTATGTGTGTGACGCTCTTTATAGGGGGGGCTTTTTGGTGCTATTTACAAGAGGGGGAGGGCTGTGTGGCGCTCTCTACAGGGGGCTGTATGGCACTATCTATATGGGGCTGTGTGTAACGCTATCTACGGGGGGATGTGTGATATATAGAGGGGGATGTGTATGGCGATATCTATGGGGGTGTGTAATATCTACAGGGGCTGTGTGTGGCACTGTGTACAGGGGGCTGTGTGTATGTGGTGTTTTACAGTGTGTGGTATTATTATATTCAGGCACGCAGTGTTTGGTGCTATTATATTTAGGGGCACAGTATGTATCATTTTGTTGGAATGTGCTGTTCAAACATTTGTGGTGTTAGTGACTGCCTCCATTTTTGTTCTTGCATTCCTCCCATTCTGCCCTGGGTGATTTTAATTAGTTTAATGCTGGTTCCTACCATCCCCAGATATATATATATATATAGGCTTGGTCCCAGTTCTGGGTGTATGTGCAGAGTAGGTGCCTACCTTACAGAGGTCGCCTTGTCGTGGCAGGTGGGCAAACACTTTTTGATCAAAATGTGCACTAAGAACCTCCCTTTTGTAGATTTAGCATGTAATGCATATTTATTTATATTTAGCGGTTTAGGTTACATTAGTGTTCGCACTGTGCGGTCGACATTTTTTTGTCTGCAATGTACAGTATACAAGTATGCAATACAATTAAATCATCTATGCAAACTAGTTTTATAAAGATAGTGTTACACATTTATCAATTTATTTATGCCATTTTTTTCTAATTTTACTCTAAAATAGTTTCTAATCTGTTGTGCAACATATTTATTAACCAATTGCGCCAGAATTTAGTGCAGTTTATAATTAAAGAGGTTTTCCCATCAGAGACATTTATGACATATCCAGAAGATAAAACTCAGATAGATGCAGGTCCCACCTCTGGGACCTTCCACCTATCTCTAGAACGGGGCCCCCTAAACCCTGTTCTGCCGCTCTGTGTTGTGGCAGAAGCAGGTGAATTCCGACCATGACTTAGGAAAGAAGCTAGCTATGCTGTTTTCGTAGGTCCAATAGAACTAAATGGTAGTTACGGAAACAGCGTAACTCGCATTCTACGCTGATTCCGTAACTGCCATGAACTACTATGGGAGTAAGGCCCTATTTACACGAACGTGTTTCACGTCCGTGATACGCGCAAAAAAATAGCACGGACCTATGTAAGTCAGTGGGGCCATTCAGACATTCCGTGTTTTTCACGCAGCGGAAACTCACAGCATGTCCTATACTTTAGCATATGCGTGAAAATCACGCAGCCACGCACCAAACACTCATGACACACGGAACTGCAACGCGCAAAAAATGCTGCGTTTTTCGCATGCGCAAAACGCACACGTTCGTGTAAATAAGGCCTTACGGAAACAGCGTAGCTCCACCAACTATGTGGTTTTCGTAACTCCCGACCATATAGTCAGGAAGTAGCAGGGGAGGCAGAGGAAGAAAGGTGTGTATGGTGGCCTGTTCTAGAGATAGGTGCGTGGAATTCCATCTGGAATTTTGAGGCAGATTTTTATCTGCCTGCACTCCGTTTGCCACGTTATTCACACCGTTTTTTGCCCGCGGCCATTGCGCGCCGTGGGCAAAAATGCAGCGAAAAACATTTTCTCTACCTCCCATTGATGTCAATGGGAGGTCAGGTGGAGTAAACCCCCGAAGATAGGGCTTGTCGCTTCTTTTTCCCGCGAGCTGGTTTTACTGCTCGCTGAAAAAACACCTCCGTCTCCCATTGAAATCAATGGGATGCATTTTCAGCCATTTTTTGACACGTTTTGACGCGGAAACGGCGTTAGAAAACGCGCCAAAAAACGCCCTTCACTGGTCTCTGGACTGTCGCATACTGGTAGACAAGTTGCATATCGATTATCAACGCATGACAGCACAGCTTTACAAACAAGTGGCATGGCATAAAGGAGACCAGCCATGTGGAACAGAGGAGAATTGGTAGGGTAACTGTATAAGAATGTTTATTTGGTTACTATATTTCACCCATAGAATGCTAGTTTTAGATTTTGGAAAACTCTTTTACAAGCATTTCCTCCTAAAATAAAAGTTTACCAAAGTGATTCAGACATTTTTGTGTAAGGCTGTGTTCACACGACCTATTTTCAGGCGTAAACGAGGCGTAATATGCCTCGATTTACGCCTGAAAATACGGCTCCAATACGTCGGCAAACATCTGCCCATTCATTTAAATGGGTTTGCCGACGTACTGTGCCGACGACCTGTCATTTACGCGTCGTCGTTTGACAGCTGTCAAACGACGACGCGTAAAATGACTGCCTCGTCAAAGAAGTGCAGGACATTTCTTTGGACGTAATTTGAGCCGTTTTGAATTTAAATCAATGAAGAACAGCTCAAGATTACGGCCGTCAATGACGCCTCGCAAAATGCAAGGACAAGCAATTACGTCTGAAATTACGGTGCTGTTTTCTCCTGAAAACAGCTCCGTAATTTCAGACGTAAATGCAGTTTACGTGTGAACATACCCTTATTCTGATCTCCCACACAGGGGCTGGCAATTACCAATGGCAGCCACTACAGAGCCCACCATAAGGGCTGCCACCAGCTTTTTACACTTCCTATTCTTATGTAATTCCATAACCCCTATGCCCTATATTTTCTCTCCCCTGCTATTCTGCTTGTAGCTCTGGCATTCTAACATTGAACCAAGAAGATAAGGATTTAGAAATGTTATAGGTCCAAACCAGATAGAGGAGTGTTTTAAAGAGGACCTGTCAACCCTCATGACATGTCTGTTTTAGTAAATACTTGTGTTCTCCATGAAATATCAATTCTAAAACATCTTTTCTTACAACTCTACGTTGTGCCGTTCCTCTGTTATTCATACTAGAAATGTATGACTAAATTGACAACTGGGTGTTACCATTCCCCTAGTCAAAGGGGTGTGTCTCTGAAATGTCTGACACAGACATGTCTGATTGGACATTGTCAGTACAATATGTGTAGCAAAACACACCCAACTGGTAACATCCAGTTGTCAATTTATTTATACATTTTTAAGAGGAATATCCGAGGAACAGCACAACATAGAGTTCTATGTTGAGATGCTCCAGAATTGTTACATTATGAAAAATACAAATATTGACTAAAATAGGCATGTCAGGAGAGAGATGACAGATCCTAAGGCTATGTTCACACGGAGTATTTTGGGGGAGGAATATCTGCCTCAAAGCTCCAAACGGAATTTTGAGGCAGATATTCCTCCCCCAAAATACTCCGTGTGAATAGCAATGATCGCGCCGTTTTTCGCCCGCGGCCATTGAGCGCCGCGGGCAGAAAACACGCTTTCTCCTGCCTCCCATTGAAGTCAATGGGAGGTCGGAGGCGGAAGCGCCCGAAGATAGGGCATGTCGCTTCTTTTTCCCGCGAGGCAGTTTTACTGCTCGCGGGAAAAAGACGCCGACGCCTCCCATTGAAATCAATGGGAGGCGTTCTCGGGCCGTTTCTGCCGAGTTTTGCGACGCGGTTTCCGCGTCAAAAAACTCGGCAAAAGACCCCGTGTGAACATAGCCTAACTGCTGCTTATTATGCAATTGTGGGAAGATGGATAAAAAAAAGCCTATTTAAATAATAAGTGATCAATTAAAATAGCAGGAAATGATCGATAATCCATGCTGTATCTAAAACTATAATCTATGGGGACTCCTTAAATAAGCCATCTCTGATAACTTGCATTTTGCATCAAGGGACACAATTTACAAGTCGGGGAACTAAAACTGTATTCACTTTGCTGCTGTGCTAAACAACTAATCTGGTAAAAAAATAAATAAATTATATTATATTATATCAATATGGGTGTTTTAGACAAGACTTTATTGATGATCAGATTTGTAGATTAGGTGGTACAAAACTGCCACAGTAAATTACTGCAGTAGTGCCACCTAGTGGTAAAAGTACATTAACAGTAACTATACTGGTCGCAATAAGAATTTGTAAAAATGTACTATTATGATTTACAAAAACATAGACTTTTTCATAGCCTTTCTGCATATGTGCCTTAGAAGCTTAGCTAAAACAGCAAGCATTAAAGAGAATGTGAAAATTAAGCTAATGCATGACATGTGTTTTATGAGTAGTACACGTGGGGTTTTACACCAGATGGAAAATATCTAAAGTCAGCAAAACAATCATCTTTGTAAATCACTTCAGGATACTTCTCCAAGTAAAACCCCTGTTCTTGCTCCTGGGATAATAACTGAATATTGCGTAATTTTCATAATATGCACATAATCGGTTTTTCATTGCGCCCATGTATAGAGGCAGCAGGTGCGAACAGTAGAAATCAGCGGTGGGATTAATGATCCAGGGAACGCCGCTGCTGATCAGGCAATAGGACGATACCTGAAAACAGTTACATTGGCCTAAAGCCTTCCTTACACCAGGCACAGCCGATATAATGCTCAGCGTTGTATCTTTTTGAAGACTTCAATGGTAAGGACTACTCTTCTCCAATGACAGCTGTTGACAGTCATTTAGTCTATCACAATGCAAAATACTACAACATTTCCATAATCTACAACCGTTACTGCTTATTAAAGTTTATCTAGTATTACAATGATAGGAAGAGAGCAGTTTATAGCCAACTCAATCAGCAACAGCACAGAGGATTTCAGGAGACACCTGTGATCTTGTGTAATGTAATACCCGTTTATTGTACAGAGCTGCATGTTACAAGGACAGTATCATAATGTGAGAATGGAGCTAGTACTCAACTCAGATATCAGTTATTCAACTAGCACTTCAGACCCTTGACTTGAATTTGATTGCCGGAGAACATATAATTCATAGGTAAGACCTGAGATTATGATACAGGAATTGTGTATGCAAATGTTCGCCAGAAAGCAGTCACAAAAATGTCCAGAGATAAATCTATAACGCTTTAAAGACTAGGGAGAGAATTTAGAGACTACGCTCTAAATAATTTGATGGTAAAGTCATTTTTCATAAATTCAACCATTCCTTCAGTTTAAGTGGAAATATGTCGTTTTCTTGCTTTGTTATCTGTTATCATGTAAATATTTCATGCTTACAGGTTTTTCAGTCCTATCAAATTTCACACACACATGGGAAAACAGGCGTTACTTGGCTTCAAAGCAGAATATGTAACCGAGCCCCCAGCTTCATATGCAATTTATAATTCTGGAATCCTCTTATGTGCAGATTAACCAGTGTCTCTCCTCGGACACCAATTCCCAGGTGCAACTGAAGCCTTTGCAGCTCAAACTCATGGCGGATTTGTTGCTGATTTTTCCACAGCGAAACTGCAGCAAAATCTGAATGTGTTAGGGCGGGTTCACACATAGCGGAATTTCACTTAAATTCCGCTGCGGACACTCCGCAGCGTTAATCCGCAGCGGAGCCGTTTCTCCATTGACTTTCACTTTAATTTAGCAGTGTTCGTTTACACGATGCGTACAATTCCGCTGCGGAGCATAGGCTGCGGAGCGGAATTTGTTGTCCGCAGCATGCTCTGTCTGTTGCGGAGCAGTGGCGGACTGGTTGCGGACTCATGGCGGAATTTCTCCATTGACTTCAATGGAGAGTCAAAATTCCGCAATGAAGTCCGCAGATCTTATGTGTGCTGCGGAGCGTATTGTTTTTACTACCATGACATTTCTTCATTCTGGCTGGACCTATGTATTTCTAGGTCTACAGCCAGACTGAGGAAGTCAATGGGGCTCCCGTAATGACGGGAGCGTTGCTAGGAGACGTCTGTAAATAGTCACTGTCCAGGGTGCTGAAAGAGTTACGCGATCGGCAGTAACTGTTTCTGCACCCGGGACAGTGACTACCGATCTCAATATACATGTATCTGTAAAAAAACATATAAGTTCATACTTACCGAGAACTCCCTGCGTCTGTCTCCAGTCCGGCCTCCCAGGATGACGTTTCAGTGTAAGTGACGGCTGCAGCCAATCACAGGCCAAGCACAGGCTGCAGCGGTCACATGGACTGGAGCGTCATCCAGGGAGGTCGGGCCGGATGCCGAAAGAAGGACGCGTCACCAAGACAACGGGCGGTAAGTATGAATTTCTTTGACTTTCACTAGGGAAAGTGCTGTCCCTTCTCTCTATCCTGCACTGAATAGGGAGAAGAGAAGCACTTTTCCTGCAGTCCGCAGCGGCCAGTCCGCATCAATTTTCTGCACATTTTGTGCAGATCCGCTGCAGAATCTGCAACGCAGATTCTGTGCGGCATTGATGCGGACAGTTGCGGAGGAATTCCGCCATGTGTGGTCATGCCCTAACATGTGAAGCAGATTCGCAGCTGATTTCCCTTTTTCTACATTGAAAGGGTGAAATCCGCTAAGAACATCCGTAACAGAATGAGCATGCTATAGATTTGAAAATCTACAGCATGCTCCGATTACCACGTGGAAAATGTTCCAGAGCATATTTGTTCAAATCTCATCCAAATGGCTGGTACTGTAGTTCATTGCAGATTTTCCATCCCTTGTGCAGGGGTCCATACAGTGGCGGAACTACTTCTATAGCAGCCATAGGGGCTGCTACCGGGTCCAAGGTATGAGGGGGTCTGTGCCACCCAGCCTGGCACATTATGTACTGGGCCGGGCATCACGGACTCCCTCATGCCAAGTGGCGTCGATAGCACAGGGCATCTGGGGCCCCAGGTGAATGCCACATTCAATTGCATCTGAGTCCTTAGGACGCAGATACAGTTGAATACTATGGCGGAGCAAGGAGCTAGGTCCCTGCTCTGCCATTCACTAGACTGCAGGCCACATTAGGCCTGCAGCTTATAAAGCACTGGGACAGGATCCCTGCACAAATGCAAGAGTCCTGTCACAGCATCTACAGGGGTGTGAGGTGGCACTATCTACAGGAATGTAATGTGGCACTATCTACAGGGGTGTGATGTGGCACTATCTACAGCGGACTGTGTGGCACTATCTACAGGGGGCTGTGTGGCACTATATACAGGGGTGTGGTGTGCCACTCCCTACAGGGGGCTGTGTGGCACTATACACAGGGGGCTGTGTGGCACTATCTACAGTGGTGTTATATGGCACTTTCTACAGGGGTTTGTTGTGGCACTATCTACAGGGGTGTGATGTGGCACTATCTACAGGGGGCTGTGTGACACTATCTACAGGGGGCTGTGTGTGGCACTATCTACAGGGGGCTGTGTGGCACTATATGCAGGGGTGTGGTGTGCCACTCCCTACAGGGGGCTCTGTGGCACTATACACAGGGGGCTGTGTGGCACTATCTACAGTGGTGTCATATGGCACTTTCTACAGGGATTTGTTGTGGCACTATCTACAGGGGTATGGTCCTTCCTGTCCCGGTACTTTAAGTTTCTTTATTAGGACTATGAATTAACACAATTAAGTGATATTTAAAAAAAAAATATCAGTGCTTAAGTGCATGTAACAATTTTCATATCCCTGTAACTAGAGGTTAATAAAAGTACACTTGAACTGATAAATGTTCTTTGTCGGGAGGGGGAGGGCGAGGGCTGTGGGAGAGGCATTGGATGCGGGAGAGGTGGGGCCCAGTCAAAAGTTTCCTATGGAGCCCAGTCTGTCCTAGTTGTGCAAAATGCATCCAGTGGTCATTGCACAGAAATAATTCATACAGTTATGTCCCAGGACCTAGATAATGCACACAATGTTATCCCATCACAGGAATAATAAATACAGTGATATTGCTACACAGGAATAATAAATATAGTAATGTCACTGCACATGGGTAATGAAGTGAAGAAACACACACATGAATAGTAATCCCAGTGTTGTCATAATGCAGGAATGATGCACACAGTTTACATGGTCACAGTCTATTTTAATACAGGAATAATGCACATAGTGATGTCACAAAACAGGATAACAAACTAAATGATGTCACAGTGCATGGATAATAAACATTGTGAAGTCCTAAAGAAGAGTTTTTGTACGTAGTGATGTTAGAGTATAGGAATATTGCACATAGCGATTTCACAGAATAGGGACAATGTCACAGAACAGGGATAATAAACATAGTGATGTCACAGCTAATGACTATGAATCACAGTGATGACACTGCACTTATAATAAACATATCCTCATTATACAAAGATAATGCACAGAGTGATGTCAAAGTAAAAGAACGTGTAATTGCAACCTCTGCCCCGCAATAGTTATGCCCCTTACCACGTTGGGAAACCCTCTCTGTATTCAAAGATGACATCATGCTGTAAACATCATCTCTGTTCTCCTGTCAAATCCTACAGAAAATCCATAGGGAATCTGACATTCTCACTCTTCCCTACTACATAACTTTAAGAGCTTATGTTCATACAGTACAGGGAGAAACTTGGGTAATATATAAAGGAATTTCTAAAAATCTAATAGACTCAAATATTGATTAACATGGCTTCAAGGTAATGCTTCTAAACCAATAGGACCAGTCAGGA
The DNA here is from genome assembly GCF_050947455.1 of Rhinoderma darwinii. Classification (NCBI taxonomy): domain Eukaryota; kingdom Metazoa; phylum Chordata; class Amphibia; order Anura; family Rhinodermatidae; genus Rhinoderma; species Rhinoderma darwinii. Next base: position 172,327,883 of record NC_134687.1, on the reverse strand, counting down.
TTTAGAATTTTTATAACTATATCATATTCCATAAGACAGGTGATTTAAAGGGGTTGTTATTTTGTCCCTGAGGATAAGCTGATCACAGGGTATCCTCCTGCTAGGTCCCCCAACAAATAACTGTTATCTGTGGAAGCAACTGTGTTCAATTCTCCTACAGTGCCACTTCTACAGAAGCCGTCTGCCTCATTTGAGTCCTCCACAGGAAGAGATGCTCTTTTTGGGGCCTCTAATAGTGAGGGGTCCTAACTTGGGGACTCTTCTCTATAAAATACCAAATTTCCAAATAGGGTATTTGAATATGGGTTTTCTAACCAGACAACGCCTTTAATTAAAGGGGGAGATAGATGGTTATATTGAATCTAAGAAGTCCTTTCACTGTGCTTAATGGAATGACATGGACAACGCTTACTCACGTTAGATGTCTCCATTCTTGAATCACGCCTAGTTTGGGTATTGAGGCTTGAGCATTACACATGAATTAGAGAAATTAGAGTCAGATGCATACAACATCAATGCTGTTTTTTCGCAGGCAACATCTTAATCACATTATTGCCTGTTCTGGCCAAATTTGTTAATGGCTCTGTATTTGGGCTGGACCCACCCGAAATTTGCAATTAAAATTCTCAGGTCTAATAAGGGTTTTGAGAGGTTGTTTGACATTGATATATTTCAGTTATACTATATTAGTGATCATTCCTCCATAGCACATATTTCCTGCTAATATAATTTTTGCTTATTAAAAACATAATCTCATAGTTTATTTCTACTGTAAACTCTGTTGCCTTTCATCCTTGTCCTTAGAAGAAAACAATGGTGAATGGACATTTCCTATGTTAGAATGGCAATATACCATAACCCCTGTTATTCCTTGTAAGAGCACCAAATTTGGTGTTCTTCATTATTTGTGCTTTCCATAGTCCCAGGGGAATACTTATTGGATATTCCTATAACCTCATTGATTTATATCAACTAAAGCAGCATGAGTAAAATAACATGATGTAGTCCGCCCAGGGGGTCAAAGCAAATGAGGCAGAACTCTGGGACAAAGTCTCAGAAGTGCAAGAATTTGGCACAATCATTGAGTACAATTCATTGTAGGGTCACATATAAATACAACTGGATCCAATATTTTATTGTTCTCTGAGTTCATTAGAATGTATAATAATACTAAATTATAATAACAGCGGATGTATAAGTCTCCTAGGTTTTCTTTATGAGCTGTATACAGCAGATTTGTAGTCTCGGATGAGTTGAGCATTGCTATTTCCATGACTTTCATTAATATAACAATAAATCAGAGTTTTGAAATATGGATTTTCAGTATGTCTCAATTTTCTCACTGCAATGTATTAAATGTCAACAAAAATAGTGGATTGCTGTTATTTGTTTGTTTGGCTGATAATTTGAGTTTTATTTTACAATAAGCAATTTAGAGATTTATAGAACAAATATGTTATCAGAAAAATGGAGAGGTGCGCTGTCTAAGCTTTAGGGCTTATGCACACAAATGTATCACAAATGTTTCATGCTGATGCATAATATGTCATTCATAGAAATCTGTAGGTCCATACTGTACCTCTGTAATGCCTCTGATTTCATACGGAGACATACAGAGGTGAAAAAAATTGCCTGCTCCATCCATGTATTACAGAAGTATTCTCCCATAAATACAGTGCACTACCTATGTGGGAACCTCAAAGTTCTAATATACAGACGGTGTGAACACAGCTTTAACATGTGCATGAGGCCTTAACCCCTTCCCCTATTTTTCTAGGACGTTACAAGGCTTAGAACATTAGCAGAAATTTGTCACATTTTTAAGAAAATTTCAAAAGGCTATTTTTTTCAGGGATCAGTTCATGTCTGAAGTGGCTTTGAGGGGCCCATATTTTACAAACCTTCCAAAATTTCCCCATTTTAAAAACTGCACCCCTCAAAGTATTCCAAACAGCATTTAGAAAGTTTCTTAACCCTTTAGACGTTTCACAGAAATTAAGCAAAGTGGAGGTGAAATTTACAAATGTAATCTTTTTTGCAGAAATTAATTTTTAATCCATTTTTTCTGTAACACAGAAGGTTTTACCAGAGAAATAAAACTAAAAATGTATTACCCAGATTCCGCAGTTTTTATAAATATCCCACATGTGGCCCTTGTGTGGTAATCTACTGAAGCCCTGGCCTCAGAAGCAAAGGAGCACCTAGAGGATTTTGGGGCCTTCTTTTTATTGGATTATATTTTAGGCACCATGTCAGGTTTGAAGAGGTCTTGCGGTACCAAAACAAAAGAAACACCCCCAAAACATACACCATTTTGGAAACTACACCCCACAAAGAATTGATCTAGCTGTGTAGTGAGCATTTTGACCCCACGAGTGTTACATAGATTTTATTAGAATTGGGCTGTGAAAAATAAAAATGAAATTTTTTCATTTCTACAAGAACTAAAGGAGAAAAAGCACACCTACATTTGTAAAACAATTTCTGCCGAGTACAGCAATACCCCATATGTGGTCATAAATTGCTGTTTGGACACACGGCAGGGCTCCGAATCGAAGGAGCGCCATTTGGCTTTTGAAGCACAAATTTTGCTGGAATAGTTTGTGGAGGCCATGTCTCATTTGCAAAGCCCCTTAAGGGCCAAGGAATTTATCTAGGGGTATTGAGCATTTTGACCCCACAGGTTTTTTGCAGAAATTATTGGAATTAGGACGTGAAAATGAAAATCTAAATTTTTTCCAATAATATATAGGTTTAACAATTTTTTTTTAATTTCCACAAGAACTAGAGGAGAAAAAGCACTTTAACATTTGTAAAGCAATTTCTCCCGAATAGGGCAATACCCCATATGCGGTCATAAACTGCTGTTTGGACACACAGTAGGGCTCAGAAGGAAAGGAGTGCCATTTGGCTTTTGGAATGGTTTTGGGGTACTATGTCGCATTTGCTGAGCTCCTGTAGTACTAGTACAGTGAAAACACCCAAAAGTGACAACATTTGGGAAACTACACCCCTTGAGGAATCATCTAAGGGTATAGTGAGAATTTTGACCCCAAAGGTTTTTTGCTGAATTATTTCTACATTAAGATGTAGATTTAGATCAACATTTTTTATTTTCACAAGGAATAAAGAACAAAAAGCACCACATCATTTGTAAAGCAATTTATTCTGAGTATGGCAATATCCCTTATGTGGTTATAAACTGCTATTTGGACAGGGAGGGTTCAGAAGAAAAGGAGCGGTATTTGACTTTTTGGAGCAAAGATTTTGCAGTAATGGTATGTGGACGCCATGTCGCATTCGCAAAACCGCTGATGTACCAAATAAAAAGTGACCCCATTTTAGAAACTACACCCCTAAAGGCATTTATCAAGGGGTGTAGTGAGAATTTAGACCCCCACAGGTGTTTTTCAGATATTAATACGGAGTGGATAATGCAAAGTGAAATTTGCAATTTTTCCACTGATATGCCATTTCCGCGCACAATATGGTGTGCCCAGCTTGTGCTACTGGAGAATCGTACCCCATAAATTGTGAAGCGGGTTCTCCCGAGTATGGCAATGCCATATATATGGACGTAAACTGCTGTTTGGGCACACTGTAGGGCTTAGAAGGCGAAGGAGCGCCATTTGGAGTGTGGATTTTGCTCGGTAGAAGTTTTGTTTGAGTATTACTGGTATTTCAGTTTATAATGTGGGGGCATATGTAAACTTTGCAGAGTACATCAGAGCAAAATAAGAGGGTATAATAATGGGGTAAATAATAAAACTATCCGTAGATGTGTAGTACGCTGTGAAGCAATCCGTTATGCACAGGCCAGTGTCGCACTGATAGACGGTGTCCATTCCTATTCCCCTTTTGTAACACTCTGCAGGTATTGGGGACCTGTCCTCCTTTGTAGTTTTGGAAATTTTGCTGGGAAGGTGTTGTCCTTATATAATACGGTCACCCTTGCTGCAAGCAGATGTGCTATGTCCCTTCCCTTCCTAGTTCCTAAATACTGGGGCCTTGAAACTGAAGAAATATTCCACTCCAGCCTGCACATCGGGATGTTTTTTCATCACCGCATTACTACTGCTATAACTTTTTTATTTTTCGGTTGATGGAGCTGTGTGCAGGATTGTTTATTGTCGAGACAAACTGTAGATTTTATTGGTACCATTTTGGGACACATATCAATTTTTATTTCATTTTTTGGATGAGGAAATGACCAAAAACAAGCAATTCTGGAATTGTTTTTTATTGGGGTTTTTTTCAGTCATTCATCGTGTGCCATAACTTACATGTTAACTTTATTCTGCGGGTTGATACGATTACGGCAACAAGTCATAATACGGCTATGTCGATGAAAAAATAAAAAAGTTATGGCTTTTGGAATGGGGGGAGGAAAAGACAAAAATGAAAAACTCAGATTGGCTGTGTTTTTAAAAGGTTAAAATGTAGCGTCAGATTTAGCAGAAACAGTATTCTTTGAGGTGTGAATTCTCTATAGAGCCCAGGATCACACACAGTTTTGATGCAGATTTTGTGTCCGTTTTTGGCTCCGTTTTTATAGGCAAAGTAAAAAATGGATCCAAAAGAAACTAAAGGTATAAAGACAAGACTGATGCATGTCCTTTCTTTTTGTATCCACTCCTGTGTTTGGCTTAAAACCCTGAGCCAGAAACTGCCACAAAAACGGCATCAAAACAGTGTGTGATCCTGGGCTCTATAGAGAACTCATACCTCATAGATTACTGTTTCTGCTAAATCTGACGCTACCTTTTAGGCCATGTTCACAAGGAGTATTTTGACTAGCTTTTTGGCGCGGTAACCGCTCCGCAAAACTCGTCCAAAACCGTCCGAAAATGCCACCCATTGATTTGAATGGGAGGCGGAGGCGCTATTTACCGCGAGCGGAAAAACCGCCTCGCGGTAAAAAGAAGCGACATGACCTATCTTGAGGCGGTTTCCGCCTCCAAAACCCCATTTCAATCACTGGGAGACGGGGAAAAAAACGTCTCGACGAGTGTTTTGACACATTTTTGTCAAACCACTGTGCAAAAAACGTCTGGAGCAGTTTTTGCAGGAAGGATTTTCCTCCTGCAAAAAACTCAGTGTGAACAAGGCAAATTACAGTACTCATTTGTTGCAATATGTATGCTTTTTTCCTCATGGACTTGGGGACAATGGTGAAAACCACAGCATTAAAAATTGTATGCGTTCTATAGGAGCAGTTCTAAAAACCGCACCAAAACATAAAGTTGAAACTTAGCCCTAGAGTTGCAGTCTAGGACCGCTATTTGCAGGGCTGGTTTGTATTTTTCCATAGCAAAAATCGAACGCCTGTTGGGTGGGTGCTGTGTTCAGGGACAGTGTCCTACTGCCAGACGCCTCCACAGAGTTTGATTGCTCTAGTCTAGAAGACTTATTTTCCTGTCACAATCTCTGATCATGATTAGAAGTGGAAGTGATGTACATGGTGCTGCTCGCGTGTGGTTTCCTACTCACCCTAGTGTCTAGTAGTAAACCAGCATGGAGCAGATATGTGTTATGCACTATTAAATTGGACCAATATATGCCATTATTAATAGGGTATTGTGGCATATAAAAAACACAGCTGGCATTAGTATATTGTGATAATGGCTAGAATTATATAGGCATTGCAGCTGGCATTATTTTATAGACCCTATGACTGTCATTATTATATGGGCACTGTATTTGGCATTATATGGGTGCTATGACTGACATGGTTTCCCATTATTATATGAGAACTAAGGTTGGCATCTAGTCAGTAGGTCAGGTTTTATTAAATAGGTTTTATGGCTATAATTAATTTAGAAGTAATATTACTAGCATTATTATATGGACACTATGACTGGAACTATTATATGGACACAATTACTGTGATTATTATATAGGAACTACAGCTGTCAACTATTGCTACTGTTATTAAATGGCCAATATAACTGTCATTATATGCACACTATCATTCGCACTGATAAAATGCACTATGGTATTATTATAAGGGCACTATCACTGATATTATGATGTGAGCATTTATATGGCTGGTGGTATTCTCTGGTCACTAACAGGTCTGTTATTTTTATGTATGCAATACATATAAATGTTATTTTAATAGTAAATGGCAGTATTATTTAGCTACAATATGGCACTAGATACAAGCTCGCTGACCTAAAACATAGTTACATAGTTAGTACGGTCAAAAAAAGAATACATATGTCCATCAAGTTCAAGCAAGGCATGGGAGAAGGGGAAGAGATGGGAGAAATTAAAGAACTTTATTATACCCCTATTGATCCAGAGTAAGGTTCAAAAAAATAATAAATAAACAAATATAAAGATTACCCATAAAGCATAAACCAATCTTCCCATAGAAGTAAAAATTCCCTCCAGATCTCAAGTGGCAATCCGACTGGATCAACATTCAAACAAGAATTCTTATACTTTGATATATAAGCTGATATTTTTTAATTCTAGGAAATGATCTAAGACTTTGTTAAAACCATCTACTGTCCCTGCTGTGACGGCTCCTGCGGTAGACTATTCCATAGATTCACAGTTCTCACAGTTAAGAAGGCTTGTCGCCTCTGCAGGTTGAACCTTTTTTCTCCAGATGGAGGGAATCCGTCTTTTGAGTGGATTTTACATGGAATGGGTTTTCACTATATTTCTTGTGTGGGCCTTTCATATATTTATACAAATTAATCATGTCCCCCCTTTATCGTCTATTTTCAAGGTTAAATAGGTTTAGTTCTTTTAATCTTTCCTCATAACTTAGATTCTACATGCCCCTTATTAGCTTCGTTGCTTTTCTTTGTATTTTTTCCAACTCCAGGGCATCCTTTCTATGAAATGGAGCCCAGAACTAAACTGCATATTCTAGATGAGGTCTCACTAATGCTTTGTAAAGTGGTAATATTACATCCCTGTCCCGTGAGTCCATGCTTCCTTTAATACACGACAATATCTTGCTGGCCTTAGAAGCAGCTGATTGACATTGCATGCTGTTATTTAGTTATATAATCTACAAATACACCCAGATCCTTCTCAACAAGTGACACTCACAGTGTAGCTCCCTCTAGGACATATGATGCATGCAGGTTGTTTGTACCCAGATGCATAACTTTACATTTATCTACATTAAACTTCATTTGCCAACTGGACGCCTAAACACTTAGTGTGTTCAAATCAGCTTGCAATTTACAAACATCTTCTATAGACTGAACAATACTACATAGCTTGGTGTCATCTGAAAAAAATAGAAATAGTGCTATTAATCCCATCCTCTATATCATTAATAAATAAGTTGAATAATAGTGGTCCCAGCATGGAACCCTGGGGTACACCACTTATAACTGGGGACCATTCAGAGTAGGAATCATTGACAACAACTCTCTGGATACGGTCCTTGAGCCAATTCTCAATGCAATTACAAACTATACTTTCTAAACCTAAAGTCCTTAATTTATCCATTAGATTTCTATGAGGGACATTGTCAAATGCCTTTGCAAAGTCCACAAACACTATATCCACAGCGGTCCCACTGTCTAGGCTTCTGCTCACCTCTTCATAGAAACAAATCCAGTTGGTTTGACAACTTCTGTCCTTAGTAAAACTGTGCTGGCTGTCACTTATAATACTATTTTTTGTCACATACTCCTGTTTATAGTCCCTCAAACATTTTTCCCATGATGGATGTTAAGCTTACTGGTCTATAATTACCCAGGAAAAATGGGCACTACATTTACCCTGCGCCAGTCTCTTGTCTTAACATGTGTTAACTTCATGTATCTTAATTTGCATAACATTATAATAAATTGGAAGTTAATTTGTTTCATATGTTTATTTTATGCTTGTGCTTGAAACATTTACAGGTATAAAGTTGATGTCAGTTGATTGATATTCTGTGGAAAGGGATCTTATAATGCTGACAGAAAACTATCACATACCGTTCGACTTCTACCAGATAAATGCTACCATTTGAGCCCTGGCATGCTGACACTTTAGGCAACAAGTTGATATCAGGAAAAAAAATTCTAAATGTGTTTGTGTATACCAGCAATTTCATTTTGGTCCCCCTATACAGTGACATATTTCTTCAACAAACTGCCAAAAGATTAACTTTCCTGCCAAAGGTTTAAGATTTTTGTCCCTACTGTACATTGCTAGACACTTTTTAAGGTCCCCAGATGCATTGTTACTTCTTTTACAGGAGTTTCTTTAGAGAGCAAACTAAGTTAAGGAGTTAAGAGGCCTTTAAATATTAAGTCACTGCAGCTTTCCCAGTGTTACTGCTTGTGTGCCAGTTCGGATTAAGAAAGGTCCGGTAATACACTTGGAAAGTGTCTTTGGCAGCAGAGAGCAGGTCCATACATAAGCTTACACTTGCGATCATCCAACTGTTCAGTGGCATTTACCTAAAATACTATGTTTCACAACCTAAAGATATGATCTTTGTGAAATGTGAGTATTTATTAATTATAGCTTGCGTTCATCAGACGTAAAAAGTAAACATTGCCACGCCACCATCTGGCCACCAGTGAAATTCTCTCTATCCATTACATTAGGAGGGGATTATTTATCTTAAATGTGACAAAAATAGGCAGGAAATACTGTAAACTCTTTAGCCTCTTTATCAATTGCACTTCTCCAGCACGTGGTATGACCCCCTTTGCCCTCAAATGGTATTAATTTTTCTTGATATGGATTTAACAAGGTAAATTCTTTGAATTCTTGTCAATCTTGCGTTGACAGGATTTCCAATTTCACCAAATCCCAAATGTGCTCTATTGGATTCAGATGTAGTGACTGTGCAAGCGATTGGAGTACACTCAACCCATTATAATGTTCATGGAATAAGTTTGTTATGTTATCTGCTTTGTGATACGATGCATTATTCCTGCTTATACTAGCTATAAGAAGATCAATCAACAACACTAAGGTAGGCTCTGTCATACAAGCAAGGCACATTAAATGGGGCCTAATGTGTTCTGGGAAAACGTATATAATCCTAAGGATTTTTTGGGACCATAATTATTTTTGAACACATCTTTAAATAATATGTAATAATTAGGCAGGTGGACTAATGAATAAATGTGCTCCAGGTACATGCTTCTCCCTGTAGGCTCCAAATGTGAACCAGTGGATGACTGCACAAGGTGGAGCAGAACTTGTATATTACCAGAACAGCTGGCTTGACATGACTGTGGTCTGGCACTAAGCCCCATTTGACACCATTTTTTACTCAACAAGTATTCGTAGAGAACCCTGGAATCCTAATTGTTTTCCAAGTATGTTTTCAACAAAAATGTAGGTAGTAGGCATGTGGACTAACGCGCAAATTTGCTCCAGGTATATGTTTCTCCCAACAGGCCCCAATTCCATACTGAACAGTTCACTTAACAGATGTGTCACCCAGAAGGGAGTGTTGTTACAGTATGATTAGTCTACTAGAATGCTTGGGCAGTATGCCAGTCCATGGACACACGAGTCTCAAACCATATTGTCTTCACTTAGTGTCCCCTTGTAATCACGGGTTCACAAAAGACGGCTGTTTCCTCTCAATGGCCCAGAAACAGCTCAGTTAATTATAATGTGACTTCTCTGTTTTATGTGTGATCGAACCTCATCCAGACTGACAGCATGACTATATGTTAACATTTTATCAGGTTCCTATTAATAGGTCTTTCAGCTCACTTTGCTTCTATTAATTATAGGTCAGTCCTTCTTCATTCTTGATTTATTAATGGGATGATATCTTAAAAGCTTTTCTAGAATCCAAAGTTGTAATCGCAAGTATCATATGTTATATGTTTCTCATGGGCACATACATAGCTTTTTCTAATCGAATCTGTCAACACTAACAGCTAAAATGCAAACAATGGAACGGTCAAAATGCATTACAAGCATATTGAGCTGAAAATCATTTAACTTATGTTTTTGGAAGAACACTAAGGTTCAGTGACTAGTGAGTAATAAAAGTTTATTCTGTCTTGTGATTAATTTGGCAAAATTATCTTGCTGCAGCTAACAAGAGTCCAAGACCTTAGTCGATTGTAGAATGTGACCACTTTCTATTCTATAGATACCACATTGCAGATGTGAATGTTCTGTCTCTGGAGGCACAGAAATCTGAGCAGAAGTATAATTTTGCTTCATATTCTACATATCACTTACACATGAAACTATTCAACAAGTCCCATGTGTTTTACAGCCACTTCACATAATACAACAAATGACCATGTCTATGCACTCCCTGTATCGGGAATCACAGGATTGAATCATTTCATGATTTTGTAAATAATATTTCCTATTTTGTTCAAACTTCTATTGAAATATGAAGTGAGAACATTTAGGGTGGAAAAATGCTGCTTTCTTTCATCGTATACTGCATCTTAGCTTGTCTAATGGAAATTTTACAGTGAACAGAGTAGAGTCTCATAACCTGTGTATAATCTTGAAGTCCAGGACAGGACATTCCTGAAATTTTAAAACCAGAATTTAATTCACCTTAATTTAAGCTCATATCAATGGCATACCTACTATACAGGCAGGCCATGCGATTGTTATGCAGCCTAGCCGGGGGAGGAAACCTGTCACCGAATCCTGTCTACCATTCAAGGAAATATCTAGAAGGAACTACGGGGGCACTTGCCCAAGGTGCAGCATGGGCACCCTCCACATTATCTATTGGATTATTGCAATAGATAATGGCCTGTATACTTACCCTCCTCACTCCCGGAGCCGCTGGACTGGGTTCTGATGCTGTCGAGTTTTAGAATGTAGTGTGTGGCGTGACACACAACATCCTAATGTTGGCCAAGAGGGTAAGTATATAGTCTCGTCTGGGGTCTGAATACTATTAATTTTTTGGTCTGATCTGTGGTCTGAATTAAGTTAGGAGGCCGGGGTCTGAAATAAATATAGGGTCTGGGGTCTCTCACCCCATCGGCACCCTGCAATTGAAATCACAGGGTGCCGATGGCTTCTATGGCAGCCGGGGGCCTAACAAAGGCCCCCAGGTCTGCCTGTAGTGGATGCCTGCTAGGCCATGCCTGAGGCATAACCTAGCAGGTGCCTGTCAGTTTTACACTGGCAGGCAATAGTACGCTGCAAAACACAAGTATTTCAGTGTATTATAAAAGTGATCAGAAGATCGCATAGTGAAGTTCCCTAGTGGGACTAAAAATAAAGTTATCAAAAAGTTTAATAAAGTTAATAATAAATAAATAAAAATCCCAAATAAAAAAAATTTAAAACTCACTTTTTCCGTTATAAAATACTTTAATATGAAAAAAAAAAACTAAATTAAAACATTACACATATTTGGTATCGCAGCGTCCGTAACGACCCCACCTATAAAGCTATTACATTATATAACCCACACGGGGAACGCCGTAAAAAAATAAACGAAAAAAACAATGCCAGATATGCTGTTTTCTGTTCATCCTGCCTTCAAAAAAATTGATAAAAAGTGATCAAAAAGTCGCACGTACTCCAAAATGGTACCAATACAAACTAGAAGTCGTCCCACAAAAAAACAAGCCATCATACAGCTGTGTAAGCATAAAAATAAAACAACTATGGCTCTTAAAACATGGCGACACAAAAACAAATAATTTTGAAAAAAAAGTGTTTTTACTGTGTAAAAGTATTAAACATGCAAAATTTATATAAATGTGGTATCGCCGCAATCGTAATGACCTACTGAATAAAGATATTATATTATTTATACTACACAGTAAGCGGCGTAAATCTAAGACGCAAAAAAGAGTGGCAATATTGACGGGTATTATTTCCATTACCCCCCCAAAAAAGTTAATCAATAAATTATGTGTACCCCAAAATGGTGTTATAAAAAAATACAACTTGTCATGCAAAAAACAAGACCTCATACAGCTATGTCAAAAAATAGCTTGGTCGTTAAGGTTTAACCCCTTGAGGACCAAGCTCATTTTGGCCTTGAGGACCAGACCCATTTTTTCAAATCTGACATGTGTCACTTTATGCGATAATAACTTGGGAATGCTTTTACCTATCCAATTGATTCTGAGATTGTTTTCTCGTGACATATTGTACTTTATGTTAGTGAAAAAATTTGGTCGATAAATTCATTGCTTATTTGTGAAATACACCGAAATTTAGAGAAAATTTGAAGAAGTTATGATTTTTCAAATTTTAAATGTATCTGCTTGTAAAACAGATAGTAATACCACACAAGATAGTTACTAATTAACATTTCCCATATGTCTACTTTATGCTTGCATCATTTTTTGAACATCCTTTTATTTTTCCAGGATATTACAAGGCTTAGAACTTTAGCAGCAAGTTCTCACATTTTTAAGAAAATTTCAAAAGGCTATTTTTTTCAGGGTCGAGTTCAGTTCTGAAGTGGTTTTGAGGGCCCTATATATTAGAAACCTCCATATAACACCCCATTTTGAGAACTATACCCCTCAAAGTATTCAAAACAGCATTCAGAAAGTGTTTCAACCCTTTAAGGGTTTTACAGGAATTGAAGGAAAGTAGAGCTGAAATTTTCAAATTTCATTTTTTTTATTACAAAATTCATTTGTAATACATTTTTTTCTGTACCACAGAAGGTTTTACCTGAGAAACGCAACTCAATATTTATTGCCCAGGTTCTGCAGTTTTTAGAAATATCCCACATGTGGCCCTAGTGCGCTAATGGACTGAAATGCATGCCTCAGAACCAAAGGAGCACCTAGAGGATTTTGGGGCCTCTGTTTTTTAGAATATATTATAGGCACCATGTCAGGTCTTGTGGTGCTAAACAGTGGAAAGCCCCAAAAGTGACCCCATTTTTTTAAACTACAACCCTCAGGGAATTTATCTAGGGGTATAGTTAGCATTTTGACCACACAGGTATTTTGCTATATTTATTGGAGTTTGTCTGTGAAAATGATAATCTACTTTTTTTCTGAAAAAACTTAGAAATTTCGAATTTTTGCAAGGAATAAAGGAGAAAATTCACACCAACATCTGTAAAGCAATTTCTCCTGATTATGGAAATACCCCATATGTGGTAATAAACTGCTGTTTGGACCCGCAGCAGGGCTCAGAAGGGAAGGAACGCCATTTGGATTCTGGAGCGCTGATTTTACTGGAATGGTTTTCGGTGCCGTGTCACGTTTGCAACGCCCTGGAGGGACTTAAACAGTGGAAACCCCCCAAAAGTGACCCCATTTTGGAAACTATACCCCTCAAGGAATTTTTCTAGTGGTATAGTGAGCATTTTGACCCCACAGATTTTTTGCTGAATTTATTGGAATTAGTCTGTGAAGATAAAAAGTCTACTTTTTTTACTATGGAGAAAACATAGAATTTTCTAATTTTTATAAGGAATAAAGGAGAAAAAGCACCTCAACATTTGTAAAGCAATTTCTCCTGATTACGGCAATACCCCATATTTGGTAATAAACTGCTGTTTGGACCCACGGCAGGGCTCAGAAGGGCCGGAGCACCATTTGGATTTTGCAGCTCAGATTTTGCTGAATTGGTTTCTGGGGGCCATGTCACATTTGCAGAGCCCCTGAAGTACCAGTACAGTAGAAATTTCCCAGGTGTGATCCCAATTTGGAGACTATACCCCTGAAAGAATTAAATTAGAGGTGTAGTGAGCATTTTGAGCCCTCAGGTGTTTTATAGATTTTGTTAGAATTGGGCCGTGAAAATGAAAAAATATTTTTTTCCAATAACCTGTAGATTTAGCTCATAATTTTTTCATTTCCACAAGGAATACAGGAGAAAGGGCACCCCAAAATGTGTTACACAATTTCTCGTGAGTAAGGAATTACCCAATATGTGGTTGTAAACTGCTATTTGGATACACGGCAAGGGTCTAAACGGAAAAAAGCGCAATTTCATTTTTGGAGTGGAGATTTTACAAAATTTGTTTTTGGCGCCATGTTGCATTGCGCTGAGGTACCAGTACAGTGAAAACCCCCGAGAAGTGACCCCATTTAGGAAACTACACCCCTCGAAGAATTCATCTAGAAGTGTAGTGAGCATTTTGACCCCAAAGGTTTTGCAGAAATTAGTGCATAGTGGATGTTGCAGATTGAAAATTGCCATTTTCCACAGATATGCCATTCCAGTGCCCAATGTGTTGTGCCCAGCTTGTACCACTGGAGACACCCCCCCCCCCCCCATAAATTGTTAAGTGGTTCTCCAGAGTACGGTAATACCCGATATGTGGTCATAAACTGCTGTTTGGGCACACTGCCAGGCCCAGAAGGAGCGCCATTTGGCTTTTGGAGCGCAGATTTTGCTTGATAGTAGTTTTGTTTAGTATTTTACTGGTGTTTCGGTTTATAACGTGGGGGCATATGTAAGCTGTGCAGAGCACATCAGGGTATATGTAAGCTAGGCGGAGTACATCAGGGTATATGTAAGCCATGCTGAGTACATCAGGGTATATGTAAGCTGTGCAGAGTACATCAGGGTATATGTAAGCCGTGCGGAGTGATCAGGGTATATGTAAGCTCGGCGGAGTACATCAGGGTATATGTAAGCTGAGCGGAGTGCATCAGGGTACATGATAGCTGGGTGGAGTACATCAGGGTATATGTAATCTGTGTGGAGTACACCAGGGTATATGTAAGCCGTGCAGAGTACATCAGGGTATATGTAAGCCGTGCGGAGTACATCAGGGTATATGTAAGCTGGGCGGAGTACATCAGGGTATATGTAAGCTGGGCGAAGTGCATCAGGGTATATGTTAGCTGGGCGGAGTGTATCAGGGTATATGTAAGCTGTGCAGAGTATATCAGGGTATATGTAAGCTCTGCTGAGTACATCAGGGTATATATAAGCTGGGCGCAGTGTATCAGGGTATATGTAAGCTGGGCAGAGTGCATCAGGGTATATGTAAGCTGTGCAGAGTACATCAGGGTATATGTAAGCTGGGCGGAGTGTATCAGGGTATATGTAAGCTATGTGGAGTGCAACAGGTCATAATAGGATGATGTAATAATGGGGTAAATGAATAATACAATTAATTATCCATGGATAGTGACGGACGCTTTCAACCAATCCTTTATGCACAGGCTGGATTTTTGGGTGTAGGAGTTGCACTTCTAAAGGGTGTCTGTGGTATTGTACAAAATATCCGCACTCCAGCATTGCCTAATCTTTGACTTCTTCACTAGCCCTATAAGTAGCACAGACCCCAAAATGTCATATTTCCGCTGCATTTACAGGGTCTACCAGTGGGGGCTGCAAATGGTGACGTGGGGTTTTAGGTGAAGAACTGCTGCACATTTCTTAATTAGTCTGGCCCGTCGCTTTGCATCATTGCGTTCCAAGAGTCAGAACTTTTTATTTTTCCGTTGACAAGCTGTGTGAGTGCTTGATTTTCATGGGACGTGCTGTAGTTTTCATTAGTATCATTTTGGGGAACATGCGATTTTTTTCATAAGTTTTTATTCAATTTTTTTGAGGTGAGGAGACCAAAAAACAGAAATTCTCTCACTGTTTTTTTTTATAAATTTTTGACGGCGTTCTCTGTGCAGTATAAACAACATGTTTACTTTATTCTGCGGTCCGATATGATTACGGCAATACCAAATTTATATTGTTTTTATATGTTTTACAACTTTTACACAATAAAAATACTTTTTTCCAAATAAAATAATGTTTTAGTGTCACCATATCCAGAGAGCCATAACTTTTTTATTTTTTTGTCGACGGAGTCGTGTGAGGGCTTGTTTTTTGCGTGACACACTGTAGTTTTTATTGGTACCATGTTTGTGTCCATGCGACTTTTTGATCACTTTTTATTCAATTTTTTTGGAAACAACGTGACCAAAAAAGGAAATTCTGACATTGTTTTTTAATGTATTTTTTTTACGGTCTTCACTGTGCGGGATAAATAATATGATATTTTTTTAGGACAGGCCGATACGAACGCGGCAATAGCTATTATGTCTAGTTTTTTGTTTTTTTTTCAGTTTTTTCTAATTATAAAGAGCTTACAAGGCGATTATTGTTTTTATTCCGTAAAACTCTTTTTTTTCTTTGCACATACTAGGAGACTGGAAGATCTGATCTTCTGATCCCCTGTACAATACACTGCACTACTTCTGTATGTACACTACCGTTCAAAAGTTTGGGGTCACCCAGACAATTTTATGTTTTCCATGAAAACTCACACTTATATTTATCAAATGAGTTGCAAAATGACTAGAAAATATAGTCAAGACATTGACAAGGTTAGAAATAATGATTTTTATTTGAAATAATAATTTTCTCCTTCAAACTTTGCTTTCGTCAAAGAATGCTCCATTTGCAGCAATTACAGCATTGCAGACCTTTGGCATTCTAGCTGTTAATTTGCTGAGGTAATCGGGAGAAATTTCACCCCATTCTTCCAGAAGGCCCTCCCACAATTTGGATTGGCTTGATGGGCACTTCTTGCGTACCATACGGTCAAGCTGCTCCCACAACAGCTCTATGGGGTTGAGATCTGGTGACTGCGCTGGCCACTCCATTACAGATAGAATACCAGCTGCCTGCTTCTTCCCTAAATAGTTCTTGCATAATTTGGAGGTGTGCTTTGCATCATTGTCCTGTTGTAGGATGAAATTGGCTCCAATCAAGCGCTGTCCACAGGGTATGGTATGGCGTTGCAAAATGGAGTGATAGCCTTCCTTATTCAAAATCCCCTTTACCTTGTACAAATCTCCCACTTTACCAGCACCAAAGCAACCCCAGACCATCACATTACCTCCACCATGCTTGACAGATGGCGTCAGGCACTCTTCCACCATCTTTTCAGTTGTTCTGCGTCTCACAAATGTTCTTCTGTGTGATCCAAACACCTCAAACTTCGATTCGTCTGTCCATAACACTTTTTTCCAATCTTCCTCTGTCCAATGTCTGTGTGCTTTTGCCCATATTAATCTTTTCCTTTTATTAGCCAGTCTCAGATATGGCTTTTTCTTTGCCACTCTGCCCTGAAGGCCAGCATCCCTGAGTCGCCTCTTCACTGTAGATGTTGACACTGGCGTTTTACGGGTACTATTTAATGAAGCTGCCAGTTGAGGACCTGTGAGGCGTCTATTTTTCAAACTAGAGACTCTAATGTACTTGTCTTGTTGCGCAGTTGTGCAGCGGGGCCTCCCACTTCTCTTTCTACTCTGGTTAGAGCCTGTTTGTGCTGTCCTCTGAAGGGAGTAGTACACACCGTTGTAGGAAATCTTCAGTTTCTTGGCAATTTCTCGCATGGAATAGCCTTCATTTCTAAGAACAAGAATAGACTGTCGAGTTTCACATGAAAGCTGTCTTTTTCTAGCCATTTTGAGAGTTTAATCGAACCCACAAATATAATGCTCCAGATTCTCAACTAGCTCAAAGGAAGGTCAGTTTTATAGCTCCTCTAAACAGCAAAATGGTTTACAGCGGTGCTAACATAATTGCACAAGGGATTTCAAGTGTTTTCTAATCCATTAGCCTTCTAACACAGTTAGCAAACACAATGTACCATTAGAACACTGCAGTGATGGTTGCTGGAAATGGGCCTCTATACACCTATGTAGATATTACATTAAAAAACAGACGTTTGCAGCTAGAATAGTCATTTAGCACATTAGAAATGTAAAGAGGGTATTTCTGATTAATTTAATGTTATCTTCATTGAAAAAAAACTGTGCTTTTCTTTCAAAAATAAGGACATTTCTAAGTGACCCTAAACTTTTGAACGGTAGTGTACTTGTGTAGTGCAGTGTATTGTAACTGCCATTTTACAACTGACAGTTGAGCCTATTACATCCTGCCTTGGGCAGGACCTAATAGGCTCCCATACCTGGCAACCAGGAAGCCATTGCTAGGCGTCCTGGTTGCCATTGCAACCATCAGAACCCCGCGATTTTTGCGGGGGACCAACGGGGTGGAGAGGGAGCGCCCTCCCTCTGTATCAATCACTTAAATGCCGCTGTCGCTATTGACAGCAGCATTTAAGGGGTTAAACGACGTGGATCGGAGATAACAGTGAGATGTAGTGAGATGTCGGCTGTATATTACAGCCGACATCCGATGAAGATGGAGCGCGCACAGCTCCTGTACCCGCCTCATCCTCAGGGCGTTACTATACGCCCATTTGCGGGAAGGGGTTAATAAAAATTGTGTTTGTTTTTTTTACATGTCTTTCTTTGATCTCCTCACGGATCTCACAGAATTGAGGAGATCAGAGAAAGTGACCGGAGCGCTCTCCTGTAGACGACGTCACAGACGGCTGTGATTGGTCAGTCTCTGAGTCACAGCAATCGCCAGCATTGGGGCCTGCTTATGGGTCCCCAGGGCGTTAACAGAGAAGGTTAGCTTTCAATGACAGCTGCCGTCGCTGTGTTATCACTATGTGATTTCACATAGTGACCCGTGATTCCTGCTCCGCAATAGTATGGCCCAGGTCCGCTTCAATAAGCGGCGTGTGCCGTACTATTGCGGTGCAGGTATGCAACAGGTTGAAATAGGCTGGTCTTTAAGGGGTTAATGTGTACAGTATAGCGTACTGTTTATGTGTGCGATATAGCAACACTATTTACGTGTTACTTTCAATACAAATTGGAACTGCAGTCCTGCCTCTGTAAATGTGAATGTGCAACACTCTTCCTCCTACTTCATCAGCAGTTTTTCTGATATAGCACACCAGAAAATGGCGACCGCACACTGCGAACACCAATGTCACCTAAGCCACTAAATATAAATAAATATGCATTACTGCTAATCTACTTACAATAGGGAGGTTCTGAGTGCACATTTTGATCAAATTGTGTTTGCACACCTGCCACGACAAAGCGTTCTCTATAGGTGGGGACCTACTCTGCACATACACCCAGAACTGGGACTAAGCCTACATATATCTGGGGATGGTAGGAACCGGCATTAAACTAATTAAAATCATGCAGGGCAGAATGGGAGGAGTGCAAGATCAAAAATGGAGGCAGTCACTAGCCCCACATATATGAATCACACAGACAATATATATATATATATATATATATATATATATATATATATATATATCTGCCCGGCTTCTGGACATCTGACAAGTCATCAGTCTTCCCCATGATTGTTTAGCCTATTGAACCAGACTATTGGACCATTTAAAGGCTTAGGAAACCTTTGCTGCTGTTTTGTGTTGATTAGCTGATTAGAGTGTACAGGGCCGGCTCCAGGTTTATGTGGGCCCTTGGGTGACACAGACTTAGTGGGCTCCTTTGCGGGGAAACACACGGCGGCAGTAAAATGCCAAAAATCATCACTTTGTGTCCCCATATAGACGTTAGGCCCTGTTTGTGCCCCCATATAGAAGTTAGGCCCACTTTGTACCCCCATAAATTGAATGCCCTCTGTAGATAGTGCCACACAGCCCCCCTCCCAGGTAGTGTCACACAGCCCCCACCCCCTTCTCCCAGGTAGTGCCACAGAGCTCCTGACGTCACTGTCTACATATCGACAGTGTTGTCAGGAGCAACCCCAGATCCATAGTCCCAGGCAGAGCACTACTAGCACTCTGCCTGGGAGTGGCATAGCTAAAGGCTCATGGGCCCTGGTGCAAGAATTCAGCTTAGGCCCCCCTACCCAACACCACCAGACCCCTGCGCACGCCTATGCCCAGCTGCCTTGCTCGACAGACCCCATGAATGCCCCCACAGTATAATGCCCCACCAGTATAATGACCCCCCATAGCTGCCCCACAAACAGTTTAATGCCCCCATAGCTGCCCCCCCACACAGTATAATGCCCCCCATAGCTGACCACCACAGTATAATGCTCCCCATAGCTGCCCCCACACAGTATAATGCCCCCATAGCTGACCACCACAGTATAATGCTCCCATAGCTGCTCCCACAGTATAAATCCGCCACACAGTATAATGCTCCCCATAGCTGCCCCCCACACAGTATAATGCCCCCATAGCTGCCCCCACAGTATAATGCACCCCATAGCTGACCACCACAGTATAATGCTCCCCGTAGCTGCCCCACACAGTATAATGCCCCCATACCGTATAATGCCCTCCATAGATGCCCCATACAGTATAATGCCCCCATAGCTGCACCATACAGTATAATACCCCCATAGCTGCCCCATACACTATAATGCCCCCCCATAGCTGTCCCATACAGTATAATGCCCCCATACAGTATAATGCCCCCATACAGTATAATGCCCCCATACAGTATAATGCCCTCCATAGCTGCCACATACAGTATAATGACCCTCACAGCTGTCCCATACAGTATAATGCCCCCCATACAGTTTAATGCCCCCCTCAGCAGCTACAATAGGACCCCCTCCCATACCTAGTATAATGCCCCCATATGTACCTAATAGAAAAATAATAACATAATTACTTACCTACCCCCGTTCCCACGATGTATGGTGGATCCTTCTCCTCCTCTGCACTGTGCTGTGAGTAACTCGTCGCAGACAGGCGCGATGTAGAGACGTCACTACATCGCGCCGGCCTGTGCTGAGCTGCTCATGGCACAGTGAATGCTGGAGCGAGGCTCCAGCATTCAACCCAACTGAATCTGCGTCCTGCGAATGCAGGCTCAGTTGGAGGCGGGACCAGCGTGGTCAGGCTGGGACACCGCTCTGGTCCTGGCATCGTTGTCCATATTCACTGTCCATATATGGATAGCGATGTCAGGGGCTTTCACAGAGACTAGCCGCTAGCGCTCTGCCTGGGACTCCTCCCCTTCTTACATCACTGAACATATATGGACAGTGATGACTTAGCGACGGCAGCTTCAGCACCCGGCGACTGAGTTGGCCCCCCCAAGTGGAGTGGGCCCCGGCACTTGCCCGGGTTTGTCGAGTGCTGACGCCGGCCCTGAGAGTGTCACACCATGAGTCTACAATCTCCAACTTTTTTCCAATATCCTAATTTTCTGAGAGACTAAACTAAATTTTGGATTTTCATTAACTGTTAGCCATAATCATCAACATTAAAAGAAAAAATGCTGGATATAGATCACTGTGTGTGTAATGAATCTATATAATATATGAGTTTCACTTTTTGAATTGAATTACTGAAGTAAATTAACTTTTTTGAATTTCTGAAATTTGGACTCGAAAGCACTTTACTAGTAGCCACAGGTGCCTCTGTAGGGAAATGGGTCTGCTCAGGGAATTTGAAAAGGACCTCTAGGACCACTCTAGGAGGAGGAAGAATGTGCACCCCAGTGGAGGGGCACATTACAGGACAGGGGGTTCAGTAGGGACATTGAAGCAGACCTTCCTGGCACTGTCCCCATCCCTTTCTCAGGCTGACCTTATCAGTTATCAGCCAAGTAAGCAGAGGCGTAGCTAGGTTCTCCAGCACCCGGGGCAAAGATTCAGTTTGGCACCCCCCAAACCTCTTTCCCGTCATCTCCTTCCTCCTCGCCATGTTTGTTTTCTCTACCAATCAATGATGTGTCATTTCTTTTCCACATTTCTTTTTATGTAACTCGAGCATAAAAACATTTGTACATTTTACAAGCAATAAAGTTCTATACACAACACCAGAACCAAGCTCAGTACATATATACATTACCAGAATCAAGCTCAGTACATAAATACAACACCAGCACAAATACAGCTCAATTTAGTGCAACCCCTGCCGTATAGGTTTGCACTAATTTGTTTCCAGCTCCCAGCATGGCCCGAACAATGGTAAGGATATGCTGGGAGATGCTGTTTCACAAAAAATAAATCATATCATAATCATACCACCCATCATCTCGCTGCAGATCATACAGTGACTACATTACTGATTAGAGGCAGAATAAACATTTACATTAAGTGACTCACCGGTGACGTCTCAGATTCTAGTTCTTTTTCTCCATCTGGTCCAGACCTCTATGATGACTTCTCTTGGTCACAGACAATTTCTGCAGTTTGCCGCTCAGATGTCTTCACTTTTCCAACATTTCTACACTATAAACAAAGATAAAGTTCTCATTATACACACTACGCCCCTAAATATAATAGCGTACCATACACCATACACTGTGTCCCACACACACACACACACACCGTGCCCCCTATAGATATGATATCAGCCATGATTAAGAATACCGTCTGTATTCGAAACGCGTAGGCTTCTATTACTTGCCTCAGACCACCCACATTGCATTCTCCCTCCGGTGTGCTATATGTCTATTGGACTGTTCAATAAAGTGGAAACCAGGATTTCCTTTTACTCACCGTACGTCGCTGGATCTGTTCTCTGTTCTTTTCCCTGTAAATGTACTACTTATAGTCTCAGAGTCAGTCGCAGCAGCCTGTGTCCTCGGGTGGGGGAAAATTAGACGGGCAGCGGCGGCGTGGCTCTTCCTCCTACTTCATCAGCAGTTTTTCTGACAGTGTGCAACCCTCTGACACATGTTGACTCTTTCTCCACCAATCAGTACCGCCTATATATAGCTATACAGTGTGTATATATATATATATATATATATAAGTCTACACACCCTTATTAAAATGACAGGTTTTTGTCATGTCAAAAAAAATCAGTCCAAGATGAATAATTTCAGACCTTTTTCCACTTTTAATGTGACCCATAATCGGTACAATTCCATTGAAAAACAAACTGAAAAAATGTAAAGGGGAAAAATAAAAATAACAACTTCAATAATGTGCTTGCATATGTGTGAACACCCTCTTATAATTGTGGATGTGGTTGTGTTCAGAATTAGCCAATCACATTTAAACTCATGTTAAATAGTGGTCCGGTCCGGCTGCTATTATTTAAAGTGATTCTGAGCAACCCCATATAAAGTTCAGCTGTTCTATTAGGATTTTCCTGACATTTTCTTTGCTGCATGTGACAGCAAAAGCCATGGTCCGTAAAGAGCTTACAACACATCAAAGGGATCTGATTGTTGAAAGGCATCAGTCTGGAGAAGGGTTCCAAAGAATTTCCAAGGCATTAGATATACCATGGAACACAGTGAAGACGGTCATCAAGAAGTGGATTGCATTTGGCATAACAGTGACATTAGCAAGAACTGAACGTCCCTCAAAACTTGATAAAAAGACAAGACGAAAATTGGTCCGGGAGGCTACCAAGAGGCCTACAGCAACATTAACCCTTCCCAACATTTGACGTATCCATACGTCATAGCCGGGTAGGGGAAATATGGAACGGGCTCGTTACAGCCGACACTTCACAGTAACGAGCGCGATCCAGCTTGTTTAACCTGTTAAATGCCGCGGTCAATAGCGACCACGGCATTTAGATCGTTAGAAAGAGGGGGGCGACCCTCTCTAGCAGCTCATCGTGCCCCCCGCAATGCAATCGTGGGGTGGCGATGGTTGCTATGGCAGCTTGAGGGCATAATGAAGGCCGCCAGGTCTGTCATCTTTGTTCTCCTATAAAGCCCTGCCTCCCGGGTTAATAGAAGCCTGTCAGAAAGACGATATAATGCAATACAAAAGTATTTCAGTATATAGTGCAAGCAATCCAATGATCGCTGGTTGAAGTCCCCTTGGGGGACTAATAAAAAAAAGTAAAAATGTTAAAAATAAAGTTGTTTTTTTATTTTAAATATATATATATATGTATTAAAAGTTCAAAAAAAACCTTTTCCCATTTTCCCCCTAGAGCATTGTAAGAAAATAAAAAAATAAACATAATTGGTATCACCGCATTCGTAAAAGTCTGAACTATTACAATATATCATTATATTATTAGTATTATTACTATTTAAAAAAATTAAGCGTCAGAATCGCTATCATCTCATCTCCCACAAGAAATAGAATAAAAAGTGATCAAAACCTCGCATATGCCCCAAAATGGTATCATTAAAAACTACAGCTTATCCCGCAAAAAATAAGCCCTCATACCACTTAATCGACGGAAAAATAAAAAAGTTATGGCTCTCAGAATTTGGTGGCACAAAATAAATAAAACTTTTTACACTTAGTTTTTTACTTGTAAAAGTAGTAAAATAAAAAAAAACTATATATATTTGGTATCGCCGTAATCGTATTGACCTGCAGAATAAAGTTAACATGTTGTTTTAATTACGCAGTGAATTCCGTAAAAACTAAGCGCAAAAAAAAATGGAGGAATTGCTGTTTTTTTCATTTTCTACCCCACAAATATTTTTTCCCCGTTTCCTAGTACATTATATGGCACAATAAATGGCACTATGAAAAACTACATCTTGTCCCACAAAAATCAAGCCTTCATAGGACTATATAGACGGAAAAATGAAAAGGTTATGACTCTTGGAAGGTGGGGAGGAATAGAGAAAATGAAAATCTGAAAGTTCTTTACGATGGGAAGGGGTTAAAGGAGCTGCAGGACTTTCTGGCAGGTACAGGTTGTGTAGTGCATGTGACAACAATCTCCCGTATTCTTCATGTCTGGGCTGTGGGGTAGGGTGGCAAGACGGAAGACTGTACTAACAAAAAAATACATCCAACCCGGCTATGTTTTCCAAAGACCTACATCAAGTCTGCCAAAAGCATCTGGGGAAACGTGTTATGGTCTGAAGAGACCAAGGTTGAACTTTTTGGCCATAATTCTAAAAGGTATGTTTGGTGCAAAGCCAACACTGCACATCACCAAAAGAACAGCATTCCCACAGTGAAGCATGGTGGAGACAGCATTATGCTTTGGGACTGTGTTTCTGCAGCTGGAACTGGGGCTTTAGCCAAGGTGGAAGGAATTATGAACAGTTCCAAATATCAGTCAATATTGGCACAAAACCTTCAGGCCTCTGCTAAAAAACTGAAGATGACCAGGAATTTCACCTTTCAGCACGACAACGAGCCAAAGCATACCTCCAAATCAACAAAAGAATGGCTTCAGCAGAAGAGGATCAAAGTTTTGGAATGGCCCAGCCAGAACCCAGACCTGAATCCTATTGTAAATCTGTGGGGTGACCTGAAGAGGCACACAGGAGGCAGATCTGACAGATTTGGAGCGCTTTTGCAAGGAAGAGTGGGCAACAATTGCCAAGTCAAGATGTGCCATGCTGATAGACTTCTACCCATTGAGACTGAATGCTGTCAAAAAGTCAAAGGGTAATTCAACAAAGTATTACTTTAAGGGTGTGCATATTTATGCAACCACATTATTTTTGTTCTTTACTTTTATTTTTCCACCCTAAAAGATTTCAGTTTGTACAATTGTAGAGATTATAGGTGATATTAAAGGTGGAAAATCTTCTAAAATGATTCATCTTGGACTGATTCTGTTCTAGGTGTTTGTGTAAGTGGGGTGTGGGGGCGCCACTGAATCTTTGCCCCGGGTGAAGGAAAGTCTAGTTACAGCTCTACTCTCGCAAGAATTCCAGGTTTCTAATTCAGAGAACATTTCAGAGTTCAGACCCTTTTTATCTCATTGTGTTTCCTAAATTAAAAATTGTCATATATTTGTAAATTAGTAATTATAAAAAAGGAAAACTCTTGGATGTTACAAATAAAGTTCATTGAAGTGAGTGCAATATCTTTTCACACAATACGCACTCAACCTAAAAAGTAATGCTGACAAAATGGTTGAGATTCCAGCTCTGATACACCAGTGCAGATAAGAAAATCAACACCTCTTTTATTGATTTTTTTTTATATAATAGAGGCCCAATATGTGCTGGGGGAAGTTAGAATGAAAAAGGTTTTTTAATGTCAGACTACAGTTTATTTGACCAACCAGAGGAAATGATTTTGAGGGCCCAACCTCCATCTAAATAGAACATGTGCAGTTTAACTTTTTTGATATTATTGCACACACACGACATCTTCTGTAAGGTCGGATAGACTTTGTTAATCACCCATTAGAAATAGATCCTAATAACAAGATCTCCAAATTGGGTTGACTTTTGCTAAACCACTGGGGGCCAACTAGTCCCCTAGTCCTCTGGTGGGCCAATCTGACCCTGAATGTAACTGTAATTTCACAATATATTAATAGATCACTAGACGACAGGAACATGTTAGCACTCAGACCAGGTGATGTTGCAAAGGCAATGAATGCTGTGTGAGTAAATGAAAAAAAAAGGTCTGATCTATTATTTGTTTTCTGTGGGTGAAAGGCACTGTGCCAATTTAAAGTTATCAATAACTTGTAGCTGTATATGGTTCTGATGTTATAACCCTGCAACATATGTCAAAATGGTGCCGAGAATAAAGTCATGGCCAGCCGGTAAGTGTAATGGATGTTAATTCTGTTCAAGTGCAGTTATCAAACAGTAGGAAAAAAAACGTAATCTTTTGACCTGCACAATATGGGACTTTTTTTTAAGAGCATTTATGATATCAAAAAGTGTGTAGCAGTTGGGAGTTGTTTTTGCATGAAAATGCCAGGCCACACACTGCTGTGAGTCTCTTGGATAGCTGTCCACAGCACCCTCTTGGCACCATCTGATTTTTATCTCTTTCTCATGCTAAATAACCACCTCTAAAGGTTACACTTCCAGTCTGATGAGGTCAATCAAAGCCTCGGAGGCCAGCGATTGGCTGCCTCTATCACGTGTTGCGTATGGCACGTAATCCCTGCGGCATAGTGAACAATTGATATGCACCTTGTCAAGATATGCAACTTTTGTCAGGAAACGCCTTTGACAAAATATAGTGGCTTCAATTGCTGTGCCATTTCACAATAGATGCCACTACTTGCATTCCATCTCTTTCATATACTGACAAAGGAAAGTAAGAAGAGAAGTAGACAAGGCATCAAGTTTAATTTACACTTAACATAAATGTCGTTTTGTTAATAGAGAACATAGTTATACGAGAAAATAGTAGTGGACTCCATTGAGATTTAAACCTTCGGATAGTATTGCAAAAAGTTGGTGATATTATGAAGAAATATAATACAAACAATAATTTCTATGTTTTCCCTAAACAATCAATAAAAATGCATAACACTATTGAATTTCATTTGCATTATAACAAATACTTGACCTCACAGCACTTCTACATTTCCCTTCACAAGATATTATGTAACAGACAGTTGCTGACTCTTATTTCAGTCCCCTAGGTGTAAGACATCTTCTTATAGAGCAAGTCCCATGATGTCTAGCAGAACAAGCGTACATTACACGATGGGAATGTGCATAGTATTAGGACTTAAGAGGTCGACAGAAGACGAGTTCTGGTTAATGATTGATTTAGTTTACTTTCAACTGTTTGTGTTTGTGATTTTGTTTTCTGAGACCCAATCTCATCTTTGGCGCTTTCTTGTAAACAACGGAAAATGCAAACAAAGACTCCGAGATCTTCACTAAGAAAGGGAAAGGGAAATATGAAATGGTTTACTTCATACCAAGCCAGTGAAACAGCGAGTAAAATGTGAGCCTTGTATATTAATAGACAATTCAGCTTCACTTTTCGATCAATTATTTTGAGGCTATATTTCTTTGTGACACCCTTTCCTTAATGAGAACCCAGATAGCATTCAGTATTGGACATCCCTGTATTAGAAATGACATCACTTTAGAACACAGCTGCAGTTTTGTATAGTGATAAAATGTAGGCAATCCAAGGTGAGCCCAGAAGCAGCACAAATCTCGCTATGTCTTGTCCTTGCGGTACAAATCTCTCATCCCAGATTTCAGAGCCCTTACCTATACTGATACATTGTAACAAACTGCAGCTGTGTGAAAATGTGCGACTAGATGAATATCATGTATTCAGCCAGGGGCGTAGCTAAAAGCTCATGGGCCCCGATGCAAAAATTCTTACTGAGCCCCCCCCCCCCCCCCGCAAACTTCTCATGGCCGACGGTCCGCAGCTTTCAGCTGCATCGCTGGGCCTCCTAAGTGACACAACAATGCAGCACTAGCAGCCGGGGCGTCACTAAGGCTGGGTTCACACATCTTATTTACGGACGTAAATCGGGCGTTTTAGCATTGAATTACATCCGAAAATGCGGCTCAAAAGCGTTGGCAAACATCTGCACATTCATTTGAATGGCTCTTACGATGTTCTGTGCCGACGGTCATATTTTTTTACGCGCCGCTGTCAAAAGGCGGCGCGTAAAAAAGATGCCCGCGTCAAAGAAGTGCCTGTCACTTCTTCAGACGTAGATGGAACCGTTTTCCATGGACTCCATAGAAAAACAGCTCCAATTACGTCCGTAATGGACGCAGCGAAAGACGCCTGCACATGCCATTACGGCTGAAATTACTGTGCTGTTTTCTCCTGAAAACAGCACTGTAATTTCAGCCGTAACAGACGCTGCCTTGTGAACATACCCTCAGGGCTTAAAATGTCAGGGAAATAGCCCCAATACATATGTGTCCGCCCAAAAAAAAGTGTGTATATGAGACAGCATAGCATATCTATAGCACTACGACCCTATAAACTATGGATAGGATTAGATACAGTGGCTCATCAGACAGTATCACACATGATAGGATTAGATACAGTGGCTCAGAAGGCAGTATCACACATGATAGGATTAGATACAGTGGCCCAGCAGACAGTATCACACATGATAGGATTAGATACGGTGGCTCAGCAGACAGTACCACACATGATAGGATTAGATACAGTGGCTCAGCAGACAGTACCACACATGATAGGATTAGATACAGTGGCTCAGAAGGCAGTATCACACATGATAGGATTAGATACAGTGGCTCAGCAGACAGTATCACACATGGTCGGATTAGATATAGGGCCCAGCAGACAGTATCACACAAGATACGATTAGATACAGGGCCCAGCAGACAGTATCACACATGATTGGATTAGATATAGGGCCCAGCAGACAGTATCACACATGATTGGATTAGATACAGGACTCAGCTCGCTGACATTGTGGCTCCAGCGCTGGACCCAGGATAGGTAAGAATAATAATTTTGCTTCTTTATGTGTTACTGATTATTTTTGTGTGTTTGTGTTTTTTTACAGGTTTGGTTGTTGGACTTCGGATACGAGGACTTCAATGACGGCGTTTTTTTTATTCTCAATAAAATGGTTAATGAGGGTTGTTTTTTTATTTCAATAAAGTATTTTTTCTATGTGCTTGTATCTTTTTAAACTTTATTATCACCGCCTTAGTAATGGCCGCTGGCTGATTGACAACCTCCATTACTAAGGCGGGGCTTAATGTTAGCAGGTGCAGAGGCCAACACTAACCCCCATTATTACCCCGGTACCCACCGCCACCAGGGGTACTGGGAAGAGCCGGGTACTAACCAATACCCGACCATCTCTAGTGATGGGTAGGCACCAGGGCGGCCGCAGGCTGGTAGTATTAGGCTGGGGAAGGCCAAAAACAGTGGCCCTTCCCACCCTGGTAATGCTGCCTGCTGCTGCTGTGTTGTATCTGGCTGGTTAGGAAAATTAGGGGGGACCCCACATCGTTCTTTCCAATTATTTTTTATTTCATTTTTTTTTTAAATGACGTGGGGTCCCCCCCATTTTTCATAACCAGCATGATACAATAAAGCAGCAGCAGCCTAGCATTACCAGGGTGGGAAGGGCCACTGTTTTTGGCCTTTCCCCTCCTGATAAAACCAGCCTGCGGCCACCCCAGTGGCCGACCATCACTACAGATGGTCAGGTACTGGATTGTAAACAGAAAAAATGGGACATAGATATCATCAAAACCACAAAAAAAGGCCAAACTTACTAGGTAGGTGGGTGGGTGAAAACCCGTTCCCATCAGGACGCAGACGGGTCAAAGAATGCTGCAGAAGGAGTGTGCATTAAATAGTGATAGCCCCTCCCACTAGTCTTGAGGGGAGTGGCGAACTAAGTGCTCAAAGGTGTGCGATAAATGAGTGTCAGTGTAGTGCTAGGGTGTGAATGGATGGTAAAAAATAAATATGTATGTATGAAAGTGTCAGAACTGTGTAATAATGTAATAAAAATAAATAAATAAATAAATAAATGTGATGAATAGGGGTCAGTGCTGTGAATAGTACATGGGGTGTCAGTACTATGTGTAATACGTGGAGGGATAATGTGCTGGTCGTCAGGCATGGCGTATCTTGCCGAATAACAGCCTATTTGTAACGCCGCTAGTGTTAGCTAAAGCGGGCTGCTCTGCATTCCAAACCAAACGCCAGCACATCATGCCCTCCCAGCATATAAGACCCGGCTGCGTCCTGAAAAAAAGTGTAGTATACGTAGTAAGAAATATCCATGAAACATGGGGTATTAGTTGTTATTTTGGCCGAAATACGCAAAGCTCGCAACCCAACGTCAAGGGTCCCCAGTGCCTTGCGACCAGCACATTATCCCTCCACGTATTACACATAGTACTGACACCCCATGTACTATTCACAGCACTGACCCCTATTCATCACATTTATTTATTTATTTATTTATTTTTATTACATTATTACACAGTTCTGACACTTTCATACATACATATTTATTTTTTACCATCCATTCACACCCTAGCACTACACTGACACTCATTTATCGCACACCTTTGAGCACTTAGTTCACCACTCCCCTCAAGACTAGTGGGAGGGGCTATCACTATTTAATGCACACTCCTTCTGCAGCATTCTTTGACCCGTCTGCATCCTGATGGGAACGGGTTTTCACCCACCCACCTACCTAGTAAGTTTGGCCTTTTTTTGTGGTTTTGAAGGTACTGGATCGTACCCGGCTCTTCCCAGCACCCCTGGTGGCGGTGGGTACCGGGGTAATAAAGGGGGTTAGTGTTAGCCTCTGCATCGGCTAACACTAAGCCCCGCCTTAGCAATGGATGCTGTCAATCAGCCGGCGGCCATTACTATGGCGGTAGTAATATAGTTTAAAAAAAAACACAAAGACAAAGAAAAAATATTTTATTGAAATTAAAAAAAAACCCACACAGCTCTCATTAACCATTTTATTGATAATAAAAAAAAGCTGTCATCGAAGTTGTCCTGGAATCCGACGTAGTCCAATGACCGAACCTGTAAGAAAACACACAAAAAATGATTAGTAACACGTGTGTTAGGCTTAGATACAGGGCCCATGTGTGATACTGTCTGTGGGACCCTGTATCTAAGCCTACCACAACGTAGGCTTAGATACAGGGTCCAGCAGACAGTAATCTTATACAGTATAAGATTACTGTGTGCTGGGGCCCTGTATCTAAACCTACCGTGTGGTAGGCTTATATACAGGGCCCATCAGACAGGATCACACATGGGCCATGTATCTAAGCCTACCATGTGATTGGCTTAGATACAGGGCCCAGCAGACAGGATCACGCATGGGCCATGTATCTAAGCCTACCATGTGATTGGCTTAGAAACAGGGCCCAGCAGACAGGATCACGCATGGGCCATGTATCTAAGCCTACCATGTGATTGGCTTAGATACAGGGCCCAGCAGACAGGATCACACAATCTGTGATCCTGTCTCATGGACCCCCTAAGCCTGCTACATCGTAGGCTTAGGGGTTGTGCAGTCCCTAAACATTGATGGCCTATCCTCAGGATAGGCCATCAATAGCTGATGTGTCTATCGGGACCTGTCCCTGTTCGGGCGCCAAAAACTGTGGGTGCAATTTACCAGCCCACACGCCTTGAATTCCATCCAGTTCCAAATTAGCTTTTAAAAATAATGTTATGAGTACGAGCAGCTCGGAGGAGTAAAAACACACAGACACGTTACTGTATGAAAATCCTTCCACTTTATTCTTATCAGCACGTATATTTATACTCCGACAATAACAAGTTTTCAACAACAAATGAGTCAGAAAGTTTAGATAAAGTTCCAGAACTTAATTGGCTCTTAGGGGGGCCGTTCCCTTATCTTCCCAATTATTGCTGCGTAGGCTCTGCACCCGGCCCTATGACTCTCCATTTTAATTCTTATTATTGCTGCGTAGGCTTTGCACCCGGCCCTATGATTCTCCATTTTAATTCTTATTATTACTGCGTAGTACTTTGCACTGTAGCAGCAATTAACGCTCTAACACAAGATGGGGACCCTCTAGCAACTGGGTCCAGCCGTACAGAATAATATGCAGATCAGCTGTTTTGAAGGGGCCGCAGCACTCATACGAGAGCTGCTTCCCTTCATTTCACTACTCGCCCACACTGTGAATCGCCGACACGGATTCACAGTGTGACCGGAATGAAGTGACAGGAATGAAGGGGAGCAGCTCTCGTACGAGTGCTGCGGCCCCTTCAAAACAGCTGATTGGCGGGTCCCGGGAGTCGGACCCCGCCAGTCAGGGCTAACCTTACCTTCCTCTTTGGCCGCGGCGGGAGTTCTGTCGTCTCGATGCTGTGCGCGGCGCATAGCGCTGTGACGTCATGCGCTGTGCACAGCGCTTGACGTCAGGACCTCTGCTGCGATCCGGAACCAGGAAGGTAAGTAAAGTATGTTACTATAGTAACAGGGGTCCGCGGCCCGAGTTACTATAGTAACTTTTTATTGATGTGGTGCGGGGGGCCGTGGGCCCCCCTGGCTTCGGGGCCCGGTTGCAATTGCGACCGCTGCGACCCCTATAGCTACGCCAGTGTATTCAGCCTTTACATGCAAAGTAGAATGTTTCATTTCACTTAAAACAAGCAGATGTTGTTGAAAATGTAAGCAATTATATCAGAAGTTGCAGAATTTTAATTAAATGGGATTGAAAGAACATCTAAGAGAGAATCCCTGTGGCACGCACTGCTCCCTCATGTCCTGCACTAGGCATAACTCGGGGTATCAGTTTTGCTGGGGTTTTCTTTGAAATTTTACTGACATAAGGCTGGACAACCCTTTTAACCCCTTAATGACATGCCACGGGCTCACGGGCTAAGCGTGTTGCATAATTAGCGGGTGTGTAAAACAGATCACTTTGAGTCCGCCCATTCAACCCCTTAGATGCCATCGGCCCTCCCGCAGTGCTATCGCAGGCTGCCAATGGTTGTCATGGCAGCCTGGGGGCCTAATGAGGGCCCTCAGGTCTGACATCTTGGTACTCCTATGAAGCTTCATAGGAGACTGTAAGAATCATGATATACTGCAATACATTAGTGTTGCAGAATATCATGTAAGCGATTTAATGATCGCTGGTTCAAGTCCCATAGGGGGACTTCTAAAAAAATTAAAAACGTTTTTTTGTAACGTTTCATAAAAATAATAAAAAAATTTAAACTAAAAAAAAACCTTTTCCCATTTTTCCCCAAAATCAATGTTAAAAAAAAATAAAAAAAGTTAACATAAATGGTATCGCCTTGTCCATAAAAGTCCAAACTATTACAATATAGAGTTATTTAACCCACTTGCTTAACGCCGTAAAAAAAATGAAAAAAACAAAATTGTTGTTTTTTGGTCAACTTAACTCCCCCAAAAAAATGGTACCAATGAAACTACAGTTCACCCCGCAAAAAATAAGCCCTTATATCACTCAATCGATGAGAAAATAAAAAAGCTATGGCTCTCAAAATATGGCAACACCAAACAATTTTTTTAACGTTTTTTTTATAAAAGTGGTAAAACATTAAAAAAATATACATTTGCCCATTTTACCCCACAAATAATTTATTTTTCAGTTTCCCAGTACATTATGGGATACATTATATGGTGCCATGAAAACAAGACATTGATCAGAATCCCCTGCTAGGTCATTATAAGCAGGCACAGAATTGCCCAAATAGCGGAGAACATCATTGCAGATAATGACTGCCCAATGGACCTGACTGAGCTCAAGAAAAACTGACTATTAGAAATGGAGAATGCAGAGGGAAAAAACTGCTTAAAAGTACATCATATAGGTAACATTATGGTCAGAAATACTGATATTACTCCAGTGTACCACAACGGCTTATTTTGAAGATTCACCAAGAATGATAAGTGCGCTTTAAGTGCTATTTTATGCACTAAAAATCAGGCATTGAAATGTGCATTACTATTAGCTAATACAGTCCATATTTATGGCATGGTAATACTAATAATCATACATATTAAATAAACTGCAATCTCATCCTTTGACAGTTATTCACAACTCCTGTGTGGTCGAATCCTGCAGTCATGTGTTATTCACTTATATCTGCTCACTTTTCTTGCAGACCTACAGCAGTAGAAGGGGCAGAAAGAGTAGAACAACAGATGACACCTTTAGGATCAGACTACAGACAGGCTTATCTGTAGTCTGTAACCATGGAGACATGTAGATCTGCATAGGAGCTGAATACAAAGACGATAATCTATTTTTAATAAAGACTATTTGCAGTTGCTTCATTTTTTTATTATTTCAAATGCACTGTGGAAAAAATGGCTTCAAAGTGTCTTAAATGTCAAGGAGAAGGCAGAAAAAAAATTATTTTGCAGCGTTCGGGTCATGGCGCTTTGTGCTATTGTATGAACCTGATGAAGGGACCTATCCGGTCCTGAAATGCGTAGTCCTGCAATACACGTTTACAAAAAGGAAAAAAAGACCTTTGCCTGAAATACTAACCTTCCAGGCACCGTGACCCGAGCGCTGAAAAATAATGCATTCTTGCCTTGCCTTCTCCTGAATGATTCGTCCTCCCTTGGAACAAAGGATTCTACCCGAGGGATAGCAGCGGGTGGCAGCCGGCATTCAGAGAAATCTCTCAGACTGACATAAATGACAAGCAGCAGCGTTGAGCCTATACTTGCACATCTCGACTAGGTGAGTCAAAACTAGCTCATAATGTGCTGCAACTAAATGTTGTAATACATAATACCTTAGAGGAGCGCTGTTTTATCTTCTCCCTCTTTTTTTTCCCTCCTACATTTGAATGTCAAGGGACTTTCTGAAAAAATATGGGCATCAAAAACATTGCTTGTACTTTGCTTACAGTCTGTACTGGATATTTCGTATCTCCATTTGATCTCGGATCTCTTTTTGCATTTTTTTCTTTCTTTGCACAACAGTATTAGGAACATTCCTGCTATATAAACACAGAAATAGTACAAACTACAAATAAAATTCCCCGAAGAACAATCTTCCCATCACAATGTAAAAACAGAAAAGTAATTAAAAGCAAACGGCATCTGTACACACCAGCAAAAAAATAGATGTTGAAGTCGGAGGCAGTTGGAACCAGGTCTTGTCTCTTTAATGATTCCCACCATATGGTAAAAACAAGTAATTGTTCCATAGTGATTTATGATAAATGGGACATTTTAAATTATCCATTAAGTCACTCAGGTTTCATAAAAACCATTTGTTGATTTCCTTTAAGTGTTATCCAGGGTTGAGCTATGGAAGTAATAGAATGCTTTTCATTCTCCGTTCTCAATTTACAAAACGCGTTAGCTTAGGAAGGCCCTTCAAAAACAGATTATTCCTTTCCTACTTCTCTCAAGGAGATG